>NC_090436.1:737473932-738091075 GCF_031143425.1 Pleurodeles waltl
GAAAAACTCAGCGTAGTGGGGAGGAGTGGAGTTTTTTCCTCGCTCCCACTCATCAACGGTTAGTTGGTGAGCGTGAGCAAGGAAAATCTTACTCAAGACCACCTCCTGGCAAGATTTCGGTATGGTTGCAACTAGTTGTGTTGAGAAACCTTCAGTTCACGTTGAGGTAGCTGCGGCTCGAGTAGAAAATCAACTCAAGTGGCAGAAAAGAAGCAGTGCCATTTCGCACTGCGCAGGGAGCTGTTTGCGCTGATTTTTCAGCACAGGACAAACACCTGGTACTAAAAGTCAGCACGAATGGCACAACCTAATGCACTCTGCCGCTTGCAGAACTCCGCTGATTTTTTGGGTACTTCGCAGAGCTCCGCTTAGCGCACCTCTGCGAACTCCGCCCATGCCTAAATATAGTGTATAAAAAAATACAAAACAACCTGGGATATTACTAATTTTCTTTTGCCAAAACCTAGCACCTGAAAGGTGGGATCTTAGTGCTTTTAGTGCTTTAGGCTTGCAACAGTTTTGTTGTTTGCTTTAGGGGTATTGGAACAGCCCAGGGTTGTTTTCAGCCAGTGTAACATCGATATTACATGATAGTGACCCCGAGGCTTTTTCCTATGTGGGTGATATTTATCTGACGGACGATGACCTCAACGTTCATATTGCCTGAGTCAATCAGATAGTGCTTGGAGTTGCGGCCCAGGCCTATAAACTAAACTCTAAAATAACAAAAATTGCTTTTCTCAGTGTCTTATTTCTGGGATACGAGCTACCAGATGAAGGCAAGAGCCTGGCCCCACACTTTCTAGAAAAATGCGCTCAACAAATACTATTAAGAAACTACAGTCATTGCTCGCTTTCTTCAATTTTGGTAGAAAATACATACCTGACTATGCACAATGCATAAAACCTCTTTATGGCTAATTGTATCCAGGTTTTTCAAACAAACATTGGACACTCGAACATATGGGCATTCTCAGAGAGCTTCAGCAGACATGCTAGAAGCAAAACACTTAAACACATGCAGCAACAAAACAAACCTGAAGAATTGCTGGTGCCATCAGATTCACCTATGTCACGCTCAATGAGGGTGACACAGTACCCATAGCATACAAATCCCATTTGTATTCAAATGCAGAACAATGTTTTGCACCTACAGAAAAGATACCGACTGCTATTCAGGTGGCTGTCATAAAGGAGAGGCCACTTACGCAAGAGAAATGCATTATTGTCATTAACCCAGTGCCAGCCTTAGAGGCTGTCACCAAAGCAAGCATTCATAATGCTAAAGCATTACATTCACGCTGGATTCAATGGGTAACCTCCCCGACTGCCACTGATGTAGGCTGCATTTTTGACCCAAAATTACAAAGACAACATTTTCTCGAATATGAGCTGTAGTACCCCCCACCTACTAACATAGTCCCACTTGATCATTACCAAACTATCATTTTGACTGATGGTTCAGCACAACCAGCTGTAGGCCCTAAACATCAATAATCGGCTGCTTCCACAGCCGTCAACAGGGTGATGAGGGATGATGTGTTTCACCCTCAAAATACCGATACACAGACCTTACAGGACAACAAAGCACAGCTGGCAGAGCTTAAGGCTCTCATCTTGGTGCTGGAACATACAGATCCAGAACAGCCCATACTAACTGTGTGTGATCCGTATTACTGTGTCCAGTCCTACAATGATTATCTCAATCATTGACATTTGAACAGGTTCAGAGATTCCAAGAGGAACACCATTAAACATAGAACGTTGTGAGGGAGAGTAGCTGATCTTAAGGACAGATTACCCTATGCTCTTGTAGTACATACATTTGGCAAGTTACGTGTAGGGATATATGTTGCTAGAAATACACTGGCTGATGAAGCTGCCAAATTAGCAGTAGCTACAGCTTCTGTTGCTGCAATAACTCATTCTCACATGAAAGCGTCTGCTGATGGGCACCCTTTACTAAAAACAGACCCTGCAAACAATACATAGGCCCTTATTATGACCCTGGCGGTGTTGCACCGCCAGGGCCAACAGGGGCGGGAGCACCGCCGACAGGCCGGCGGTGCTCCCTTGGGCATTCTGACCGCGGCGCTTTGGCCGCGGTCAGAAATGGAAAACCGGCGGTCTCCCGCCGGTTTTCCGTTGCGCATTTGAATCCCCCATGGCGGCGCAGCTCGCTGCGCCGCCATGGGGGATTCTGACACCCCCTACCGCCATCCTGTTCCTGGCGGTTCGCCCGCCAGGAACAGGATGGCGGTAGGGGGTGTCACGGGGCCCCTGGGGGCCCCTGCAGTGCCCATGCCAATGGCATGGGCACTGCAGGGGCCCCCGTAAGAGGGCCCCGCTAGTATTTCACTGTCTGCATAGCAGACAGTGAAATACGCGACGGGTGCAGTAGCACCCGTCGCACCTTCCCACTCCGCCGGCTCGATTACGAGCCGACTTCATGGTGGGAAGGTCGTTTTCCCCCTGGGCTGGCGGGCGGCCTTTCGGCGGCCGCCCGCCAGCCCAGGGGAAAAGTCAAAATACCCGCCGCGGTCTTGCGACCGCGGTACGGTATTTTGACGGCGGGACTTTGGCGGGCGGCGGAGGTCCGAATGAGGGCCATAGTGTGTTAGTGCTCAGAATGCAGCATTTGTAACCATTCCAGATGTGGGAGATCATGTGGTTCCCAACCAAGATCTGAGACCAGTTCTTATCAAAGCAGCACATGAGGGTGTCACTTCTGCTCATGCAGGAGTGGCGGCCACAATTTCTCTTTAACAAAAATGCTTTTGGTGACCATGTCTATACAAACAGACCAAGCAATATGTCCTTTGTTGTGAGCGTTGCCAACAAATTAAAGAATCTACCATTAAACAGCCACTATGGACATCCCTCTAAGTATCAAACAGACCACTACAATGTGCGCACCTGGACCACTATAGTCCCTTACAACCTGATGGTGAATACAAATACATCTTAGTCACTGTAGACTCCTGTTCTAGATTCCTGTGGGTATGGCTACATCGGTTAACTGCTGCACAAACTATTATTAAAGATTTGCAAGTCTTCATTGGTACCTATGCGGCTGCAGCATTCCACTCAGACTAGGGCCCTGCTTTTGCCTCAAGGGCATTCATGGACACCATGAGGACAATGGGTGTTGAACTCCATTACTCTTTCCCATTCCATTCTGAGGGTAATTCAGTTTTTGAGAGGAGGAATCAAGACTTAAAGCAATCCTTAACAGCGAAGGTATTAGGTTCAGGCTGTAGTTGGATTCATCACCTATATGGGGTCGAGAGCGCATTAAATAGTCTGCCCAGAAGGTCCCTGGGAGGTCTCATTCCTTATGAGGTGCCATTTGGGATACCTATGTATGTCTCAGATCTTGATGGTCCTGGATTGGTGGCAGCAAATCAAATCAAATCAAATCAAATCAAATCATTAACATTTATAAAGCGCGCTACTCACCCGTGCGGGTCTCAAGGCGCTAGGGGAAAAAGGGGGGTTATCGCTGCTCGAACAGCCAGGTCTTTAGGAGTCTCCGGAAAGCGGAGTGGTCCTGGGTGGTCCTGAGGCTGGTGGGGAGGGAGTTCCAGGTCTTGGCCGCCAGGAAGGAGAAAGATCTCCCACCCGCCGTGGAGCGGCGGATGCGAGGGACAGCAGCGAGTGCTAGGCCAGAGGAGCGGAGGAGGCGGGTGGGGATGTAGAAGCTGAGGCGTCTGTTGAGGTATTCCGGTCCCTTGTCGTGGAGGGCTTTGTGTGCGTGGGTGAGAAGTCGGAAGGTGATCCTTTTGCTGACTGGGAGCCAATGCAGGTGTCTCAGGTGTGCGGAGATGTGGCTGCTGCGGGGTACGTCGAGGATGAGCCGGGCTGAAGCATTTTGAATGCGTTGCAGGCGATTTTGGAGTTTGGCTGTGGTCCCGGCGTAGAGGGTGTTGCCGTAGTCCAGGCGGCTCGTGACGAGGGCGTGGGTCACGGTTTTTCTGGTGTCGGCGGGGATCCAGCGGAAGATCTTGCGGAGCATGCGGAGGGTGAGGAAGCAGGCGGAGGACACAGCGTTGACTTGCTTGGTCATGGTGAGAAGAGGGTCCAAGATGAAGCCGAGGTTGCGGGCGTGGTCTGTGGGGGTCGGTGCGGTGCCGAGTGCCGTGGGCCACCAGGAGTCGTTCCAGGCGGACGGGGTGTTGCCGAGGATGAGGACTTCCGTTTTTTCAGAGTTCAGCTTTAGGCGGCTGAGCCTCATCCAATCTGCGACGTCCTTCATTCCCTCTTGTAGGTTTGTCTTGGCGCTGGCGGGGTCCTTGGTGAGGGAGAGTATAAGTTGGGTGTCGTTGGCGTAGGAGGTGATGATGATGTCGTGCTTGCGTACGATGTTGGCGAGGGGGCTCATGTAGACATTGAAGAGTGTCGGGCTGAGTGATGAGCCTTGAGGTACGCCGCAGATGATCTCGGTGGGTTCTGAGCAAAACGGAGGGAGGTAAACTCTTTGGGAACGGTTTGCGAGGAAGGAGGCGATCCAGTCCAGGGCCTGGCCTTGGATCCCGGTGGAGCGGAGGCGGGTGATTAGGGTGCGGTGACAGACGGTGTCAAAGGCAGCCGAGAGGTCGAGAAGAATGAGGGCGACTGTTTCACCGTTGTCCATCAGGGTTCTGATGTCGCCTGTGACTGAGATGAGGGCGGTTTCAGTGCTGTGGTTGGTTCGGAATCCGGTTTGTGAGGGGTCGAGCAGGTTGTTGTCTTCCAGGAAGGTGGTCAGCTGTTTGTTGACGGTCTTCTCTATTACTTTGGCTGGGAAAGGCAGAAGAGAGATGGGGCGGAAGTTTTTCAGGTCGTTCGGGTCAGCCTTAGGTTTCTTTAGTAGGGCGTTGACTTCGGCATGTTTCCAGCATTCGGGGAAGGTAGCAGAAGA
The DNA here is from genome assembly GCF_031143425.1 of Pleurodeles waltl. Lineage (NCBI taxonomy): Eukaryota > Metazoa > Chordata > Amphibia > Caudata > Salamandridae > Pleurodeles > Pleurodeles waltl. The sequence continues at coordinate 737,478,833 of NC_090436.1, forward strand.
AAAAGAAGAGTTGATGACGGTCTGGAGGTGCGGGGCGATGATGTCGTCGGCTTTGTTAAAGATGAAGTGTGGGCAGGGGTCCGAAGGGGCGCCGGAGTGGATAGAGTTCATGATGGATTTGGTTTCTTCCGTGTTGATGTGGGTCCAGTTGTTGAGGGTGATGGCCGGGGATGCGGGTTCAGTGGTGTTTGGTTGGGTCTGGTGTCCGAAGCTGTCGTGGAGGTCGCTGATCTTGCGATGGAAGAAAGTGGCGGTGGATTCGCACAAATCCTGTGAGGGCGTGACGGCGTTGGCGTTGGCGCTGGGGTTGGAGAACTCCTTGACGATGCTGAAGAGTTCTCTGCTGTTGTGGCTGTTTTTGTCCAGTCTGTCAGTGAAAAAGTTCCTTTTGGCAGCGCGGATCAGGTGGTGGTGTTCGCGGGTAGCGTTCTTGAGGGCGGTCATGTTGTCAGCGGTGTGGTCCTTGCGCCAGGCTTTCTCAAGGGCGCGACAAGTTTTCTTTGATTCTTTGAGGGTGTCAGAGAACCAGAGAGGTTTTTTGGTGTTGGTCTGTCGATGCGTGCGTTTGAGGGGAGCAAGGTTGTCTGCACAGTTGGAGATCCAGTTTGTGAGGTTGTGGGCTGCGTCGTGGGGGTCAGTGGTGAGGGTGGGTTGGTTGGCGGCGAGTGCGGAGAAGAGTTGCTCTTCAGGGATCTTGTTCCACTGTCGACGAGGGATGGGTTGAGTGCGGAGGTGGCGGGTCTCGCGTCGGAATGTGAAGTGGACGCAGCTGTGGTCGGTCCAGTGTAGGGCGGAGGCGTGGCTGAAGAAGACGTGTTTGCTGGCAGAGAAGATAGGGTCGAGCGTGTGTCCGGCGATGTGGGTGGCGGTGTTCACCAGTTGTTTGAGGCCGAGGTTGGCAAGGTTGTCGAGCAGGGTGGTGGTGTTAGGGTCGTTGTTTTGTTCCAGATGGAAGTTGAGGTCGCCTAGGAGGATGTAGTCCGGTGAGGCGAGGGCGTGCGGGGAGATGAAGTCGGCGATGGCGTCGCTGAAAGGGGCGCGTGGTCCGGGAGGACGGTAGACGAGGGATCCTCTGAGGGTGGTCCTCGGGTCGGTGCGAATCTGAAAATGCAGGTGTTCAGCGGCGAGAGGGGTGTCTTCGGTGGAGGTGGTGACGCTGATGGAGTCTTTGAAGACGATGGCGATACCTCCTCCTGCTTGGTTGGTGCGGTCTTTCCTGGAGATCTTGTAGCCTTCGGGGATGGCGGTGGCGATGTCTGGAGCAGAGGAGGCGTTCATCCAGGTCTCCGTGATGAAAGCGACGTCTGGTGCTGTGGAGTCCAGGAGGTCCCAGAGCTCAACGGCGTGTTTGTGGACGGAGCGAGCGTTGACTAGGATGCACTTGAGGTGGTTGATGGCGCGTGGGCTTGTGGTCGTGGTAGTTGCGTGGTGGAAGATGCGTTTGCAGGAGTTGCAGGCGAAGGGTCCATGGGTGCGTTTGGGGTGAGTTTGGAAGCAGCTGTTGGAGCGTCCTGGGTTGAGGGCGTGGAGGGTGGTGGGGTCGTAGCGGATCAGCAGGGCTTGGGAGAGCTGGGGACCAGGGGTCGTGGCGCTGGGCGCAGGCCTGGCGCGGACGGGCGCAGACGGGCTTGCCTCTGGCGCGCCTCTGGCGCGCCAGCGGCCTCCATATGAGGTAGGAGGGGGGGGAGGGGTCAGCTGGGGGCGAATGGGAGCTGGGGGGTGGGGGCGTGCAGGAGGTCACGGCGGGAAAGCGCGAGGGACGGGGGGACAGATAGAGTGAGAAGAGCTGGGGGAGGGGGGGTTTAAGGGTGGAGGGGGGTGAGTGTTAGGAGGTTTAGGAAATTAGGGAGAAAGATAGGGGTAGGGTTGTGAAGATAGGGGAGGGGGGTTGTAGAGGTGGGTGAGGGTGAGGGGTAGAGTGAGAGGATAGGAAGATAGGTAATAGAGGGGGTGAGAGATAGAGAAATAGATAGTGAAAATAGATAGATAGAGAAATCGATAGATAGAGAAATAGATAGAGAGATAGGAAGATAGGAGGAGGTGGAGAGTGAGGGAGTTAGATAGTGGGATAGAGAGATAGGTAGATAGGAGGAGTGAGGGAGGTAGATAGTGAAAGGGTTAGATAGGGGAGATAGAGAGGGGGATGCGAGTGAGGGAGGGGGATGAGGCAGGAGCAGGAGGGCAGGCGCGGGGAGAAGAAGACGGAGGAGGCAGAAGAGCCGAAGGCAGAAGATAGAAGACAGAAGACCGGAAGAACAGAAGAACAGAAGAACAGAAGAACAGAAGAACGGAAGACCGGAAGACCGGAAGACCGGAAGAAAGGAAGAACAGAAGAACACAGAAGAACACAGAAGAACACAGAGGAACACAGAAGAACACAGAAGAACACAGAAGAAGATACAGAAAACGAAGAACAGAGGGCAGAAGACCACAGAAGAAGATGAGGAAGAAGAGAAGAAGAGAGAAGACGGGGAAAAGAAGAGTACAGAAGAAGATTACAGACGAGGAGCGAGGAGGAAGAACAGAGAAGAAGAAAAGAAGAAAAGAAGCAGGAGCAGGAGAGAGGGTGAGTAGCGCGGGGCAGAGCGAGGGGCTGGGAGGTGGGGGGTACTTACTGTGAGGTGGGTCTCAGGAACTCAGGAACCTGGAGGAGCTGCAGCGGCAGGGGGAGCGACCTACCCTTGGGTCAAGGGTCGCTACCACTCTGCAGCAGACACACCGTTTGACATGAATGTGTTGCTGTTTTACAGGAGCTACAGCAATTTTGAGATAATAATTTATCCGCCTATACCACCACCTTGGGAATAAGGGATTTGTCAACAACATCTACTGGCTGGATTCCTAAAGTTGGAGATCTCATTCGTGAAAAGAAGGAGTTGGGCCCATCGTACAGAGCACCAGTTCCAGTACTGGGAATACAGGGTAGCAGAACTGTTATCTTACCACTGCTGCCTGGTTTCAAAGGAAATAGATTTGACTCATTTGCAAAGTCAACTTGCACCATGTGGCTGATCCTGCACAGAAGACCACAAGGTCCCCTGGGTAGTATCACTCCCCTCTCACTACTCAACAGGACATACCTCTGCAAGCAGCAACATTTCTGCAAGCATCAGTTTGTACAATGATACAATTGCCTCTATGAGCATGGGGAGGGTGGAGAATGAGCTTCTGCTGATTCCATTCACCACTTCATTGACAAAACAAGTCCAATATGTAAAACTATACCACTCGAGTTCAGCACAAACAGACAGCATTGTCTGCTATGAACCTCCACAATAAGTGGATCCCTGCACCAGCTCCTGTGTTTGCACAGATTTTTCTGGCTACTTCATCAATGTTGATGACTTTACTTCTAACTAATCTGTTTCTACAGGGAATCTCTATCAAAGACATGTAAGCTGAACATATGGCTTAAAACTAACTATTTGGTTTATCCATGGCATTACCTGTGGATAATGTTGACATTGCTTTCCCTTTTGCTTTGGATTGGTTTTGTCATTGTTATCTCCCTGAATGCTCTGCCGTTGAGCCGGTGGATGAGGTTTTAACACCTTATTTATCTTCCCAAAAAGCTTGAAGAGACTTATCCCAAGTGAACATTACAGCAGTTCTGATTCTTGATAGGATTATTTGGGATAAAATGCCCTTTGATATATACAGTTCTACTGAGGTCATTCAAATTCCAGAGACTGATGGTCTTACTCTAGGTGTTGTTTCCAATGACTGGGATGTTAAAACAGTTGATTCTATGCTTGCTGAGCTAGACTACTACACTGTATTTGAAAATGAAGATGTGTACATAAACACAGTGAATAAATGGGAAATGTTCTGTTATAACCAATGGGGCCATTACTTTCTGTGCCGAGCTAGTAAACACAGATCAATTTTCAATTATAGTAGCGTTTGCATATTTCACTGGGAATTACACTAGAATGCTGAGTCATATTATTTCAAATTACCAGCTTCCAGAATGAGGGAAATATTGCTAACCAACAGAAAACTGATTTACTCAGATTCCTTTGTTTCCCAACTTGCTGTTGAGGTCTACGAGTATTGGAAGTTGATGTGAAGATTTTATGAGGAACAAAAGACTGGCAGATATGGCATAGGGAAGCTTAGTTCAGAGCATGCCTTATTCCCGTGAAAATTATTTTTAAATAAATGAAACTGTCTGATAAACATCTTGCTTGGGGTTAGCAAAAATGAAAGAAATGAACACATCCAGCATCCCCCCACCAGCTAAATTTCACAATTGGCAAACGATTTTAAATGTCACTGAGGATCAGCTAATGGCTTGGGTTCATAATGGTACCTTTCATTCCTCACTTTCAAGTCCCGGCGAGTGGTTATTGTGGCCAAGGGACACAAATGTTTGCCAGGCACATTTTTTTAACTCCTGGGGGAGTTTCAAAGCAAGCCGGCCAGACCCTCACTATGTCTCTGGGGAACACGCGGGTATTGTTACTATATACAGTGTGATTAAACAGTGCAAACAATGGTTACGTTCCTCCACATTAGCAGCTGATAAACAGCATCTTCATCTCCTTTCTGAGGAAATAAACTTACAAGATTTCCTGTTATAGCCAAGGAACCTACTCTCAAAACCTTTCCTGCATGCCATATATAATGAGATTTGGGAGCTTTCTCAAATGGGAGCTGCTGCAACTTTAAGGCAGATAGATAAGGAAAATATAGAGAAGGCATTAGCTGTAGTTGATAATGGCATGAACACTTTGTCCAACAGAATTTACACTTTAAATAATATTGTGTTGTCTGCGATTGACAGCATTCAGAACAACATGTCCTTTTTGCAACATGGGCAGAGTCAACTGTGTTCCATCATGCAGTTAGGTTGGACACTGCAAGTTTTGAAAAATGGTTCTGTACCGGAGAAACACATAAACAGTAGCACATTATTTGCTGCTTTTAATTTATTCAGGGAACAACAGACAATGGCTAAAAAAGAAGCTAGTTAAGTCATGCTTAACATTGAAAAGTTTGAAGAGTTGCCTTCTACTGTGGCCGAAATTCCCTCAGCAGTATGGTTGATACAAACTGTAAATATGCCAATTTCCACTTTTCGTTTCACAAAATGTTTTAAACATTTTGCTGTAGGCAGATAGGCGCTGCTAGGACACAGTTATATACACAAAGTGTGGGAGCTGCCTTTCGATTTCACATGTCTGAACAGTAAAACAGAGGTCTTTCTTAGCGTAAGTGCATGTGAAACTACTGTTAGTCATTCCATGATTTGCAAGCAGGAGTCCTTGCACGGCCTTTGCAACCCAGAGGTCACAAACGTGGCATGCCATCGGAAGGGTACTCCATCCCTTTGATTTATCTAGTATTTAAGATACTTCAAATAGAAGTTATTTGGTTCTGAACGATGGAAGCTGCTGTGGTATGAAGCCTGGAATTTCCCATCTCATTTCATTCCTTCCAATGGTAACTTGTTGCGGCCATGTTTTATTCCTCCCCTACAGGAGACAGGAGTAGCAGACTTATGGCTCCACATTTCTACTTCTAACATCAATTCTGACAAGCTGAGCACACTAAAGGTGCTATTGTTTCAAAAACAAGTGACCCAGCCATCAGCCAGATCTCCTGACAGCGAGGTTATCAGCCGAGATACAGTCCCTATTTGTAGGAAGTTGGCTCTGTGTGTACTATTTCAAAGTAAGAAATAGCATGCACAGAGTCCAAGGGTTCCCCTTAGAGGTAAGATAGTGGCAAAAAGAAATAATTCTAATGCTCTATTTTGTGGTAGTGTGGTCGAGCAGTAGGCTTATCAGAGGGTAGTGTTACCCATTTGTTGTACACACACAGGCAATAAATGAGGAAAACACACTCAAAGACAATTCCAGGCCAATAGGTTTTCGTATAGAAAAATATATTTTCTTAGTTTATTTTAAGAACCACAGGTTCAAGATTTACAATCAATACTTCAAATGAAAGGTACTTCACTTAGGTATCATAAAGAATTTTGAATCAGCAAAATAGCATGTACGGTTTTGGCAAAAATGGCAATAAGCTATTTTAAAACTAGACACACTGCAAATTTCAATAGTTCCTGGGGGAGGTAAGTAATTTTTAGATTTGCAGGTAAGTAAACCACCTACAGGGTTCAAAGTTGGGTCCAAGGTAGCCCACCGTTGGGGGTTCAGGGCAACCCCAAAGTTACCACACCAGCAGCTCAGGGCCGGTCAGGTGCAGAGGTCAAAGTGGTGCCCAAAACACATAGGCTTCAATGGAGAAGGGGGTGCCCCGGTTCCAGTCTGCTAGCAGGTAGGTACCCGCGACTTCAGAGAGCAGACCAGGGGGGTTTTGTATGGCACCTGGGGACACACAAGTCAGCACAAAAAGTACACCCTCAGCGGCACGGGGCGGCCGTGCAGTGTGCAAACAGGCGTCGGGTTTGCAATGGAGTTCAATGAGGTCTCTTCAGCGAAGCAGGCAGGCAAGGGGGGGGGGGGCTCCTCAGGGTAGCCACCACCTGGGCAAGGGAGAGGGCCACCTGGGGGTCGCTTCTGCACTGGAGGTCGGATCTTTCAGGTCGTGGGGGCTGCGGGTGCAGTGTCTTTACCAGGCGTCTGGTTCTTAGAAGCAGGCAGTCGCGGTCAGGGGGAGCCTCTGGATTCCCTCTGCAGGCGTCGCTACGGGGGCTCAAGGGGGTCAACTCTGGCTACTCACAGGGTCGCAGTCGCCGGGGAGTTCTCCCTGTAGTGTTGGTTCTCCGCAGGTCGAGCCGGGGGCGTCGGGTGCAGAGTGGAAAGTCTCACGCTTCCGGCGGGAAACGTGCAGTCCTTTCAAGTTTGTTTCTTTGTTGCAAAGTTGTTTCTTCTTTGGAGCAGAGCCGCTGTCCTCAGGAGTTCTTGGTCCTTTTAGATGCAGGGTAGTCCTCTGAGGCTTCAGAGGTTGCTGGACCCTGGGGAACGCGTCGCTGTTGCAGTTTTTCTTGAAGTGGGAGACAGGCTTGTAGGGCTGGGGCCAAAGCAGTTGGTGTCTCCGTCTTCTCTGCAGGGCTTTCAGGTCAGCAGTCCTTCTTTGTCTTCAGGTTGCAGGAATCTGTCTTGCTTGGTTCTGGGGGCCCCTAAATACTCAATTTAGGGGTGTGTTTAGTTCTGGGGGGTTAGTAGCCAATGGCTACTAGCCCTGAGGGTGGCTTCCCCCGTCTTTGTGCCGCCTCCCTGAGGGGAGGCGGGCACATCCCTAATCCTATTGGGGGAATCCTCCATCTGCAAGATGGAGGATTTCTAAAAGTCAGAGTCACATCAGCTCAGGACACCTTAGGGGTTGTCCTGACTGGCCAGTGACTCCTCCTTGTTTTTCTCATTATCTCCTCCGGCTTTGCCGCCAAAAGTGGGGCCGTGGCCGGAGGGGGCGGGCATCTCCACTAGCTGGAATGCCCTGTGGCACTGTAACAAAGGGGGTGAGCCTTTGAGGCTCACCACCAGGTGTTACAGTTCCTGCAGGGGGAGGTGAGAAGCACCTCCACCCAGTACAGGCTTTGTTACTAGCCACAGAGTGACAAAGGCACTCTCCCCATGTGGCCAGCAACATGTCTGGTGTGTGGTAGGCTGGTAAAACTAGTCAGCCCACACTGGAAGTCGGGTATGTTTTCAGGGGACATCCCTAAGATGCCCTCTGGGGTGTATTTCACAATAAAATGTACACTGGCATCAGTGTGCATTTATTGTGCTGAGAAGTTTGATACCAAACTTCCCAGTTTTCACTGTAGCCATTATGGTGCTGTGGAGTTCGTGTATGACAGACTCCCAGACGATATACTCTTATGGCTACCCTGCACTTACAATGTCTAAGATTTAGCTTAGACACTGCAGGGGCATAGTGCTCATGCACCTATGCCCTCACATATGGTGTAGTGCACCCTGCCAAGGAGGCATTTCCTTACACTATTAAATACCAATTTCCCAAGATACTTTGGAGAACTGGTCAGCAGAACTTTCAATACTTCTTACACAGAAGGGATTGAGCATTTCTTTAAAACTGTCGGTTCTAGGTTTGTTTTTACCTTCCAGACTGTGTTTGCAGTCATATCTTCAGACATACACTCATTTTTTTTTAGTGTCTTTGGCAGATTCCCTATTAATTTGGCATTGATTGGCAGCATATTACTGCTACTATTTTTGCTATGCAGTGGCTGCCCTACGTCACCCAAGCAGAGTGCTGGAGCTACCACCGATCGGGCTGTGCCATGATTGCATGATGCAGTACTTCGGAGCCTCCTTGCTGGAAGAGCTGGAGCATGATTAGTCATTGACATTCAGACCAGTCCTAACCTGTGTGCAGTTGGTTTTCCACTGCAATTAGTGCTCCTTTGAATGTGCACCAATAGTGTGTCCTGCTTGCAGCCTGTGCCTCCTGTGACAAGGATCTGTTGATGTTCTCAATGAGGGTTCATTCACCGACATGCCCCTGAGACTGAGGTTGATTCGCAAGGCATCTTATGAGCCACTGCTTGTGGATTTCCTGGCTCCAGTGTCCTCTGGCACAATGGATGGTGTCACCTCCCCAGGTCATACTGCGTTTGTGGTTCCTGCACATTTGTGCTCCATGAATCTGTCTGCTAATCCTTTGATTAATTTATTGCCTGCCGAAGTGCAGTCCTTTCTGGTCTCAATCTTCATTGATGACATTGGAGTGCTTTCTTAAAATCATGATTATTGTTAATTTGACTATTGGCTTTTTGAAAGTATAAATTATGACACCAAATTGCCATTCAATTCGGCCTGTCTGCTGGCCTATTTCATATGCAGACTTATTACAGCAATAGGGGAGGGTGTCATGGATCCATTTTAGTGTGCTCGAATATAGGAGGTTAGTTTAGCTTCAGCTTGCAGGCCTGTGCCCTTTTACGTAGATAAACATGCTCTCTTTTTATTATTCATTTTAGCATTGCTTGCAGGTCTTGATTTTAAGAAGAAATGTTTTTATTTTATAATCGGTTGCCATTCCATGAAAGTGTCATTATCAGTAATGTACATATTGGATTGTCATCATGTCCTTTGCTTCACATTTGACAAGAACAGAATGTGAACTTGTCAAGCATTTTGTTATTATATTGCTGATACAAGTTTGTGCATACAATCTAACGCTTGGGTACATACCCATATCAGGATGTCTGCACGGACAATAACATAAGTCTTATAAAAACACTGTGAAACCAAGGTTATTAGAGGGGGTTTCACCCAGGATATTCCATCCGTACTGCTTGTCACTTTGCGGCAGACCTCAGCCTTTTGTGTTTCTACACTGTCTGATTTGGAGACTGGAGGCTGACCTTGTTCTAAGCTACTGGGGGTTGGGACGCATCTCATGGACATGGCTAGGGCAGAATAGGTGTATGATACCTTGCTCTCTTTAGGGTAGACAGTACGCTTTAGGGAGGGATTTGTATATTCATGTTTATTGCAATATGTTGGGGTTTTTCATATTCACATAGCTCATTCTCACAATCCTGATTTTGGCGGCCATTACGAATATAGGTGGTCCGGACCGCCGTGCCAGAGGTGGCGATAATTACCACCACTGGCATGGCGGTCCGGACCGCCATATAATGTTCACATGGAGACTGTCACAGTCGGAACTCCGCCACTGCCAGGCTACCGCCGCCAGACAGCCTGACGATGGGGGAGTTCCTTTTCTGACAGGGTAGCGCTGCAAGCAGAGCTGCCTGCCGGATAAAGAACCTGTGTTCCACCAGGTGGAATGGGTGACATGGGGCCCCCTTGCACAGCCCCGTTGTGCATGTCACTGCCCGATTTACAGGCACTGATATGTGCGACTGGTGCTGCTGCACCCGCCGCACTGCCACATTGACAACGGCTCTTCAACATCTACATGGCACCCCTCGCAACATCGTCCGATGTCACAACCTCAACATCGTCTCATATGCCAACGACACCCAGCTGATCCTCTCCCTCACCAAGGACCCCGCCACCGCCAAAACCAACCTCCGCGAAGGAATGAAGGCCATCGTCGACTGGATGGAGAACAGTCGCCTGAAACTGAACTCGGACAAGATGGAGGTCCTAATCCTCGTCTCCACCCCCACCGCCTGGGACGACTCCTGGTGGCAGGCCACACTGGGAGCCGCACCGATGCCTACCGACCACGCACGCAACCTGGTGTTCATCCTGGACTCATCACTCTCCATGACCCAGCAAGTCAACGCCGTTTCATTCTCCTGCTCCAATATCCTCTGCATGGCTGTTTGAGCAGTAGCAGTTCCACTACTCATCCCCCTTGACACCCTTGCGGGTGAGTAGCACACTTTACAAATGATTGATTGATTGATGACTCCATGTGGAGCTGTCGGCAATGTACAGACCCAGAGGAATGTTGTGTATTGGGCCGGCAGGGGTCCTCAACTGGCTGGCAGTCTGTGTTTAGACCACCAGCCAGAACTCGGCGGGGAATCCCGCAGAATTCATAATGAGGCCCTTTTTTTCTCTTCCCATTATCCTAATCATTGCAGCTCATGCATTTTATCTTAGATTGCAGTTTTTTCAAAAAACTATCCTAAATCTTCTTTCCTGCCTGTGTGTGTGTAAGAGACTCATTTCTAATGAGACGAAAAGGTAAGACTTTTGGCACTGAGATTTTCCTGAGAGGATTTTGGAGTCCATGCGCTAGGCTGCCAGAAATCACATTTACTGTTTGTTTATTGATGAGGTGCTGCTAGAAAGCTAGAAGGGTTGGGCCGATAGCTGCCAACTGGTGTGGGGATGACTTAGTTGCCTACAATCAGAGGTTCTGCCATCCCTAATCCATCAGCCTTGTAGAAATACAAGGGTCCTTACGACAGTGGCATGTTTTTGAAGTGCACAAGTGCCCTGCCTTCCTGGCCCTGACCTAGACTAACTACAGGCTGTATGCAGCCCTTTGTGTGGAGGCAAGACACAGCCTATTCAAGTGTAAGAGGAGTTGAGTCCAGCTCTTCCCTCCCATCCTACCAGTGATGGCCCATCCAGTCACACTAAGCTCTCCATTGTGTGCGGCTGTCTAGGAGAAATACACAAAGTTCAACTGTCAACTACATGCAGTCATGTGGCCCAGAGACAGACTGTAGGCACCAAGGGGGTCATTCTGACCTCGGCGGTAAAAGGCTCTTACCGCCAATCAGAAGTCCGCCATTCTCCCGCCGCAACTGCCAAACCGCCAAAAACCCGACATCCACGGAAGGCCGCCTCATCAGCGGACAGCGATAAAGTGGAGATGACCAAACCTCCACCGTCACGCCAACACAAACACGCCCATGCCATTACGACCCACGAATCCACGCGGCGGTCTTTCAACCGCGGTATTCCATTGGCGGTACACCCCGCCGCGGTCAAAATACACACACCTTTACAAAACACAGCCACATTGGACAATTCGAAATACACACACCTGATACACATACACACACCACACCCACACATCCAATCAACTATAAAACACACACCCACATCACCCACAAACCCCCACTACTAGAAATTCGGAGAGAAGGCGAGAGAGAGAGAGCACAGCTATCGAAAACCCCAACACACAGAGGAACACAACATCATCACCCACACTACATCCACGCACAAAACACCACACACCACCACACACACCACACTCATCACCACAAACACCACCCCACACCACCCCATGGCACCCCAAAGACACCCCAGGTTCTCGGACCAAGAACTCAGGGTCATGGTGGAGGAAATAATTAGGGTAGAGCCCCAGCTATTCGGCACACAGGTGCAGCACACCACAATAGCAAGGAAGGCGGAGCTATGGCAAAGGATCGTCGACAGGGTCAATGCTGTGAGACAGCATCCCAGAAACCGGGAAGACATCCGAAAGCGCTGGAACGACCTACGGGGGAAGGTGCGGTCGATGGTGTCAAGACACAACATCGCTGTGCAGAAGACTGGCGGCGGACCCCCAACCACTCCACCCGAATTCACAGCATGGGAGCAAGAGGTCTTGAACATCCTGCATCCTGAGGGCCTCGCTGGAGTAGGCGGAGGAATGGACTCTGGTAAGTCGAATCCCAACTACTTCACCGCCCCCAACCACCAGCATGCCAACCCCCACTCCCACCCTCACCCCCAACCCCCCAGTACACATCCTCCCTGCCAATGTCTCACCAGCACAACCCACCCAACCCAACACCAATCCCTGAATGCCAACACAAACCATGGACACCCATCACCCAAGCATGACCACTGCACAGACCCATCCCCCCCCACAAACCACCCTCACAACTCCTCCCACAAGGGAATGCCAGCACTGGGGGACAAGGGCACCCACAAATCGAAAGCCATGGCACACACAGAAGCAATAACCATACTCTTTTACCCCTGCATGGCCCGAACGCCAACACACCGGCCAGGAGGGTCCAGATTTGTCCATCCCGCCCCCAGAACAGGCCCCCAGTGATGACAGCAGCTCTGTCGACCTAGAACCTGATGACCAGCCCGGACCATCTGGGACCTCTGGACAGTCGGTTCCCCACACACAGACACAGGCCACAGCAGACCCAACCCCCTCTGGGAATACCAGCACAGCTCCCACCCAGCGGGCCCATGTCTCTGTCTCCAGGACGCGTCAATCAGCGGTGTGTCCGCCACTACAGGGCACCCAGGCTGACCCACCACCCCAACAACAACAGGGACCTGGGGGCAGTGGTAGTGGGCACACCGTCCAGGGGACAGAGGCCCGGGGAAACAGGGCAACTGGGAGGGCTGCTGTGCGAGAGGGGGTTGACCGGCCCAGGGAACCCACTCTCCAAGAGGCCCTCACCACCATCATGGGAGCATACCACCGCTCCCAGGAGACGATAGCGACGGTACTGGCCAGGTTCCAGGAGATCCAGGCACAGCAGGAGGAACGGTACATGGGGTTCAGAGACGAACTCAGGAGCATCGGTACCGCAATGGGGACCATCGTCCTGGCCCTCAACCAGATAGTCACCACATTGCGGGACCATGTGGCACCCCAAAGGGCCCCTGTCACCAGCCCGGACGACGAACAGCCTACCACCTCCGCCGGCGCAAGTGGACAGGAGGCCCCCACACCACGACAAGCGGAACCTGAGATCACACAAGAAGACAGAGTAGGATGCCAAGACCCCCGCCAGCCTAAGATACCCCCTGATGTCATCCCACTGTCCCACATTGTCACCCTGTCCAACCTTGAACTGCCCCTGCTCCATCCTTTCACAGGCATATGGGCAATGCACCTGTGCTACTGAGAACTGGACTCTGCCATGGACATTACTCCACCCCCACCCATCACCGTTTCACTATCATGGACCTATACGCAGCACTGAAAATAAATCACCAATTGCACTTCAAATGTCAGGAGTCTGCTTGTATTTTTTACAAATGTATTACACATAACGGTGCAATATTGTTCATTTACATTGTGATGACAACATACCAGTGTCAATAAGCATTAGTCCATGGGCAAACAAAGCAGAAGTCACGCTGTGGGTCATACAGCTCTGAAAAGGGAAGGGAAAGTCAAAAATCTGTGAAAAGGAACTGGGGGGAAACACAGAAAGTAGAGATGCAGGAGGCCAGAAGTAAATGTAAAATGGCGTGGGGGATTCTTACCTGGGTGCTACTGAAAATACTGTTGTATGACTGTGTCCCTGTTGTCCGTGTCGTCCCCGTCGTCTTCCTCCTCTTCACAGGCTCCACAGCTGCTACAACACCACCATCTGGACCATCCTCCTGCAGGAAAGGCACCTGGCGTCGCAATGCAAGATTGTGAAGCATACAGCAGGCCACGATGATATGACACACCTTCTTTGGTGAGTACATGAGGGATCCCCCTGTCATATGCAGGCACCTAAACCTGGCCTTCAGGACCCCGAACGTCCGTTCTATAATCCTTCTAGTTCGCCCATGTGCCTCATTGTACCGTTCCTCTGCCCTGGTCCGGGGATTCCTCACTGGGGTCAATAGCCAAGGCAGGTTGGGGTAACCAGAGTCACCTATTAGCCACACACGGTGTCTCTGTAGCTGTTCCATCACATAAGGGATACTGCTATTTCGCATGACATACGTGTCATGCACTGACCCAGGGAACTTGGCATTTACATGGGAGATGTACTGGTCAGCCAAACAGACCACCTGGACATTCATCGAATGGTAATTTTTTCTATTTCTGTACACCTGCTCATTGTCTTTTGGGTGTACTAAAGCCACATGGGTCCCATCAATGGCACCAATGATGTTGGGGATATGTCCAAGGGCATAGAAATCACCCTTCACAGTGGCCAAATCACCCTCCTCAGGGAAAACAATGTATCTCCGCATGTATTTCATCAGGGCAGATAACACTCTGGACAAAACCTTAGAAAACATAGGCTGAGACATCCCTGATGACATGGCCACTGTTGTCTGAAAAGACCCACTTGCCAAAAAATGGAGTACTGACAGAACCTGCACCAGAGGGGGAATCCCTGTGGGTTGGCGGATGGGGGACATCAGGTCTGGCTCCAGCTGGGCACACAATTCATGTATAGTGGCTCGGTCAAGTCGGTATCGAAGTATAATATGTCGTTCTTCCATTGTCGACAGGTCCACCAGCGGGCGGTACACGGGAGGATTCATCCTTCTCCTCGCAAGTCCCAGCGGACGGTGCCTAGGAAGGACAACATGGAGCACAGAGTCAAGCAACCCACAGGTTCGTTCACACAGCTTGCACAGTACACGAATCGCTATGCATTGAAAGGCTTGTATGAGTGGCAATGCAAGGCCTAGGCCTGTGTGACGCAGTAGAAATCATGCCATGTGGGCCCTTGAAATGGCGGCTGCCTGACCTGTGAAGTGTGACAGTGGGATGTGAGGTCACTGCGCTGGCGTGGCACACCGTGGCGGTAGGCGGTCGAAGACCGCGGCGCAAAGCAGCATTGGTTAACATTGAACCCTATGGGTCTCAGGAGCCAATGACGATGTGCGCCGGCGGTCGCGGAACGCAACGCCGCGGTACGCACCGCCGCGGGCGTGACCGCCATTTTCTATCTGCTTAATCACTCGAGACCTGATCATCCACAGGAGAGGACCTATACTGCAAGTGCTGCTGTGACCTCGGTCTGGAAGAGACAATGGCTGCTGCGACTGGGGAAAGGGCCCCTGCCTTCACTTCAGAAGAGTTGGAGAAACTTGTGGATGGGGTCCTGCCCCAGTATGCGCTACTCTACGGTCCTCCAGACCAACAGGTTAGTACACAGGGTGCACGTTGAATGGGCTATGCCTGGGTTGTGTATGGTGGATGTAAGATGGTGGGGTGGGGAGCGAATGAGGAGTGCAAGGCACGACAGATGAGAGCATGTGCCACATGGCAGGGTTGGGGAGGAGGGGGGCAATCACATCTAGCATGCAGAAAAATGTTGAAAATTCCTTTCCCACCCTGTACATGTCAAATAGGTCAGCGCCCATCAGAAAGTCGACATTTGGCGTGCCATCGCCAAGGACGTCCGGGCCCTGGGGGTCCACACAAGACGGGGCACCCACTGCCGAAAGAGGTGGGAGGACATCCGCCGCGGGACCAGGAAGACCGGCGAGTCACTGCTGGGGATGGCCTCCCAACGTAGGAGGGGTGCCAGTCGTACCTTGACCCCCCTGATGTCCCGGATCCTGGCGGTGGCCTACCCCGATTTGGATGGGCGCATGAGGACATCACAGCAGACACAAGGGGGTGAGTACCAGCACATTCTGCTATCTTTACACGCAATGGAGGCGTCTGGGTGGGGGAGGAGGGCTGTGGGTGACATTAGGCCAGTTCGCTTTCTGTAGTGTAGTCCCCTCCTTTAGTCATGGCCCTGTGCCCCCGCCCCCCACCTCTGTAGGGTGCCAAGTACAGCAATCCATGGTCCAGCATCACCCATGTGCGCATATGTTGTCCATAGACCTGTTGGCCTAGTCACAAGTACTGAGTAGTGTACCCCGATTGCGCGGCGTAGTGCATGAGGCTCCTGTGTCTGTCCTCTCCGCCAACGGTGTTGACGATGCATGCACTCAACCTGTTTTTATTTCTCCCCCCACCCTTTTTCTTTATCTTCTTGTGCATGTGTGCATTAGCATCATCAGGCGGAGGAGAATTGGCATCGGAGCACGAGGGAGCTGCAACTCACAAGGCCCCGGTGGGCCATGGTACAGACACCGAGGTCACCAGTGATACGGAGGGCGAGGGGAGCACCACAACGGGGACCCGTGGTGACACCAGCGACACCGACACGTCCTCGGAAGGGAGCTCCCTAGCGGTGGCGGCAACATCCGGGCCCCCGCCTCTACAGGTACAGCCGCCACCCAGCGCACCAGCTCTGCCCTCCCAGCAGCCACTCAGCCTTCGCTCCGTGCCCGCTCGCCCAAGAAGGCGGGCATCTCCTTCGCCCCAGGCACCTCAGGCCCTGCCCATGTTAGCCCTGCTGCCCTCAGTGAGGAGGTCATTGACCTCTTACAGACCATCATTGTTGGGCAGTCTACCCTTTTGAATGCCATCCAGGGGGTAGAGAGGGAGGTGCATCGGAGCAATGCATACCTGGAGGGCATTCATTCGGGTCAGGCTGCCCATCAACGATCGTTCAATGCTCTGGCCTCAGCACTGACGGCAGCCATTGTCCCTGTTTCCAGCCTCCCTCTTCTAACTGCCTCCACCCTGTCTCTGTCTCCTGTTCCTCAGCCTATCCCATCCACACCATCAGACCAGCCTGCACACACCTCAACACCCAAGGGCAGCTCATCCAGACATAAGCACCACAGATCACACATGCATTCACCCAAACAACACCCAGATGCAGACATGCCAACAGTCACTACCACCCCTGTGTCCCCCTCCTCCTCGTCTCCCTCCTCCCTCCCTTTGACGTCTCCACTCACACCTTCATGCACACCACCATCAGCCAGTACTTCCATCACCAGCACACCCTCCAGTACAGTCCGCACACGTGCAGTCACCACCCCCACTGCCATTTACACATCCCCTGTGTACTCTCCCACTGTGTCTGTCACCCCCTCTTCCAAGACACACAAACGCAGGCAGCCACCCACCCAACAGCCAACCACCTCACGACAGCCTACGTCACAAGCACCTGCACCCAAAGACAGCACACCTGACTCTCCTACAACCACATCCCCTTCCTCCACTCCCATACCCACTACACCTACCCTTTACATTGGTCCTAAAAAACTTTACCTCTCCAAACTTAACCTCTTTGCCCCACCTGACCCACCCCCTCCATCTGCTAAGAGTCCAAAGAGCACCTCAGCCACCACCAGCCCTGCTTCAAGTGTCACCATTGTGCACGGGTTTTGGAGTCCACCCTTTCCCAGCACAGATACATCGGCCAGCAAAGTCCTGGGCCGTCACCTGCCACAACATCCAGGGGAGGCAAGGGCCAGAGAGCCTCATCGAAGGAGGGCAAGGGCAGCAGGGCAGAGAAGTCAGCCAGCAGGGGCGCGGACCAGGAGGGCCCCACAAGCCCCATCCCGGGTGTGAGGGAGGACACCCACGGGCCCAGGACTCCGTCACAGAAGGGTCCAGCAACTGCACGGTCGGAGGGCGACTAAGCAGGGAGTCCTGGCCAGGTCTGGCTCCCTTGAATGACTGGACAAGCACCGCTGAAGAGGGCCCCGCCGTGCAGAAAGGCACCGCTGAAGAGGGCCCGCTGTGCAGAAAGACACCGCTGAAGAGGGCCCCGCCGTGCAGAAAGGCACCGCTGAAGAGGGCCCCACCGTGCAGTAAGACACCGCTGAAGAGGGCCCCGCCGTGCAGAAAGACACCGCTGAAGAGGGCCCCGCCGTGCAGAAAGACACCGCTGAAGAGGGCCCCGCCGTGCAGAAAGACACTGCTGAAGAGGGCCCCACCGTGCAGAAAGGCACCGCTCCGCTGGGCCCCGCCGTCTCAAGCACCGCTCCGCTGGGCCCTTCCTGTCAAGCACCACTCCGCTGGGCCCCGCCGTCTCAAGGACCGCTCCGCTGGGCCCTTCCTGTCAAGCACCGCTCCGCTGGGCCCCTTCCTGTCAAGCACTGCTTCGCTGGGCCCTTCCTGTCAAGCACCGCTCCGCTGGGCCCCGCCGTCTCAAGCACCGCTCTGCTGGGCCCTTCCTGTCAAGCACCGCTCCGCTGGGCCCCTTCCTGTCAAGCACCGCTCCGCTGGGCCCTTCCTGTCAAGCACCGCTCTGCTGGGACCCTTCCTGTCAAGCA
This sequence comes from Pleurodeles waltl, assembly GCF_031143425.1. Classification (NCBI taxonomy): domain Eukaryota; kingdom Metazoa; phylum Chordata; class Amphibia; order Caudata; family Salamandridae; genus Pleurodeles; species Pleurodeles waltl. Next base: position 737,497,045 of record NC_090436.1, read on the forward strand.
CCGCTCCGCTGGGCCCCGCCGTCTCAAGCACCGCTCCGCTGGGCCCTTCCTGTCAAGCACCGCTCTGCTGGGCCCCGCCGTCTCAAGGACCGCTCCGCTGGGCCCTTCCTGTCAAGCACCGCTCCGCTGGGCCCCTTCCTGTCAAGCACCACTCCGCTGGGCCCTTCCTGTCAAGCACCGCTCCGCTAGGCCCCTTCCTGTCAAGCACCGCTCCGCTGGGCCCCTTCCTGTCAAGCACCGCTCCGCTGGGCCCTTCCTGTCAAGCACCGCTCCGCTGGGCCCCGCCGTCTCAAGCACCGCTCCGCTGGGCCCTTCCTGTCAAGCACCGCTCCGCTGGGCCCCTTCCTGTCAAGGACCGCTCCGCTGGGCCCTTCCTGTCAAGCACCGCTCCGTTGGGCCCTTCCTGTCAAGCACCGCTGCGCTGGGCCCCTTCCTGTCAAGCACCGCTCCGCTGGGCCCTTCCTGTCAAGCACCGCTCCGCTGGGCCCCGCCGTCTCTAGCACCGCTCTGCTGGGCCCTTCCTGTCAAGCACCGCTCCGCTGGGCCCCTTCCTGTCAAGGACCACTCCGCTGGGCCCTTCCTGTCAAGCACCGCTCCGCTGGGCCCCTTCCTGTCAAGCACCGCTCCGCTGGGCCCCTTCCTGTCAAGCACCGCTCCGCTGGGTACCGCCGTCTCAAGCACCGCTCTGCTGGGCCCTTCCTGTCAAGCACCGCTCCGCTGGGCCACGCCGTCTCAAGCAGCCGCTCCGCTGGGCCCTTCCTGTCAAGCACCGCTCCGCTGGGCCCTTCCTGTCAAGCCCCGCTCCGCTGGGCCCCTTCCTGTCAAGCACCGCTCCGCTGGGCCCTTCCTGTCAAGCACCGCTCCGCTGGGCCCTTCCTGTCAAGCACCGCTCTGCTGGGCCCCTTCCTGTCAAGCACCGCTCCGCTGGGCCCTTCCTGTCAAGCACCGCTGGCCCATTGGCAGTCCCGGTTCTGTGTCGATACACTTTGGCCCACGGACAGTGGAAATTTAAGTGACTGTGCAGGACTTATTGCCTATGTTTATCGGTTTCGCAATGTTCTTACTTGATTTTTTACAATTCATTTTGCTATTTTACCATGACTTCAAAGAACTTCTTATGTACATAAATGTTGTTTCTCACTTTAATTATGTCTTTGCATTATTCCGGGGGGTTTGGGTGGTGTCACTGTGACTTGGTGCTCTGCATTGGTGTGTAGATAGTTGGGGGGGGGTCGCATATGTGTGTGCCCGTAAGCTTTCCTCCCCCCTTCTCCCCTGTGTCGTAGGTGCAGTACTCACCGTTGTCGTCTGCGCCGGCGTTCGTACTCGTGGTAGATGAGCAGGTAGACAATAGCTGGTAGGATGTGTAATTCGGGCTCCATGCTGTCCTCCTTCCTCGTGGAGTGTGTATAGGTGAGCGTTTTCCCGTTCGTAGTCTGTTTCCGCCGTGTTTTTATCGGTGGGGCTCCCGCCCCGGAAAAGGTGGCGGATTGGTGAGTTGTGATAGGGTGGGCGGTACATTTTCTGCCGCCTGGCTGTTGGCGGTGACCGCCGCGCTGTTTGGCGGTTCCCGCCAGGGTCAGAATACCTTTTTTTTTACCGCCTGCCTGTTGGCGGGTTGGCCGCCGCTTTATCACCGACCGCCAGGGTTGGAATGACCCCCCAAATGGCTAAGTCAAGAAAATGCCAATTTTCTAAAAGTGGTGGCCAGCATGGCCAGCACCTGAGCAAGATGGACGCTCAGCGCTGTCGGTCTGTGTGACCAGGCTCTCTTTGAGGCAACTAGCAGATTTATATTGGGAACTCCTTGCAATACAGCGACGCTTCTCATCATGTGAAACCTAACAGCCGCAGCCGATACCCCACAGTATTTCTAAGAACAGCCAAGCAGGCCAAAATACTATGTTGACCACAAATGCTGACCCAGGAGAAAATGGCAACAACCACTCAGCACCCGATGGAGCGACCTGGCTGACTATGTGTGCAATCGCTTGGAAACCAGAAACCTGTACTATAATGACTTTTGGGACTCATCTTACTGAAATGGCCACTATACATTGTCATCTTCATTGCGGGCAGATACAACTGACGGAGTTATGCTGACCATAACTTTTGTCCTGCTTGACTCCAAAATGACTGCCCCATGAGACTTTTTTATAAAACCTACCTACAACATAGGATTTTTTAGGGAGATACAAACTTCCTTTTCCTTCCAAATAAACCACTTCTTATTGAAACCTGCTAAGCTTACTTCACATCACTGCAAATTTACAGCAGAACCGGTCTTTATGGGTCAGCTGCTTTCTCCCTCTAAAACGGCCATCGTTTACTGATAAATTATCCGATGAATATATGGACACACTCAGTTGACTTGAAACTCTGCCATACTCAGTTTATTGAGGAAATATGCTCACCTTAATGTTCCACCATGTAATATTAATTTCAAGGTCAGCAACCTTGCCAAGCACTAGACCTTTTATATACCAATGGGTGTACACTATCAGATACCTAATCTCCTCCAACAAACCTTGATTTGTCTGCTGTACCACAATCCAAGATTTCATATATCAGAAGCAAAGACCCAAGAGAAAATAAGTAAATAAAGGCTGGTCAGAAAAAATATAAAGCAGAAACTACGACCCCAAAGCCAAAAAAACAACCAAGCAGCCAACATGGAATTTATACTACAAAGATCAATGGCTTTCCACAATCTAGGACTAATACAAATTTCTTGCAGATGTAAAGACAAGGATTGAGACAAGACTTTAAATCATTAACAAGTAAAATATCTGAAGCTAAATCCAGGATTAGCCACATGGAAGACGTCCCAGAGTACATCCCAGGGTCAAGAAACAATAATCTCCCTATCCACAAAAGTCTGAGCCCTTAATAAATGAAATCACAGCATTGGAATAATGCAACTGTAGGGGAAACATACGTATCTTCGGTCGCCCAGACAGAACAGCGGATGGGACCACATCATGTCCAAAATGTTTAGAATATTGGATCCCGAAAACTTTGGGCCTAAACTTCTCCAAAAGCTTCAAAATCACAGGAGCCCAAGGGATCCCATCAGGCGAGCCCAACTTTCTACCAGTTAAATCCATGAGACAACTGAAAACAATGATCTGCAAACCACTAAGGTACAGGCACACCAAGGAAATCTTAAAACACATCAAGAAACACCAAAAGGTGTTAGGGAATGGCTCCACAATCTCCATTACTCAAAATGGTGCAAAGGAAATGGTCCAGCACAAGAAAGATTTTCTGGAACTTAGAAAGAAACTTGAGATCATTCAATCCCCTTCTTTGCAGGTCCACCGGATTCAAAATTACAGAATCTCTGAGACTTTTTCACATACAACTTACAACATTCAATCTAAAAAGATTCACTGAGGACCACATGTATTATCGCATACATTTGCAAGTGTCTAATTGTAATTATTTGAGAGTGGCAATTAGGAAGTCACAAAATGCAATGTACAACAGTGTCTCAGACACTGTTTTTGATTCCTAAATAGGTCACAAGGGTTTTGCTTTAATAATATTCATGAGGTAAGTCACAATTTGTGACTCACAGGGAGGATGGCCTGCCGGGGTCAGCTGGCCACCATGTCTGTGACAGCTTTTTAACAAAAGCAGTTTTTTTTTTCAATGCAGCCTGTTTTCCTTCAGGGAGAACAAGATGCTTTTTTATAAAAAACATGAAAGCTTTCAAAATATTTTTTTTTAAAGTAGGCAGTGGTCTGTGGCACCACTGCCTGCTGTGAAAAAATTTTGGTGCCCCCATTAGCAAAGGGGAAGGAGTCTCTTGGGGACCCATTCCCATTTGCAAATGGGTTACTACCAATTTGAAATTGGGAATCAACTGTAAATATTTGGCAACCATGTTCTGGTCACAAAACAGTCACACTTTCCAGTGTGAGCCCTTGACATGCCCCTTCCTAATACCGAATCATACACTCTATTTTGCAAGTCGGTAATAGGTTTTTGACTCACAAAATAGTGTTGGTACATGTCAAAAGGCCATTTAGCGGTCGCAAAAGGCCAAATTAACTATTTGTGACTGCTAAAGCCTTTCGTACATATGGCCCTAAATGTCTTCATACTGACCTTTTTGCAGACATTCCATAATCTAAGATGGCATACTAAATGTCTCTACACCAGCTCCTTGAAACTCCTCACTCACCAGCATATAATATCTCAACCACAGGTTCTATTGGTGGTATCCAAGAGGCGATATCAAGTTTACTACAGTTATCCTTATAACATCAAAGTCTCACAGGTTTCACTAAAAGCTGTTTATTTGTTTTTTACCCTCTGGGATTTTTATCAAGTTATAAGTAAGAGTTGGTGATAAATTTCACTTGGCCAGCAGAGTTGGTTGAATTTTGGCCACTCCACGTTATGCTTGTAATGCGGAGTTCCAGTTAAATGTCACCAACCACCGTGTGGCAGAGTTTTTTCTCACACACGGCTCGTCAACTGTAAGTTGGTGAGCATTAACAAAAATTTACCTAATGTGATTTTCGCGTGCTAGAAGAGCACCCTGTGAGATTTTCCCAATGCAATTGATTGCAGGCAGTTGCAACCATTTGTTGTAGGAAAGCTACCACTTATGTAGAAAACCTATTTCAGCAGCAGCAAAATCAATTCGAGCAGCAGTGCCCTTTGGCTCACTGTGTGGTACTGTTTTCATTGATTTTTCAGCATGGAGTTAGCTCCTAGCTCTAAAATTCAGTATCAGCAGTGTGACAAGACAACCCCTTCGTGGGACTCTGCAAAATCTTGCAGAGTTTTCATGTAGCACCTCAGAATTCCACAGAGTGTAATTACGTGAGTTTCGCCCACCCCAGTTTTTAAGCAATTTTTATACACCTACTTACACAATGTGCTCTTTGATGTTTTCTGATTACAATGTAACATTTGTCACATTTCGCTCTCTGTGTTCTCATGCTCACCACCAGCAGCCAGAATTCTGAGCCTCTCCTATGTTATAATCAGCTTCCTGACCTTCCACTGTATGCATGTACTGATTTTTAGACTCTTAGGGGGTGATTCTAAGCTTGGCGGGCGGCGGTAGCCGCCCGCCAAGCAGGAACCGCCAGAAGACCGTACCGCTGTCAAAAGACCGCGGCGGTCATTCTGGGTTTCCCACTGGGCTGGCGGGCGACCGCCGAAAGTCCGCCCGCCAGCCCAGCGGGAAACACCCTTCCCACGAGGACGCCGGCTCAGAATGGAGCCGGCGGAGTGGGAAGGTGCGGCGGGTGCAGTTGCACCCATCACGAATTTCAGTGTCTGCAAAGCAGACACTGAAATTCTTCGTGGGGCCCTCAGAAAGGGGGCCCCTGCAGTGCCCATGCCATTGGCATGGGCACTGCAGGGGCCCCCAGGGGCCCCGCGGCACCCCCTACCTCCATCCTGTTCCTGGCGGGAGACCCGCCAGGAACAGGATGGCGGTAGGGGGTGTCAGAATCCCCATGGCGGCGGAGCGCGCTCCGCCGCCATGGAGGATTCTCAAGGGCAGCGGGAAGTCGGCAGTACACCGCCGACTTTCCGTTTCTGGCCGCGGCTGAACCGCCGCGGTCAGAATGCCCAGCGGTGCACCGCCAGCCTGTTGACGGTGCTACCGCCGACCTCCGCCATGGCGGTAATTACCGCCAGGGTCAGAATGACCCCCTTAGACACTATTCGGAAATTCCCATCCAGTTCCGATCCCTTCCGGGATTTGTGGAAGCCAGTCTGCTCATGTTAAAAACTCCACTTCCTAAAATTGCCCGCTCACTGCTTCATCTCCCCCAAAGGCCAAGAACAGGTGGAGGAATTCAGTACACCTGTGGCTGGAAGCAGCTAGCCTGCTCAGACATGATGCATGTGATCACAGTGAGCTCTTTTAAACCCCAGATCCCTCCAGTCCAGAGTTGGTCATTGTAGGATTGTCCCTGTTTGGCTGACCACTTGTTTCCTGAATTTTTGAGCTTTTGCTATCCTTGTTTACAATGTTCCTGAGCTTTAGTTACTCCTTGTTTCCTGTTTCTGAGCTGTAGCTAATACCTTTGCTCCTGAACTAGCACATCTTGCAGTGCTACCATGAATGCTGAACTGTAGCTACTCGTCGTTCCTGAGATAACGCCGCCTGCAATTAAATGCTATTTGCCTTTTCGCTGTGCTTGCTTTCTTTCCCTTTTAGATTGAGCATAACAGCTCAGAAGAGCTGCTTTTTCGTGGTATTGATATCGATGTGGGCTTTTAACCACACCCATCTCACACCCATCACTCTTACTGGTTCATAGGCTTGCCTTTCAAAAATCCTTTGATGACATTTATAAATGCTGTACGTTTGACCCTCCTTGGGTCAGTTTTAGTAGCGCCTTGGCCATCCACCCTGTTACATGGATAATTTCATGTTTGCCGATATGTTTGACTGCAGGCAAACTTATTTTTCCTTTTGTGTCTCTCTTTCATGCTCACGGCAGCCGTGGCACTTTGAATTGTCTCACTTATGTAAACTGTTTTACTTTTTATTTATAATATTATTTGTGTGGCAAGAAAAGTCCAGTTAGGAATTTACAATGCTAACAGCTCTGATTGAGCAAACGTGAGACCCATCGCATTGCAAATGCTTGTTTCCAGTTTCTAGTTTGCTACCTTTCTATTCCTTCCTGTCTTACCTCTGGTGTGGTTGTTAAATGCCTTATGCCATCTGTGCCCTTTGTTTTCCATTCTTTCTTTTTAGGCACTCCTCCTTGCTAGCTCGTTGTCTATTGTGGCTGTGTATCTATTTCTACACCCTTGCTGTCACCACCTTGCATGTTCCTGTTTGATCGCCAGGATCCGTGGGCACAGTTGACAACCTAGGTGGTGTTTCTTGTCCAATGTGAGTATTGTCTTTGAGTTACTTTCATAACATTGCTGGACCTGGCCCTCTCTGTCTGGTCACCCCCAAATATATGCTCCAGAACCCACATCTGGTGTTTAGTAAAGTGTGCCCCTCAGCAAATCACCTGCCCTTGCATAAGCCAATGATTGTTGTTGCCTTTGAGAAATGTTTACTTGAGCCAATGTTTGTTTTACAACTCATGTAGGAATCTGGGGTACGTGTCATTGTGTTGCCTGAGCTTGTGGCATCCTCATGACTCAGACTGGGTGTGGCCAGGTGCAGCAGGTATTTAAAGCCACACCAGTCTTGAGGTCATTACTTGCTGTCATTCTTCATCTCCTGTTATATGTCTATGATTGTGAGTCTGACTGTGTTTTAGAAAGTCTCATAAAGACCCAGCAAGACGTACACTGAAATTCTTGAACATTATAGGTAGGTCTTCCGGTGGGGTCACATTGACTTGGGAACAAAGTGGGAATACATGTAGATAGTATAGAAGGCTAAACATTGTATCTGGTTGCAGGTTCCATACTGTTTTTTGAAGATCCATAGAGAGAGGGGAGAGCCATCAAAAGTGGGAAAGGGGGAACACCTCTTTTGTGGGAATTGGCGAACAGTAGTGTCTGTATATCGATTACATGAAAGTGTTATTTGACTAAATGTTTAATTCATCATAGGAGATATCTGTTCTTCATAGGCCAATGCTAGACCAACGCTAGCCATCCTGATCCTGCCAGGTGACGTCCGTGTTTCTCTCTGTCTCTCTCAACCGTCCTCTTTCCCCAGAATGTTCCCGTGCCGATCAAGTAAGTGGGAGGCATGCAACGTCAAGGTGGAGTTGGGAACAAGCAACTTGGGTCAGCATTGTGTCTCCATGGGACAAAACAGGTTAGTGATTGACATTGCCCTTTACCCACCACTTTTTTTGCTGAATATGTTTTTTGTTGGCCTTAGGACACTGTGCACTTTCCCATTGCTAACAAGTGCTTAAGTGCTTGTGCTCACTCCTCTAAAAATACACCCAATTGGCATACTGAATGTACTTATTACTTTACCTTGTATATACCATATACTTAGGGCCTGGCAATAGTTGGCCTGTAGCACCTATTGTGCCACCTGCTTAAGTAGCACCTTAAAACATGTCTCAGGCCTGCCATTGCAGCCTGAAAGAAGTTTCAAAATGTTATGTTGATTTGGCATTAAATCTTCTAGCCCAGCATTAAACTCTCCTCTGATTGCATATGCCACCCCTAAGGTAGGCCCTAGGTAGCCCATAGAACACAGTGATGTGCAATTAAAAGGTTAGATATGTATGTCAAAGTTTTACATGTCCTGGTAGTGCAAAACTCCTACATTTGTGTTTCACTACTGTGAGGCTTGATCCTCCAGTAGGATAACTTTGGGTATTCCATAGTACATTTAATGAGCTGTCATTTCCAATTGGGAGCAGGTAGTTATGTCATATTTGGTGTCCTTGAAATTGTGGTGAAAAGCCCTATATAATGGTAAAATTAGGTTTTCAATCACAATTTTAAACATGTCATTTTTAGAAAGTTGGCATTTTTCTTCCCTTAACCCTGAGCGTAACTGGCAGTTAGACTTGGTAGATTCCTCTCAGACAGTCACACAATAGAGTGATTAGATGTGCTTAAATGGGCCATCTGCTGGCACGATGGGGGAAGAGCTGAGTACAGCCCCACATGTAACTGAATAGCCTGTACTCCGACTCCACATAAAAGGACAATCCATGCAGTTCAAAACCAATGTCTACAATCTTCTCCCACCTTCCAAAACGAGACCACCAGGTTATAAAGATAGGAACTCAGACACCAGCTCTTCAGTACAATTCTAGACCTGTGGATACTCTTCCAGGAAGAAGGATTGTTATGCTGGTGGAAGGACTGCCACTCTGCTAGTCTGCTGCTCTGAAGGACCACTGCCCTGCTGAATTGCTGTCCTGGTGCCCTTCTGCACTGTAGCCTGCTGCCTGAGTTCAAGGACTGGATCTTTATCTGTCCCAGGACCTCCAGAGTGATTCACAAGGGCTTGTTTGTTGCCCTTCTGTCTGAAGCCACAGGGACTCAAAAGGCTTCCTCCATCTGAACCCACTCCTAGACCCAGCCCGAGTGAATCCTGGCCCTCCAACTGCCCCTAGAAGTGGTGCTAAAGGTAATCAGAAAGCCAAAATCCAAAAGTCAGGATGTTTTGGCTAAAACCTACTCTGAGAAGCAGGAGGAGACCAGGACCAACCTGCTTGCCTATATTCACAAGGTGCATTGCGGATCGGATTGACTTTTCAGTGGTCCTTCGCCAAAAGGGTATCGTGGAACTGTCTTTGGAAACCACCCTCTGCCTCTATCAGATACCACAATTTCTGAACAGAGACTGACTAACCTGTGATAGCTAGCCCAGCAAGAGGGATGCACAATGCTTATCCTTCCACAACCTGAGGTGCTCAGCCAAGCAAGTTATACCCAGCACTCATTCTGAAGGGACCCCAAGGGTAATGGGAGAATGGGCTAAAATAACAAAATAGCCAAACACTGAATGTATGACAGCTTCCTTGTATCACTTTTCATGCTCATCTGCCATCTGCCTCCCTGAGTGCGAGTGTCTGAAAAACAACAAATATTTAAATTTTTCTTAAAAAGAAAACCTTTACAGCTTCTGATATACATTTTCAATCATTTACACTATTTCTCTCAATCTAGACTCAATGTACCTGTTCATTCACAAGATAATCCTTTAAACATTAGTACTTTCTCATCTAGTTGTTTCTTCGTTGGGTAAAACTGATCTCTGAATTTGGCATATGCTGAATAGGTTCCTTAATGTCTCTCTCTGATGAGCGCAGATTGTGCGATTTACTGATTAATAATAATGGGCTTGATTTGGAGTTTGGCACATGGGATTATGGATATCCTGTCTGCCGTGTTACCATTCCATTACATCCTATGAAAATCCTAATATGGCGGACAGGATATCTCACCATGTCAAACTTTTAATGAGGCTCTAAGTACCTTGTAAATTAAGTGTCTTGCATTTGTGTCCACCTAGTTACTTTACTGATAATCATGATTCCTTTACCTCAAATTCCTGACTTGCATGAGCTCATGAAGGAACTACATTTTAAATGTACTTAGCTCTCTTTTGTCTTTTTAATGTCTGTGATCATTGAGAACTCTCTCTAGGAAGCACAAGGTTAAAAAAGGAAGAAGATTTCCTGGATGTGCAGGTAAGCTGGGTCGGTAGGAGAAAAACAGGCGATGCGTTTACTGGAACTCTGATTGCCTAGCAAAGGGTGTAGTCCAAGTGGGTAAAATGTACACCCTCCTGATATCAAATATGACTGTTTCTGGAACCTTCTGGCTTGTTCTAGAACATTCTGGCTTGTTCCAGATGGATTGCCATATGCTATCAATGTCTGTTTACTGGCTTGTTCCTCAACCTTCTGGTTTGTTCCTGAACCTTCTGGCTTGTTCCAGAATGTGCTGGATTTTTCAAGATAAATTGAATGTGCTTTCAAAGTATATATGTATAAGTTATTAATTGACAATCTTGTTTCCTTTCATCAACAGTCTTAAATTGTTTTTTGTTGTTATTGTTCTGTTACATTCTAACACCTGTGATTCCTCCCTGATCTCAAAGCTGTGGAAACCATATTTTTACATCTCCATGAATGTACCCCAAAACGACCAACCCCCTGGGATGTTCTGTGAAACAGCACTCTAAAGTGGGTGGCCACAACAGCCTTGTCCTGCTGGAGATGTTTTACTTCCATTTCAGGGACTAAGAGCCTAATTTAGATCTCTGAGGATGGAATACTCTCTCAGCAATGTTATGGATATCCCTTCCACCATATTATGATCTTCATAGGGTATAATTGGACCATAATATGACAGACAGAATATCGGTCATGTTTGTGATGGAGTATTCCCCTCTGCCAAGATCTAAATCAGGCCATAAGTCCAATCCTAGAGATCTTCTCTGCAGCTTCGACCCAAGGTTATCCAATGAAGAAGCTCCCGCTTTGGACACCTCCTGTAGCCTTGTCCCACTCAACTTCACATTTTCAGACACTTTTTCCACAGAATTTCTCCTAACTTTCGAAGGTAAGCATTTAATGGGCCCAATCCACCTTGTGTATCCCAACTGCACTCTATCATGGTCAGCCATATTTTTTTACTTCGACCCAGTCTCATGCGAATAGATGTCCGCTATTTGTGCTTTGATCTTTTAGGTACTGGTTTTTACTAAAAACATTTCTGTTTGTGTGCTGCTTTAATACTTTGCACATAGCCTCTTAGTTAAGCCTGACAGATTTTGTGCCACGCTACCCAGTATTAAGCACAGGTTAATTTAACTTTTCATGGTTCACCCTTGTTTCTGTTGCTTGACCAAAACTCACTGTCAGGATACTTTTTTCCTCAGAAGCAGAAGATAACTCTTCAGTCCCGACCCGAGCTACTTACAACAAATTTTAATCCTTCGTGCTGAGTACCCCGGAGGGGGAAAGGGGAATGGGATTGTAGAGAGACTGCCACAGAGATGATGAACGTCAGTACTCAGTCTGCCTCTTCACTTCTAAGATTGGATGCAGCACCTGCAAGAGTCACAGTCGCAATTACTAGGGACATACAACATAAATTTTACACTTTCTTCTCTTAACACTTAATTCTCTTTAATTCTATTATTTCTTCACTCACCCTGAGTTCTCTGTAGCCTTGCTTCTCTCTATGAATGATAAGCTCTTCTTAACAATGCTTATTACTGATTCTGGAAGAACTTCTCAACCTTTGTTAGAGATTGGTTTATGTTGCTACATATATATATAATATATAGTTGGTGATAATGCGTTCTCCTAATCAGCTGATGTTAGTTGGTTTCTACTTTACATTAGAGAGTTCAATTACGTTTATTGCATTGGTAATTCTTGCTTGTGAAAGTTTGTTTCTCCTGTCTTATTTTGACTTCTGTCAATACTTGTATTTGTAAATGCTAGTTTATTAAAGTTCGTTTCTTCTTTCTTACTTCGACATCTGTTGATAACTTGTATTTGTAAATGCTTGTTTATTAAAGTTAGTTTCTCTTTTCTTACTTCGACATATGTCAATAACTTGTATTTGTAAATGCTTGTTTATTAAAGTTCGTTTCTCTTTGAAACTCTACTTTGGTTTATTACTGTTGCATTTGTAAATGCTTACTTGTAACATTCATTTCTCCGTTAAACTCGGCCTTCGTTTATGGCGGTCTTTGCCCTGTTCAGCGGTGCTTGACTTTGCTGTCTCTGACCTGTTCAGCGGTGCTTGCCATGGCGGTCTTTGCCCTGTTCAGCAGTGCATGCCCTGTTCAGCGGTGCTTGCCCTGTTCAGCGGTGCTTGCCATGGCGGATTTTGCCCTGTTCAGCGGTGCTTGCCCTGTTCAGCGGTGCTTGCCATGGCGGTCTTTGCCCTGTTCAGCGGTGCTTGACTTTGCTGTCTCTGACCTGTTCAGCGGTGCTTGACATGGCGGTTTTTGCCCTGTTCAGCGGTGCTTGCCCTGTTCAGGGGTGCTTGCCATGGAGGTCTTTGCCCTGTTCAGCGGTGCTTGCCCTGTTCAGCGGTGCTTGCCATGGCGGTCTTTGCCCTGTTCAGCGGTGCTTGCCCTGTTCAGCAGTGCTTGCCATGGCGGTCTTTGCCCTGTTCAGCTGTGCTTGCCCTGTTCAGCGGTACTTGCTATGGCGGTCTTTGCCCTGTTCAGCGGTGCTTGACTTTGCTGTCTCTGACCTGTTCAGCGGTGCTTGCCATGGCGGTTTTTGCCCTGTTCAGCGGTGCTTTCCCTGTTCAGTGGTGCTTGCCATGGCGGTCTTTGCCCTGTTCAGCGGTGCTTGCCCTGCTCAGCAGTGCTTGCCCTGTTCAGCGGTGCTTGCCATGGCAGTCTTTGCCCTGTTCAGTGGTGCTTGCCCTGTTCAGCGGTGCTTGCCATGGCGGTCTTTGCCCTGTTCAGCGGTGCTTGACTTTGCTGTCTCTGACCTGTTCAGCGGTACTTGCCATGGCGGTTTTTTCCCTGTTCAGCGGTGCTTGCCCTGTTCAGCGGTGCTTGCCATGGCGTTCTTTGCCCTGTTCAGCGGTGCTTGACTTTGCTGTCTCTGACCTGTTCAGCGGTGCTTGCCATGGTGGTCTTTGCCCTGTTCAGCGGTGCTTGCCCTGTTCAGCGGTGCTTGCCATGGCGGTCTTTGCCCTGTTCAGCAGTACTTGCCCTGTTCAGCAGTGCTTGCCATGGCGGTCTTTGCCCTGTTCAGCGGTGCTTGACTTTGCTGTCTCTGACCTGTTCAGCGGTGCTTGCCATGGCGGTCTTTGCCCTGTTCAACAGTGCATGCCCTGTTCAGCTGTGCTTGCCCTGTTCAGCGGTGCTTGCCATGGCGGTTTTTGCCCTGTTCAGCGGTGCTTGCCCTGTTCAGCGGTGCTTTCCATGGCGGTCTTTGCCCTGTTCAGCGGTGCTTGACTTTGCTGTCTTTGACCTGTTCAGCGGTGCTTGCCATGGCGGTCTTTGCCCTGTTCAGCGGTGCTTGCCATGGCGGTCTTTGCCCTGTTCAGCAGTGCTTGACTTTGCTGTCTCTGACCTGTTCAGCGGTGCTTGCCATGGCGGTTTATGCCCTGTTCAGCGGTGCTTGCCCTGTTCAGCGGTGCTTGCCATGGCGGTCTTTGCCCTGTTTAGCGGTGCTTGACTTTGCTGTCTCTGACCTGTTCAGCGGTGCTTGCCATGGCGGTCTTTGCCCTGTTCAGCGGTGCTTGCCCTGTTCAGCGGTGCTTGACTTTGCTGTCTCTGACCTATGCAGCGATGTTTGCCATGGCGGTCCCTCATTGCCCAGCGGGGCTCTGGCTGCCGGGGCCCTCCTGGGCACTGACTCTGGCGGTGGCCTCCTGGCCAGTGACAATGGGGCTGGCGGTGGCCTCCTGGGCAGCGGGGATGATGGCGGTCTTCTCCACTGTGCTGCTCTTCACAGACTTTGGTGCTTTCTTCTGCCCCTTCCCCACCATGGGAGGAGTCACAGCTGAGTGAACAGTACCCCCGGGACTGAGCAGCTTTTCCGGCTGTAGTCTTCCCCCTATCCCGTCGGCCACTGTCCAACTTCTGGTGCTTCACAGGGGTGGGACTGGCTGTGCTGTGGCTCCGTATCACACTGGCTGCCCTGGTGCCCGGTGCACTCCACATACCTCTAACAGGCATCACTGGTACCAGAGATTTTTTGGCTGAGGTGCTAGTACGGGGCCTATGAATTGGAGGGGGGGGGAGGTCAAGGTTGCTCAGGAAAAGTTTCTGACGAACACTGGGACGGGTAGCTGGATGGGGTCTGGGAGTGGAGGAAGAGGAGGTGGTTGTAGGAGGAGTAACTTTTGTTGATTTGGGTGCAGGTGCATGTGCTGGAGGCTGTCGTGAGGTGGATGGATGTTGGGTGTGTGTGTGCCCGCGTTTGTGTACTTTGGGAGGGGGCGTCACAGACACACTGGGAGAGGACACAGGGGACGTGTAAATGGTAGTGGGGGTGGTGAGTGCAGGTGAGCGGGGTGTGGTGGAGGGTGTGCTGGTGCGGGACCTAGTCGCTGTAGTGGTAGTGCATGCAGGTGAGAGTGTAGACGAGACTGGGAGGGAGGAGGGAGACGAGGAGGAGGGGGACACAGTGGAGGCAGTGTATGTTGCTGTGTCTGTATGTGTGTGATGCTTGTGTGAGTGCCTGTGGGATGTGTGGTGCTTATGTTTGACTGAGCTTCCCTTGTGTGTTGACGTGTGTGTAGGCTGGTCTGATGGTGTGCTTGGGATAGGCTGGGGTACAGGGGATTGGGTCTGGGTGGAGGAATTTGGAGGGGGGAGGCTAGACACAGGGACAATGGCTGCCATCAGTGCTGAGGCCAGAGATTGCAGGGTTCGATGAAGGGCAGCCTGACCAGAATGAATGCCGTCCAGGAATGCATTACTGTGTTGCAACTCCCTTTCTACACCCTGGATGGCATTCACAATGGTAGACTGCCCAACAGTGAGTGACCTGAGTAGGTCAATGGCCTCCTCACTGAGGGCAGCAGAGGTGACAGGGGCAGGGGCTGAGGTGCCTGGGGCGAAGGTGATGCCCACCCTACTGGGTGAGCAGGCACGGGGCGAAGGCTGAGGGGCTGCTGGGAGGGCGGTTCTGGTAGGGGGGGTGTTGGCTGTACCTGTAGAAGTGGGGGGCACAGATGTTGCCGCCACCACAAGGGAGCTCCCATCGGAGGACGAGTCCGTGTCGCTGGTTGCTGATCCTGTCCCCGCCGTGAAGCTCCCCTCACCCTCCGTCCCACTGGTATATTCAGAGTCTGTGGTGTGGCCCTCCATGGCCATGTGGGATGCAGCTCCCTCGTGCTCCGGTGCCACTGTACCTCCGCCTGATGATGCTGATGCACAAAAGAACAGGGAGAGCACAAAAGGGGGGGACGACAGTAGAAAGACAGGTTGAGTGCATGGCTTAACGCTACCGTTGGCGGACAATACAGACACAGCAGCCCCCTGCACTACACCGCGCTGTTGGGCTCTACTGATGCAGTTCCTGGGATATGGCCTACATGGCTATGGTGGACATCAGCACACATAGATGACACAGGGGCATGTATACCTGTACTTGGCACTCTACAGAGGTGGGGTGGAGTGCCACATGGCCTGCATTACGGAGGGGCCTAGCCTACGGAACTCGCCCTGGCCTAGGGAAACCCACAGCCCTCCTCCCCCACCCAGACACCTTCACTGCGCGCAATGTCCGCTGAATGATGTTGTTCTCACCCCCTTGTGTCTGCTGTGATGCCCTCAAGCGCCCATCGAACTCAGGGTAGGCCACCGCCAGGATCCGGAACATCAAGGGGGTCATGGTGCGACGGGCACCCCTCCCACGTTGGAAGGCCATCCCCAGCTGAGCCTCCGGCGTCTTCTTGCTCCAGCGGCGAATGTCCTCCCATCTTTTACGGCAGTGGGTGCTCCGTCTCTGGTGGACCCCCATGGTCCGGACGTCCTTGGCGATGGCACGCCAAATATCCTTCTTCTGGTGGGCGCTGACCTACATGACATGTACAGGGGAAGAAGAGAAGTCATTACCAACTGCACCGTCGAAGTGAGTGGCCCACATCCCTACCCTTGCAATGTGGCACATGCATTCACAGTCCTTCATGCTCGCAGAACTCTGCCCCCTTCCTTCTTACAACCAGCCCTCTCCACCCAGGCATAGCCCATACAACTTGCTCCCTGTGTACTCACCTGTTGGTCTGGAGGACCGCAGAGTAGCGTGTACTGGGGGAGGACCCCGTCCACGAGCTTCTCCAACTTCTGTGCAATGAAGGCAGGGGCCCTTTCCCCAGACGCATGAGCCATTGTCTCTTCCAGACAGAGGTCACAGCAGCAGTTGAAGTATAGGTCCTCTCCTGTCGAAGATCAGGTATCGAGTGATTCAACAGATAGAAAATGGCGGTCATGTCCGCGGCGGTGACGTCCGTGGCGGTGCGTATCATCACCGCCGGCGCACTTCGTCATTGGCTCCTGGGACCCATAGGGTCCAATGTTAACCAGTGCAGCATTGCGCAGCGGTCTTCGACCGCCTACCGCAACGGTGTACAACGCCAGCGCAGTTACCTCACATCCCATTGTCCCAGTTTAGAGGTCAGGCAGCCGCCATTTCAGGGGCCCACATGGCTTCATTTTCAACTGCGTCACACATACCTAGGCCTGGACTCAACACACATACAGACAACTTTTTGGATTATGTTTCGTGTTCTGTGTAGCTGTGGGTACATACCTCTGAGTTGCTTGACTCTGTGGTCGCTGTTGTCCTTCCTAGGCACCGTCAGCTGGGACATGTGAGGACATGGCGGATTCCTCCGGTGTACCGACCGCTGGTGGACCTGTTGACAATGGATGAGCGACATTTAATCATCACCTACAGGTTTGACCGTGCCACAATCCAGGAACTGTGTACCCAGTTGAAGCCTGACCTGATGTTAGCTCTCTGCCATCCCACAGGGATCCCCCTTCAAGTGCAGGTGCTATCTGTGCTCCATTTCCTAGAAAGTGGGTCTTTTCAAACAACAGTGGCCATGGCATCAGGGATGTCCCAGCCTATGTTTTCCAACGTGTTGTCCAGAGTGTTGTCTGCCCTGCTGAAACACATGAGGAGCTACATCGTTTTCCCTCAGGTGGAGGATTTGGCTACCGTTAAAGGTGACTTCTATGCCCTTGGACATATCCCTAACATCATAGGTGCCATTGATGGGACCCATGTGGCTTTGGTCCCCCCCCACAGGAGTGAACAGGTGTACAGGAACCGGAAGAGTTATCATCCCATGAATGTACAGATGGTATGTTTGGCAGACCAGTACATCTTCCAGGTAAATGCTATGTTCCCTGGCTCAGTGCATGACGCCTACATCCTGCAGAATAGCAGCATCCCTTATGTGATGGGTCAACTCCAGAGGCACCGTGTGTGGCTATTAGGGGATTCTGGTTACCCCAACCTGTTATGGCTACTGACCCCAGTGGGGAATCCCAGGACCAGGGCAGAGGAACGCTACAATGAGGCCCATGGGTGGACTAGGAGTATGATTGAACGCACCTTCGGCCTCCTGAAGGCCAGGTTCAGGTGCCTCCATATGACAGGTGGTTCCCTATTCAACTCACCAAGGAAGGTGTGCCAGATCATCATCGCCTGCTGTATGCTTCACAATCTTACTTTGCGACACCAGGTGCCTTTTCTGCAGAAGGATGGTCCAGATGACGGTGTTGTGGCAGCTGTGGAGCCTGTGGACAGTGATGAGGAGGAAGTAGAGAAGAAGACATTGACAACAGGGACTCAGTCATCCAGCAATATTTCCAGTGACACACAGGTGAGAACACTTTCTTGCCTACTACAAGTACTTTCACACTTCTACCTCTACCCTGTCTGTCAATTTCAAGCGGTATTTGGAAACTGAGTTGTACATTTCCATTACGCTTTCACAGGTGTGGTTACCAACGTGTGTCATCTGCTTGCATTCTTCATGGACTTGTGATGTGTGACATAGGTATGTTGACATTACATTTGAGAACAGATTTTGTCACTGTCATAACTAATACACATTTTCAAAATCACAGACTGACTCCAGATTGTTTTGTGCTTCAAGGGTGTTTATTGAAGTGCTAAATATTGGAGGGGGTGGTGAAATGGTGAGGGGGGATGGTGGAGGAATGTCCATGGCAGAGTCCAGTCTATTAGTCTCACAGGTGCAATGCCCATATGGGCATAGGAAGTGGAGCTGGGGCAGTTCCAATATGGACAGGGTTACAAAGTGGGACAGTGGGATGACAATCAGGGTGGTCTCATTTCTTGGCGGGGGTCTTGCCATCGTGCTCTGTCCTATTCCTGGATCTCAGGGACTGCTTGCGGGATGGTTCTCCATCTGCAGGGGGTGGGGTGCTGGTGTGGTGGTCCTATGGTGGGGCGTCCTGTCCAGTAGCGCCGGCGGAGGTGGTTGGCAGTTCATCATCCATGCTAGTGTCAGGGGCCCCTTGGAGTGCCACGGTGTCCCTCATGGTGTTCATTATGTCCTTTAGCACCCCTACGATGGTGCCCAGGGCGGAGCTGATGGTTCTGAGTTCCTCCCTGAACCCCAAATACTGTTCCTCCTGCAGGCGCTGGGTCTCCTGAAACTTGGCCAGGACCGTAGCCATCGTCTCCTGGGATTGGTGGTATGCTCCCACGATGGAGGAGAGGGCCTCGTGGAGAGTGGGTTCCCTTGGCCTGTCCGCCCCCTGTCGCACGGCAGCCCTCCCAGTTCCCCTGTGTTCCTGGGCCTCCGTCCCCTGGACCGTGTGCCCACTACCACTGCCCCGAGGTCCCTGTTGTTGTTGGGGTGGTGGCTTATCCTGGGTTCCCTGTAGTGGTGGACACACAGCTGATTGACGTGTCCTGGGTACGGAGGTATGGGCCCGCTGGGTGGGTGCTGTGCTGGTGTTTCCAGAGGGTGGAAGGTCTGAGTTGGGCTGTGCCTGTGTGAGGGGAACCGACTGTCCCGAGGCCCACGATGGTCCGGGCTGGTCATCTGGATCCAGTTGGCCAGAGCTGCTGTCATCACTGTGGGCCTCTTCTGTGGGTGGGGTAGAGATGTCTGGACCCTCCTGTCTGGTGACATTTGGTAGTGGTCCTGCAGGGGTGTAAAAGCATGATTATTGCATCTGTGTGTGTCATGGTGTGCAATGGGTGGGTGAGCGTGTACCCCAGTGCTAGTATTCCTGGGTGGGGGCTTGTGTGATGATGGTTGGGGGGGTGTTATGGGTATGTGCAGTGGGCATGCTTTAGTGAGGGGTGCCCATGCTTTGTTGTGTCATGCAGGGCTTGGTGTTGGGATGTGTGGTTTGTGTTATTAGTACATTAGTGAGGAGTTGGAGTGATAGGGGAGGGGGTGAGGATGGGGGTCTGTGATAGCATGCAGGTAGGGTGGGTGATATGATAGTTAAGATTTGACTTACCAGAGTCCATTCCTCCACTGACTCCTCCGAGGCCCTCAGGATGCATAATGGTCAAGACCTGCTCCTCCCATGTTGTTAGTTGTGGGGGAGGAGGTGGGGGTCCGCCGCCAGTCCACTGTACAGCGATGTTGTGTCTTGAGACCACGAAACGCACCTTCCCCCGTAGGTCGTTCCACCTCTTCCTGATGTCCTCCCGATTTCTTGGGTGCTGTCCCATTGTGTTGACCCTGCCGACTATTCTTCGCCATAGCTCCATCTTCCTAGCTATGGAGGTGTGCTGCACCTGTGATCCAAATAGCTGTGGCTCTACCCATACGATTACCTCCACCATGACCCTGAGCTCCTCCTCGGAGAACCTGGGGTGTCTTTGCCGTGCCATGGGGTGGTGTAGGTGATGTATGGGGTGGTGTATGTGGTGATGAGTGTGGTGATGTGTAGTGGTGTGTGGTGTTTTGTGCATGGATGTTGTGTGGGTGATGGTGTTGTGAGCCTCTGTGTGGTGGGGTTGTCTATGCTGTGCAGTCTCTCTGGCCTTCGTCAATAATTTTTGGTCGTAGGGGTTTGTGGGTGATGTGGGTGTGTGTTTTATATTGTGTTGGGTGTGTGGGAGTGGTGTTTGTATGTGTATCAAGTGTGTATTTGGAATTGTCCAAAGTGGCAGTGTTTTGGAGATGTGTGTGTATTTTGAGCGTGGCGGTGTGTACCGCCAATGGATTACCGCGGTTGAAAGACCGCCGCGTGGATTCGTGGGTCGTGATAGCATGGGCGTGTTTCTGTTGGTGTGACGGTGGAGGTTTGGTTTTCGCCAGTTTATCACTGACCTTTGGTGTGGCGGACTTGTGTGGGTGTCTGAATTTCGGCGGATTCCGAGATGTGGGTCATAATAGCTGTGGCGGATTTCCGCGGCCGCGGCGGTGTATTGGCGGTCTTCTGCACAGCGGTAAGCGGGTTTTACCGCCAATGTTGTAATGACCCCCCTAGTTGCCAGGCCTCATGTCAAGGTGTATTTCTTAAAGTTTAATAAATGGCTGTTAGAGAGTTAAACTGAGATTTTCCATTGTATTGTGTAAATGTGCTCGCAGCTGAGAAAGTTTTCTCATGAGAACCAACTGCTAGAAGATGCTGTTCTTGCTAAATGTAACAATATGTATGTAATGTGTGTAAGACTGACTTTCTCAGGAGGAGAACAATTGAGACACTGATGGAGTAGAAGCTGCAACAAAATTGTCACCTGACGAGCCGGATGATGAGAACATTGCAGGAGAAACCAATCTGCGACATGTGAATGGAGTAATGGTAGAATTCATTGATTTACATTTTATTGGACAAAGTGTGAACATGTGATCCCTTGACCAATAGGGATTTGGGAAGTAGTTTTAGGGAATTTAACTTAACGGGACTGCACTGAGGAGAAGTCGCTATTGCGCTTTTGCCTTTTGACACTACCGATATTTTCTTGTGCGTCATGACAAGAGACATGCTTAATTTTAATGCTTAAAGACTTTGGGCCTGATTACAACTTTGGAGGAGGTGTTAATCCGTCCCAAATGTGACAGATACACCACCAGCCGTATTACGAGTTCCATAGGATATAATGGACTCGTAATACGGCTGGTGGTATATCTGTCACATTTGGGACGGATTAACACCTTCCTCCAAAGTTGTAATCAGGCCCTTTGTGTTTTCTGAACTTTGATGCTGAATCCTGATGCCTTGCTGAGTGACTGATGTCCTGATGACGAAGACTATCTTAGCTTGCTGATTCAACTGAGGAATGGTGTTATTGTACCCATGTATGATATGCATACTTGCTTTTTCTTTCTAGGTACCAACCGCACTGTTTTGCCATAGTTAGATGTTTTTCCAAATTCGTGTTACTAAATTGTTTTGCATGAAGCCCAACATGCTGATGCTAATCTGGTGTTAGTTGAGGATCCTCACTAATGAAAATCTGCTATAGGGAATAACGTTTGATGTCTTTTCTCTGTTGAATCCACATGTAAGTGATCTCATTTGTACAATTGTTTTTGTTATTAATTTGCATCGTAACCTTAAAATGTGTAATAGTTCAAGCTTTGATTAGATTACGTTTCTTCCATCGCTTTGGACAGCCAGTGTTGTTTCTGTATGCACATCATTTGATTTTGAGATTCATTTACATGGCGTTAGCATTGTTAATATAGGGAAATAAATATTCAAACTTTTCCTAAAAGGTGTGGTTATTCATGACTGAAAGGTCATGCTGCGTGACAATTACTGACTCTATTGATTATTAATGTCATTGAGTACTATTAATTATTGATATTGTGTATTGGTTATTGATTATTGATCTGCATGTACTGGAATTATGGTGGGATCATCTTAATTGCTAGTCCAAAGGTTCACTGAACTATTCACGTCCGCTTGTAAGTTTACTTATTAAGGTCAGACGCACTAACAAAGACAAAACTTTTAATGACACCACCCGAAGGCTGACAGGTCTAGCAGTTTCCTAGAAAAAGCCAATCCCAGGGTGGCAAACAGCGACCTGTGCAATTAATATTCAAAAGGCAGGTCGTTCTGCAACCTCTTGCAACTGGCCATTTTGCAATCTTACCTACTGGTACATAGGTCACACTGAAAACTAAAGGAACATTTGCGAAATATTGGTGCACAATTTGTGACCACATTTTTGCATCTAGTCTTTTGGTACACCTGGCGCACACAGATATATGTTCTGAAAGTCGATTAGTGTTGTGAAAAAAGCTCTTTTGAACATTTAACTTGAACGTTTGTAAAGATAATAAAATGACTCTTGAAATGTATCGTGTGACATAGCCTGAGGAAATTTTAAATACGGGATATGCTGCATATGCCCTTTATATATTATTATGAATAAGGTACTTGGAACTTGGAGTTCTAGAAATGCTTGTAAAAGTTCCAAAGATAAGAATCACAGAATTTAATGTTTGATAATTACCATGCAGTAGTACAAATATCGAAACAAAACTACAAATCGTCTTCCGAAGAGTTTATAGTGAAGAGCTTGAGGAATCTCAATTTCAATGAACATATCCGAATTGCCTCTTGTATGTTTACTTTCAGAAATAAATTTGCACAACAATTACAGAGAGTTGGTTATACAGAGAAATCATTCACTTTTACAGTCAAGTGCTGGACTTGACTTCCATGGTAGTTAACTAAAGATATCCCGATTTATACATTTGTTTCAATTCTGACTTGCTATCTTTAATTCAATCTGGGTGGGCCATATGTTTTAATAAAGACTCTCTGAATTAATTCAGAAAGTCTCTAAACAGGCCATATATTAGATAATATTAACTCTTTATTTGACACCAAGGTCGTGTGATTGACCTGATTACAGCTAGGGTTACTTGCTTCTTAAAACACTTGCTATTTGGTAGTGTACTAGATTAATTTCAGACCCATTTAACAGCTGCTATGCTTCATAAAACCAATGATTGGCACAGAAAAGATCGGATCCCTTAGCTGCCCTCATCCTTTCTAGGTTGGTTTTTGGAATGATAGTACTGTTGTGGTGCCTTCATTGGGTGACATTTGAAAATGCCCTGACATTGGTGCTGTGGGCGCCTAGGTTTTTTAGATCAGTTAATTACTTCCAGTACCACTGATAGTGGGATCTTATTTTATCACCTGGAAGCAATGAGACTCCCTAGTGTTTCCTCGAGAAATGAAGTCACTGCTGTCATTACTTCATTAGAGTCTTTGCAAGAGATCCAATGCGTGTAATGCAGGAGCTGGTATTTTAACAGTTAGTATAAAATCCCCTAACATACCTTAACTTATAGTCTAGTTTCTGTTTTCCACATGTACTCAGAAATATCCATATTTAAATGTAGGTTATCCTAATCATAATGTTCTGAGTTGGTTCAGGAGTATTTTTTGACCTCTAATAAAACAGTATAAAAGCTTCTATTATAAGTTTAGACTTCAGGGAGACACATTCCATGTTTGTAATTTGCTCACCAACTATCAGTAATTAATGGCCTGTTTTAGAGTTAAGCGATTCCATTATAGCCTATGGAGTTCGTAACAGGGTGGACAAGTAATCCACCAAGTTTGTGACAGAGTAAACCCTTCCCCAAACTCTAAATCAGTCCCACAGGCTTTTTTGGCATCAAGACCAGATTAAGGGCCAGATGTACCAAAGGATTTTACCCATTCTGTGTCTATGGGAAAAAGCTTTTGTACATATGCCCCTAAGTCCGTAGGTTTTACTTGAAAGACGATTTTGCATATAAATCCTGCTGACAGTATACAATTTGTCAGCCTGGACATTGTTCAAACACAATAAGATTCACCATGCACCACCAGCTTTCTGAAACTAGCTTTAGTTACCTGTGGAAAAGCAGCCTGAATTTAGTAACATCTGGACATAGGAACAAATTGAATGGATGCACTCCACGTCTAGCTGCCAGGTCGTTACACACTTGAGACCTCCTTTACGAGTTTTTGGTGCAGGGCAGTGCAGGAAGTGACTTTACTGCACTGTCCTGATTCAAAAGGAAAGGGTATGAATGTGCGATATTAATGAAATACAGCACATTCCTGTCCCTCCTGCCTGCACCGACACACAAACTGGTGCTGAGTTCCAACACAGGCACCCTTGCATCATGGTGCAATGGCATCTGATTTTTGGCACAATTGTTTTTGTGTAGAAAGGGTCCTTCTTGCACAAAAACAATCAAAGGAGGCACCTTCCTCTGTTTACGTGTGCTGCAAAAAGGCAGTGAATGTGGAAAGAGGAAAAAAACAAGGAGAAATGACATTATTTCTCCTTGTTACGCCTGCCCTGGGGAGGTGCACAGTTTTGATGCCTTCCTAGATTTACAGATCCTTGTAAATCTGGGTATGTGTCAAAATCCATGGGTGTTGCATGGAAAAACCCAATGCAATGCCAATGGAACGCCTCCTTGATGTAGGTAGGTAGGTAAAGGTTTATTGTTTAGTTAGTTAAAACCATAACAATATAAAAACAAGAAAAGTATTATACAGTGCATAGGCAGCCTAAAAGATGAGCAGTAGCATCCTTCATTTACACAAACTCCTGTTGCAATTTCTTTTGTCTTCTCCCAATTAGTACCTTTAAAACACAATATAATGATTTGTTTGAGCTGTTCAATACCCCATACCAATTCATTCACTTCGTGATGACAGAACTCATCCTAATATGACATTGGATATCTGTAACATATGTAAAGTGCAAAAACTAATAAAGCTTTATGCATGAGAGTTAAAATACTTAAAACCGGTCCTCTTCATCTTCATCCTCCAATAATTACCAAATGTAGCAAATAGCTAAAAAGTTGGCCCTTATTCGCATACAACAGTTGAACTCTGGAGATACCTAATCCCTAATGTGCAAACATGGCTGTCAACCAATAACCTCCCAATCACCGTCGGCCAGAACCGCTATTGATAAGATGCAAATCTCTACAAAGTGCAGAGATCATGAATGTTAAAAATAGCTATATACATGAGATTTTAAACAACAGCAGTAGGGCTATATGGTTTCATTGTCCTTAACTTGCCAACACAAATAATCTCCTAAGCGAAGACAACCAATATAGCGCAAATCTCAACAAAGTGCCTTGTTCATGAATGCTAACTACTTTGACAAGATAATGCGAGCCTATTCAGAGATTTGACTGCTGCCTTGAAAAATTTAAAAAATCTTACAGATAACTGGGGATAGAACGGCACTCTCACATTTCCTAATCTCGAGCCTTGGGAACACAGGAGTCAACCAGAAGACTCTCAATATGTGCAATAACAATTTGAGTTTGTACTCACACAGGTTGCAGTGCAAATCTGCTGTACCCTTCAGAAGGGCCATATTTGTAGGCTTTTAGGGGTATGATTTCACATCTCAATTTAACTAATTATTTTTTACAGCCCAGGTTCAAGGGGCTAGATAGATATGATGCCCTTCCAGGAGACTGATAACAATTGCTCCTTGAAGTAGAGAAAGGCAACTAAGCTCTTTGTGCTGCCTTGCTCCATTGGTATAGGGTCATGCAAAGCCATGCAGGGTGGCTTTCCGTCGCCTCATAGATCTGAGTGAGAGGCCTGCGCCACCAGAGCATATTGCCCCAACAGCATCAAATACTGTTATGTGAATGTGCTTTACAAAATCAAAATAAAGAGAACGTATTTGTAGAAAGCCTATTGTCTAAAAGGTGTGCTTCCACAATGTAGATTTGTCTTCAACATGCCTCTATTGTTACCGCTAATCCACATTATAGAACTAGTGAAGGTGATGTTAGGGACATGCCATCATGCTAGGAATCAAGCCATTGATAGGATGGTCTTTTTTCTGCTGGTAAATCACCAACCTACCTGAATTGAACAATCTTTTTTTTAACAGGTGTGGGGGACCTTTTAGGTCAGAGAGGTGCTGAGGCATCTACCAAGTGGCAGTCAAATTGGACTTATGCTTGTCATTTATGTACATGCCTTACCATTATTATTAGCTTTATTGCACCTAGGCTACAATAAATATATATAAATCAGAGTATTTTTACTAACATGTATGGACCTGCACTTCTCAACCCAAATTGTCAGAAATTCCTACTGGCAACCAGTGTACATATGACGTTTGTTTGGAAATGTCATGCTCAAACAATGTATAAGATACATCATTGTATTCTAATAGTCTTATTAACAAAGTTACAATGATTTTTAAATTATCAATACATTTCATGACACAATAATTAAAATATTGTCCATTTGGCATAGCTCCTAATAAGACTATTACGGTAATGTATCTAATTTATTATTTGACCATAAAACCCCCTAATACATTTAGTAAGTGTTTGAAATTGGGTCTCTAGTTGGCAGAGGTATGCACCCTGTCCAAGTCGGACCACAATCCTAGTCAGGGTAAGTCACAACACAACCTATATTATCCTGTGCTCACCTTCTGGGAGCTTTGCACAGAACAGTCAGGCTTAACTTAGAAGGCAATGTGTAAAGTATTTGTGCAATATCTCATACAAAAACACTGTGAAAGACTCCACACTAGGTTAGAAAATAAGAGAATATTTATCTGAGTAACACAAGACTACAACAACAAAAATCCACCCTTTGGGAGTCGAGATATGATTTTTTAAAGGTTAAATGAACAGTGCTTAGAAGTCACTAGCAGTCAAAAGGTTTCTTGACATCGCAAGGGACCAGTGCAAATCTAAAATCGAGGCCAACCATGATAGAGGGTAGGCCGGCTACAAAACCCATGCAGAGCCCGCTGAAAAAGGACCTTTGGTGGAGTGATGCTGGTGACACTAAGGGCACAATGCACCTATTTTTTCCACGCAGTCGGGTCACTGCGTCGGTGGCGGGCTCCATTGAGGTAAGTGCGATGTGTCACTGTTGGACTACACAGAATGCCATTGGCGGGTCATGCAGGCTGTAACTCTGCTGTCATCAGGCAGTCGCTGCATCGTCGTCATAGATGCAATGTGCCGATTTTTCTGCCCCACTCAGAGCGATGTGTCAATTTTTTTAGAACTCAGCTGCAGAACCCACTTCTGAGGCCCACAGCTTGGAGGGGGCACCTCTGGCAAGGGTGAGACTCACAGAAAGCGGAGTCCAGCAGCACCAGGAGGTTTGTGGGCAGTCTTTAATGTCCCTAGGACTGCAGGAGAACAGAGTGCAAGCCAGCAAGCTCTTGGAGCTCACTCTGGTGGGAAGGCAAAGTCCTTCCAGCAGTGTCAAACAGCAGCAGGCAGCAGGGCAACACGCAGAAAAGCAGTCCTTCCAGAAAAGCAGTTCAGTTAAGTATTTGAGAAGCATCTGATGTGATGGGATCAGAGACCTAGTTCTTACACCCAAATGTGCATTTGAAGTGGGCACTGGTTCCCTTTCAGCCCAGTCCTGTCTGCCAGGCTATCTGTGGGGGTTATCAGTCCTTTCTGTGGGGTTAGGCCACTACCCTTTGGAGTGTAAGTGTGAGCCCCTCCACCCTTCCTGCCCAGGAAGACCCATCAGTTTGCAGATGAATGAAGATACAGTTGAGTGTCCTGTGCTTATGGCTGTCTGGATAGAATGCACAAGGGGAGCTGTCACCCAGCACAGACCAGGCTGTAAGGCACATCGAGCAGTAACAGCAGAGAAATGCCTACTTTCTAAAAGCGACATTTCTAAAATAGTAATGTTAAATCCAATTTTACCAGTGAAGATGACTTATCATTATCATTCCAATGGTATGAAATAAGAGGTAGCTTTTCGCTTCTGATCAGGAACTACAGCTTAAAAGTGTATTAAGTAATTCCCAATACTGTCCCATGAGATGTGCAGTCTTCACAATAGTGAAAAATGACTTGGAAGTTTTTTTTCACTACCAGGACATGTAAAACTTAAATGTATGTGTATTGCCTTTTAAATACGCTGCACCGTGACCTGTGGGTCACATAGGGCCTCCCTCAGTGATAACAAACATATTAAAAGGGGAGTGTAAGGCTTGGCAAAGGGTTTTAAATGCCAAAGAAAGGTGGAAGTAAAATTACACACTCAAGCCTGGCAATGGCAAGCCTAAGACATGGTTATGTGTTTTTTTGTGGATGGCACAATCAGTGCTGCAGGTCCTCTAGTAGCATTTAATTTACAGGCCCTAGGCACATATAGTGCACTTTACTAGGGACTTATAGGTACATTAAATGTGCCAATTGGGGATAAGCTAACATGACGATGTTTAGGGCAGAAAGCACAAGCACTTTGCAACTTTTCTGCAGTGGTAAAGTGTGCAGAGCCCTCAAATCAGCAAAAACAAGATCAGAAAAATGGAAGGAGGAAGGCAAATAATTAGGGGAAGACCACCCTAAGGCTATCAGGTCTAACAATAATTTTAAAATAAAGTGCTAAGCTGAGCCCTTCCAACATAGCTGCCTAGTGCATTCAGCCATGTGGTGGAGGCTTCAGTACTAACAGCGTACAATGAGTGGCACAATGCACTCCATTCAGTGAAATCTCACCAAATCACTTTATGTAGTATATCTTCAGTGTGAGGAAAAACACAACTAAATAAGTAAATCCTTCACTGCTAATATGATGATAGGGCCCTAGGTCTCCATCCTACATTTAAAACAAGTCACCATTCCACCATTTCTACAGAGAAGTAAGTAAACAGATGTGAAAGGGAGATATGGAAAATGAAGGAGAGGAAAAGAAAAATTAGACGTTGACTATTAGTTATTTTGATATGCATGAACAAAACAGGACAGTTTATACAACTTCCATTGATGCTTTGGTTGAGTCACTGGTGAATTTGTCTATGAAGGAATTGACACCAGATATGATGATATTGTTAAAAAACAGAATTTGTCAAACAAAATTTTAAGTGATTAGACTAAATTCTGTCACAGATCTGTATAAATATGTGCATAAATTAAAACAAAATATATTTTTACAGGTAAAGTGTCACAAACAATACCACTCTACATGACAGTTCAGTGAGATATTTACAATTCAAGATCTGTCAGTCACTTTGAAATTATTTTCTATCAGAGAACAAGGCAGGGACTCTCTGAAGTGGAAATAGATTACATCACAACTAAGGTCAATACAATAAAATGCAAATAGCCATTTGTGCCACAATTATCAGTGGGTAACAACATAGCTATATTTCACAAATCAATTCGTAAAGATATTGAAATTTAGCAATTCAAAAACATGAAATAAAGGGATATCTGACAGGACAATTGAGTTGAAACAGAGCATGAGGCATTAATGAATTTGAAAAATGATGCCATCATTTTTTGTGAAACAGACAAGATTGATAATTTGGTAGTAATGAACAGAGATGATAAAATCAATGAGATATTGGGATGATAAATGATGATGGCTGTTAAAAACATTTAGATCAAAGTCCCATTGTTGCCATCACCAGGTAAGTCATTGATTATTAACAGCTAAGGAATACAAGCATCTACAAAAATACAGGTCTCGATATATTTGTGTATGTACCATACCAAGCATACACACGGAGGCTCCCTGCCCCTCTGGGAGATCTATTTTCATCTGAAAACCGTTTGCCAACGGGAGGTATTCCGTAATATTTAGATATATTCTTACATTCATTTGTGAGGAAATTACGTTCATATATCAGAATACCAAAATCATTTGGACATACTTTCAGATGTCATTTGAGATGATTGCATGTGGTTTGTGACCTTAGATGAACTGTGTTGAACACTGGTATGTAGGAGGTATGGGGATAGACAGCAATGCATGTGACGCCCAGCCTCGTTGCAGCGTACTCTTTTCCTGACCACGGTCGGATCGCGCTACTGATTGTGGGAGCGCCGTTCCCCACGTTTTCTTGCTGTTTTGGCAACGCGTGCCGGGAAGTGTGTTTTGCGCTCCCGGTTGCATCGCCGCTACCAACTTTAGAGCATTGTCTTCTCTCCTGTCGGTGGTGGTCTTTTTTCTGGTCTTTTTCTTTTCTTTTCTTTTTCTTTCTTTCTGTGTACTGCATTCCTTAGTGTTTCTGCTGGTGTCCATGTTGTCTTCTTCCTGTTTTCATTTCCCATCATGCTCTTTTTCTTATATACTACATCCTTTTTTCCTATTCTTTTCTATGGACTTTTCCCAATTCAAGATGGTGGTCTCGATTTCATTTCCTGTAATGTCACTTCCTCTTTTCCAGTATATAAGCCACTCAGTGTTGCTCTACCTTGCGTTGCAAACACTTCGCTTTGGTAGTGCTCTTCGCTCCTGTTTGTTGTTCCTGTTTTCGCTTTTGGAGAATTTTTGCCTTGTTTTTCTTGTTTTCAAGTCCTGTTTTTTCTTCTTTTTCAGGAGTTCCTGTTTGAGTTTTTTTCCCCATTTCTTGGGGTTTTTCCTCTTGGACTCCTTCTCGGGGGTACGGTCTGCTTAGGCGTTCTCTGTCAAGAGGCACCGTGGCTACTAGAAAGGGTCGCCCCTATATGGGATTATCCAGAACCTGCAGAAGACCAGGTGTTTTCTCCAATCCTGCATCCAGAGGTGATAAGCTGAGTGCAGTTCATGACAATGCATCTTTACTTACTGCAAAAACCAACAAAATACTTTGAGTATGATTGAAAAAATCTGGACCAACAATCACTTTCTTCATTAAGGAATATGGTGTAAGTAAAAATGGAGAACAGAAAAGTGCTCTCGGTTTGCCCCCTTTTAGGCTAAGGTTTTATGGGTATTATCTTCTATGAAGAACGCATGGACTGATAAAAGCTTTTACTATGGCGGGTGTTTTAGATGATGTTTTCATGATTTGGACTGGGACCCAGGTTGAAGGCCTGTTGTGGATACTTAATTGACAATAATTACAATATTCAGTTCCCTTTACTGCACAATAAGAATGAAATACATCAGTTAGATGTTGATGTAAAATCTACACGTATTTTCTAAAAGAAAAAAGACAGCTTGCAGTTCATTATTACATGCAACAACTGAGCACCCTAGGGTCTCAATTGAATGCATCCAGTAAGGGAAAATTGCCAGAGCCAGGAGATATTGCAGACCAAGGGTTTAAATGTTTTTTGGTGATTTAGAAAGGAGAACCTTTCAGACAATGAGTATGAGGCAGAAACTATGGGTTAGATCACTACCAAAGAGGCAGTTTTCCACCACCAATAAGACCCCACCATCCCATATTTTACATCCTCCCAAAGAATCACAAAGGGAAAGTTCTACCTTCACTGAGAACTATCTTGTCCAGCATCAATTCCATTTTGGATCCACTTTTCATCATTTGTGATTGCTTTTTGTGCCCACTAGTTAAACATGCCTTCTTTTTCCATACACACCAATGATGCCCTGAATCCTCTTAATAATATGAGTTGAGAAGGCCTGGATACCATATTGATCACACTGGATATTGACCTCTCAG
Organism: Pleurodeles waltl; assembly: GCF_031143425.1. Classification (NCBI taxonomy): domain Eukaryota; kingdom Metazoa; phylum Chordata; class Amphibia; order Caudata; family Salamandridae; genus Pleurodeles; species Pleurodeles waltl. The sequence continues at coordinate 737,528,307 of NC_090436.1, forward strand.
CAGCTTTTGACACGGTCTCCCACAGCACTCTGCGCACCAGACTCCACGATATAGGAATCTGCAGAAGAGCCCTGGAATGGATCCACTCCATCCTCGCTGGGAGGATGCAGAGGGTCTGACTCCCGCTCTACACCTCCAGACCCACAGGAGTCAACTGTGGAGTCACCCAAGGATCCTCACTGAGTCCAACACTGTTCAACGTATATGTGGTCCCTCTTACTGCCATCGTCAGAAGTCACGGAATAAACATCGTGCTCTATGCCGATGACACATAACTCATCATTCCCTTATCGAAGATCCGGACACGGCCAAAAGGAACTTTCACGCAGGAATGGAAGCCGTCACCACCTGGATGAGAGAAACTGCCTCAAGCTCAACTCCGACAAGACGGAGCTCATCTTCTTCAGAAACGCCTCCTCAGCTTGGGATGACTTATGGTGGCCTACATCCCTTAGCACCCCTCGTGCCAATAAAGCGTGCCCCCAACTTATGAATCATCTTTGATTCCTCCGTATCCATGACCCGCCAGGTAAACTCTGTCACCTCCTCCTGCTGGCACACACTCTGCCCACTCCAAAAGATCTTCAGATGGATCCCGGCAGACTGTCGCAGGACAGTCACCCACACCTTAGTCACGAGCAAGCTCGACTAGGGCAACGCCCTCTATGCCGGCACCTCAACTAGGAACATCAAAAAACTTCAACTCATCCAGAATGCCGCCTCCAGACTCATTCTGGACCACCCTCGCTGAGAAGACATCTCCCAACAACTGAGGACCCTCCACTGGCCACCGGTCAAGAAGCGAATCACCTTCAAACGTCTCACCCACACGTACAAGGTCATACACAGCGCAGGACCAGCCTACCTGAACCACTGTGTCTCCTTCCACACCTCCTCCAGATCCCTGTGCTCCACCCAGATGGCCCTGGCCACTGCCCCTCACATCCTCAAAACCACCGCCTAAGGGCGATCTTTTACCTATACTGCAGCGAAGAGCTAGAACAACCTACCCCTGCACCTCAGACCAAGCCTGTCACTCACCATCTTCAGGAAGAACCTCAAGATGTGGCTCTTCGGATGAGGTCACTCCCCCACCAGAGCCTTGAGACCCTCACGGTGAGTAACCGTGCTTTACAAATACTGATTGATTGATTGAAGTTCTTTACATTAGTATTTCACAATACAACACACTTACAGTCATTGAGCAACTACTAAGGTTTTGTGAATGAACATTGATAACACTCATCAATTTCATCATTGAGTGCCCAACATTGTCACTAAATGATTTCATTCAGTTTGAGAATAGTTTATATTTACAATGCCAAGCAGAAATTATGGGTAGCACCTTTGCTCCGAGCTTTACCTTCCTTTATAAGCACAACTTCAAAGTCACCTCTATCTATATTGATACTATTTCTTTCAAACAACAAATTCAAATATGGCACAGATTTATAGATGATACCCTGGTGATCTAGATAGGAGAAATCTCAAATGCTGAAGAATTCATTACATGGCTGAATGATCTGGATCCCTATCTCAAATTCACTAATACCATGTCAAAAACAGAAATTAGCTTTCTTGACCTAAACATCAATCTAGAGGGAACTACTACCACTACCAACATCTACCACAAAAACATAGACATCATCTGTAAGAAATTGGGTCACTGGTTGATGGGGTGAAACCCTTCTCAAGCCGAACCGCAATCCTTCATTATAGTGAAGTCACAAGCAACCACAAATTACCATATGCTTAACTCTGGTAGCTGGCATAAAAGCAGTCAGGCCTAACTTGGAGGCAATGGGTAAAGTATTTTTGAAGCTTTTCAAACAGTACTTAAGTGAAACACAACAGAAAAAAAAAATCCTACACCAATCACTCACATGATGTCCAACTCCTTGCTCACATGACACCCTGTGTCATTCCAGTGGAGTGTTTGGACAGAAATGGTGTCTTAAACAATATTACATCTGGAGAACCCACAATGTGAAGGGATCTCAACAATGGTATGACTGCTACATGCTTATCTCCAAACAGTAGTACGTAAGCTGGACACTTTGGTGCAACAGGGATATTTCCACCCATCTTACGAGTTTCTGTTACAGTGAATGGTGTCATATGTGCATGCCTTGTTCCTTCTTTATTCATTTGCAGAAATTATTGCCTGATGAGAGGAGGGCTAGAGATACCCAATGGGGCTCCCATCGCTTTCTAAATAGGTACGAGCAGAGTAAGTATGGTTTGAACATTTGTCACCTTAGATGTATGCTGTGATCATGAGCTTAGTATGCCTTTATCTTTAAACCACAATAAGATGAAGCACTTTCATTATCTTGATCAAATGCTGATGCATGTTAGTCCATGTCTTTCAATTTTAATAGGTCACATGGGCACCCTGAAATTTGATGCAAGAACTTATATTCTTTGTTCTAGATGTTAATTTTATATTCCATTTGGTATCACAAAATTGACCCAGGAAGTAGAACAGGATTTCCAGCTTTAAGTCCTGATGTAATTCAATTCTACAATCCCATTCAGATCTAATAGGTCAGGAAACATGTTGACCTAATTTTAGAACCAAAAATTCAACATCTCACTTGACAGTTCTATGTTTGTTGCTTCAAACTTTGGCATAAACAATCTCTGAGAATAAATCTCCAGAGAAAGGTTTGTCCATAACCAATTTTCTATCAGTTTCCCTCTCAGTCTGTCACAATTTCCTCACTATTCAGAAAAAGGGCACAGTCTTATGCTGCGGATAAGACAAGGCATAAAGATGATAAAATACATCTGGTAAAGAGCCCCATTTGTGAATTCCTGTGTGACAGACATAGGGTGGTCTTCCTCTCAATGTTTTGCCTACCTCCTCTCTGATAATTCAAAGGCCAAACTGGATATAAGTGCTGGACCTCCACCACCAACTCAGTACATGTGTGGGCCTGTCACTACTCTGCCAGGAAGAAGGACTGCTATGCTGTTGAAGAACTGTCACTCTGCAGGACCGCTAGTTTCCTGGACTCGTGTCTTGCTGTGCTGCCCTGATCCCTGTTGTTTTCCTGCATGGGTGAGAAGGACTGGACCTGCATCACTTGAAACAAGAGTGACTCAAGGGCCAGCCTACTGGTCCCCTGTTGTTAAGTCTCAGGGGCTTGTAAGACTTCTAACCATCCTACTACTGCACCTGGGCTCTGCTAGCCGTGAGTATGCCCTGCCAAGTAGTGCCCCCTACTCCTTGACCCTTGGAAGTGAGGCCTAAGCTGCCTGCTCCAGCAGAACCACTGCAACTCTGCAGTTGCATGGACAGGACCAGCACATCTTTGCTGTTGCGTGGACAGAACCGGTGTATCACTTTCTGAACCAGCATTGCAATGTTTCCATTGGTGCAAGGGCCCTGCTTCCCTGTTGACGACAGCCTCGATGACGATGCCAAACTCTTCATCACAGCCACTGTGTTCATTGGAACCAATGCATCCACTTGACACAGGCCTAACCAACACTTGTACCTGAAATCCATCGCATCTCAACTCCGATACAGCTGCACCACTGCATGGGGAACTTTGATGCAGCTCCTTGACTGCATGGGGAGAAGCGACACATCTCCTCAGCTGTGGGGATCAACACCAATACTCTTCTTCTGCTTCACCCTGCAGCTTCGACACAAATGCAACCAGGTTTAAGGCACATTTGCTCAGCGGGCCTAAGGAGTCCCTGTATCTGACCCCCACTCCATTGCGGTTAGACTGAACTTTTGACTTTGTTCCACTCCGGTGTGAACAGATTTCCCCAATTGGTGCTTCTTGCTTTTAAGTACTATTTTACAGTTTAATATTTAACAATTCCCATCTTAAGTTCTACTTAATGGATTTTTGTTGTTTGGGTCTTGTTTTATTCATCAAATTGTGTTCTATTGTCCTATCCTGGTGTGAAATCTCTTTGGTTTGGTGTTTTCACTGTTTTACTGTTTGAAGTGTTTCACTAATAGTTAACACACTGCCTCTAAATTAAGCCAGACTGCTCTGTGCCAAGCTAGACAAGGGTGAGCAAAGGTTAATTTAGGGTTTGCCTGACACTTACCATGACAAGGACTGTGGTTGCTGCTTGACTAAGTGTAACACCTCAGTCAACCAAAATAACCCAATATTCAACACTGGGTATTAATGTGTCCCCACAGCAAGGAATACGGCTCCACGGGGAAGCATGCCACCTTGATGGGTGAAGCTTGTGCATCCTAACTGATCTTACACTGACCACTGATTGATAATGGGTTCCAGTAGCCTAGAGGAACTGCACACTTTTTTTATTTTGTAAATGTTGAGGGAGGGTGTGTGCTGGACCATTCAGTTCCTCTCACTCCCCTACTCTCTGGTTGTGATAATGATTACCTTTCTGAAGCATTGTGAGAGATATATAGTACATACACTTTAGTGGACTTATTGTAATAAATTCTGAGTTTCATGGCAATTGAATACACAAATATAGAAGTTCAAAAAACAATTTTAAGAAATATGTATTAAATAAATCACAGTTTAATTTAAGGTTTAGCACACACAAATTCATTTTGATTTAAAGTTCAACATAGTATTCTAAATATTTATATGTTTCTATTACAAATGTTTCATTCCCAACAGAGCAAGATTAAAGAAAAGAGACACCTCGAGACAGTCCCTTAGACATGGAGTAAGCCAATGATCCTCCAGCCACACCAACACCATCTGGACCATCAAGACGCAGAGCAGTAATCCCTCCTCTGCTGTATTTCCCCCTAGACTCAGTAGAGCCAACAGCAGCCAGGAAAATACCACTATTTGCTGTAAGGGAAAGACACATTGGAGGTTTTTTCAGCATTATCTTAGTGATTTCATGAAGGGGAATGTTGGCCTTGTAACATTTACAGATGTGGGAGATACACCAGCTTTTTTGATGGCTTAGAAGCCCAATGTGAGCAGTCCAATGCATACAAAATGAAATCATAAGAACTGCCAATCGACTCTTAATGGGAATGAATCAAAACATTGCAAACATCGAAGATAGATTCGATAACCTAAATACCACAGTTGAGGAGGAACAAAGTGTGATTGCTGAAAATGTTGCTTAGCTAACTGAGGCTATTACAACTTTATGTATGATTTTACATCAAGTAAATGTTAATCACAGGAAACAATAATGTCTCCCATATATGGTTTCAAAAGGGCTATTAATCATCTAGCTCTAGCACATGCTACTGCCACTTTATCAAGGTGCAGGGTGAACATGCAGGTAGAGATGGTGGTAGTACAACAGTGATTTTGCACGTAGCCTTGTGCAAATCACAAGTATTTTGCAGAATATAAACTCCTCACACATCTCTGTTACTGTCGAATTGGCTGGGGTGAAAGTGAAGAGGCTTCTAGCCTCAGTACCATCTCTGTATCAGAAGGCATGAGTGTGCATCGCACACAAGCAATTCATAACGTTGCTACCACAGAAAAGAGAAGTGTTGAGAGGAAGAAAGATCAAGTAGCAACATTTGCTACTTTTTATTTGTTTTTGAATGACCTTTGTTACAAATTGTATTTTACAACAATGTTGATTTGGTTAAAAAACTCATACCTTTTTGGAGTGAAACAAAACCAATTTACAATATGCATAAACCTGAATTAAATATATTACTTATTTATTTAAAAAACAAAAATATTGTCTTGAGTTTGATTATATCTGTTTAATTGTTACTTACATTAAAAGTATTGCATATTTATGTCTGCACGTCATGTTCTCCCTTTTCATGGCCTTGAACCATCCTGTCTGTGATGTGGTGGCTGTTGCTGATCCTCATAATCTGACTCTGGGTCAGACTTGGTTACTGGTATTTCTCTAGTAGTTGCTATGTTTTCCAACATAGTAAACATTCCTACTATTTTGCATTTTGTCTCTGGTGTATGTGAGAGAGCAGCCCCACATTGATGTAGGCAGCGAAAATGATTTTTAACAATCCAAATGTCCTTCCTATAGCAGGTCTTTTGGTTTTATTGGCTGCATTGTAATGGCACTTACTTTGTGGAGAAGTTTCAGGGGAAGGTGTTAGAATTCATGAATGCAAAGTATAAGTACTAAGACGTAATTAGTAAAAAGTAAACAGGGTGATCACGTGGATCATATACATTTGTAAATGTCGTAACAGTTATAAAGTAATTAGCCATCTCCAAAATCACTTCCAATAAGATGTGCATAACTACCACTATACCTAACCACAAAAGAGTTGTGTGATGCCAGGAAATCTTGCCACAATATCTGTGGTTAAATGAGATACATTACAGACATCTTGGATTTTTAGGGAATGAGTATTCTTATTTCTAAAAAGGTACTCATTGTGAGATGGTGGGCATATAGAAACATAAATTCCATCTATATGCCCAATGACATGCGAATTGGGCAATTCTATAAAACTAAAATTGTAACTCCCATTCCGTGCTAGGAAACTGATGTAAAAATTATTTTTTTCACTATCATAGCCTCAAGAAAAGCTCTGAAAACCTGCACAGTACACTTTGGGAAACTACCTGCTACAGCAGTCACACCTTAGTACCTTCCAGAGGCTACGAGGTGTAGTGAGCATAATACCTGGACATGGGTTGGGATAGAATTACTTCTCAGAGTCTGTCTCTTTAGCTGTAGCTAATTTCAGACATGAGATCTAAAATAACTGAACAATTTAGCTGAAAAAATCCTCCTCTGTCCTTTAGAACAGAGTAACTCTAAATCAAGACATCTGTTTCTGCCCCCTTCTCCTCCTCCTACTCTGCAAACCAACCAGAATCCTCATCCTCCTCACCATCACGTACAGAGCAGCCATCGCGGAAAACACTGATGCATTCTGGGGTTGTTTATAGAGGCTGCACCTGTTTCGACTTTCTAGTAAATTGCACATGCAAAACGGTAATTCTGAGACTTGTCCCTGTTTGAGAATGCTTCGTACACTGAAAGAGCGGTTTGGTAAAACTTGCTAAATACTACTTGTCATTTAGAGATGAAAAAATACATATTCAATCTTTAATCAGTGCACCAAAATAGTACTGCAAATGCCTTCTACACAGGTTATTTTTGCAATTGGTGACCAGTTTGCAACTTATTACCGATTCACAAACCCTTCGTATATCTGGCCCATACTTAAACAGTACTTGTATATTTGTAAAAAAAAACGGTAAACGATTGAGACAGAGTATTAGCGAATATTCAACTGTTACATATCAAAGGGGAGCCACATTAATTAAAATATGTATTGTGCACAATTTATCCCAAAAGATTGTCAAAAGCTGATTGACTGACCATACCTAATAAGGGTTTTATAATGGAGAAACTGGTGGGTGTGCCATATAGTAAAAAACAAGTGCAAGATCTTCAGCTACAACATAGAAATAACATATTAAACCATAAAAGGATACTTTTTGTGCCCCCCCAAAATATTTAGTAATGTATCTGTTTTTAAGTGTGATACGATCTATTTTGGAATTGCTGTATGCAGTGTATGAGAAGGAATATTAAAGAATATATGTGCCGTTTGAAATGAGGGTGGGTTTTACCTATTGGCATTACACTATCAGGAACAAAATAATCATGTTATTTCGCTTAAATGAAATACAATGAATGCAGAGCCTTGCTCAAGGATGTAAGAGAGAAGTGACACTACTTAGATCAGAGACAATGGGGTCATTACGACGCCACCCACCAAGATCTGACCGCCATGCGGCCGCCAATGCGGCCGCACCCCCTCCGCGGCCATTTGGAGATCCCCGCCTGGTTTCCGCCCGCCAGCCCAGCGGGGATCACGGCCGCAACATAGGAGCCGGCTCCAAATGGAGGGGCCCCACGAATCCCCGTTCCGCCAGCCTTTTCCTGGCGGTGCAAACCGCCAGAAAAAGGCTGTCGGTCGGGGACTCCTAATCTCCTGGGCAGCGCTGGATTATTACCGCCGGGGCAAAAGTGGCGGAATACCACCGGCCCCGGCGGTGCGACCGCGGCAGCCACGGTCATAATAAGCCTGGAAGCACCGCCAGCCTGTTGGCGGTGCTTCCGTCGTTTTAGCTCTGGCGGTCCCGTACCGCCAGGGTCAAAATGACCCCCAATGTGATTTACGGAATTCAAAGCAGAGACTATAGCACAGATTACAGATCATGAATTACAATATTTGTATGACACTGTGATATTGTAATACTATGTGAGAAAACGTACTTGCATCTAGTAGGCGATTTAAATATGTACACAGCTCTGATTGTAATCTCCTACCTACATGCTGTGCACACAATATTATTATGATTAAAAAAAATTATGTGATAAATAATTAAAATTAGACCCCTAAAATGTTGTGAGCTTGGGTGATTCAATTTATAGGAATTATGCTACCTATCAGCTCTGAATAAAAGAGGCTTCACGATGTTTTTTATAGAGCTAAGTGTGTTTTAGGTGCCGATGGTAGATGAACTAATGGACACTGCAGAAAATGACCGACAGGGTACTTTATATGAGAACAATTGGATGGTATTATTTTGTAAGGTTGTATGTAAAGTTTACGAGCTGATAAATATTAGTCCAAATTAAATGTTAAGTTTGGAGATATACAAATGTATGTGGGATAGTCTAGCATGACACAATCAGTTATGAACTTTATGTAAAGTTAGTTATGAATGTACAAGATGTGCTATATAGAGAAAGTAATGTGAATTTAGATACACTTCAGTGCATTGTCCCCTGTATTTAGCGTTTATATTGTGAGCAAAACGTACAATGTATATTCCAAGATGGCCCTCACTAATGATAGTGACACTATTTTCTTTTGAACATAACTAGAAGATGACGAACAGTAAGGAAGTGTTTAGCAGATATGACATTGTTTGCAAGGTTGTGGTACCATTGATGTAATGAACGTTTAGACACAATATGGAACTCTATCAATGACGTAATGACTGTCAGGCTATATTTTAAGATGGCACCCATAAAAATGGCAATGCCTGTTATAGTTATTGTTTCTATTGTAAGCAGATAAACAGTAAGAGTATATATAATGTGGTGTAGTTTATTTAAATAGTTGGATTTAAGGAAGTTAAGGATATAGAAGACTGTTTCTAACAGGCATCTAAACAGTAATCAAAAAAGGCGCTGGTCAACCATGCTGATAACATGAGGGATAGACTAATGCTAGGGTGTGCCCATAGCACACCACTTCAAATGTAAAATGATAAAAGGATTTCAGATTAAGGATTTACATGCGCATAATTAAGGATTTTGGGCCTGCATTGGTGCAGTTTTGTTGGATACATTTAGTAATTTTAAGGGCAAGTGTGGCTCAAGTGATGATGCACTAAGAATACAAGAGACTCACTAGGAATAGGATAACCAAATACATTCTAGTGTGTGCCAACTATGAAGACTATTGTACACAAGGAGGATCAAACTGATGTCAGGATTGAGATATTTGTTGGATTGCGCTGTTAGAAAAATGGGCATATAGTAATGTGGCTAAAGTTTGGTTTTACGTACTTTTTTAAAGGGCAAATGTGGTTACATTTTTGACATGAGTAATTGAATTCCAATGTGATTCTTGCAAGCCTATTTAAAGAGGCTTGTGTTTTGTTTGCACCACTCAATGTGGTATTTGTGTGATACAAATCTCTAAATCAGATTATTAAGCCCTGAGTGGCTCCGAAATCTGGAACAATGCAGCACAAATCGTAGTGGTACTCTGCCCAGGGAAGATGAGTGTTCCCACACAACTCCCTTGGTTTTGACGCATTCCCAGATTTACAGGAGTTTGTGAACCTGGGAATGCGCAACAATCTTACACCTTCCCACGTCAGGCATAATGAGGAAATATATCTCTATTTTTCCTTGTTTCTTCCTCTTTTTATGTATGATGGAATTTACCTCCCATGATTGTTTTTGTGTGTCCCTTCCAGCGCAAAACAATTCTGCCCGCAACTCAGGCATCCTTGCACCATGGTGAAAACTTACCTGCATTTGTGCTAGGCAGCCAAAAGGGGACCAGTGCAGGGGATAGGGCAAGAATGAGCTGTATTGTCTTAAATATGGTGCATTCATGTCCTTTTCCTGTCATGCAGTGCAGCGCAGCAAAGACACTTCCTGCACTGCACTGCATTACTTCCCCTTAAATAGGCCTCATAGTATGCACAGGACTCAGAGAAGAATCAAGTTTAGGTAGAGATGGAGACTTTTGCTGATGTAATGAAGAATATGTGTGCAGTGTTAAGACGTGGTATTATTTAGCATTTATTGTCCAGGATAGAGACTTGATAATATCGGATTGTGATAGAATTATCCAAAGTAAACTCATGATTTATATTGTCTTTTTTAGAACTTTAGCCAGTATCTTGGGCCGGTAGATGGAAACAAAGTTACTCGTACTCATAATTTTAGTGTTGTCAAACCTTCTGATTCTGTAAAACAAAGGGTTTGCTGATGTTAAAACCCTGTTTAAAATGTACAAAGTCCATTTAACGATCTGGAAAAGGTTTTTCCTCTTGTTAAATGGGTTTAAGAAATCATTATGAATTAGTATTTACAAGTGCCATGTAAAGGGCCCCACTTAGAATTACGGATTCTGTTTGATATGTACTAATGTTTTTCAACCCAAAGCCTATTACAAAGCAATAATATTTTACCACCCCCACAAAGGAGGTAGTAACCCTTTCGCAAATGGGGAGAGGTCCCAAAGGGACCCATTCCCTTTCATGATGTTTAAAACACATTCTTTTAGAGTAGACAGTGGTCAACGGGACCACTGCACAGGTCGTTCACAAAACACAAGTGTCTTCGGTAAAATCAGTGTGCAAATTGCAACCATTTTCACCAAATGTTTTTTAGTATATAAGCCCCATTATGAGCTACCATCAGAACTCCTGTAGACCTCAGAAGCAATTGATTGATAAGGGGCATTCAAACTGTTATAAATGGGGTCACTAGTTGGCAGTCAGTTTACACCCTGTCCAAGTAAGGACCCTCACTCTAGTCAGGGTAAGGGAGATACACAGCTCAGATAATCCCTCCTCACTCCCTGGTAGCTTGGCACAAGCAGGCAGGCTTATCTCAGAGGCTATGTCTAAAGTATTTGCACAAACATATACAGTAACACAGTGAAAACACCACAAAGGGACTCCACACCAGTTTAGAAAAAATAGAATCAAAGAAGACCAAAATGACAAGAATCCAACATACACAAGAAAATAAATCAATTTTTGTAGTAAAAAAAAGTCTTACTCTATAAGAATCAATGGATGTGTTGTTTTAGCACGAAGTACCTGGTATGCGTAAAAAAAAAAAAAGCTGCACGGGCCAGTGTGCATCAGAAAAGCAAGCTATGCTTTGATTCCTTACTCGCAAGTGAGGCTGTGCATCAATTCTTTCTCCTCCGGGTAAGCAATGTGTCGATTCTGTCTTCACATGGAAGGGATACATTGGTTTCCAAACAAGCAGCCTTGGGTCTGTGTAGTGATGGTGAAGATTTTGGTGCCCAGGGATGATGTGTGCAAAATCCAGACACACGACAGCAATGAATCCGCGCTGAGCTGGCAATGTGTCTATTTCACCGGTAATGCGTCAATTTTTCAGCCACTGTGCAGACGCTGCATTGATTTTTCTGCAGCTCGGTCCTTTGCGTGCATTTTCACTCACAGCTTCTCTTTCCAGGGGCCAAGGGCCTGGACGTGGCACCACTAGGCAAGTCAGGGGATCTCAGCAAGAGAGCCCAACTGCTGGCAGATGAAGTATTTGATGTCCCTGAGACTTCTTAACCGGAGACAAGCCCAGTCCAAGCCCTTGGAGAAACTTCACAAGCAGGATACACAGCAACGTCCAGCCCTCTCTAAGGAAAAAGCAGCAACTGCAGGCCAACCCAGCACAGCAAACACAGCAAAGGGACAGTACTCCCCCTCACAGCTCTTCAGCTGTTCTCTTTGGCAGAGGTTACTCTTGATCCAGAAGTGTTCTAAAAGTCTGGGGTTTTGGGCCCATTACTTATACTTATTTCTGCCTTTGAATTAGGCAAACTTCAAAGGAAACTCTTTGAAGTGCACAAGACCCTGCCTCTTCCTTGTCCTGCTCCAGCCACACTCTGGGAGGTTAGAGACTGTATTGTGAGGGGACAGACCCATACCTTTCAAGTGCCGGTGACAGCTCCTCTCTCCCACTCTAGCCCAGGAAGAATCATCAGGATATGCAGGACACACCTCAGCTCAATTTGTGTCACTGTCTAGAGTGAATTCACAAATAGCCCAACTGTCACTCTGACCCAGGCATGGATTCAGCATCCAAGCAGAAGCAGAGAATAGTTAAGAAAGAAAATGCCCACTTTCTGAAATTGGCATTTTTAAACAGACAATCTAAAAACAAACTTTACCAAAAGATGTATTTTTAAATTGTGAGTTCAGAGACCCCAACATATCCCTATCTGCACTGGACTGGAATGGAATGGAAAACTGCACTGAAAAGATATTTAAAGGCAATCCCCATTTTAACCTATGGGAGAGATACGTCTTGCAATAGTGAAAACCAAGTTTGGCAATATTGCACTGTCAGGACATGTAAAACACACAAGTACATTTCCTACCTTTTAAATACACTGCACCCTGCCCTTGGGGGTACCTAGGGTCTACCTTAGGGTGACTTATATTTAATAAAAAGGAAGGTTTGGGCCTGGCAAGTGGGTACGCTTGCCAGGTCGGAATGGCAGTGCAAAACCGCACACTGACACTGCAGTGGCAGGTCTGAGACATGTTTACAGGGCTATTCGTGTGAGTGGCACAATCAGTGCTGCAGGCCCACTAGTAGCTTTTGATTTGCAGGCCCTGGGAACCTCAAGTGCACTTTACTAGGGACTTCCAAGTAAATCAAATATGGCAATCAGGGATAACCAATCATTAGCACAATTAGATAGAGAGTGCTTACACTTTAGCACTTGCCAGCAGTGGTAAAGTGCCCAGAGTACTAAAACCAGCAAAAACTAAATCCAGCACAAAATCAAACATACAAGAAGCAGAGGCAAAAAGACAGGGGAAACCACTCCAAGGATGCCAGGTCTAACACAAACCATTTATAATTTTACTATTTTAGACATGTTTAGCTTAGAGGACAATATGTGTATATTATGAATATAATAATCAATTGATATTTGATGAAAGATATGATGAATGATTGAGGATCACTATAGTATGTGTAATATATATATAGTTGATACTTAGGCCTTATTTACACTTTCGTGGGTGGTACTCCATTGTATTGGCAACAGTGTACCTTCTCTGTCAAAGTGAAGTTCTGCCCACCTCATTTAGAGCTGGGTGGAACTTCAGCATGTAGACAGCGGAGACTACTCTGTATAGAGTGGGTGAACACATGGCCAGTTTTCCCTGTCGGTCACCACAAGGTAGAACCTCATGTTAAGGGGCAGTGAAATCTGCAAAATGATTCCCTCGCCATGAGAGAAAACTCCCAAGGCAAGGGGGTCATTAATTTATTTTAGTTTAAAAAACAAAATCTCTCTTTTGGGTTTTGTTTTTGATAATAAAAAAAGTTGGAAGTTTGTATTTTGGATCCCTCATTTTGTCAAAGCCATCCATCAAACGCTCAATGAATTTACAGGAACCGCCATCACAGCAGTTCCTGCAAATACAAGAGATGTCCGTTAGGTCGATTACCCCTGCATGGCAGGAGTAAAGTATTCCGGAATGGTGACCGTACCTAATTCTTCCACCAAACTGTAAGTCAGACCCATAATATGCTCTCCCAATTATATATTCCACATTAGCAACAACATTGTTGATAATGTTTAATTGAGAAGAAATTTTACTTTTCAGTAACAATTATTTGTTTGCATATAGTGTCACCCGTGCGCCACGCAAGGGGCACAAGGGCAACACAGTTACTAAGTCACAATTATCAAGTCACGCAAAGGCCACCTCGTCTGGCCCTGCATGGCTTGATAAATCTAGATTAAGGCAACCCAGTACATATCACTGTGTTGCATAACTCTGTCTTAGGGAGGAGTTCCATGTGTGGCATGTTAGTGTACCCACAGTTCCACCCATGAATTTTGGTGCATTCCCAGATTAACCATTGCTGTTAGACCTGGTAAAGTGTCAAAGAGAAATATCTTTATATTTGCAGCACATATAGAAAGAGGGAAATACTTCTGAGGATTCTTTTTGTGCTGGAAGATATCCCCTCATGCACAAAATCAATCTAGTCTGCAACGCAGGCACCCTTACACCATGGTGCAGTGGTGTCTGCTTTGTCACTAGGCAGTTAAAAGTACGCCAGCGCAAGGAAAGGATAGTAATGCACTGTAGACTGTTGAATAAGGCGCACTCTTGCCCTTTCTTTTTCACGCAGAGCAGCAAGGTGGATCGCCTGTGCTGCACTGCATGAAATAATTATATCTGCCCCCATTTTTTAGCCTTAAGTCCTGGCTGGCAATACGTCTTGAGACGAAATATGTTTTGACTAAAAACTGAATGAAGGTAAATAATAAACATTTTGAATGTTAACTAATAGTGGAGCAAATCAATAAAGAGCGTATGGACATTTGTAAACCAAGGAGGGGGTATCTTGCTTGGTTGAAATGTAGACTGAAAAAGCAATCTTTGAGCACCTTTGGCATCATATCTCCCCCTCTTGCAAGCAGGATGTTTAACAATATAACAGTTTGTTGAATGGGCTTATATTCAGACTGTGTAACAATGACATGCCTAGATTTGTTGCTTGCTGCGTGATAAAATTAAATGGCAATATATTAAAGAAGTTAGGCCTCACAATTCCTTGTGTGAATATGGGGAACCATTTAAGTCAAGTGCAGTCCTCAAAGGCAGCTGCTTTGAAGCCAACATGCAACTGTTTGGATAGAGTCGTAAATCATGGTTCACATATTTTCACATTTAAATGTCACGGAGGACTATATAATTATGTCAAAGGGGTAAACGGTGAAAGCCTTCTTATGCCTGTGAGAGAGCGTAATTTTTATTACATATTATAGACGTGAAATGCTTATAATCAACAATGCTACATTAAATAAAATATTCATTGAAATATATACATTAACATAAATGATTTTATGTGTGTAAACTAATGTCAACTATAAGAGATAATCGTTCAAACTGTGCCTATTAAAACGTATAAAACTGCATTCATTAGAACTCGTATATCTTAAGTTAGCATGAGCCAAGCAAAGCTGTGTAGCTCTCATATTAAAAGCATATTTTTCTGTCTCTTCAGTGTGTGGACTTGCAAACGACCATGACCCAGCTATTGTTCTTTCTGTATTTGTTAGTAACATGAAGGAATTTTCTCATCCGCATGCTAGCAGCTTTTAGTATAAAATGATGTGCTTCGAAACATTAATGGACACTTCCAAGGACAATGAGACAAGGGAAAGAGAACTTTTAACCTGAGACGTGTGCCAAGATGGTGAAGTAACCCCGGATATGCCACCTACGAAATGTCGATTATGAAGACCAATTAGAAGACGAGTTAATATCAAGAAATGACAAATGCATTACTTAATGTATAATTTGATAGGTTAACAATGGTGGGGTGTATTGACTGACCAATAGAATTTTGGGGGAACGAATCACGAGAAAGGGATAAAAACCCATGACACAGGGAACAGATGGCTCATTAGGTAGGGAATGATATTGATTGCATCTTGAAACTCTGTCACTCTATTTGGTGACTTGAGACTTAGAGAAAACTATTTTTGCCCATAGACTGCCCCTTACACTTTTCTCCGTAAGAGGAGAGTGTCTTTGCCTTTAACTTAGATAGACTATTGGCGATCTAACTGATGTCCTGAAGACGAAGACTGATCCTGAATGCTGACTTAATCAGAGGAGGGTAATTATAAAATTGCTAATGAAAATTCATTTATTTGCCTTTTCTTTCTAGGTACCAACTGCTGTAGGTTTTTGATTAGAGACCTTATTTAGATGTTTTCCAAATTGGTGTTCAAATTGTTTTGCATGAAGCCCAACATGCTAATGCTAATTAGAGGTTAGACGAGGTATTCATTTTGACTGACAAACCGACGTGACTGACGTGATGCTTTGCTGAACTAGTATCTTAGAACATTCGATGTATTCGACGTATTACGATTCACTTATATCCATCTGATTATCTATGCTACTGATCTATGCATTATTGAAAGCTTATTATGATTATCATCTTGTGACTGCGCTTATATGTTTCCTGGCTTTGAGATTGATGCTTTTACTCTTAGATTGTAATCAATAGGGAATAAAATTCATAAAACTTCATTAAGGTGTGGTTATTCGTGACTGAAAGGTCATGATTGCGCCGAAGGTTTATTAATGACTAAAGTACGATATATTTTGGTGTTAACTATTGACAATGTTATTGACGTATTGATTGATATATTGATCAGTTATCTCGTCCTACGGTGTCTCACCACTGGGCCCAAAGATTCATCGTCCTAAAACGAGTCCTGATGTGTATAAATTGACATAGACGGACGCGTTAACACCTGTGTTTCAGTTCATCTGCTAAACAGTTGCTATTGCTGCCAGTCGCGATGGCATATTGTAAGCCCATACATTATTATGCAAACTCTGTTTTTACATGGTTTGTGACACCTACTGCGTCTGCACCTTTCAACAGATGTTTATCTTCTGCTGTGAATATTTTTTGTTCTTCAGCTCTTCCGCTTAGGTGCATTTTTTCACTTTTTGATTACGTTATATTTAACATTCTTATCTGAGCTGTGAAAGTTCGAGGATGAGAACCCATGCTTTGCTCAGCAGCCACTGCTGTTAATCCTGAGTGACATTGTTGCCTCATTATCCTAATGTGCAGGAAAGGCTTAGTGCACAGCCTAATTGGCAAGGACCTACCTTTGCAAAGATGTGAGCTGAAGGCACTGTTATTTCAGGTTTAAAAGCGCAAAAGTCTGGAGTAAGCAATTTCGCATCTCCTAAATGAATTAACGCATATATTACTCACAGCGGGAAAAGGTTAAGATTAAAATATAATATTAGAAAAACTATATTTACAGGGCTGAGTCCAATTCTACCAAATATAAATTTTGATGCCAACAAACACGTACCAGGATAATTTCAGAAACATCAATATTGAACTTGACAAATGCCCCAGTAGTTTTCTTTATGTAATAATTATCTTGTTATCTTATAGTGATTGGAACGACAGTTCTGCCGCTTCGAAATTATGTAAATAACAAATATTGACATCATAATTTACTGCACTGGGATTACTAACGTATGGAAGATAAAAAGAGAAGTTTATCTTTCCCGGCTTTGACCTAGCAGGGACTGGCAGATGAACATGTTGAAGCACGTCCTTCTAGCCACTGTGTAGGAAGCCCTCGTTTATGGGGAAGTCCTCATTTAAAGAGGTTGCAAATGCGGTTGTTTGTGGTAAAAAATGAGTAAAAAGGGCGGATGGACTTCACACTTTTCCTCATATTTTAACGCTGGCTGCAAACAGGGAGAAATGTCACTGAAAACATCCCAGAAAATAGGTGCTGTCAAAAAGGCTGAGGATGCGGCTCAACAGCCAGAGCGACGAGGTTGGGAACTAGAAAACTAGGGCCTGATTTAAGAGGAGCTAGTGCCACTTTAGCTCCACCTTAGTGTCATTTTTTTTAATGCTAACGTTGCTCTATGGTGGCCTTTTCCCTGCACAATATTTACAAAGTGGTGCAATGCATGCATTGCGCCACTTTCTAACGCTTTGCGCTCATTATGCCTGCGCCAGGCATAATGTATGCAAAGATGGTGTTCCCTCATTAAGGGGACTGAAGAAATGGCACAAAGAAATCTAAGCGATTTCTTTGCGTAATGTTTTTCAGCACTTTTAACGCCTACTTAGAGGAGGTGTTAAATGGGAACACACAATAATTTACAATGGGCTCTTATGTACTCTTCAGGGTTCGCACCAACATTTTGTCACTAACCCTGAACAGTAAATCAATTGCATCAGAAATTCTGATGCTATTGATCCCTACCCTGTGCCATGGTGTGCCGTATTTTAAATATGGCGCACACATGGTGGCGGTAGGGGGGAGCAAAGGGCTGCAAGAAAAATGGAGCTCCATGTAATGTAGTGCCACTTTTCATAAATCTGGCCTTAGGTTTGAGTCTTGGTGCCGCTCAACAATCAGCGGCCGCTCCTCCACTATGGTGGAGAAGCGTTGCCTACCCCCAGCAGTAGCTGCAAAACCTTGATAATAAACCATGATTATAATTTTTTTTTAGGGACAGAACCCTGGGGGATAACAGACACAAGGGTGAATGGTGTGCACTGTTGACAGTGCACATGTGGGTTTGGCTGGCCATATCTTGATGACCAAAACGTCATGCGCACTGAGCTCTCTCCAACCCGAGCTGCGTTGTCCAGTTGGAGACAGCAGGCACAGGCTTCCAGTCTGTCTGGAAGTGTAAATTGAGGATGCTCAGGCCAATCCTGATGCTGCTCTCATGCTGACAGCATCATGAGAGCAGCGCTAGGATTGGCCACAGGGCAATCTGAGAGCCTGTGCCTGCAGTGGATCCAGAAGAGTGGTGATGCAGTGGGCATTGAGGTGTTTTGGGGCTTTTTTGTTGTTGTTACTGTGTTTGAGTTTTTGTTTTGTATACCTCCCAACCCCCACCCCGCCACTTTGCCCTGACACCAGCCACATCATGTATCTCAAGGGGGATCAGTTCATCTAATTGTGCCTATAGATGGAACAAAAATGAAAGTGTACTTTTGTAAGTATGCTTATTTAAAGAGCTCCTGTACCTTTGGGTCAAGTTAATGCTATATCAAACTGCAAATATATATATATATATATATATATATATATATATATATATATATATATATATATATACAAAGAGAGATAAAGAGAGAGAGAGAGAGAGAGAGAGAGAGAGAGAGAGAGAGAGAGATAGATGTGCTAAAGCAGCATTTTATTCTTTGGTTTAGAGCTAATTTTCCTCCAAGCTCCGATTTATGCTTGCAGGAAATCATTGTTTATCGAGCTGTGCAAGGCGGTAGGTTGACAATGTCTGCTTGTTTACATCCATGAACATGAACAACTACACAACTTACTTCCAACCCATCTCCCCTACGTGCCATAAACTAAAGTACATACCCCACCTCAAGTATCCATGATCATATGTAGCAGTCTCTCATTGTTCCACATAATAATTATATATTTCCTTCTCAAGAAGGGCACCAAGTGAGCAAACCGGATCCAGGATGATGCCCCTATAGTCTACCCACCTCTGCCAGATTTTGTAATGTTTCTGAGGGCAGCCCCTTGCTTGATAAACAAATATCTCCAACCTCATACAACTGTCCAGTCCCTATTTCCATGCCCAAATAGTTGGGAGTACTTCAACCTTCCATGCCCTGGCTATATCCCTTTTTGCTAATGTCAAACCCAGGAACAAAAGTAGCTGTTGTACCTATTCCCTCTATACCATCCGTGCTATGTATCAGGCTCAACTTGGAGTCTATTGGGATTACCCAGGAAAAGACCTCCTCCAGGCAAGCCGTGACAACTCTCCAGAAATGCTCCGGAGCCGTGCAGCTCTATACTGTATGAACAAAAGTACCCAGATTCACCCCACAGCAGAGGCACATCGGGTATGCGATCACGCCTATGCTCCACAAGCGGTGACTCATATAATATGCTCTGTGGAGGTATTTCAACTGAATCAGGTGAAGATGGGCAGACATTGCCACCTCACGTGTCCCACTCAATGCCTCTGTCTAGTCGTCATCATCTAGGAGGTCCAGCTCAGCCTCCCAGGCCACTCTAAGTGTAGACAATGAGTGAACACTATTCGTGTTTGGTATATCTTAGCCATTTTGTGGGCACCCAGATTCCGCAGGAGAAATTTGCCTTCCAATGGGGTAAAGTCCAGAAGTGTTGCAAGGTCTTTAATGTACGGGGTGACTGCATGATGGAGTTGTAGATACCACTGGAATTGGCTGTGGTGCAGTTGATATTCAACATGTATCTCCTGGAAGGATTTAAGAATCGTGCCCCTCATCACATCCCCAAGGGTGGAGATTCAGATGATATCCCACCTCTGAAAGCCCACAAGTCAGTTCACTTGTCGCAGCATATTGCCCTACCACAGTGACGTCCACTCTGTAAGTTTCCCCCACGACCCATCTGTCCTAAGGAATGCCACCACATGCTGATGACCCCTCGTATAGCTGGTGGAAGGGACTTCACCCCAATTCATCATACAAATAGTTGAGTAGGTCCATTTCTCTACTGTATATGCTGGGTTGCCTTGACAATCTTACCACCATTCATTGATAATCAGCAGGTGAGCTTCAGAGTAATATGAGTAGACATCTGGTGTTGCTATACCACCACAATGTGTAGATTGCAAACATATCCTAAGAGCAATTTGAGCTGCCCCCTCCCCCACAAGAACCCGCCAAGAACAGCGTTCATCTGCCTGAACCATGATCTAGGAATGGCATAGGGATAGTTCTGTAGCTGATATAGAAGGTGGGGTAGAGAGACCTTCTTAAAGATTGCTGATCCCCCCATCAAGGATAATGGCAGCCGCGACCAAACCTGCACCCTCTCCTTTACCCGCACTAAGGCGATTGCCAAAAAACTGGACCAAGACAGTGTCACGTCCAGGGAAATATAAACCCCCATATATTTAAAGCTGCCTTCCACCATTGTCAAACACGATGCCCATCTCAGAGTCTTGGCCCGCCACTGACAGGGAATCCTCTGGATTTTGAGGTGTTCATATAAAGCCCTGAGGTTTTAACAAAGATTTGCATGCTCTGTAGGATGCATGTCCCTTCAATTGATAAGTCTGTGAGAAAGAGCACCACATCATGTGCATAAAGGGTGATCCTGACAGGTATATCTGAGTTCCTCTCGAAGCTCCGCACCTGAGCCTCCATCCTGACCGACAGGGTTGGACATAAGATAGAAATCTGGTACCTAGATTCAAGCGCCACAGCTGATAGAGTTGAATGCTTCATCTATGTCTGCCAATAATACCGTGGCCGCCTACCAAAACAATCAGCCAGAGCATTACAAACTTGTCTGATGTTGTGGTGTGTGGCACAGTTCGACATAAAGCCTGCCTGGTCAGGATGAACTAGGTCAGGCAGATATCATAGCAGCCAATTAGCCAATGTTTCAGCAAGGAGTTTGACCTCCATATTGAGGCAGGAGATCAGGCTCCTCCTCCTCCGGCGACCGGCCAAGCTTCTGAAACACCATTTTCTCTACTTGATGCCAGTCTGATGGGAGTGACCCTGCCTCAAGTGCGGAGTGGAGCACACCGAGGAGATGCCACCCTGGGAGCGGCATAAATTATTTAAAAAATGTGCACTGGAACACAGGGTCGGGAGCCTTCTTGGTCTGTAAACCCACCAATGCCAAGGAGACCTCCCACTCTGTGATTGCCTCCGCCAGTTGAGCCCTTGTACTGTCCAAAAGGGTCCGGAGTGCCATAATGGTTGCAAGTTCCATGATTTGATGAAGAGTCAGGACCCCTCTTTAAGCACACACAACGCTATAGTAAGTGGCAAAAATCTGGGCTTCCTTATGGGGACCCACCAACAGCCCTCCGGGTGGATCCTGGTTTATAGTGACAGGGAGGGAGGGTTGGGTGGCCTGGCACAATCTCTGCAGTATCCTGTCACATTTGTTGCCCCATTGATATAAGCAACTCTGGGCTATGTGCCATGCCAGCCTAGTCTTATCCAGCAGTAAGTGCCGATACTGATGCTGAGTAATACCCAGCTGATGTCGCACAATATTGCCATCAGGTTGGCCACTCCGTGCCTCAAGCATCTGTGCCTCCAGAGCAGCACAGTCCTGGGCTTTCCATCTACGCTCCCCTACACAATGCCTAATGTCAACCCCATGAATAGTAGGTTCAAAGGCCTCATACAACACAGCAGCAGAGTCCACTGTGTCTATGCTAAGGGTAAAGTATTCATTATGGAGCGAGTAAGATGCGCCCTGTAGGTGGGGTCCCCCAGATGCCACAGCGAAAGGTGCCAGTGAAATGCAGGTCTCTAGGCCCTACGTGAAGATGGAGAGCCACTGGGGAATGATCAGACAGGCCCCTGGTTAGGATATCAACTCCATACACCCTGTGTATGAATATATTGGGGACCAATAAGTAATTTAGCCTCAAGAAGTAGCAATGGACTGTGGAGTGGTATGTGTACTTATTGTCCGAAGGGTGATATGTTCTCCAAGCATTCAACATACTAAGTGCAGATGTTAGTGAGCCAAGCCTAGCCCTGCCTTTCTCTGCAGCTCCACCCTGGGGGCACCATCTAGCCCTGTGGAGGTGCATCACGTCATTTCAATCACCTCCAATCACTGATAGGCCCTCGGGCAGGTCTCCCCACAGATGGATCACGACATCTATGAAGGAGTGATCCAACGGGGTATGGGTGTAAATGCTACCAAGTATGAGGGATTTACTGTATAGAGTGCCAGAGAGTATGAAGTATCTGCCATAACAATCAGACTATGACTTGGTGGGATGAAAGAGGGTAACCCTCTGGATTAAAATGCCAACCCCAGTTAGCTCTTTGCAAATCCGGAATGAAATATCTGGGTATAACCATATGTGGTGAGGCTGTGGACCTTAGTGCCAAGAAGGTGCAACTCCTGCAGGAATAGTTTGTCAGCACTCTTCCTTTTAGCATATTTGAGGATTGCCCTGTTTAATCTTATCAAGAACACCCATACGAACTGCTGTGTTTTTATGTTAAATTGAAATTGTTTGACTTGCTAGATGTTCCTGAAGTGTTCAATAGAACCATGGCATTTCTGGCTGGATGAAAATATTGACATATTGCCCTGGAAATTAACTGGAAGAGTCCAATTGTGGAATCACTCACTGGATGGGGCCTACCATGAGGATGAGTCCCTTTGCGACATCAATCATTGTATGAGTCGTTTCTTGTCCACTTTGACATCACTCACTGAATAAACCCTAGCAGATCATAAGTCACTGAACGAGGCCCATTATGACATAATTCTCTGGACCAGACCTTTTGTGATATCATTCTATGAATAAGGCCTATATTGACATCCCTCCCTGGGAGAAGCCTATCAAGTCATAACTCAATGGACGAGGCAAATTGTTACAGCAGTAGTATTATCAGTGGCCTATCGAAGAGCAGAGCTGCAAAGCAAAAATTAAAACTATACCAATCTGGAGAACAGCTAGATAGAAATGTGCATAAACAGGAAGTGAGGATACTTCCTACTTTCACGTACCATCATAAATATACACATCAGGAATATGCTAAAAGGCATGTCCTGATTCCGATTTCAGGAACAAGATCCCCGAAAGAACACACTAAAGTGGGTCCGTCAGAAAACTGCATGTTTGCAAGAAGATGCGGGTTTCCATAAATAGAGCGCACAAACATTATCCATTCATGCGAAATCAGAAAGACTGCATGAGTAGATAATGTTAAGAAAAAGCTGATCAGGGGTCCGATTACCAACGAGGTTGTCACAGTTTAAGTATTTCCGTTCCTGCTTGCAGCATTTCTAGGAGGAATATATCTTATTGGATGTATATGTACCCATACAGACACAAAAAGCCCTATTTAGAGCTTAGTATTAAATCCGGTACTAAATTCAGTGGCGCAACTAAATCTTTAGTCATCTTGGGACGGTTTTCAAGCACCTGATTTCCGAATTCCAAAATTGTTGCCGGTGTGTCTGCATGCATTTGCATGCATGCTCACACATGGGTGGGCGTCTTGATATCCAACTATTTTATTTTATAACAAAAAAGATTCGAAGATGGCTGCCAGCCCTTACGCATGCATGGATATGCAAGAATGGCTATCTTGGATTTGTTTCCTTTATTTTCTGACAATACAAGTCCAAAATGCCCGCAAGTCTTTCAGCATACATGTGCACACATGGTGGCTAACATAGAAAGGGTTTTGTCAAAAAGAAAATGCAATCCACGATCCCTTGCATGTGCATGCAAACTGACCCTGCTGGGATTTCTTGTTATACTTTATTATTGATCCCCCCCCCAAAAAAACTATGCATGGTATGCTCTGCAAATTGAGAGAGATGAGTGGCCCAGTTGCAGTGTGCACCATCGAGACCCTTGCTAAACAAATAAAAAACACAGATCAAATTAAAAAGATAAAGCAGAGATTTGGGGATTTTTAGGTGAAGTTAAAAGTCTGTTTTCCCTCATCATAAAAGGTCCCATTTAGAGCTAAGTACAAATCGGAATTGAATCAATTATAGTTGATCTCAGGTTGAGACAGTTTTTCAGCACCTGATTTGCAAATTTCAGAACTGTTGCCGGTGCGTCAGCCAGCACTTGCATGCATGTTAACACACGTTGACCGTCTTGAGATACATAAACACATTCGAAGATGTCTGAACATGATCTCTTGGTTCAGACAGGGAAGAAACTGGAGTCCTTGGAAGACTAGACAAGTAAGAATGCTCTATCATCATTCCCAGAATGGATGGGAACTTCCAGTTTTGGAAATGCATTTGCAGGTCACAATTGCTAAGGCACAATCAACTGCACTACACACGTTGTTGATTAGCAACAATTTGTAATAATATTGGCTCCCCGTTTTTGTTTTGTTAATTTAACCAATGCTGTTGGTTTTTACCCCTTTCCGTTCCCTTGCATTAGCCTTTACATAGAAACCCTTTAGTAAGAAATTGGGTTATTAGTCGCGGGGTTGAATTCTTGTCAGGGTGTACCCTCAAGGTCAATTAACCAGCGCTCATTCGCCTGGTTATAATGGCACAGCATAGACAGGCTAGGGTAATGTGTAAAGTATTTATACAGTATAAAATGCGTAATAAAGTTAAAACACATTTCACACAAATAGAATACATTTTCATAAATAGAATAACACAGAAAATTAATAAGAACAACCAGGGATAGGAATTTTGAAAGTTTTAAATAAAAATGTCATGAAAAAAGTGTTAAGTGCCAACTGCGGTCAACTGGTCACTGTAGACTAGGACTAAGGCAGATTTCGAGGCCAATCACAATGGAGCATGGGTCAGATACAGAGACCAGGTTCAACCAGTTCAGAGGTTTTACCTTTGGGCTTAGTCTCAAAAATTGAAGTTTGAAACATCTAATGGGGAAAAAGGAGCTGGCTGTGTTGTAAGATGGCTCCACGAGGTAGGATAGCTGTTGGACACAGTCCTAGTGAAACTGTTGTCTCTTGGTGGTGAAGCTGTGAGCAGGCGGAATTCAAATTTCATGCCTAAGAATGTCCCTCTCTAACCAGATACTTTTTGGCTCATTTACCTGGTCAAGGTATCTATGTTTGCAAGGCAAAGCTGCGGGCTATGACTAAAGAAGGCTCCACATGGTCAGATATTTTCTCTGCAAAAATCCACTCAACCAGATTTTCTACTGCACAGAAAGTCAGGGAGGGAAATGCCTGAATCTTCAGGCTTGGTCAGATCGGCTTGGCAGGTTTGTCACAGTCCTCGGAGGACTTGAAGTTGAAAAAGTTTCTAAGTCTCAGCTTTTCAGGTGTGGTATGAGACGTTCAGCTGAATACAGCCATGTGGGGATCAGGACTCACTCCAGCAGAGGCCAACAGCCAGGTGCATGTCGGGTCCAGTTGTAACTGGTTAGCTATGCAAGAAAGGTCTATTGTATCTTCTTATATCCCTATATTCCTATTGAGCAGGATATCAGCCTTATGATCACTGGAGTCCACCTCTTTGTCCTGAATAGAAGAAGAAGCAGCTAGAGTCCTTCAGGGCGTCTATCATATCACAGACAGCAGGTCCAGTTGCCTTCTGTTCCTTCTCAGGGCAAGACACCATTCTGCAGAGGGTGCCAAGGGATGCCACATTTATGCCTGGTACTAAATTGTGAATAAAGATGATTGCTGGCCACTCCCTAACCAAAGGAGTAAAAGATCCCAGGGGAATCCCTACCTACCTTTGCAGTGTTTCCTGTCTGTCCTACTGCAGACAGTCCCAAAGTACCACTCTCTGCATAAATCCAAGATGGTGAAACCCTCCCAGCCTTGTGCTCAGCCTGTGTGCCCACCCATAGGTATGACCAGCATAATCAGCAGTGCTACCTCTGTAGTCACTCAAAACCAATTCTAGGGGCAGATTCCCCTCCCATTAGGGACAAAAGAAGGGGCTTGTCCAGGTGTCATTTGAAGTTTTCCAGTGGCAGGGTAGGCCTCATTGCACTCCGTTTTATGTGATTTCATAGAAAAATGGTTTCGAGGAATACCATTGCTGAGAAACTGAGAAATCATTTAATCTCAACTGTTTAATGAAAATATTTAGAATGAATGGCATTTACCTATTCCCAGAAACCAATTCATAAAATGTATTTTGGTCAAAATTTGCTTTTGAATTCTTATTTTTGAAGTGCAAATGCAATGGTTGCAGACCTTAACTTTCAGAAGCAGTTTTGGCCAAGATTTTTCTTTTTCAGTAATTTACTTTAGGGTACATTATTTCATATTTATATTTATATCTTACATCATCAAACAGTTACTTTGGATGCTTTTAACTTGCTGACCCATCACCACACGTAAACAGCATCCAGCACTGACCCCTCACAGCCCTTAAACACCATCAATCCTTGCTCCCCAAAAGCCCCTCACAACACCTAAACTCCACTCATCCCTGAAGCCTAAAAGTTCTTTCTACCCCCAAAAAAGATTAATCTTGCTTGAACCATCAAATCACTCACTATCCCTAACTCCACCCATTCCTGAACCTAAAAACTCTTTCACCTAAACACCACCTATCCCATACTCCTCAAAACATCTCCAAACACCCAAAGTGAACCCATCCCTGAACCCTAAAAAAACCCTCACTGCCCTTGTACACCAGCCATCCATGACCCATAAAAATTCCTCATCACGATAAACTACTCAGCCCTGAACCCTAAAAACTGCTTTCTACGTTAAAATTCCACCGCGTCCCTAAATCCTTAAAACCACTCAACACCCTAAACTCAACACCATCCTGAACCCTAAAAACTCTCTAAAAACTCTTCACCACCACACCCACTACCCATAATTGATCCTTAAAAACCTCACCACCCCCAAACTGTTCTACAACCTTACACACCACCCATCCCTTAAACCTAAAAACACGTCATACACATAAACACCACTAATCCGTGAACCCTTATAGCCCTCATCACCCCTACATTCCACTCATCTCTGAAACCTAAAAATCACTTTCTATGCCAGAACTCCAATTATACCTGATCCCTAAAAACCTCTCATTGCCCTAAACATTCAATCAATCAATCAATCAAAAAATGTATTAAGCGCACTACTCACCCGTTAGGGTCTCAAGGTGCTGGGGGGGGGCTTGCAGTTTACTGCTCAAAAAGCCATGTCTTGAGGTACTTTCTGAAAGTTAGGAGGTCCTGGGTCTTGAGTAGGTTGGTGGGGAGGGAGTTCCAGGTCTTGGCAGCAAGGTGGGAGAAGGATCTGCCGCTAGAGGTGGTGCGTTGGATGCAGGGGACTGTGGGAAGGGCGAGGTCAGCGGAGCGGAGAAGTCGAGTAGGTGTGTGGAAGTTTACTCGTTCGTTAAGGTAGGCTGGTCCAGTGTCATGGAGGGATTTGAAGATGATCCTTTCGCTGATGGGCAGCCAGTGTAGGGATCTGAGGTGAGCGGAGATGTGTTCGTGGCGGGGGAGGTTGAGGATGAGATGTGCTGCTGCATTCTGGATTCAATGGAGTTTTTTCTGAAGCTTGGCTGTGGTAC
Organism: Pleurodeles waltl; assembly: GCF_031143425.1. NCBI lineage: Eukaryota > Metazoa > Chordata > Amphibia > Caudata > Salamandridae > Pleurodeles > Pleurodeles waltl. The sequence goes on from NC_090436.1 coordinate 737,556,082, forward strand.
CAGCATAGAGGGCTTTGCCGTAGTTCAGTCTGCTGCTGATGAGGGCATGGGTCACCGTTTTTCTTGTTTACAAGGGAATCCATTTGAAAGTCTTCCTTTGCATGCAAAGGGTGTTGAAGCAGGAGAGCGATATGGTGTTGATTTGCTTAGCCATGGAGAGAGATGAGTCTGAGATGATGCCGAGGTTGCGTGCATGAGTGGTGGATGTTGGAGGTGGTCCGAGGGCGGTGGGCCACAAGGAGTCATCCCATGCTGTCTTATTGGGGCCGAAGATGATGGCTTCTGGTTTTTTGGAGTTAAGTTTGAGGTGGCTTGCTGTCATCCATTTGGCGATATCGAGGAGTCCGGCGTGCAGGTTTGTCTTGGCGGTGGAAGGGTTCCTGGTGAGGGAGATGATGAGCTGGGTGTCATCTGTGTAAGAGATGATGGTGGTTCCGTGGAGGCGGAGGACGTTGGCGAGGGGGGCCATGTCTATATTGAAGAGGGTGGCACTGAGGGAGGATCCTTTGGGGACCCCGCAGATGATCTTGGTGGCTGGGGACCGGAAGGGAGGGAGGCAGACTCTTTGGGTTCTTTTGGTGAGGAAGGAGGTGAGCCAGTCTAGGGCCTTGTGTCAGATTCCTGCGTCAAAAAAGCATGTGCGGAGGGTTTGGTGGCATGCAGTGTCGAATACAGCGGAGAGGTCCAGGAGGATGAGAGCGACGGTTTCGCCCTTGTCCACTCTGGTTCTGATGTCGTTGGTCCAGGCTGTGAGGGCAGTTTCAGTGCTGTGGTTTTTGCGGAATCCAGACTGGGAGGAATCGAGTGTGTTGTTTTCCTCTAAGAAGTGAGACAGTTGGGCGTTCACTATCTTCTCCGTGACCTTGGCGGGGAAGGGGAGAAGGGAGATGGGACGGTAGTTTGTGAGGTCTTCCGGGTTTGCTTTGGGTTTTTTGATGAGCACGTTGACTTCGGTGCGCTTCCAGATGTATTGGGAAGGTGGCGGTGTCGATGGAGCTGTTGATTACAGCACGGAGCTGGGGAGCGATGATTTGGCTGGCCTTGTTGAAAATGTGGTGGGGCCAGGGGACTGTGGGGGAGCCTGAGTGGATGGAATTCATGTTTTTTCCGGTTTCTTCATTGTTGGTTGGGTTCCAGGTGTGTATTTGGTTGGTGTGTGGGGGCGTTGTGCTGTTGGTCGTGTCGGTGGTGGTGACATTAACCTTCCATGAGCATTAATATCCACACAGTAGTCCTAAACTCCACCAAAGTTTATTGTAATTTTGGATTTTTCCTCAAATTTATCTTTCCTTTAAAATGCGTTTATTAAGTTTTAGATTTTTTTATATTTCCTTGAAATTGTCTTTCCTTAAAACTGGTTTTCCATGTATTACTTTCCTCCAATGTGATTTCTAGGTTTTCGTTTTCCATTAACTCACACAAATCACATTAACTGAGAGATCTGCAGCTTTGATTAATATTAACATAACTGTTGTTTATTATATTTCTAGCTGGCTTCTACCTTGAGATAACAGAATTAACTTTTAATGTTGCTTCCCAGTAATTTTCTATGCACCAACCAGCTTTCCTACAGTGAAAATAATTTTTGGGTGGTAGTTACTGTAAGGGCATGCTAACATTACATTTCTGTATATTCTACTTTTAAATACTATTTGCCCTGCCTTGTGAGCTACAAGGCCTACTTAGGGATGCCTTATTACTATTTAAAAGGAAGTATTATACTTATTGGAAAGGTTTATTTTGACAAGTCGTATGCCAGTTTTTAAAACATTCCAGTCTGGTTACAATGGTAGGCATGTTTGCACTGCCACTGTAGTGGATGGCACAATAGGTACTGCAGTCCATTAGTGCCATTTAACTTCAAAGTCAGTGTACACTTTGTTCCATATACTAGCAACCTATAGGCAAGTTAACTGTGCCAGTTTGAGGGATACCAATTTAATCATGCTAAAAAGGTGGAGCCCAGTCATGTTACTGCTGGTTAGCAGAGCCAGCAACAATGAGGTTCAGCAAAAAGGCAGAAAATACAATGCTACCTGCAGCAAGATCACAAAGACTGTTGTGAAAATGAATTGTGCCCATTCTCCCACTGCTATCAATATCTAAATGAATATCATTGTGTTTTTCTTGATATCTTTCTTGTCATGAAGAACTCATGCACATTCTTCTTTACTCCTCGATCACTTTACACATTTCATATCATATGTCCCTATTTTCTTAAAGTGTTTATTGTAATGTACAGCATTTGCATGGTGCAAAGTGCAACATTTTGCCATGATGATTAATTGCTTTGCACTGTCAGCCTGAGCCTACATGAGCAATGATAAGCAGAAATGAAGAGGTAAGGTCATCAATATGTACATGATGTAAATAAAATATATCAGTTGTTAAGAAGCTGTTTATATCCTCATAACATCATAACAATAATGAAATGATTTGCCAGAGATTGTGGATTTTAACTAGATGGTGATCTGCAACTCTGGTTGCCAATTTTATTCTTGTGTCAGATGCCATGTTTCTGGAAGATATTGTGCTTCTTGAGGTGTTTTAGACATGCACCCATCTAGCACTTATGAATCAGTGTTTAAAGCAAAATCTAGAAAGGGATTGTACAATAAAGCAGTGAGGAGAGCTCAGCAAGGTAGTTATTGATTTGCTTTCTTGCTTTCAGATATGAAGCTAGATGCTGTGTTGTGGCACTACGGGGGTAGTTACAGCAAGTTTGTTGGCACAGCAAGATATCATCTAATTCGATAAACAGGTCTTGAGTTCATTAGTGTACTAACTGTGATTTTGTGCATTTGAGACGGTAACAAATATAAACTAAGGCTTACATGTTGACTGTGAAATCTGATTATCCTAGAATTTCATTGATGCTGATTTACTGAACTCTAGGTGCAGTATTTGCATGATCACATGAAAGGAAAAACTCAAGTTATATGAATATCCTGTTGATAGTTTATTTGTAGTTGTATATATGTATGTATGTGGTAAATCTATCAGATGAATTGAGCCAAAAGGCAGCGGAGTGCTGAACAGGGTCAAAGACAAGCAATAAGTCAATGAGTAAAAGGAAAGGTAGATGTTTTGTGGATGGTTGATGCATTGTGAAGTAGTGTCCTTTAAAGTGGAGAGTCTTCAACTCTTTCCTAAATTGAATCAGCTTTGTGGAGTTCCTAATGGATGTGGGGATGGTGTTCCAGATTTTGGTTGCACAGTTGGAAAAGGCCTGCTGCCTTATTATTATTTTTTTACACCATTTAGTCTGAAGCCTGATAGTGTCATAACTGTGCGTGTGCTGAAAAATGGCAGAAAAGAAGAGCTTGTCGGCAAAATAATTGGGCCTGCTGATGTTGATGGCTTTGTAAATAATGGAACTGGTTTTGAAGATGGTGCGGGCCAACAAGTGGACCCAATATAGTTTCATCAGAAAGGGGGTTCTATGATCATATTTATTCAGGTACTGAATGAGACATGCTTCCACTCCAAATGGGGTGTCAATGTGGAGTTTGGAAAGCAATGGAGCAGGGCAATCGCACCATCCAAATGCAAGAGTGCAAGAGATAGAACATTGCTGTAGAAGAGAGAGCTGGTACCATACTGTCTTGGTGTTTTTTTAGCAATGTTCTTTGTGGGTGAGGCTGGTGTCCAGGGTGAATCCAAGTGATTAGTATTCAGTGAAAGATGGGGTTCAAAACTATTTTCGTTCAAACCATTGAGCCAGGTTTGTACTGTTTCTTGTTTGTTGTTCTTGGCAACTCGCAGGAATTCTGTCTTGCTCAGGCTGACTCTCAGACAGGTGCTGAACAGCCATGACTGGATGAGGTTGCATGCATTGTTTGAGGTACTGGATGTCTTCAAGCAGCATTGCATACCATCAGCATACTGGAGAATCTTGATGATCTTATCTGTTTTTAGAATACCACACAGCTCCATGTTGAGGTTGAATGGGACAAGGGACAGTATGGAACCCTTGGGGACTCAACAGTTGATGATATAGGTCTTTAGACCCTGGAGAAACCCAGGTGAACAACCAGTGTGTGCTGGAAAAGTAGAAGTAGAACCAGTAAGGGACACCGATGTTCAGAAGCTTTGTCTTAGGTCTGTTTAGCTGAAGAATGTCTTTGGGCCACCATAGCTTCAACAGAGACTCAAGATCTATTAATGCAATCCACATCAAATTGTCCACTATATGACTAAATTTAAAGTTAAAGATGATTGGATTCTTAGACTATAGAGGAGAGAAACGTATTCTTGATATGTTCTGTGGCTGGTTTCTGACACAAAGACTATCTGATATCTAAATGTAACACAAAGATAAAAAAGTTTACTGTGAAGGGTTTTTATCTTGCTTTTGGTAGCTTGACAGAAGCAGCACATCCTTCTGCAGAGAACAATGTGATTGACACATGAACAGCAACACCAGAACAACTGTAGTACTCAGAAATAAACATACCAAACTCCCTAAACCAATTTAGAGTAAGTAAAACAATGAAGTGATTAAAATAACACAACAAATAAATCTGATGTAGTTTTCAGGAATTTTTGTATGCTACCTAGGACAATTGTACTCCTTTAAACATGAAAGTGTTTGAAATGTGTAAACTTTTTTAATTGAGACATACTTTATAAAGGCACATGGAGATCCGACCTATCCTAATGACAAGTGCATTCTTTACTCTTCACAAATGCCTGTACTTTATATTACAACACTGAGGTCACTCCTGCACATTCAGCCCCTGGGCCTAACTGCTTCTCAGGCCATGTGCTAGCTTTCTGCTCCCCCAGGAGAGTGGTGGACGCCTAATTATAATTCACATTGAATATTTTAGTTGAATGCACATGGTATGGTTGGTGTGTACTTACGGCTGGCTTAGACAAAAGTCAATATATGTTTATTAATATGGTAAACTGACTACAATAGATAGGGACAGGCGGATGGAGTCGAAGGCTAACAGTTCCTCACTGCCCAAAGGTGAAAAACATCAGCAATACAGGTCTGCAAAAATATTTGGAAAAATCTGGACAAAACGTGAAAAATATGGATTTTATATAAATGTAACACGATAGCCCTGTTGTCTGTTGCAGGCATGGCCTAACATTACCAGACACACAGTGCTAACATCTCTCCTTCAGTGCTCGGATTCGATTACACTCGGATAAGTATGACGTCAAGATCACGGTATTGTCGCTGACCTATGCCAGGAGGAGTATGCAGTTCCCTGTGTTGACTGATACTGCCAATTCCATTGCTGATTCAAGGTGACAATGTGCTAAAGAATGCATTAGGTCTCCAAAAAACTCCCCGACAAGCATACTGACCACTGAAAATTCGGCTGCTCACATTGTATTTGGTGCATTAAAATATGTTCATCTGAAGACGTTCTTGCACTAGGACACACTTTGAAGTTGCCTGTGCTACACGCTTCATTGCGTAAAGAATGACTAAATCAATACTGAATTAAAAAACTCATTGTCCTAGGAGAGCACTGAAAAGAACAGATAGGAGAGCATTTCCTGTCTTGACTCCTACTTTATGGAATTGCATTCCTCTTGATCTACAATTAGAACCTGATTTAATGAGAGTCTGCAAGAATAATTAAACTGCTGTTTTCATTCATACCAATATTCGCCTGTCCTCCTCAGCTTCCCTATTTTAGCAGCGGGAAACTGTGTAGCTGCGTACCCTGTGCATTGAATAGTGACATAACACATTAACATGAAAACCTTCAAAGTTAACAACATGCGGACTGCATCATCAGTAGGGGATCCAAAAGTGCGAAAGAATTAATTAAAAATATTTATAGAGCGCATTAATACCTGGATTTGGTTATCTTGGCACTGAAAAGAGGAAAAAACAGCGAGGAGGGAGTGCGGCAAATAGAACAAGCATTTGCAATTCAATGGGTCTCGCGTTTGCTAAGAGTTCTAGCTATTAGCGTTGTAAATTCCTAACTGGACTTTTCTTGACACTTAAATTGAAAATGAAAAGTAAAACAATTGACATATGCAAGCCAATTCAAAGCACCACGGCCGCAACGAGCATGAGCGCAAAGGAGAGGGAAAAGAAGTTCGCTCACAGTCAAACGTATCGGCAAACGTGCAATTATCCACGTAACAGGGTCGATAGCCAAGGTGGTAATAAAAGTGCCCCAAGGAGGGACAAACTTAAAGCATTTACCAATGATAACAAAGGATTTTTAAAAGGCAAGCCCGTGAATGAGTGATAGTGTTGGGCATGCGGTTGACGTGGTTAAAAGCCCACAGATAGATTACAACAGCACAGAGCACTTGTGCGCTCAACTTAGAAAACAAATAGGCATATTTAAAAAGGGGAGAGAACAAGAGAATGCCACTTCAAATATGACTGCACCTGGTGAGGCTCTGGCTGCGGGTCACTAGTACTTCTTGAATCTCCATACATATTACCAATCTCTCTTCAGAAATTGTGGCAATAGCAACGGTGAACTGGAGCAGTGAGTGGTTGCTGTCTGAAGCGTCGCCAATGGCTCTGTAGGAATGGACAGGCTTGGGCTTTTGGGTGACAGTTAGCCTTATTGACTCAGCCACACTGGGGAGATCTCACTGTGCAACAGCATAGGACTGCAGCTAAGTCCCCAGGGACAGTGGGGAGACACAGGCCCTGGATTCCATGGGATGCCCAGTCGAGTGGAGGTGCAGGACCATCCTAACCACTTGCTGCTGTGTTAAACTGTGATGTCGGAAACCCTGTGCCTAAGGAGTCTCCTCCTTGAGGCCTGAGAACAGCGATCGACTCCGACTGTTGGCCTATTGGAAAGAGCGATTTATCCAGAAGGGCCAAAGCTCTGGCGTTGCCCGTATTTATTTGGGCCATAGGTAATGCAGCCTGAATGGCTGAGTGGGGCTCAGGGCCTACTGGTGACAGATTGGCTCCACAGGAAGAGCGTGAGGTGGCATGACTGGGGAGCACCAGTCGCCTAATTCCACCAAGTTAAAGAGGATGAAATAGGACCATATGCTGAGTCAGAGCAGCAAAACCGCAAGTTGGCTAGGTCATCTGGCTTGCCCTTTTGGTGCTGTAGGGGCACAGCCACTGACTGCTTGGAGACATGGGAGGGCTGATGGCAGGCAGGTAAAGCTGCTGTTTGAGACCAAAAGAGCTGGAAAATCATGTCAAGCAGAGACCACTCTAGACAACATGAAGCCCTCCAATGCACATGAGAGTGCAGACAAGTCTGATCTGCAGGTGCTGCTCTTGGATATGGAATAAAGTCTTGAAAAAAATTGACTCCTATCCACGGCCAGGAAACCCCACTGGACACCAAGGATTACACTTGAGGAAGGTCGGCCCCCTCTGAAAATGGGCAACCCCGGGGTCCTATTTTTTTTTTTTTTAATGGCACTTTACCCCTGGGGGGCATGATCGTAAAAAATAAAAAGGAAATTTAAAAAAATATGAAACTGACAGGGGGTCGCCTGTGAGCAGGGCTGACCCCCTGTGGGGGCATTTAAAAAAAACTAGCTGTATGGTTTCCCTGGGGGCCACGATCGTCCCCCTAGGGAAACCATACAGCTATTAAAAAATATATGTAGATCTATATATAGATATATCTATACTGTATAGATATATATATTTATACATAGATGTATATCCATGTAAATATATGTATATATATATATATATATATATATATATATATATAGAGAGAGAGAGAGATATAGATACATATAGATATATATATATCTATAATATTATGTATAATATTATGTATATATATATATATATATATATATATATATATATACATAACATGGAGATCAATATTGTCAATGCGTGTGTGGTTTCCCTAGAGGCTGTGATCGGCCCCAGGGAAACCACACCCACATATAAATAAAAGTGATCTCTTTAAATATATATATATATATATATATACATATATATATATATTTTCACCACCAGTTCTCTTGCAGCTTGCATCTTCAAAGCAATGCACATACTCCAACTGACGCGTTTCAGCTGTAGCTTTTAGGCAGCAATAAAAAAGACAAGCTAACTCTTGTGATTATATTTATGCTAGAAAAGGATCTGACTTTTGTCTATTGGCAGTTTTGATGCATTAAAGTAGTGCAGAAGGTTTATATGACTACTGCAAAGATCAAATCTGTATTTTATGTGAATAGCTGCGTGATTTAGTAAATCAGCTATTACCTGCGCTATAATACAAATTAAATGTACGTGTGAGGGGGGCTAGGGAGAGATGAAGGGCACTTTTGCTGGGTGGTAATGAGGGAATCCGAGGAGGAGGTCATGGGAGTGGGAGCATCAATAATGATTGTCGGCTGGGCGCCAGAGGCTCTAAAGACTGTGACGATTGGTATGTGACAAGGTGAAGTAATAATGTGTCTTTTTTGTTTTTTTGAGTGTCTTGAGTGAACGTGCTGATTGAGGAAGAAGTGAAGGTATGGTGACCTTTACTGTTGCATGCATTACACACACACCCACCAGCAATTTTGTGACTGTCTATGTAGGCTAGTGTTTTAGAGTGACAGTTCAGCCAGTAGCAGAGATGGCGTCTTGTTGGATGACTGCTGCTCAAGCTCTAACTCGGGTTATAGAGGAGAGCTCTGATGCAGGATCAGAGACTGAGACAGCAGATACTGAGACAGCATCTGACGGACAGGACAATGGCGCAGACTCTGGGAGTGATTTTTCAGTCGGAGGAGTCCCATCCGACAACTCCTCTTCCAGTGATTCTGAGGGAAGTGATGAGGACTGTCCTGCTGTCCCTTCACAAGCACAGTATGTGCTGAGGGTTAGCCCAACCCAGTGAGCAGCTGCATGCAGCAGCAAGTACAGAGAGAGTGCTCTCTTGGGAGCACCCCAATTTAGTTAAGCCCCAAATTCCACCACCCAAATCGAATTGTGGAGACATCAAAATGATCTATCACAAAACAACCTGGTTTTGTAAGGCAGGCACCTATGCTTTTGGACCTGGGCTTGTGGGCCATATAGGGAAACCTACCAAACCAAGACATTTATGGAAACTAGACACCCGGGGAAGTCCACAGAGGTTTGGCTTGTGTGGATTTCTTACCCAGAATACCATGCAAAGGTGAAAGGTTGAATAAAAACTCTATTGTTTCTTGCATTTCTGTCTCACAAACTACAGGAATATGCTGGGATCCTCAAAATTCCTACCACCCAGTGTTTCCCCACATGGCCTGAAAAAATCACTACCCCACCTGAGTGCCTGTACCTAGTGCCTGCATCAGGAACGGATCACCCCAAGGTCAACAGTTGCCCTCATGTAAGGACTAACATTCACCGTTGTGTGATCCATTCCTGAGACGGGCACTAGGCCTACCCACACCAGTTAAGTACCATTTTTATCTGGAGACCTGGGGGAATGCTGGCTAGAAGGAACTTTGTGGCTCCTCTCCAATTCCATAACTTTCTATCACAGAAATGTGAGAAAAATTGTTTTTTGCCAAATATTGAGGTTTGCAAAGGATTCTGGGTAATAGAACCTGGTGAGAGTGAAACATGTTACCCCATCGTGGGTTCCCCTAGGTGTCTAGTTTTCAGTAATATCCAGGTTTGCTAGGTTTTCGTAGGTGCCTGATGAGCTGATGGAGGCCAAGATCCACAGCTAGGCACTTTGCAAAAAACAGGTCAGCTTTCATAAGAAAAATGTGATGTGTCCATGTTGTGTTTCGGGGCATTTCCTGTCACAGGCACTAGGCCTACCCACACAAGCGAGGTACCATTTTTATCGAGAGACTTTAGGGAATGCTGGGTAGAAGGAAATTTATGGCTCCTCTCAGATGCTAGAACTTTCTGTCACCGAAATATGAGGAAAATTTGTTTTTTTGCCAAATTTTGAGGTTTGCAAAGGATTCTGGGTAACAGAATCTGGTGAGAGCCCCACAAGTCACCCCATTCTGAATTGCCCTAGGTGTCTAGTTTGAAAAAAAAAGGTATAGGTTTGCTAGGTTTCTAGAGATGAGGCTGAGCAAGAGGTCAAAATCCACAGCTACGCACTTTGCAAAAAACACAGGTCAGTTTTCTTTGGGAAAATGTGATGTATCCAGGTTGTGTTTTGGGGCATTTCCTGTCACAGGCACTAGGCTTACCCACAAAAGTGAGGTCCATTTTTATCCAGAGACTTGAGGGAATGCTGGGTGGAAGGATGTTTGTGGTTCCTCTCAGATTCCAGAACTTTGCAGCACCAAAATCTCCAGGAAAGGTGTTTTTTGCCATATTTTGAGGTTCGCAAAGGATTCTGGGTAACAGAACCTGGTAAGAGCCCCACAAGTCACTTCATCCTTGATCCCCTTGGAGTATAGTTTTAAAAAATGCACAGGTTTGGTAGGTTTCCCTCAATGCCGGCTGAACTAGTTACCAAAATCCACAGCTAGGCACTTTCCAAAAAACACTTCAGATTTCAATGTAAAAATGTGATGTGTCCATGTTGTGTTTCCTGTTGCAGGCACTAAGCCTACCCACACAAGTAAGGTACAATTTTTATCAGGAGACAGTGGAACACAGAATAGAAGAACACGTGTTATTTCCCCTTGTCCTTCTCTACATGTTTTCCTTCCCAATGTAAGACAGTATGTAAAAAAGAAGTCTATTTGAGAAATGCCCTGTAATTCACATATATGAATTCAGAGATGTGCAAATAACGACTGCTTCTCAACACCTTATCTTGTGCCCATTTTGGAAATGCAAAGGTTTCTTTGATACCTATTTTTCACTCTTTATATTTCACCAAATGAATTACTGTATACCTGGTGTACAATGAAAACCCATTGCAAGATGCAGCTCATTTATTGGCTTTGGGAATCTAGGGTTCTTGATGAACCTACAAGCCCTTTCTATTTCCACAATCAGAAGAGTCCATCAGATGTATCGGTATATTGTTTTAAAAAATCTTCCATAGCTGGAAAAGTTATAAAAGAAAACGTGGACAGAAATGGCTCTTTTTTTCACTTCAATTTCAATATTTTTTTAATTCAGCTGATACTTTCAGTAGAAAAACCTTGAAGGATCTACACAAATGACCCCTTGCTGAATTTAGAATGTTGTCTACTTTTCAGAAATGTTTAGCTGTCCAGGATCCAGCACTGGTTTCACACCCAATTCTGTCACTAACTGGAAGGAGGCTGAAGGCACAAAAAATAGTAAAAATGGGGTATGTCCCAGGAAAATGCCAAAATTATGTTGAAAAATGTGGTTTTCAAGTCTGCCTGTTCCTGAAATCTGTGAATATGGTGATTTTAGCACCACAAACACATGCTTTCTTCTGCAGCCCTTTTTTCCCATTTGTCTGAAAAAACAAAATTTTACCTTTATTTTGGCTAATTTCTTGGTATCCTCCAGGGGAACCCAAAAACTCTGGGTACCTTTATAATCCCTAGGATGTTGGAAAAGAAGGACGCAAATTTGGCATGGACAGCTTATGTGGACAAAAAGTTATGAAGTGCGAAATACCCCAAATAGCCAAAAAAGGGCTCAGCACGGAGGGGCAGCAGCTATGGTGTTAAGCTTCATGACAAACCTGCCTTCATGCAATTTACTGTGCCTCCCACTACCTTTGCTATCCTTGAAGTACTACTGGAGAGTTCCACATTCAAGAAATTACTCTCTAGACTACATAGGGAAAAGCAGAGGCACTCACTGACCTGCAGTCGTATTGCTAGGCAAAAATGGAAGGCTGCCAACACAATGCCACTTACGGATGCACAGTGGGTATTCTTCTGCCAACTTACCAGAGAACTATGTCCTAATTATGATGTCAGAATGATAGATTTCAGATTTATCCACAAAATCTATTATACACTGGCCTTGCTCAAGCAGATGACCTAATGGGCAAGCACCAGCTGCCCTTGGTGCAAATTTCATACAACTAGGGTCAGATTTACAATGTTTTGGTCAGGGCAGTGCCACAAGCCTTCTTGCTGCTCTGCCCTGTGTCAAAACAAAAGGGTATCTATGAGATAAGGCGCATTCCTGTCATTTTCGCCTTCGCTGGCACTCCAATTGCTGCCGTGCACCAACGCAGGCACCCTTGCACCATAGTGCAAGGGTGCCTGTGTTGCGGGGCTGATTGTTTTTGTGCAGGAGGGGGCACCATCCTGCACAAACACAATCCCAAGTGGAGAGGAAAAAACGGGGAGAAATAAAGATATTTCTCCGCTTTGAACCACTTCTATGCGACCCCTGAGGTGGCATAGGGTTTTGTCAAAATCCACGGGTGTTGCGTGTGAAAACACATGTAACACCCATGGAAACACCTCACTGATGCAAAGTAAGGCAACACAGCAACTTGTGCTGCGTTGACTTATTACATATCTACAAGGCTATGTAAAGCCATGCACGGTGGCTTTACGTGGCCGTGTAGATATGGTTCAGCAGCCTGCACCGCTAATCTGTCAAAAACAGTGGCACATTGGCGGTGTATGCCGCTTCTAAATCTGTTTACTAACGTTTTACTGCCCTCCAATTTAAGCCTGATATTGCCATACTACAAACAGTAGAACTCAACCTGCTTGATAACGTAAAAGATTTCCCATCCCCTAACCACAAGTTTCTAAGTCTGGTTCTCCTGCTTGCCAAGAGGAGGGTGGTGATGTGCTTCGAAAGGCACAAAGTAATTCTCTGATACGGCATATTGTAAGGAAAAATCTTGAATTGTACTGGGACTATATGAAGCTCTTCTTCTTGCTCAAGGATATATGGGCCCCATTCCGATGTATCTGCTAGTTGATCGTGACGCCATGGACAGGGATGACAGTGGGCTGGTCACACCAGATTGGGGCGGCCCTCGATGACATTCTAGAACTGTAACTGTCTGTATGGATTCGCGGGAGAACCTAACCCCCTAGCCCCTTAGATTGAGTTGGTCGAGAGGAAAGCTGCTGAAGGTGCGTAGTTAGTACGCTCTGGATAATTTACAATGCTTTATGGCGACCTCATGAAGGTGTTTTTGTATAAATGGACATGTGGCTGTAATTTGGACGTCGTTGTATCTATTGCTGAATATCAATATTAAGAAAAGTATACTTAAAAAGACAAATAAATAGTGAAAGTCCAAATTAAACAAATACTAACATTGGCATGTGGGCATCTTTTAAACTAAAAGAGTTAAGATCAAGTTGGACGCTACCAATGTATGTTTACTCTTTTGAGTTTTCTGTTTATTCGTTCATTCATATAACTTTATTCGATCATCAAGATCATGAAAGTACATTAAAACAACATAAAAAGACATCCGCGATGACATATAAAGGTGTAAAGGATAAAAACGGGGGGATAAAGACTTAAAAAGATTCATCAAGGGCTCTCTATTTTACAACACTACAGCTGAATTGGAGTAGGACAATTGGGCCTATTCATTCCCATGGAACTACACAGACGGTGCAAACGTTTTTGATAACATAACAGGCAAGGCACTAGTGCAAATTTGTGAAACACGGTACAGCTTTTTATATATATAGATAACCTGGCCTTAAAAAAAACTCATGCACACAAAATATACACACTAAAAATACATAAAATAATTTTGCAGTATGAAAAACAAAACAGCTGTATCCAGGCCATCTCATCAATTACGTGTGGGGTTACTGAATTATTAGGGCTCCTGCTCTTCCACAAGGATGCACTTCGATTACCATAACCAGGAAGATATAAGAAATTTCGCCTCTGAGAAGGTCACCAGCCAGGAGCAACGGGTTCTTATAATGCTATCTGCAACCAAGTACCTCCTAACTCCCAATTCTCTGCACAGCGGCAGCAGCCATTTCTTCCTCTGGAGGCCATAGGCTGGGCATAAGAAGAGGATGTGAGGGATAGGTTCTCAGGGGCATTTGTAGGCTGGACACTTTTCCCCACCTAGAGGAGCTAGTGCCAATTTAGCACAAAATACTCGCGCAGGGAGAACCTGATACCTAAGCTGCAGATACAGTTTTCGAGTTAGGGGTGGCCAGATTTCATAAATTGACTTTTCGTAAGCAGAAAGAGGTTTAAAATTGAAAAATTCTGCAGTTAAAGGACCCCCAATACATTGTTTTCAGATTAATTTTAAACAAACAACTGAATTCGTCCGGGCAGGCCCAAAACTTCTCAAACCCCAGCTTCCTTAGCGCCGACCAGAGAGATGATAACTGAGGGTTTTTTGGAGTAGCTGGGAAGAGCATAAGCTCCCTTATGGGTTTTCGGAAAGCTCCTAGGTCAGGCCAAGTCTGAAGCCTGTGCCAGTATTGCAGAGGCCTGAGCTCAACATTCCTCGAAATCTGCCTGAGGATCATGTCAAGATACAGTGGGATCAACGGGGTACTGTGTGGGAGTGCAAAAATGGACCTCATAAACCTGTTTTTTACTACAGTTAATAGATAAAATTTTCCAAAACCCCAGATCTGAGTCAGAGCTGTATAAGACCACTCCGAGTGTCTTGACATTATAGATTCCTATAACGGGAGTGACCCTTTTTGAGTGTGTATCTTTGAAGACCTTCAATAGTCTTGCGGTGTAGTGCAATAAACAGCAATGGGATTTTTGAACCTGGATGGTCTAGGCTAAGTTTGTTGTTAATCTAAGACCTAGGTAATCAAAGTTGTAAACCTGTTCTATAGGCTCTTTATTGACGAGCAGCTTACACTTTATGTTTTTACTTCTTGCAGGATTAAACACCATAAATTTAGTTTTTGCACTATAAAGCTCCAACCACGCTCCTTACAAATTTTTTTTAAAGTCACCCAGAAGCTGCATTTCAGCATCAAATAGTCTGCCAGTAGTTATTTGGGACGCTATGTTGGCCTTTCCTATAAATCAAGATAATCTCTGCATAGAGCAAGGTAGGGAGGAGCTTCATACCCTAAAAATATGGAATAGAGGGACATGTGGGCTTTAAAGAGCTCATTAGGGATTCTGTCTTGGCCTTGGGCTTGAGCCGATTTGGGATCCTGTCCAGGCCTGGTGCTTTTCCTCAAAGAGTTGACCTAATGGCCTCTATTGTCTCCCTGACCTCCAATTCCAAGGTATTATGTTTCAGAATTTTTGCTGCCAGTGCTGGATCAATGCCTACTCATGTGGGCTCCGCACTGTAAGAGTACAAGATGCTAAAATGTGATACCATGTCCTGGGGTTCTGCAAAGCCTTGCACTGACTTCTTCCCATCATTTCCTCTTACCACAAGAGTATTCCAAAACCTTCTGTTTTCCTAGAGGACATAGCAAAGGTTAGCTTCTCCCCTAGTGCATCTTCCCAGTCCCTCTTGGCGTTGGCCACTTCTCTTTTATAGGTCGCCCTAGAGAGCACAAGTGGGGGGTTTATTTTTGGATTTAGAGCTAACAGAAGGTCTGCCCTGGCCACTCTACAGAATTTAGTATACCATGGGTGTTGGAAATAGACCTTTTTGCAAGGTCATCCCCAGTTTTTTGCCTCCCGCCTCCTATTTTTTCTGACCTGTTGCTCTTGGCTTTTGAACTCTGAGCACTTTACCACTGCTAACCAGTGCTAAAGTGCATATGCTCTCTGTGTAAAATTGTATGTAATTGGTTTATCCATGATTGGCATATTTGATTTACTAGTAAGTCCCTAGTAAAGTGCACTAGAGGGGCCAGGGCCTGTAATCAAATGCTACTAGTGGGCCTGTAGCACTGGTTGTGCCTCCCACATAAGTAGCTCTGTAATCATGTCTCATACCCGCCACTGCAGTGTCTGTGTTTGCAGTTTTAACGGTAAATTCAACTTGGCAAGTGTACCCACTTGCCAGGCCTAAACCTTCCCTTTTCTTACATGTTACGCACCCCTAAGGTAGGCCCTAGGTAACCCCAAGGGCAGGGTGCAGTGTATGGTTAAAGTAGGACATATAGTAATGTGTTTTATATGTCCTGACAGTGAAATATTGCTAAAATTGTTTTTCACTGTTGCAAGGCCTACCCCTATCATAGGTTAACATGGGGGCTACCTTTAAATCTGATTAAAGCGTAGATTCCCTTTGGGAGCGGATGGACATGTTGAGTTTGGTGTCTCTGAGCTCACAATTTAAAAATACATCTTTTAGTAAAGTTGATTTTAAGATTGTGCGTTTGAAAATGCCACTTTTAGAAAGTGAGCATTTTCTTGCTTATACCATTTCTTTGACTCTGCCTGTTTGTGGATTCCCTGTCTGGTTCAATTTGACAGTTGGGCTGGTTGCACCTCACACTAGACAGTGACACAAAAGGAGCTGGGGTGTAGTCTGCATTTCCTGATGAGCCATCTGTGCTAGGAGGGGGTTGAAGAGTGGTCACTTACACCTGAAAGGGCTGTGCCTGTCCTCACACAATGCAGTCTCCGACCCTCTGGTGAGTGTCTTGGGCCTTGCCTGGGCAAGGCAGGATTTCACATTCAAAAGAGACTTTACTTTCAAGTAGGCCTACTTCAAAGGAGAAATTGGGTACAAGAAGGGCACCCAAAACCACAGACATTAGAAACACTTCTGGAACCAAGAGGAACCTCTGCCTGGAGAAGAGCTGATAGCTGAGGAAGAAGTGCTGCCCTGCCTGTGACTGTGCTTTGTGGAGCTATCCTGCAGTTGCTGCTTCTGCCAGAGTAAGAGGGCAAAGACTGGACTTTGTGTGCCTTCCATCTTGTGAAGAAATCTCCAAGGGCTCGATTTAGAGCTTGCCTCCTGTTGTTTGAAGTCTCAGGGACAGCAAAGACTTCTTTCTGCCAGCACCTGGAGTCTTCCATTCCCTGGGCCCTTGAAAGGAAAGCTGGTGGAAATCCAAGGAAATCGACTTTCGGACAACTTCGGACTGATGCCGCTGCTGAATCCGGTGATGCCGCCTGCAACCGACTCCATGATCTTCGCTGGAACACAACGACCTTCGCAGGTCCGACGCCGCTGCAGCCCCGCTGAAGTCCACGACTCCGTGGAAGTCGCCGCACCACGTCGTGACTGACGCCGCTCGAAGTGCATGGATTCAATGTTTCGCACAGATGCCACGATCCCCTACTTCGCTTATCAACTTGTTTTCACTCTTCACCAAAGGTACTGTACTTGGGGGTCTACGCGACTCCGTGTCCGGCGCCGCTGGTTTTGGCTTGTTGGGAACGACCCTGTCACGACGCCGTGTTAACACCTCATCGAAGCATTTTGCGTTTCTAAGTGCTATTTTTTAGTTTAATCTTTAAAAATTCATAACTTAACTTTTGTATGTCAGATTTTTGTCATTTTGGTCTTGTTTTGTTTAGATAAATATTCCCTATTTTTCTAAACTGGTGTTGTGTCATTTTGTAGTGTTTTCATTAAGTTACTGTGTGTGTTGGTACAAATACTTTATACCTAGCACTCTGAAGTTAAGCCTACTGCTCTGCCAAGCTACCAAGGGGGTAAGCAGGGGTTAGCTGAGGGTGATTCTCTTTTACCCTGACTAGAGTGAGGGTCCTTGCTTGAACAGGGGGTAACCTGACTGTCAACCAAATACCCCATTTCTAACAATGGGGCTTCCTTTCGGGGTTTATTTTTAATTTATAGTAATTCTAATTACTATACATTAATTCAACCACAGCAGTGCACGGCTTTTGGGCGTGTGGGGTGGCAGTTGGCCACAGTGTCTGACTGGAGGACAACCCCCTATAAGCACCCAACCTTGCTAGTCATTCACCCATGTGCAGGGGAGGTTGCTCACAAGACCTGGGTTGTAGCTAGACCATGCGGCCAGCACTTCCCAACCACCCAAACCCATGCTGTGAACAGCCCTTTCCCTGTGCGCGGCAGGAGTTACCCGCAGCTTCTCTGGGTGTTAGAATAGGTGTGAGAGGGCGTATCTGGGGTGAGAGTGGATATCAGATTGCATGAGTGTGAGAGTGCATACACCAGTGTTTTAGTGCGTCATCAGTCTGTGCGTGGGTCTGTGAGTGGCTGCATAACAGTGTCAGTGGGTCTGTGAGTGGGTGCATGAGTGTCTAAGTGGGTCTGTAAGTCGGTGCGTAAGTGTCTAAGTGGGTGTGTGAGTGGCAGCAATTGATTGAAAGAGAGAGAAAGAGAGGTGGTGGTCCCCAGGGCCATCAGAGGCTCCTTGAGGGGGATGTGCAGCCCCCCTCCAATGAGATGTTAGCCCCAGAGGGTGGTTGTCCCCAGGACACAGGTGTCCCATAGGGACCTCTTTATTTTTTAAAACATTTTCCCCAGGGGTTGGGGGTCCCCAGGGTGCGGGGGCCACATGTCCCCCCCACTCCAACTAGTCTTGCCCAGGGGGTGGTGGTCCCCAGTGCAGTGGGAGGGCCACAGGGCCCCCCACATTAATTACAAGATCACCCCCGGGAGATGGTGGTTCCCGGGCAGTGGGGAGGCCACCCCGGCATCCCACAAAAATAAGTCTTGTGGAGGTGGTGGTCCCTGGGCAGGGGGCCAGGAGGCCCCCTTGCCTTTTTTTTTACAAAGCCCACGGGTCTTGGCCCACCTGGGGGTGTTAGACCAAGGAAGCGTGGAAGCCCGTGCATCGTTTTTTTGTTTGTTTTATGAGCAGATTCACTGACCACCATGTCTCCGCTCATAACATTTTAAAAATGCTTTTTAGACCTGGTGGGGACCTTTGGGACCCACCACCAGGTGTTCATACCCTGACCCCTTTTGTTTTGTTTATACTTTTATTTTTGGGCTTGGCTAAAGCCGTGTCCCAAGATGGCTGACAACACTTCAGCAGCTTCTGTTGTTGACGTGTTATCAGCCAATCATATCTCAGCATGAGATAGTTTGGGGTCGTGAATCCTTAGTGT
This sequence comes from Pleurodeles waltl, assembly GCF_031143425.1. Classification (NCBI taxonomy): domain Eukaryota; kingdom Metazoa; phylum Chordata; class Amphibia; order Caudata; family Salamandridae; genus Pleurodeles; species Pleurodeles waltl. Next base: position 737,574,833 of record NC_090436.1, read on the forward strand.
CCCTAGATATATACATTTATACTGAATGGAATTACACCAAAACAAAAGAAAACACTCTTTCTGGACCAGGATCTACCTTCCTGCCAAATTTTGTGTGATTCTGTCCAGTAGCTTTTGCGCTATCGCTGTATGTCTCTGAATCTTTCTTTTAACAATTTTCAGTCCACAAAATGCAGTAATAAAAACTATGTTAAAAGTAAGACCCACAGACATGTAAAAAAAATTTATTAAAACTTTATTAAACATTTATATAATAATCACTGTTATTAAACATTGCACTGTGTAAATTACTAAAATATGCATTTTATTGAAAATATTTCTGAGATTTGGAAAAAAATGTCAGATCTGCTTTATTTAAATTGACATGCTCATGCCTTGATAAATCAAAGAGGCTCACTTTTTATATTTGGTTTTGTGACTCTTTGACAAAGTCAGTAAGTCTGCCTGTGTGTGGCCAGGACTTGTGAGACCAACTACATGCTGCACATGGACTTGGTCATGCGCTCCATAGGGTTGCTGCTTGGATGCAGGCCTTATGGTCAATCCCAAGCTGTGCATGGCCAAAGGCCATATGGAGTGTGGGGCTGGCTGCTCGCAAAGGGTTGTAGGGGTTGCCCTGTGGCCAACTCCACATTGTTCAGTTGGCTTTATATATAGCAATAAAATTTCACTTTACATTAAAGAAAAACCTAGAAATTCACTGAAAAACACAAAGTTCACGGTGATGTGATAGTTAGGAATTATAATTATATGTTACATTACCTTAGGACAAAGACCTTACAAATTATAATACCTTACTGAAAAATACAAAGGTTTAAGTACAGTGTATGTACATATATATATATATATATATATATATATAGAGAGAGAGAGAGAGAGAGAGAGAGAAAAATATATTACGTAGTGGTGGCCACTGAGTACTTACAGTTAGGACCTAGGGCCAGATGTAGGAAATTCCGGCTTTGCGACTCGCAATTTGCGAGTCGCAAAGCCGGATGCAGGATGGTGTCCCTGACACGATCTGCGAGTCGCAAGGGGGTCGCAAAGGCCCACCTCATGAATATTAATGAGGTGGGTCGCAATTTGCGACCCCCTTGCGAGTCGCAGCAATCACAGGGATGGTGGCCTGCTGGAGACAGCAGACCACCATGTCTGTGACTGCTTTTAAATAAAGCAGTTTTTTTGTTTGTAATGCAGCCCGTTTTCCTTAAAGGAAAATGAGATGCATTGCAAACGCAAAAATGAAACGTGCCAGTTTTATTTTTTTCAGAGCAGGCAGTGGTCCACAGGACCACTGCCTGCTCTGAAAAAATGTTTTCAGGGCCATTCACAAAGGGAAAGGGGTCCCATGGGGACCCCTTCCCTTTTGTGAATGGGTTACCACCAGTGTGACACTGGTGGTAACTGCGAATTGCTTTGCGACCGTGTTCGCGGTCACAAAGCATTTCTGCATCACAATGCGAGTCACAAATAGGAAGGAGAACACCCCTTCCTATTTGCGACTCGCATTCCCATTTTGCGAGTCGGTAACCAGGTTACCGACTCACAAAATGGGAATGGGCATCGCAATGTGGCTTTTGCACTTCGCAAACAGCGATTTTCGCTGTTTGCGAGGCGCAAAAGCCTTGTTACATCTGACCCCTAGTTACCATAACAAATTGATTGTTTGCTTTGCTAATACCTTTGGCACCCTTGGACAACTCTGTTTAGACACCTCAGCTCCTTCCTTGAAAGTTTTGGGGTGCTCTGTCAAGTGGGAACTGAGAAAAAAAGGGGGGGTCCTAGAACCAAATTTTCTCATGCAATTTCCATAGTCTTTTTTTGACTGCCCACAAAGGTTGGCTGCCAGTGGGGGGTTGGGCAAACAGTCTGGACAACACTATGTCATGCACTGCTTTTAATGTCACATACTATAACACTCATGACACATTCCATGAAATCATTGATATCATCACTAATTGCAACTGAAATTACATCATTGATGACAACACTGTGCATGGTGGGTCGTGAGTTATAGTTACTTAAAATTTCTATAATTATACGCTATAAATATATATATATATATATATATATATGTATATATATATATATATATAACTTTCCAATAAAAACCTTCAGAAATTCACTTACAAAAACAAAAGTGACATTATGATTAGGTATGGTTATATTATGTGTGCATTAAAAAAACCTTCGAAATTCACTGAAAAAAACTTAAAAGGGTGCTATAGTTAGGCAAAAATGTCAATTACAACATACAGTTTTAAATAAATAAAATCACTGAAATTCACTGAGATTTTGAACAGCAATAGCATCTAAACTACAGGACGGAATTACACCAAATTTGTCAGGAAGGTAGGTCCTGGTCCAGAAGGAAATCCTTTTTTGTTTTGGTTTAAATCCATTCAGTAGTTTTTGAGAAATTGAGGGGAAAGTACATTTGTATATCTAGGGATGCATAGGATTAGTAACCCCTCCCGATCTCTTGCTGAGATCTGATTGGCTTACAACACTTCAACAAGGAAGCCGTTGAAGTGTTGTCAGCCATGTTGGGACTCGGCTTCGCCGAGTCCCAAAATAAAGGTTATAAGATTAAGAAAAGGGGCCATGGTATAACCACCCTGCCCCCTAGCTTTGATGGTGGGGTCGCAAAGGGACCCCCCCATGGCTAAAAAGCATTTTTTTTAATTTTACGGCCACAGTTGCTTTTGATCCACGGCTCTGCCGTTAAATAAAAACAAAAATGAAGTGCAGGGTCCAGCTCTTGGTGATTATAAAGCCACCTAGTGGGCCTCGTCCGGGGGCAGTTGCTGAATAATGCAGTGGGGCTATTGACCCATTCCTGCTGACCCAGGGACTGCCACCACCACGCCACACTAAACTCAGCATCATCTACAGCCAAGCACTCAGAATAAGACGCATCTGCAGCAATGAAGACACTTGTAAAGACCATCTACAGGAGCTTGTAACATTGTTTAAAAAGCGAGGCTATCCTCAACATGCATTATTTATGTGATTCAGTGCCAACGCCAAAGCTCTAAAAAACAATATGTAGGCCAAACAGTGAATGACCTCCGTACACAATTCAGGAACCACGAATCAGCAATAATTAACAAGAAACCTGACCAGCCTGTAGTCAATCATTTTAACCTTGTGGACCATTTACTATCAGATTTGATGATTTTCCCTGTGGAACATATTCTAAAGAAAGAACTACTGGACATCAGAGAAAACTTCTGGATGTACCGTTAAAAATCACTGCATCCAGATGGACTGAACATCACTGACAATACCACTTGATTTCTGCATATCTGAAGAGTTCTCAGGACTGCATTGATTCCACATTCCAATTGGAATCTTCACTCATGATGCTTTTTGAAAAATCCAGCAGTGTCAGCTGTGCAGCCACTGAGCAAACCATCTTATACTACCTAAGGAAGGTGGAAGCTGAAACGTTTTAGTAGAAATATATTTTTGTTCTTTGGTGAGATCATCTGTTTGAGCCACTTCTTTCTTGGATATATATATATATATTTATATATATATATATATATATATATATATATATATATATATATATATATATATATATATATATATATATATATATATATATAAAAAAAACTTTACGTTAAAAACCGTCAGTAATTCACTTACAAAAACAAAACTGACATTATGATTAGGTATGGTAATAATATGTGTGCATTAAAAAAAAAACTTGGAAATTCACTGAACAGAAGCTAAAAAGGGTGCTATAGTTAGGTGAAAATGTCAGTTACAACATGCAGTTTTAAACAAACAAAATCACTTAAATTCATCTGTGATATTTATTCCAAGTACCTATAACTCATGCTCTGTGGTAACTATACCTCGCACCCTCACCACTCAATGCTAATTACCACACATATTACATCACTGATAATAACACTGCAACATTTGCAATTACATTATTGATGAGAAAAATATGCATGTCAGAAACACGAGTTATAGTTACCTTAGGGCACAAGCCCATTTTAGTGGTTTTGTTAATTTAAAATGCTATGTTTTGTCTGACATTTTCACTCAACTAAAATGTCCCTTTAAGCTTTGTTTATTCAGTTAATCTATCTATCTATCTATCTATCTATCTATCTATCTATCTATCTATCTATCTATCTATCTATCTATCTATCTATCTATCTATCTATCTAGCTATCTATCTACACACACATATATGTGGTACCATTTGTAATGCTAACACCTCAACCCTACACTGTGCACGACCTGTATCCCTGCGTCCAACACCCATGGGCCGCCAACTCCCCGCAGCTAGTGGCCTTTGGCCATGCAGTGTGTTTATTGGACTCAGGGCCTAGCCTTCTGCCAGACACTACATTCAACCAGCCTGCAGGCAGCCAATCCAAGGCCTTGCGTGACGTGGGGTTGTCCTCAGGGCCTGGCCACAGTCAGGCCCTGCAGCCTTCCCCTCGCAAGCAGCCAATCCCATGCCAAGCACAACCTTTAACACCGAAACATAAACAGTCGGCCTATTGGCTTTAATCAATGTGTATCTAAAGCAAATTTATCATCTGTCACCAAAAATCAACAATATTTTAATCGAATCTATATTTCAGTAATTTACACAATACAATGTTTAATAATAGTGATTATAATAATTAAAAAAGGTTTTAATTAAAATAAGTCAATACATCCGTGAATCTTTATATTATAGGTTTTTAATGATTGCATTTGGTGGGCTGAAAAATGTGAAAAGAACAACTCAGGCATGTTGTGATACTTTTAACATTGTTTTGCCCACAACATGCAATCATAAAAAAGGGCCTTGCACTCCAGCTGAAAAAGATGGGGTTTCAACTCAGAGTGATTTAAAAATGTATGGTAAGATCCCCCGAGGTCATTAATTTAATGAACCCGGGAGGCTTGCATTTTTTTTAAGTTGTTTGGGGATGCTACACTTTCTGCAGCCCCCACAATATTAAAAAAAGTTTGTAGGTGGCCCTACCTCTACTAGGAAAACCGCAAGCATGAACTATCCAATTTTAAATTGCCCCACTGCATTATGGGGTGAAGCTTCCTAGAAGCAGTGAATCATAAATTAATAGCTCTTGGCGCTCATTTATTTTTTAAATGTATTTTTATTTTTTATTTTGAGTGTCCTGGTGCCCTCCCAGCACTTATCAAGAGTACCCGTACTCATCAAGGGTGCTTGATGGGAGCCAGCATTTAAAAAATATATATATTGGGTAGGGGTGTGCAGCACAAGCCTTTAGGCCGTGTGAAACATACAACTTGTTCAAGCCTTAAAAGCCCAAAAACAACTACATTGATTACACCAAGCTTTCTGCCAAATTTGGTGTTATTCCGATCAGCAGTTTTTGCAGTATCAATATTTAATTTTCCTATATAAAATGAATAGGAAAAACGTGTTTTGGAAACCCTTATTTTTCTTGTACATTTCCCTGCTTGATGGATCACAATGAAACATTCCAGGAAGGAGCTGAGGTGAAGGAGACTTTTCTTTGGAAAGATTTGTGAAGATTCATCAAACAGTGCCAAAGTTATTAGGAAAACAAAATAAATGTTTTTCCTAAGGAAACACAATCCTAACTAAAACTACCCAGTGGCGACTGCACTGGGTAAAACACATATGTAATCTATCTATCTATCTATCTATCTATCTATCTATCTATCTATCTATCTATCTATCTATCTATCTATCTATCTATCTATCTATACACACATATTTATATATATATGCATATATATATATATATATATATATATATATATATATATATGTGTATATATATACTGTATATATATATATATATATATATATATATATATATATATATAGAGAGAGAGAGAGAGAGCGAGGGAGCGAGAGAGAGAGATAGGTATATACTGAAAAAACGAAATGTTACAGGGACATTATATTTAGGAAATAGGATTTAAAAAATTTCAGACGTTAGTTATAGTTACCTTAGGCTGCGAGTTATAGATACTTGAAAACACTTTAACTACAACTACTGAATTTCTATGGTTTTATGCGAGTACATTTAGAACCTAACTATAGCTTTCCTGTAACCTTTGTTTTTTTAAGTGAATTTGTAAGTTTCTTTTGAATTCTATTCCCGAACTATAACGTCCCTTTAACCTGTGTTTTTTTTCAGTGAATTTCTTTTTTTTTTTAACATAATGTAATTTAAATTACTTTATGTTAATCCAACCACCGCGGTGCACTGCTTTCGGAGGTGCATGGTGGGGGTTGTCCCAGGGCCTGGCGTGTGGCCAGGCCCTGCGGCCAGCCCCCTATAACCACACACTATGGGATGGAAGACACACAGAGAGAGTGCGAGAAAGAGAGAGATTGAGTCACAGAGAGAGCGAATTAGAGAAAGAGATTGAAATAAATATATAGAGAGAGATAGACAGAGCAGTTATTTAGTCTTTGATGAATGATGTATTTAGGATGAGATATTTCTGGACAAATTAAAAAATAAAATGTATTTGTCAAGCAAAAAGAGTGAGATCACCTTTCAGTATACCTTAAATATTTGAAGTTGAAAAGAAATTAAAGGAGGGATATGACCACGGACACAACCCTTGGTGTTAGGAGCTGTGACCTTTAAAAAAAAACATTTTTATTTGTGTTTATGGTAAGTAAAACAATCACACATGAAACTGAAGGAGGAAAGAGCGGGGGTAGGAAGGTGGAGATGAGGGGAGGGAGAGAACAGGAAGGTCTTAGGGAAGAGCGAAGAGCCATCACAGTATTGTTACAATTGCCAACAAATGATAACCACAGGACATATGCCAGCAAGTGCATCCAAATTTAAAATGAGCATGAACCAGATTTGATTACATTTGTGGGGTGCAAAGAGAGAACATATAGTTTAAGGTGAGATGCACAAATCCAATTGCTCGGGCAAATAAATAGCCCGCCAATCAGGGTGGCAGGCAGTGTAGAGGTGTGTCTACTCTGCAGCCAGGGAGACAGGGTATGAGGGCAGAGACTGAGAACTTCAATTTGTTAGTGGACGGTTTTGTGAGTATGCAGGTAAAGAAGATCTTGGAATGGGTGCTAGTTGTTTTAGATATGTCTGGATGCGTCCCCATATGTCTTTGGGGCACGAGCATGGAGGCATGAGTTCCCAGTAGTGTGTGAGTTGGTCTTGGGAGTAGGCTGCATCGTGAAGCCAGGCCTTGATAGTAGGGACAGGTTGGTGACCCCAGTGCATTGCCACAGTCCTCTTGGCCAGTATCTGCAGCGTAGCTGTGAGTCACTAGATGCTTGATGGGATGTCTTTGATGTTACCCAATAAACTTACAAGTGGAGAACAAGGGGGATTACGACCTGTAATGGCATGTAGTATTGAGTGCACCTTCTCCCAATATGTTGCGATGTTTGGGCAGTGCATAAAGGTGGCCTGGTGTGGTCCGCAGCGAAGACAAGGTGAGTCAGTGACCAGCCCCATTCACAGCAGCTGTGCAGGGGAATGATAAATGCGGTGGAAGTGGACTAAGCGTAGCTGGTTCTTGGGTGAGTGCCTGCAGCTGGCCAAAGCAGTAAGCTCACTGATGATCTGTGATGGAGGGGTGTGTATCTTCCTCCAAATCTAACCGGGGCAGTGAGAAACTTTGCATATTTGTATAAAGGCGGGTGATCAGGTGCTCCAGAGCGGGAAGCACAGGAGTGGAGGGCAGGCAACATGACATGTATGGATCGGCAGGATGCCCAAATTTGGCAGTAAAGCAAGGTGCCAAGCGTGGTATAGGGTCTCAAGGACTTGGGGTTGGGAGGTGGAATAAAGCTGTCATCTGGATATTGGTCAGAAAAGGTGACACGGTTGTAATTGCTAGCCCTGAGTGCTGCGCCGCTATCCTGCCGAGGTGTAATGTGCAGATCAATACAGATAGGAATGGAGGGGACATAAAGACATGGAGCGTCAGAGCGCATTCTCAGTCCCTCCCACCTAAACATCTTCACCATGTTGATCTTGAGGGTTTACAGTGGGCGCATAATGCCATGGAGAGGGGACAAGGTGCTGCCCGATCTGTTTCTTTGGCAACATGGGGTTGAAATGGTTAGGGTGAACCCAGAAGCGCAGATAGATGGCCTGGGCACAGAAGGTGTACAGTTGCATGTCAGGGGCACCCAGTCCAACCTAGTGTAGAGGGAGGGTGAGTAGTTTCCATCTGCCTTGAGGGTGCCCACTGGTCCACACCAGGTTATTAGGGCAGAGCACAATCTTTTGAAAAAGGAGGCTGTTAGGGGGATAGGAATATTGTGAAATTGGTAGAGAATTGTAGGTCAAATGATTATTTTGGCAACTTCAATATGACCTGCTAGGGATAGTGGGAACCTGGACCATACTGGTATTCTATCCTCTAGTTAGGCGAGAGCACGGCCAAAGTTAGCTGTCCTAACCTCGTTGAGGTCATGGCTGAGCCAGACACCTGAATGGCTGATGGGTTCTATGGCCCAGGTTATGGGAAATTCTGTGTCAAATGATAATGTGCTGTCAGTGAGCAGAAAAAAGATAGATTTGGACCAGTTAATTTGGATGCCAGGCATATCACCAAAGTGTATTACTTCCTGAGTAACTGGGCCCAAATATAATATAATGTAATATCATCAGCGTATATAGACACCACCAGGCCGTGGAAAGTAAAGCCAATGCCTCGATGAGCATGGTGCTGGCGAAGTTGCGCCGCCAGGGGTTCCATCACTATTGTAAATAACAGTGGTGATGGGGAATCCCTGCTCTGTACCCCGCCTGACCTGAAAGGAGTTGGAGATCAGGCCATTCAACCTGACTCTGGCAGTAGGAAGGGTGTAGAGAAGTCAAATTTGTTGCAGAAAACATGAGCTGATGACAATATGTGTAAGCAGTGGGAACAGGTAGGGTCACCCTAGCATATCAAACACCTTGGAAGCATCCAAAAGAGCAGCCATGACTTTAAACTGTGAGTCCAGATGGTGCATGCAAATGACAATGGTGCAGACATTATGAGCCATGGATCATCCTGGAATGAATCCGAATTGATCTTGGCGGATGATTTTGGGTAGAAATGACAAGAGCCGATTGGTTAATAGTTTAGCACAAGAATCTTGTTATCTACATTTATCAGAGATAGAGGTCTGTATGAGTTGCACATGTGTGCAGGTTTGTCTGGTTTAAGTAATGTGATGATGACAGCTTCTCTCAGGGAGGGGAGACCTCACCATTGGCAAGGGAGTCCTTGTATATGGCCAAAAGGTATGGTGCCAACAGAGAGGCATATTCTTTATAAAAGGCGGTGGTAAGGCCATCTAAGCCTGGGGCTTTACCACCAGGTAGGCTCTGTATCACCTGAATTATTTCCTCAATTGTGGTAGGGGAATCGAGGTACTCGCAATGTGCTCTATTGAGCTATATCAATTGAATGGTATCGAAAAATTCAGTCAGATTTGCTCAGAGTTTCCCCCTGTGGAATAGAGGTTGGTATAGAAGGAGGACATCATGTCAAGCTTTTCCATAGGGCTAGTAATGCACTCATCATGTTCATTTTTGAGCTCCATTAGATAGGAGGACAAGCGCAGGGCTCTGAGCAGTCCATCCAGGGTCCTGTCTGGACGGTCACCCTTTCCATACCATCTGGCTTGGGAGTCCCGCAGTAGGTAAGAGACTTCTCTGTCATCCTCTTCAGTAAACTTAGATATTTTATTGCATATGATAGCTAACAATGAGTCCTCCCCAAGCTGAAAATATTCCTCCTCTGATGTGTGGATGTCTCTCTAAATGAATGTGTCCCCTGCACATGGTTTTTAGTACCCCAACCTGCTTGGATGTGCAGGCAACCTGGATGACCATCTTAAAGGCCTCCCAGAGTATAGATGGCGATTGCACTGGACTAATTCTATGATCTCTTTTTGGATGTCAGTGCAGAATACAGTGTAGCGGGGAGCCTCAGGTTGAAGGCACCAAGAAAAGGCCAGAGGGGTAGTAGAAGGAGTGGACAGCATTAGGTGAACATGGGTGTGGTCCGAGTGGGTGCAAGGCAAGTGTGAAGCTTCAATCCCTCATGTACTGATCTCGCGAGAGAACAACCAATAGTCTATTCTAGACCAGGAGTTGTGTTGAGGCATGAAGCATGTTCCCATTCTCGTGCTGCTGTGTGTGTGCCTCCAAATGTCAATCAGTCATTGGTCTTGGAGGATCGTGGAGAGTGTTTTCACCCCATGAGGGTTCTGCCTCCTGGAGGAGCCCGATCTATCCACCCAATTGCGCAGGGGCAAGTAAAAGTCCTCACCCCAGAGCACCGGGCCAGGTCCCATCCCATCCACCAATCTCCAAATGTCAGAAAAGAAAGTTGGGTCATCGGAGTTTGGGCCATACATGGTGGTAAGGATTATGGGTTTGTTATGGATTGTGCCCAAAACAATGACATAACGGCCCTCTGGGTCAGAGAGGACATTGCCTGGCTTCCAGGGGAGACTTCTGCGTATAAGAATTTCCCCTCTCAATGCGTAGTTGGAGTATAATGCTTTGTATATCTCACTGCACCAGCGTGCTCGCAGCCCACGGTCCTTATCTCTCATAAGGTGTGGCTCCTGAAGGGAACATCTGTCAATTTTATGTCTGTTGAGATAAACATGTATAGGGAGCATTTTTCTGCAATCATTCACCCCATGTATGTTCCATGTGAGGAGTGTAGTGGAAGTCATAGTGGCAAATTTGATGGGGATGTGTGCTGGGCTGCTGTAGTCAGTATGTCGAGAACATGTTTGTTGTCTAAAATGAGATGTGGTACCTCAAGAGCTGCAGGGATAAGAAAACAGCAGATAAAAAGAGATAAATGGAACCCCCATCCCACCCTGAAAACAGCAATACAGTTGGGATTCTTCCCTGGAGGCAGAAGGAAAGCTGCACAAACAACTCAGTCTGTCTGGCCTGGGTGATCAAAGGGGTGGAACCCCAATAGAAAGCACTCACTAAGAAATTGAGGCCAGGCAGGCCCAGTGTGACAGAGTTTGGTAAAGAGAGGGGGTCCTGCCTGGGGCAGTTCTTAGATGGAAGAGTCAGCGAAGTCGGGGCAGCCACTGTAATGCATTGCCATCAGGTTAGTCACCTGTGACTAGAGTATTAGTCATTATCACTTAACGGATACATAACGGATCAGTAGTAGTGGTGCGTTGGCCCATTGATTGTAGCGATTTTGTTCAATTATGTGTTTTGCAAATTTGAGAGCTGACTTGACACCAGTAAAAAGATGGGGCTTGCCATTGTATTATATGCAAAGTTTTGGTAGGTACAGCATGACGTATTGGAAGTTGGCCTCCTGTAGAAGTCGTTTGACAGGTTAAAATTGACGGCGAGCAACCTGCACTGATATGGCACATGAAGTCCAAGTAAAAAGCAAGGGTATTGCCCTGGTGTTGGACTTGCTTTTTTTCACGAGCGAGGTGTAGAATAGTGTTGCTGTCTGGTAACGCAATAATCGAGCACTGATGGGACGAGCCGGGCTCCAGGTGGAGGCCTGGCGCTGAGAGAGTGATATGCCAGGTTAACTATAAATAAAGAGGATAGGTCTTTCCCAAAGAGGTTGCGTAGGAGTATTTCCACATAGTCTTCCATTTTTGTTATTTCCATGGATTCTTGGATGCCCAGAATCCTAAGGTTGTTTCATCTGGACTTAGCCTCTGAATCTTGATGAAGTCTTGGATCTTATCCATTTGCAGGAGGTGCTCTTAGGATTCAACTTGAGCATCATTTGAATCAGAAACACAGCTTTCGAGGAGATCCAGATGATATTCGTGTTTATGGACACATTATTTGACCTGGTCTAGTCTTTTGATGAGACTGTCAATTTTCACGTTGATCGATGTCTTGCAATGTGCTACTTTCAGTGGCCTCTGGGTGAGGTCTCAGGTGGTAAGCTGTGGTCCAATTGATGAGCCTGGTGTTTACTCCTGAAGATCAGTTTGGCCTGACATACCTCATGCTTGCCTATGTTTAACACTTAGAGAGTAAGGTCAAAGGTCTGTGGGGTGCAGTAGAAAGCTGAGTTGAATGACCGGTGACCCGCCTCCCTCCTGCAGCGGGTAAGCGAGAGAGTTCACTGAGCCCCGCCACACCTTGGGGGAGACCGAAAACTGCGGGGGCACCATCAGGCCAGCGCAGCAGCAGCAAAAGGTGGTTCAGGCACACAGATCAGACTGTACAGAGTCTCCTCATGCAGAAAGGCGATGATCATGGCTTAGAGGCTGAATGTTGACCCAGTGAAAGAACGAGCCGGCACCCGCCAGCACCAGTGTGTCAACGATGGATACAGCAGGAACTGATAAGGGGCTACCACGACCAGGCTGCCTCCACCAAGGATCCTGCACAGCAGTCATAGGTGGCACACAAGTGCATGGGTTGAGGCCTCAGATTTGTTGTAGGCCTGGGGAGCCAGGGAGCAGGCCTTGCTGTACTAGTGCTCAAGTAATAAGACTTACCTTCCCCCTAAATGATGGTGGGCCGGGAGCAGAGAAGGAGTGTGGCATTAATGGGACTTGCAGTCCCTGCAGGCAAGTCAAACCAAGAGGACCTGCAAACAGTGGCCAAAATGAAGGCCCAGTGCAGCCCACAGCACAGACAGAGTGATTCATGTGGCGGCATGGTGCTTGGTGACTCCACACATAGAGAGCAGTGGGGAGCCTGATGGCAGCAATGTGAACTGGGGTGGACATGGGGTTTTAATAAGCCACTGTGGCAGCAAACTCACCCAGGTCCAAGCTGGTGGGAGCCAGCATGGTCACATCCATGCACTGGCCCCAAACAGAATCAGCCCAAGGGCAGAAGCCAATGCACGGTGCCCCTGATCTGGCTGAGCACCACCTAACTCCTGGCCCGGATGGCGGCAGGTCCCCAGTGCCGCTGCGGTGTCTGGGAACAGACCATCCATGTTGCGATGTGGCTCTATTCCGGCTGCACCCTTCTTCAGCACAATGGTTGGGTGCTGTAAGAGTGCATCTTGAATGCGGCTGAGGGCCCAAACAAAATTTTGCAGGGTTGTAAGTGGCCACTGCAGTTCTGACAACTAAACTGGTTGTGTGGGGTGCAGGATGGTGTCCGATGTTTTTTTTACCGAGCAGATCCATCTTAATATGCGGCCATCTAGCTATACAGCTAGGTGTTGCCCCAGGGATCTGTGACCTTAACCTCTAGGCCACAGGTGGCTCTTTGACATGCAGTGGCAAAACATACCTAAGACATTCAACTCACTTTCTCTCCCTCTCTCTTCCATCCCGTAATGGGATCGAAGAGAGAGAGAGAGAAAGTGACAGGACCAAGAGGGAGCCTGAAGGCCCCTGCGGTCGTAGCCAGCTCCCAGTGTCCTGAGGAAGCTCCCTGCTTGCGGTAGCAATTATTTCATCTGTTTCCCTGCACACATATTTGCGTGCCCGGAAACAGATGAAAACTCTGCTTTCTGGAAGTAGGAACTGTTTGTCTACTCCTGCTTTCAGAAAGCAGAGTTATGCTTGCTTTTACTTGGTGGGAGCTGTCAGCTCCACCCAAGCAAAAGCAAACAGTGACCTCCCGAGGCTGGGCATCTAAGGCGATAGCAGGAGCTGGCCCAGGGCAGGTGGTGGTCCATGGGGCCATTCATGGCTCCACAAGGAAGGCTATGCCGTCACCTCTATTGTTTAATATTTCCCCATGGAGGTGGTGGTACCTGCACCAGCGGGTCCATGACAGACCCCTTCATTCATTTATTTCAGCCCTGGGGAGGGGCTGTGCAGCCCCTTTTAAATGGAATGAAATGCCCCGGGCAGGTGGCGGTCACCGGAGCTACGAGCGAGCTGTGTGGCTCCCCCTCAAATTTATTGAATTGTTCGGGGGAGGTGGCGGTCTCTGGGGCTGTGCGGAGGATGTGCAGGCTCCCCCACAGTAATAGAAAATGTATTGCTTTGGGTAGGCGGTGGTACTCTGGGGTGCGGGAGAGACATTCGTGCCCCCTGCATTATTTTAGCATGATTTGCCCCAAGGAGGTGGCGGTCCTTGTGGCAAAGGTGGGGCCACACAGGCTCCCCTGCATTACTTTATATATTTTGGCCCTGGTGAGGTGGCGGTCCCGATGCCTTGATATGCACTAGGATAGGGTCCCCATGCGCCTCCCTCCTGTTTTATGTCAATGCCCTTTGGACCTGGCGCACCTGAGAGCGAAAAAAAAGCAAGCAAGGATGACTGTGCTTGCTTTTTTTTATTTTTAATCACAGCAGAATTTGTAGATTTGCTGTGATTTTCACCTTGATTTAAAAATATATATATACTTTTATGCCATGGCTGAGCCTGGGGGACCCCTGCACCAGGGATAGAGGTGTAAGGTAACAGTACCCTACCCTCTTTTCAATTTTTTTTCATTTTTTTTTTCAGACTCAGCTGAAGCCAAGTCTCAAAATGGCTGCAAAAACTTCCTGTATGAAATGTTGATGACAGACAATCTGATCTCTGCATGAGATCAGGAGTATTCGTGAAGGCTTTGCACCTCCAGATATACAAATTTGTTTTTTTATTAAATTTAAAAAACTACTTAACAAATTTACACCAAATCACAAAAAGGGTTGTCTCTGGTCTAAGACCTACCTTTCTGCCAAATTTGGTGTAATTCCGTCCAGGGGTTCGAGCTGTAGTTGTGTTCAAATCCCCATGGGAATTATAATGGGAAATGCACTTTTTTGACCCCTCTTTTGTCTTGTCCCTCACTTGACGGTTCACCCCAAAACCTCCCATTTACAACAAGATTCTCAGGCAAGTCAAAAAAAGTTTTTTCTTTAGAAAGTAGGTCCTGACTATAGCTACCTACTGGCGACCACCAATAGGTAATCTATATTACCTACTGGCAGTCACCAGTATGTAGTTATAGTTAGGACCTACTTCCCATAGGAAAAACATTTTTTGTTTTACCTATAACTTTAGCACTGTTTGACAAATCTTCACAAAATTTTCAAAACTAGTGTCACTTCAGCTGTTGTCAGAAAGATTTGCCGTGATCCATCAAGCAGGGGCTGAGAAAAAAGGGGGTCCCAAAATCCATTTTTCCCACACATTTTCCCATAGGAATTTTAGACATGCCTGCAGCCCAAAAAGCTAAAGGGAATTACACTAAATTTGGCAAAAAGATAGATCCAGGAAGATCTCTTTTTATAGTTTGGTGCCAATCCTTTCAGTAGTTTTGGAGTTATTTAAGGAAAAAGAAATATAGATATCTAGTGACAGAAATCGTCGACAAATCTGCCAATACTTCAACCAGGAAGTGTTGGCAGCCATCTTGGGACTCAGAATCAGCCAAGTCTTAAGAAAAAATGTAAACAGAATAAAAACAGAAGGGAGCAGGGTATAAATACCCAGAGCCCCTAGGCCTGATGGCAGAGTCCCACAAGTACCCCTCCTGGGGCCAAAAACAATTTTTTTTAAATGTCAATGTGAATATGTGGAGGATCTCTGCAGCTGCCATGCTCCACAACCAAGCACCGTTAGGGCTCTATCAGTTAAACCCTTGCTGATCTTCTGTGGTTTCCTTATCCCCGCTGCAGATAGTCTCTAGTCTCTAAATTGAGATCCCCATGCTTACCCCATTTTCGCAAATTCCTAGTCATGTCTCTCTCAAAAATATCTCATATGTAACACATTTCAAACAGATGTTGGCCCTGTTTCCATTTGGTATACCATGTGCCTGGTGCCTATGCTGTATCCTTGTTAGATGTAAATGGAAAGCACCGCATTTTCCAAGCATCATGTCTGTGACATCAGCACGGTCCCCAGTACGAACAAAGCCCGCGAATGAAAGGGGAGTCTGGTGTATTCTTGAAATCCGATCCTGGCTTTTTAGAATCTGATTGGTCCGTTTGGCTCTGGGAAGTATATTTTACAAATGATGCACTTTTTTTGGGATCAGCTGTGTTTTCTTTGTTGATAGTGACCCGAGGATCAGCGGTGTGAAGGCAGTAAAGAGTAATACTGATAGCGATATTTGTTAATGCCGCTCTGAGCTCTGTAACAGTGACGGACAATCAGCAGTATCTGGGCGATGAAGGGTGATATTAATAAGGCTGCTTGCATATACCACTCTGTACAGTGATGGGGGGATCAGCGATGTGAGGGCGATGAAGGGTGATATTATCGAGGCTGTTTGCTTACAATGCTCTGTGCAGTGACAGGAGGACCAGCAGTGAGGCCGATGAAAGGTGATATTCAGTGCTTTAAATGGAAAAACAGAAGTGCAGGTACTCTGTGCCAGAGTACCTGCTTGTTTCTGAGAAGTGCCGGTACTCTCCAATTAAAAGTATTACGTTTTTCTTGAGATGTGCCGGTACTCTCCCTCTCAAAATAAAAAAGTGCCGGTACTCAGTACCGGAGAGTACCGGCCCATTTAAAGCACTGATATTGACAATGCTGTTTGCTTAGAGCGCTCTTTACAGTGACGGAAGTATCAGCAGTGTGAGGGCAATTAAAGGTGATATTAATAAGGCTGTTTGCTTACAGCGCAGTGTACAGTGATGGGAGGATCAGCCGTGTGAATGTGATGAAGGGTGATATTAATAAGGCTGTTTGCTTATACCGCTCTGTACAATGACCTGAGGTTTGGCGGTGTGAAGGTGATGAAGAGTGATACTGATATCGCTATTTATTTACGCTGCTATGTCCTCTGTAACAGTGAAGAGATATCAGCGCTGAGAAGGCCATGAAGGGTGATACTGATATAGCTATTTGCTTGTACCATTCTGTACAGTGACGGAAGGATTAGTGGTGTGGTGGCAATGAAGGGTGATATTAATAAGGCTGTTTGCTTATACCGGTCTGCATAGTAATGGGAGCGTCAGCAGTGAGAAGGCTCTGATGGGTGATATTGATAGCCCTGCTTGCTAATACCACTCTGTACAGCGATGGGTGGATGAGTGGTATGAAGGCATGGAAGAGTGACAATAACAACCCTGTTTGCTTGTACTGCTTTGCACAGTGACCGGGCGATCAGCAGTGTGAAGGCAGTGAAGGGTGGTATGGACAATATTCATTGTTTACACCGATCAACACAGTTAGTGAATGGTCAGCTGCGTTTAAGCATTTCAGGCGGTACTAACGGTATTGTTTGCTTGAACTGTTCTATACAGTGAGGTGAGGATGAGAAGCGTGGGGGCACATGTACAGCACTCTGTACAGTAAGAGATGCGTCAGCAGTGTGAACCGTCATCTTGATAGAGCTATTTGCTTGAACTGCTCTGCACAGAAAATAACGTTTTGGCAGTGTTATTTGCTAATACAGCTCTAATCAGAAAGAGCAGTTTTAGCGGGGTGAAGGAAGTAAAGGTTGATACTGAGGGAGCTGTCTGCTTAGAACGCTCTTTAAAGTTAAAGAGTGGCTGACTGCTTTAAAGCAGTGAATAGGGATTTTGACAGCATTCCTCTCTATGGTGAGTAGAGTTCCTGTGGTTATAAGGCATTGAAGGGTCATATTGGCACTGTTGTCTGTTAATATATACAAACCCATGCAGCCACTCACACACCCACTCACAGACCCACACAACCACTTACATACCAACAAAACTAATCACACACCCACTGACAGAACCATGCAGCCACTCACACACCCACTCACAGACCCATACAGCCATTCACACACACACTTAAAGACCCACAAAACCACTCACACACCCACGCACAGATCCACACAACCACTCACACAACCACACAGACACTCACACACTCATACGGCTACTCACATGCCTACTCACAGACCCAAATGGCCACTCACACACCCACTCACAGACCCATACAGCCACGCACAAAATTACTCACTGACCCATAAAGCCACTTGCACACCAACTCACACACCCATACAGCCACGCACACACCCACTCTCAAAGGTTACAGGTTGCAGTTAGGAAGTAACATTTTAAAATAACAGAAATCCACTAAAAAAAAACAAAAGGTTACAGAGACATCATAGTTATGAAATAACATTAAAAAACACAGAAATTCACTGAAAAAACAAAGGTTACAGGGACTTTATAGTTAAGAAATAGTATTTACAAAACCTAGAAAATCACTGTAAAAAACAAAGGTCAATTGGGTATTAAAGTTAGGTTCAGATTTTACACACACAAAACCATAGAAATTCAGAATTAAGAGTTACCTGAGCTTACTACAACTTACGCCCCCCCAATGCACTGGTTAAGATCCACAAATCACATCACTTATGACATGGTCAGTGACATCATTGGTGACATCACTGATGACATCTGTGGCCAGGCCCTGTAGTTAACCCCTCCCCGCAGGCACCCAACTCCACACGTTACATGGCCTTCAGCAATGCATGCTGGGGATTGGTGTGTGAGTGGGTGTTTTTTTTTTTTTTTGCATTATGCTTCAGATCCGAGAACCCTTCACGAAGTTACACTGGGGGGCCATGCCAAGCCCAGCAAAGGATCTGCAATTTCTTGCCCTTGATGGGTCCCTTGAAGACCCTTCCTTTTGCCCGATGTGGTCAGGATACCTGAATCCTGACCCTTTATGTGTTTTTACACTTTATTTTTCCCTCCCTTGGCCCTAGCAACAAACAAAATGGCAGCCGCAACTTTCCTTTCAAGTTGCAGCCAGTCAATCAGGGCCTTGCTTTTCCCCTGGAACAACGAAGGACTGCATCCCTAGATATCTATATTTTCTTTTAATTGCTCCGAAACTATTGAACAGATTTACACCAAATTACAAAAAGCATTCGTTCTGGTCTAAGATCTAGCTTTCTGTCAAATTTTCTGCAGCTCCGTGCAGTGGTTTGGGCTGTAGTCATGTCTAAAATCCCCTAGGAAACTGCAAGGGAAAAAAACATTTTGGGATCCTCCCCTTTAAAAAAAAGCACAGTTTCTGGATCAAGATCTAGCTTTCTGCAAATTTGGTGTAATTCTATTCAGCGGTTAGGGCTGTAGTCATGTTCAAAATCCCTGTACGAAATTGCATAAAGAAAACACGCTTGGGACCCCTCTTCTTTCTTGACCCCCATTTGACGAATCACCCCTAACCTTCCTAGACAACAGCTTAAGTGACTGGCACTGAGGAGAACGGAGGGGGCGGCACCACAAGGCCCCTTTAAACTTGTTTGCGTGCCCACATCCGCGGGACACGCTGAGGAGAACGAAGAGGGCGGGACCACAAGGCCCCTTTAAACTTGTTTGCTAACCCGCATCCGCGGGACGCTCGCGGGACGCGCCCGGGCCAAGGGCGGCCCCGTTCTGTGCCTGTCATCGCCAGGAAGAGGCTGGGCTGGGCCACCCCCCTGACATTTACTCTACGTTTGTACCATTGTGTCACTGCTGCCTGAAGGTACCGTTCCTAATTATTCTCTTATCTCTATCAAGGACCGTTTCATCTTTATAGTCACTCTACACCCTAACTTCAGTTGGTAAAGGTCTGTGGAATTCTCTCGTTTGGGGCTATTGGAGGCGGGTATAGCCCCCAAAGAACTGTTTTGTGCTCTGGTCGCACAGGAGAGCGCTGGACTCTGACTGTGGTAGTTGGGGGTGGCTCAAGCCCCTATAAATTAGACACTTTGCTGCTTATTGGGAAGTGTTGGATTTGTTTTCCATTGCAGTTAGGATGGGGAAAAGGAAAGCCAGCGGCAATTCTACAGGGCAGGGGGGCGAAGAAAGTACCTCGCCATGCCGCTGAAAATTGTACTCTATCCCAAATTGACGATTTAATTGAAGAAGTAGAGTATGCTTGCGACCAAACCGTCTAAACATCCTAAAGGAAGACCTGATGTTGTGACTAAAGATATAAAATCTTTCTTTACTTCCGTGACTTCTGTTAACAATAAGACCTTGTTTGTACCATCACGAGGGTCCCAAATAGATCACATTACGCCAGATACTTTGACTAATTGTATAGAGAGTTCGAACCCGAATGTGGACCCGAATGTGGCTATTCAGCAGGACAGTGTACCTACTTATACGAACTGTTCTAATCGTTTTTTACCTTTGGCTTCGTTGGCAACCCCTAGCCCTGAGAAAGATGTTGCAAGGAAAAACAAGGAGCCAACAGTACATCTAGCCACTCAGACGGATCGGCCCATAGAGGCTCAGTTACTACAATTAATATCCGAAATAATGAGCTTAAAAGAGTACCTCACTTCCTTTAGTCACATGGTCCACATGAAGCTTGGTGGATTAACAGCAGTTATCGGGGACATCAGGAAATCTTCTTTTAACCCCAAACTTGACTCTTCACTCACACAAACTCAGCAAATTGATATATCTACGAAGGGAACGTACAGGGGAAAAGACGCAGGAGTGACCTCACTACCCAGTCAATGGGAAGTGGGTATTGCTCCTCTAGTGGCTAATTCAGATAAATATGATATTAAATTGCCTAGAGGGGCCAACCAAGAGAAGTATAGTGTTAAGTCCCCAGACAATGTTATCAAAGCCTCTCAACCAAGCACTCTGCCTAGCAAGTTGCTCCAGGGCCAGTGTGACATCTATATGACGAATATCCCCAAGTTGAGACATGGTTCAAGGGAACTAGAGGCTTCACTGAAGAACAAAGTAATTCACTGGATAAGGGGTGTGAAAAAATGTAGGTCCGTTATACGGGACGATTTAATAACTGCCCAGAGATTCACAAGTGATCTTTAGAAGATGTATTCAAAGTGTGCCTCCAAAAGGTGGCACACTTTTAGTGCACCTTCTAAATGCAGCCCTCTAGAGGCAGGGCTTGCAGGCAACTCCCACCGCACAGAACCACAGGGCATGCACAACACAGGGTTGAGGGGTTAGGGGGACTGGCCGCAGGGACTGGCCACAGGCCAGGCCCTGCTGCCAACCCTGCTGCACAGAGCCAAAGACTGTGCATGGCATGGGGTTGGTTGGTTACAGAGGGGTGGTCATAGGGCCTGGCCACAGCAGTAGTTAGATTAATGTATAGTACTGAAAATAAAAAAACATAGAAATTCACTTTAAAAAAACTAAGGTTACAAGGACATTATAGTTAGAAAATAGAATTTAAAAAAACTGAAATTCACTTAAAAAAACAAAGGTTACAGGAACATTATAGTTATGTTCTGAATTTAGTAGCACAAAACCAGAGAAATTCAGCAGTTATAGTTAGAGTTATTTCAAGTAACTATAACTCGCGGCTTATGGTAACTATAACTTGCACCCGCAGCACTCACAGTTTTCTCAGCCATAATTTTACTACAAATGTTACATTGATATTATTTATGATGCCATAGAACTGCTGTAATATCTGGGGTAATTAGCACTGCACGGCGAGGACCTAGCTTCCATGGGGAAAGTGTTCGTTTTTTGTCAATAACATTGGCGCCACTTTATGAATTTTCCCAAAATTTCCAAAACTAGTTTGCCACTCACTTCTGCTGCTGTTTCGAAAATTTCTGGATGATTCGTCAAGCAATGGCTGAGAAAAATAGGGGATTCCCAAAATGCGTTTTTCACCATGAAATTTCCCATAGGGATTTTAGACATGAATACAGCCCGAAACGCTGGACTGAATTACACCAAATTTGGCAGAAAGGTTAGATCTCGATCTAGAAAGAGCCCTTTTTTGTGACTTGGTGTAAATTCATTCTGTAGTTTTTGAGTATTTAAAGAAAAAACAAAATTGTATATCTAGAAACCTGGACCATCCACGGATCCAAAAGATTCCATGCTGAGATCTGATTTGCTGCCAACACTTCAATCAGGAAGTGTTGGCAGGCATTTTGGCACTCTGACTCAGCCGAGTCCCAAAATAAAACTAAAAAGGAAGAGAGAAGATGGCAGGGTAGGAACATTCTGAGCCCCTAGGCCTAGTGGTGGGATCCTCGCAAGGGCCATGGAGCATTTTTTTTAATTTTTCCCACAAAAACTGCAGAGGAACCGTGGATCGCTGGAAGAAAAAAAAACAGGCACAGTCTCCCGTTCTTGTTTAAATTTGAGCACTCGGTGGGCCAGGTCCCAGGGGCTAATTTAAATATAAAGCTGGAGGAGGGAAGCACATGGAGCCCTTCCACCAAGACGTTTGCTGCCCAGGAGACCACCACCTCCCTGAGGCAAGGCCAGGCCAAAACAAATAAAATACCAGGGGAGGAGTCCACTTGGACCCTCTCCATGACCATTAATGGGCTCAGGGGCCACCACTTCCCTGTGGTGAGAATGATTTATCAAAAAGGGGAAGGTGTCCATGGAGCCCCCTCCCAGGCCATTTACAGCCCTGGGATAACCACCTTTCTGAGGCTTTGGACAAATTTAGAATGGGGTCATGTGTCCCCCCCCCAGGCGTATTCAGCCCCGGGGACCACCACCTCCATGGGACAGACTGTACAATAAGAGAGGAGGGTGGCTGTGCAACCCCACTCCTGGAGCCACTTATGGTCCTGGGCATGGCCTCCCCTCCGGGGCCAACTATCTGTGTCCCAAGGTGGCCACCCTTGGTACATAGTTGTTTGCGGTCACTTGACGGGAGCTTTAACAGCCTCCACTAAGTGAGAGCTAACAGTAAGTCTGTTCCCAGTGAGAGAGCAGAAAATCTGTTCCCGCTTGCTGGGAGCAGACTTTCCATCTGTTTTCCTGATTGCTGTCAAGCATTTTTAGCTGATCCATACATACGGGAGCCATTCTGGCCTGGGGAGGGGGCACTTTGCCCCCTCTCTCTCTAAATGGTGGTGAAGCCCCAGGGGATGGAGCCTCTGGGGCCAATATTGGCTCAGGGACGAGGGCTTTATGCCACCTCCCCTATTTTAATGCGGGGCAAGCCCCGGGGATGAGATCCCCGCAGGCAATATTGGCCCGGTAAGGGGCTGCGTGCCCCTCTCCCCTCTTTAAATGCTGGACAGTCCCGAGTGGATGAGGTTTCCGGGGCCAATATTGGCGGGAGGAGCCTGCATGTCCCTCTCCCCCCTTAAAATGCTAGGCAGCCCCTGGGGGATGGGGTCCCTGGACCCAATATCAGCCAGGGGAGTAGGGCTGTGTGATCAAGAGAACATGGGTATGAAGAAGTACTACTGAAAGAGGGCCACATGTTGCTTGTCCAGAGTGCAGTATGTTATTGGGTAGACATTGGCCCTCATTCTGACCTTGGCGGGCGGCGGAGGCCGCCCGCCAAAGTCCCGCCGTCAGGTTACCGTTCCGCGGTCGAAAGACCGCGGCGGTAATTCTGACTTTCCCGCTGGGCTGGCGGGCGGTCGCCTTCAGACCGCCAGCCAGCCCAGCGGGAAAGAGGCTTCCACGATGAAGCCGGCTCGGAATCGAGCCGGCGGAGTGGAAGCTGTGCGACGGGTGCAGTTGCACCCGTCGCGTATTTCACTGTCTGCGCAGCAGACAGTGAAATACATGTAGGGGCCCTCTTACGGGGGCCCCTGCAATGCCCATGCCAGTGGCATGGGCACTGCAGGGGCCCCCAGGGGCCCCGCGACCCCCCCTACCGCCTTCCGGATCTCGGCGGTCCGACCGCCGGGATCTGGAGGGCGGTAGGGGGGGTCGGAATCCCCGCGGCGGTGCAGCAAGCTGCGCCGCCGCGGAGGATTCAATGGGGCCGCAGTACACTGGCGGGACCCCGCCAGTGGTGCCGGTCCGACCGCGGCTTTACCGCCGCGGTCGGAATCCCCATTGGAGCACCGCCGGCCTGTCGGCGGTGCTCCCGCGGTCCTCCGCCCTGGCGGTCAAAGACCGCCAGGGTCAGAATGACCACCATTGTGTGCTCCCCTGAATTGCTTAAACTGCTGTGTGGGAAAGTGTAGGCTCAGCGTAAAAGGTCCAAAATGACTATGGTGGTAAGCCAATGATCAAGCAAGGTCAAAGGCCTCATTTGTTTCTTAGGAAAAGTTACAATACTGTCAGGTGGTCTGACATATTTAAGTTGAAAAGCATATGTTTAAGTAAATAAGCATTTAAGAGTAGACTGTGATTACTCTGGAGAAAGAAGCATTGCATTACACAGAATCTCAGAGATTTCCATATGAAACAAGAGTTTTGGTGTTATTTATCCTCTCTGACAAATTGTATGCCCTTTTATGAGAGCTAGTATTTCCATTTGTCTCCTTAAATTCTATGTATATGTGTAATGTTATCACTGTGTGCCTGAAGTTTGCATTGTGAGAAGTTTACCGCTTAATACAGTTGGCCTGAGGTAGTGATGGTGACAAGCCAATAGTACATGCTATCCATGTGGTTGGTTCACAGGAAACAGTTATGTCCTATGCCATAGGTCTATTACATTTACTATGGAAAGGTCTGACATAGTCAAAAGGCATGGATCGTTTATTCTGAAAAGCAATGCATCCAGCCAATAGAACATTTCCTGGTGCCCAGGCAACCACAGAAATAATCTCCTAAGCCCTGAAAAATCTCAGAGGGACACCTACAAACTCTCAGGGTGCCAGACAGAGGCCATCAGCGAAGTGCAGCGCACGTGCCAGTTGCGACTGGTCAACTGAAAGCTGTAGGGAAAAGGCCTTTTTCAACTTTTTGTGTCCCTGTAGCCACACAGGAGATCATCCAACGGACCTTTGGAATCCCCTTCTTTGTCATGGGTATACAGGGGAGAAGATCCAAAGCTTCAGAGATTCTCACAGGACTAAGTCAGCAGGTATAGTCCTTTTTTGTTCCAGAAGTGTTCTGATGGGGAGCATTGGGGTGCCACCTTTATGTCTGGCACTAGCTAGTGGACAGGGAATTGAGATGACTCCTGGGCACTCCCTAACCAATGAGGTAAAAGTTCCAAGGAGCAACCCTATAAACATTTTCAGTAGTCCCTGCTTGCCTTATTTTAATCAGGGTAATTTTAAGATGGCAAAAGTCTTTGGCCACACTAAACTTGGGCTCAGTGTAGAGGAGTACACTACATCAGTCCCCCACATCCTCCCACATCTAACACTAAAATCTAATTTGAAGCAGGCCTTGTACCCATACCTACATAGTAGACAGACGTCTGGTAGGCCCTACAGCTCCCAGACAAGTTATGCATGAATTGTTCTGTCATTTTGTTCTTTTGCTTTCAAGAGTGCCAAAGTGTTGAATGTGGCTCAAACAGATTTGTTAGGCACATTTGACACTATTATCAAAAAAGATGACCACAGCTTCCACCCTACATATTCTGCTGAGCTCAGAAATGTCATCTCTGCCCATTTAGGTCAATGTATTGTGTTCTTCTTGGAAGGAATTTCACATCTCTTTCACTCCATATTCAGGCCATGTACAGGCTGACTGGTTGTCCAATGTTAATGCTAATTAGACATATAAAACCTCCAGTAGGGAAAAGGTAACTTTGTAAGTGTTACTTTTTATTAATATTTATTACAAATCCAATGTAACAGTTTAATTAGATTTTTTATAACTACCAATAATAGTGTTTTCTTTTTTTATGATTTTTAATCTGACCCAATTTCCTTTATACAGTAATAGTATTAAAATCTGTTCTCAGACTTTCTACATAGGACAAGTAGGCCTGCCACAGCAGTGAAAATAGCTTTTAAAGGCTAGCCAGAGCAGGGACACAGCAACATAAATTTTCTACATGTTGCACTTTTGTCACGTTTAAAATGTCATACACCCTACCTTGTGGGTGACAAGGATTATATCAGGGTAGCTTACTAATATTTGTAAAGGAGGTTTTTAACTATCTAAAAGGGTTATTTTGACAGGTCACATTGTAGGTATAGCCTGCAGCAGTCAGGCTACAGTGATAGGCCTTATCCAGTGTTTTCCTTGGTTATGCCAGTGGATGGCACAATAAGTGTTGCAGCCCACAGGTGACAATTAACTTTTCATTCCATTGGTGAACACCATATACTGTGGCGTTATAAAAAATATAATTGTGCCAATCAGGAATTAGCCAATTTGTTCATGTTTTAGGAATCAGAAAATATACACTGGGCACAGGTGGCAGAGGTCTAGTGTCCAGAGTCTAATAACCAGCAATACAATTCAGAAAAAAATGGGGTGACCATACAAAATGGGGAATTTCCCTACACAGTCCAATCACAGACAAAAGGTGGGGAGCAACTTAGCCATTCTCTTGGCAGTTTTTATCATCTAAGCAGGAAGGATATTCAAAAACTCTCTGCATTGACCTACTCAGTTCCAGGCTCCCATCCTACTGTTGAGTCCACCCCTATG
Source organism: Pleurodeles waltl (assembly GCF_031143425.1). Taxonomy (NCBI): domain Eukaryota; kingdom Metazoa; phylum Chordata; class Amphibia; order Caudata; family Salamandridae; genus Pleurodeles; species Pleurodeles waltl. The sequence goes on from NC_090436.1 coordinate 737,600,964, forward strand.
GGAAGTTGTACTCACTTCCTGCCCTTGGCAGTACTGCCACTTTGCCAAACTCAGGCCAACCACTAACCTAGCCAATGGGGAAAACGTCTAATCTGCAGGCCTTCCCTGTTATAGAGCTAAACCTACTCCACCCACATACGCCTCCCAGCAGGTGAAAAATACCACTATGGCCAACAGGTGGTGAGGCTCATCCTATTTCCTATGCCAGACCTCTGCTCTTAATTTAGGGCCATTTCTGCCCAAAAGGCAAGTAACCAACAGAGGCCACTGATAACTGTTAGAAACAGGCACCTACCCATCCACTGACAGGTGGACGCTTCAATCTGGCACCATAAGAAGGCCTTGCTTCCAGTTGTGGGGCTGGCAAGGAGCCACTCATTTGATCCTAAGGTCTCCTTGGCATCTTAGGTTTCTCATGGTGAGTGACTATGACCTCAAGCTGTAGATACCCTGCTTTCACTCTCATTTCTGTCATCCCAAGGTTAGTATCCTAAGGCTGGACAGGTACCTGTCAGTCCAGGTTTTCTAGAGGGAGGGGGGCAGACAGTCCTCATTAAGGCTAACACATTCTGTCTGTGCATTGTAGGAGTCTGTCTGCCTATGTATCCTGTTGCTGTGATGGTGCAGACAGTACCACTAGGCCTGAAGCCTGGTCACCAATGCCAGTCTTGGGGTCCTCAGAGTAGAAAACCCCTAGCTCTCTGGTCCTCCCACTTGTGGCATCCTACTCCTACACTTTACACTTCTACCGGGCCTCCGTACCCTTCACATTACCCTCACAAATATGTGTTTTTGGACATCCTGGTTGCCCACCTCTCCAAGCTGATTTCTCACCTGTGGGAGCTCATTGCCAAGGATGCAGTGTAGGTACATGCCAGGTCTAACAATTATCCTTCTCTAGGCAAGTACTCCCTCCCATTGTAAGAATACTAAGGCCACAGTGCGGACCACTTTCTGCCCACAAACCTTCCACACCCTGCACACCTCTCCTGGCAGATACTGTTCTGGGGAGAACAGCCTTTTGAATGCCATAGTTTGGCTTTCAAAGGTATCCCATATAGTAGTGATGGGAGCCTCATTTGGTGTGACCCATGTGGAAGTTATTCCCATCATCATGAGGACTATAAGGGCCTTCTCTGAGCAATTCTCTCCTAAAGCTACAATACCCACTCTTGCGGATTGCCCACTAGTGCTAACTTTTCTCTTGGGTTATAAGGAATCACCATTTTCTGTGCCCTGGCTGCATGCATTCAAAGCACCTTCCCCTCTCAACAGGTTTCTTTCCTCCTGGGTTCCCACTTCCCTACATTTCAAGAGTGGGTTGGGTCTCTTCCCCTTTTCAAAAGTTTGGGACTCTAAGGAGTTTTGAATTTGAGAGTGGTTGCTCCCATTCTTTCAACCTTTCTCTGGTGCGGGTGTGCCCCCCTTCTTGGTGCCACCCCCCTCAGATTGTTTAGGAACCCAAGTGCTTACCCACAATTCAGGTGCCCTCCCATGCTCCCTAGGATCAGTCAGCTTGGAGTCCACTAGATGCTGGTGGTATCTTTGTAGAATGATTACTAAAGAAGTGCTCAGTCATAATCAAATTATATAGCAGATCATAAGTATCTACTGTATTGTCCTTCTGTCAGTACTCCATTGTGTTCAGTGAGATGTCTACAAAATCATCCTAGGACTGTTGTGCTTCTTTGTGTGTGTCACATGATTTTCATGTAACATTCCTCAAGTCTGAGAACAATATTCTCCACCAGTTCATCTTTCATGTGGATGTATGAGTCAGCTACTCCCTCCTCTAGAGTTATGAGCATATACCTCCCAAGTATAGGTACCATCTTCTACAATAATACTTCCTAGTGTGACTTATTGTCAAAGCCCAGCTCACCTGAGTCCTTGTTCAGTTCTGATGGAGGCTGAAGACAATCCGACCCCACCCTGAAACTGCTTGTTCCAGCACACTAGTTTTTAAAACAGTGCACTAAGAACAGAAGCTCAAGGGAAGGGGGGAAGTGGATAAAATAAAATAAAGAGACAACAGCGTTCTTGCGTTTCCACTGTTGAAGTGCTGCACAAATCTGCGGCCCTCTCTGACTTCGGTAGAAACTGGTGCCTAATGAAACATAAACAAAGAACAGATAAGTACATCCTATTCCTAACTGGGTTCCTGACTATCCCTTTATTTATAAAAAAAATTCTTCTAAAAGTACCTCTTGGATCCTGGTCTCTAGTTTCCAGGTTTGGAATGTGTTACTGCTCTGGGATGTGCTTTCTATTACTCTAAAGCTTCTAAAAAATTAAACAAATACCGTTATCAGAATTATCAATATCAAACATTCATCTTAATATAACTAAAGCCTAAATTGCCAATAGCAGACTCACTTTTCCCATATTTCCAGAATCTTTTATAAAACAAATACTGTACTTTTACGTCAAAATACAGCATGTCATTTGTGCAAGTCCTTGATTTACTGTTTGCCTTGCTGTTAATGGTTTCCACGGTTCGATTCTTAAAAGTTCCATAAAAAAATGTTTGCTTCACAAAGTTCCGCAAAGTATTGTTGTAACAAAGAGTTTGAATCACAATGTTCGTGGAAGGTATCTTGTTTCAAATTGTCTATACACGAATCCAGAAATTGTTGTCAAAGTTCTTTCAGGTAATAAAAGTTTTGCACTTACTTGTTGCTGGCAAGAGATACTGATCAGTCTAACCTTGTCTTCTTCTCTTTTGCAGGTTGCTTGTAGGAGAGAGGCTGAGGCAAGGAGGAAACGGAAACCGGAAGAAGGAAGAGCCAGCAGCTGCGCCCATTGAAGCCAATGAAAGTCTGCAGGAGTGCCAGCGCCGAGGGATCTGTCCTCAGGTAAGCGGGAGGTGGACGAGCACAAGCACTGGGCGAGGCTCGAGGGCTGCCTTTTATAGACAGGGCTGGGTGTGGTCCTCACATGCTGCACATGTTCTTGAAAGGTGTGCAGAGCTGGGTGTGGTTTGAAGAGCTGGGTGTGGTCCTCACATGCTGCACATGTTCTTGAAAGGTGTGCAAAGTTTCAGTTATTATGCAAATGAGTTAAATTAACACATGGCCTAGAGAGGAGTCTTTTAAAGAAGCCTTGGTAAAAGCAAGGGCCAATGTGTAAACAAAACAGCACATTAAACAACATACACAGAAGCCTAGGGGGGGGGGGAAGGTGAGATAACAAGAAAGGCTTTCAATAGTAAGTTTAAAAGGGAGCTATTACAGAACCCACTAGTGCAGTGAGAGGGGACATGCTCTTTGCTGTGCACAAACTCTAACACTTATCTCCCATGCACATTCTCAATTCACTCTAATTGGAGGTGACTCCTTAGTCAATGCCCTCCCCACCACCCAGCTAAGCACAATACCCTTGGTCAAAAGAGGGGTATGTTCCCCCTCCCTTGAACACCTCACCATTGCCTCATCTATCTTCACTGGACCCGGATGCCCTCAGGTCCTTCAAGTCCATCTTGTGCCGACGCCGTCTGTAGTCCAGCAAAGATCAAGGTTAAATGTTTCTCCTCCAGTGCAAGGGTAGCCCGTTTTAATTTTAAAGCCCTCTCTGTCTGCCTTTCCTCCAGCACTGATGGAGTCAAAGTAGGAGAAAACAGACTGCTCCCCACTCTGGATACTGTAGATGATGATACTCCTTGAAGAGAACACTCCCTTGACACTGGGGCTTCTTCAATTTCATCTTCAGCAGTGAGATGAGCTTCAGGTGCTTCATCCTAGTTCCTGGGGGTCTGTTTGTAGTCCACCTTCCTACATTCAGGTCCACCTTCATCTTCCTTGCCTTGCACATGGCCTACATCTCCACCACAGAATGCCAAACCAGGGTAGGCATATCAACCTCTATGTTCTTAAAAAGTATGTATGGTGCAAAAGCTGGATTCAATAATTTTGAAAAGTCAAAACTGACCCTTTCTAAAGATCCGATACAAATTAATAATCAAAAATAAATGTTTGCTGTCAATTGAATTTAGGGACTTTGAACTTCAAGCTTTAAAAATGAGCTGTTTTGTTATACACAGACTCTGGATCCACCGTTGAACACCAATGTGACAAAATGGTGTATTAGTTGGGATGGCTTGGTGTTCACTGCACGTAAAAAAGTCACTATTTTGCTAGGCCCAGTCAAATGTTTCATAGTTTAACCCTACACAAGTCCCCTAGTAACTAAGGCACGGAGCAGACAGACAATTAAAATGTGTAAAGCATTTAGAAGTACCAAAACAGTTTAAAAAGTGGAATAAGCAACACCTAAAAATGCCAATCCAGTTTAGAAAAATAGAGTAAAATTTAGGAGATATCAGAAAAAATAGTACCAAGAAGCACTAAGTGCCAATGATAGTCTATATTAGCAGTAGACAGGGAAGTAGATGTGAGTTCAGACTGACTGTGATGGAGTTAGAGATTTGCACTATAATCATTCTTGCTAGAAGCTCCTTGGAAGGACTAACAGGTTAGCTGTCTGCCAGGATTTTCTAATCATTAAAAAGCACAAACACACATATAAATATTTATGCAAATAAATAGGCACAGGGTCTTTGGGTGAGTCCTCTACTGCCATTGCCTGCGTGCCCTTTGCGTGAAGGAATTTGTGCACTACTGCTTACAAATGAGTGTGTTTCAGTGCCAGGGCAGATGGTCCAGTCATTTTGTATTACATTTTATAGGTCTCATTTCCTTTCTTTTCTTTTTTTCCTTCTCCTTTTTTTCATTTGTTTAAAGCATACTACAGCTTGCCAGACAGTGCAAATGGTTATTTGCTACTCATTTCATCTGCTGCACACCACAACCTATGCAGCCAATTCAGTGTATCATATGATTACCTTCCAAGAGCATGTAGGTTCTAAACCTAAAGGCCATGCTGGAATTATAAAACAATGATACACTATGCACAATAACATTGCAAGATGGCCACTCCCTGCTATGTTTAATTTTATTTGTAAATGCAAGCATATGACCGCCATGCATATGTTGTTGAGTTTGTATGAGTTTCATTGTGGTTGTATAAGTGGGTAAATACAACAATGAGTACGTGTGTGAATGAATGGATACATGAGTACAAGGATGAGTGACAAAGTGCATGTGTAATGACGGTGGCTTAGGGAAAGAGCAGGGCCAATGCAATTATTGATATTCTGAACCAATAGTTGTCCAAGAATCATGCTGTCCTGCCAGATTAGCTCAATTAATGTTGCATAATATAGTAAAACAAGTTGTGCAGAATAAATCTAAAGCACCAACAATTTTTATGCCAATGGGTATAACTTTGCAGTCTAGTCATTTTTAAACACTTTTTCAGTGACAGAATATTATCACACCATGAAATCATTTATTTAATCTTTTCTGGTTTGCTTTCTTTTCCATTTGAGCAAAACAATTGTTATGTGATGCTTGTAGAGGACCAATAATCGCAAAGTACTGGAAATAGTAATTATGTGAACATTGTATAAAAAAGTCACCATGACACAGAATCACATAAAAACTCCTAGAGAACCAGCAACACCATGTGCCTGACTGTCTGTACAAACTTGCTTTCAATAGGTGCTACAGCTTATGTTTTTTTTTTCTTTTCCTCGCAAGTTCCTGCTGTTCCTGTTAAAGGCTTAGCCTCAAGATCCAATATCAAGGAGGATAGGAACAGGCAGGAGGCAGTTGCTTAGCTGTGCCACTATAACATCAAGGTCTATGTAGTGGAATTCCGTCAGATGGTAACACTGCAGGAAAGGAGGAGGAGGAGGCAGCAGGTGTGGTTCATTCCTCCTCCAGTGCCCAGTTGACAGAACTGAGGGCAAGAAATCATCACCCCAGCCACCACAGGCAGACAAGTGGACTGTCTCAGCAGGCACCACTACTTCCACCTCAAACATTGGGATCCTCCTCTGAAAGGCCCTCAAACGCTTATCGTACATAGAGGGTGCCATAGGGACATTTTGAATAGTTTAGAAGTCTTAGAGAGACATTTTGAGTGAGGCCTGTTGTGGTAGTAACAGTAGGGGAATTGGTAGATTAGTTAAGGATAATAACATTTTATGTGTCTTTGATTGATTTAGGGAGAGGGGTAGATGGTGTGTTTGGGAAATGGGAAATGGGTTGGATAGTGTAGGATCATTTTGCATGTTTTTGAGGGTTTAGGGAAAAGAGTGAGATTAGGGAAAAGAGTGCAGTTGAAATGCATATTTTATTTTTTCCTACTCAGAGGTGAATATTGTTGCTGTGCCCATCATTATCATGTCCACCACAGCTGCTTTGAGTCCTCCTGTTTCCCATAGAAGTATATAAATATTGGTTCTTCTTCTGAAAGTTGTTGTTGAGACTTGCAGATTGTATTTCTTCCAAAAAGAGACAGACCTGTTGTGTCCATTACTCCTTGCACTGTGCTAGTCCCTTGGAACCATTGCATTGCTATACACCTTTCACAGGGATCCGAAGTAGCTTACCCGATATATGGAAGCTGTGATGGCTCTGGACTGTTGAAAGCAGTCAGAAAAAGAAGGGCTCCAAACACCTTTAAAATGTTAGGGTTAGCATGAAAGTGGACAGTTTGCATAAACTTGGATATCCCACTCTCTGCTCATGTCAATGGTTGCACATGGTGGTAAACATTACAACTTTCTGTGTCTTTTCTTCAGTCTCCTTCACTTAATCGAGAGAACCACATGGGACAATATATTGAAATGGCCTGAGACACAGAGAGCTTAAGCTGTAGTAATTGATTGTCTCAGCTGTCACAAGTTGCACTTTTTCAGTAACATTTTTGTACTAAATTATACTTTTCTAGTAAGTCTCTACCTTCTTCATTTTATATGGGAGGGTGGTGCAGTCCCAGTGTTTAGGCAGGTGCTGTCCCAGCCTACACCAAAAGTGTAAGTTGCTACAAAAGTGCCATTTGTGAATACCAGAAGCTAGTAATCTTACTCAAAATTGTAATTTACCTTTTGTCTCTGAATCCTCTGGGGCTAGCTCTACAGTATAGTTTTGTGAACCAGGATTCCTTCTGGCTGATCCAATAATTTCAGGTTGTGTTTCATAAGTGATCCAGCCTTCCCTGATCTACTCCATTGTAACTCATCCCCTTTCCACTCTCCTTATTGGTCTGTAATTGCTCATGTAAATGATATATCCATCGACAGCTCCCTCCTTTGCAACCCAAGTGTAGCTAACTTGTATGTCTAAATTTCTACATTGGTACATGAGCAACACTGCCTTTGTGAATCATTCCAATTTACGCAATCCATGTTTTTTTTAAATTGCTTAACTTGATGCTATCTTGCATTCATTCTGGGCTGATTGGCACATTCTCGGTGGTGTGATGTCCAGGAGTCAATAGTATTCCTTTTTCTACATAAAGATTCTGTAAGAAATTGGGTTATTAGTTTGTGAAGAGTGGAAGCCCTACTCAAATAATGAACACAACCCTTGTCTAGGTAAACTTCAAAAGTCACTACATTAACCAGTGATTAACCTTTTGGTAGCTTGGCACAAAGCTTAACTTAGAGGCAATCTGTAAATTATTTATGCAGCATACAAATAGTAATGAAGTGAAAATCAAACACAAAAAAATTCCAAACCAATTTGGAAAAGTAGAGTACATTTAAATAAATAGAATTGCACTGAAAATAAACAACATTCAAACAGTGGAGCAAGAGATATTGAATTTAAAAGGTTTTAGTGAAACTAATGCCAAGAGGCAAAAAGCATTGCTTGTGGTTGTCTGGTCATGCTGGATCAAGGAAAAGTCACAAGTTCAGGCCGACCGCAATAGACTATGGGTCTGATACATGAACCAGGCTAGTCCTGCAGAAAAGTTACCTTCTCAAGTCTAATGGGAAGAGGCCATGAGAAAGAGACATGAAGAACAAGTTGAGTGTCATGGACCGTCATTGCAGCATTGTGACAGAAGCTTTGTATTGGTTGAGTGTCATGGATCGCCACTGTGGAGCAAAGAGCAGGTCCCTCTGCAATTTCACAGTAGTGGTGGCATGGGTGACAGAGTTCAGTAGAGCAACAATGGCCCCCATGATGTGGGGGCCACGCTCAAGAGGGCCTCCTCAGCACAGTACTCTGGCCTCAGAGCTCCTGTTTGAGTCCAGAGCAGGGCCCCCTCCATGTAGTATGCAGGGAGGGCAACCTCAAGTTTGTTACACCACTGGCAGAGTGTTGGGATGAATGGGCCTGTTCACAGTCACGAGGATCCAAAATGTCAAAACTTTCACCTTTTCCTTAGGAGGAGCTCTCACTGATGCCAGCCAGCGGTTCAGGACCTGGAGGGCACTTCTTGCGGATTAGGACTCACTGCAGCAGAGGCCAGCAGCAGGACTCAGGCAGGTTCAATTTGAACTCGTCAGCTGGGCAGTTGCAGGAAAGCCTCTTGAAGCTTGTTGTGTCCCTGTAGCTCACATAGGAGGTCAGCCAACTGACCCTTGGAGTCACTCTGGGGACTCTGGGAGCAAGACAAGCAGGTCCAATCTTCCTTGTTCAGGTAGCAAGTCAGTCCATTAAGAAGCAATGCACTCCTTCTCGCAGCAGGGCAGTCCTTCTTCTGAATCTTCCACAGGTTCAGGAGTGTTCTGAAGTGGGTTCTGAGAGTGGCACCTTGTGTCCCCAGTGCCATCCTTTGCCATCCTTTGTTTGGGGGGCAATCCCAAGCCCACTCCCAACTAGATCTGACCAGTTCCACTGTCCTTCCTGGGATTGACTCCTAACTGTCTAGGGGGCTAAAAGCAAGGCCAGGCCTGGTGATGGTTTCCTTTGTGTGAACAGTATGAAAAGCCCTTTGAATTGTAAGTGGGGCTAGGTACAGCTCCTCCTCAGTTATCCTGTCAAGATGGCCTATCGTATCTACACCTAAGTCCTCTTTGTCTCCATGCCTGGATGAATCAACAATCCACTGCAGCAGATACAGCCACAGTCAAATGACCCTGTTTGCAGGCAAAAGGACAGTGGGTTTCGGCACAGAAATGCCAACTTTCTGAAAATGGCATTTTCAGAATTGTGACTTAAAATCAGGCTTAAAGCATTACAGAGGGTTTTAAATTGCAATGTATTTGAGTGTGGACATAATTTCACTATCTGAAGTTAGCACTTATTGAAATGTAATAAATTATCTCAGCCCAAAGGACAGCTAGCTTCACAACAGTGAAAAACAATTTTAGGAGTTTCTCACTGCCAGGTCATGTCAAACGTATACCACACATCCTGCTTTTTAAATACCATGCACCATGCTCTTGGAGCTCTAGGAGCTGTTAGGGTCTACCTTAGGGGTGATTTATAAGTAATACAATGGAAGATTTAGGCCTGACAAAAGGTTTATTTTGTGAGGTTGAAATGGCAGTTTAAAAAACTGCACAGGCCTGAGGCATGTTTTAAAGTGTTACTTTAGTGAGTGGCACAATGAGTGTTGCAGCCCCCCAGTAGTATTTACTTTTCTGGCAGCCTTAAGTACATGTAGTACCATTTACTAGTGACCTGCAAGTAAAGTAAGTGTGCCAATTAGGTGTTGGCCAATTTTACAATGTTTCAGAGAGTGCACAAGCACTTTAGCACCGGTTAGGAAGATTCCCAGTGCCCACAAAAACTAGTTACGCAACAATCAGAGTAAAGGCAAAATATTTGGCAGAATACAAATCCAAGGATGTCAAGTAGAACAGATTCACTTTGCCAGACTGAGGAGCACCTCTAATTCTGATGGTATCTATCAGCAGATAATTTATCTATCACATGCATGCCTTTCCTTTCTTTACTTCTCAGTGCGCCAAAGTAATTGCAAAATAACACCTTGTGCTTTAAAACCACCATCATATGTAGATCGAAATATGCTGTCAGAAGCAAAGAAACAATGGGAAATTGCTCAGTGGGATGAAGTAGCTGAAGCCCTTAAACATGGTGCAGTAAAAGCTGTCTGGAAATGCATTTCAGGTGTATCACATCCCGCGGATAGCCATCTAGAAACAGTAATTTCCCCAGAAATATGGATGACTCTTTTGAGGGTATTTATGCACAGTGGTGTAACACACAGAGCAGGCTGCAGAAACACGAATGTGATTAGTAAATATGTACAGTGATCCTTCATCCATAGATCACCTATTGAGTGACAGAGTGAGGGAGGCTATGAGGTTTACCCTCACTGAAACAGCCCTTAACCAAATGAAAAGAGAAAAGGCCCCAGGTCTTGGCGGTATCCTATGTGATATGTATCTTTCTCAACCTGACGTATGGATTCCTTATCTCAATTCCCTCAGTAATGCTATCTTGAGGGATGAGGGCATTCCTTCTTCATGGCAAGAGGCGGTCATAATCGCACTGTATAAAAAGGGAGATAGAGATTAACTGGCTAGTTACAGGCCCAAAAGCCTAAACAACACTAGCCAGAAGATTTTTTGTAGGCAGGTGCTGGCTAGACTTCACTTGATAACAATTTGATTCTTTTAGAGGAACAGGCAGGCTTTAGGGCTAAAATCAGCACCCTTGACCAGGTTTTTCGTGTTATGACTATTTGCTGGAAATACACGTCTCTGAGGCAGGACCATCTGTACGTTGCATTTATAGACTTACGAGCATCATTTGACCTGGTACCGAGAGACACCTTAAGGGAGGTTTTGGAAGCTTATGGATTTCTGGTGATGGATTCCGAGAGCTTTGCACCAAGACACATATGGAAAAGTTGGATGGAGCAGAGGAGGGAACCTTACATCTAAAATCCCCATTAGGCGAGGAGTAAAGCAACGGTGCATGCTTGTGCCAACATTATTTAGCTTGTACATAAACAGCACAGTCAAAAGGTTGTTGCAATGTAGGCACAATGCACCTAAAATCGTTGGGGCTCCTGTCCAGTTTTTATGTTCACAGATGATACACTTCTAATATCAAGATCCCCTATGGAACTGGGATGTGAGCTGGACACCTTTGCAGCTTTTTGCCATGAAAGAGGACTAGAAATAAATCACTAAAAGTCCAAATTTATGGTGATTAATCACCATCGGTCCCTCAAAAAGAAGCTGACAATCTTTGGTGCTCCACTTGAACAAGTCAAAAATTTTAAGTATCTGGGGTAAAGCTGCCGGATAGTATGCACTGGGAACCTCAAGTAAACAAAAGTAAGACTATCCTATTTCAGAGGGCAATGGCCATACGGGGAAGATATAAAACTACTGGAGGGGGGCTCAGTGTACGCCTGCTTTCAAAGTTTATGGGGCAGCGGCTGTGCCAGGAGCCATATATGGGGCTGAGATATGGGTTTATGCAAATGTAACGCCGTTGTCACAGACAGAAAATAAGTTTATTAGGGCTTTGTTTGATTTCCCTATGAGTGTACCTCTTTTACCAATGACATAAGACTTATCTTTAAATAAGATCCACCATCTGATTGCCTTGAGACCCCTTGTGTAATGGGTAAATCTGTGGAATCTTCTCCACATAGGAATTCACTTGCTGAATTGGTATCTCTAGATCCACAAGTACGAATACCCTGGTTGAAACATGTAAAACAATAACTGGCATGTTAAAAATGGGGGAACTGTGGAGCAGGCCTTGGTCAATTGGGAAAGATGTTGTCCAGAAATTGAAGAGGGAAAATTGGTATTACATTGCATTAAGGGCCTGGGCCGAACAGAAGAATGGGAGCATAGCAGCGCAGTTCTTGTTACATAAATATATTCCTAAATTTGAATCATATGTAGATAGAATTTCTCCCTTTCAAGCAAAATGACTGTATATTCTGTTTAGATGTGGGGTAAAAGAGTTAGTGAACAATCTCCCTGTCCATATTGCCGAGTGCATAATGAGTCAGAGGCTCATTTTTTCTTTTTTTCGTCCTCTATACGCATAGCTGTGAAAAAAATGGAAAATACCACTATGTAAATTACTAGCCATGATACAACATTGGGTAACGTTGTGAATTCCAAAGAGTGAAACACAAGAAGTAATAGTGTTCACAGTTTCGCGCTATTTGCACTGGGCTTGGAGACTGAGACTGAGAGTTAGCATCCAAAAGATCAAGCAATTATGTGGGCCTAATTAGATACAGTTTACATAAGACTCAGGTCCAGCATTTCATGTGATTGCAGAACCTATTGTGGATTGTTTTACGTAAATATTTGACATGGTCAATTGTATACATTTTATATGATTTTTAGTATGCATATGATCTTACGTCATTTTATCTGTTTTACTATGATATGAACTTTATATGGCTTTTCAGCCGAAACAAAGTATTTACTAAGTAAATAGAAATAACATACATAAGAAAGAGATTTTACCATTCTAAGTATGGGCAATGTTGACGTTTAATTATTTAACCTATTTTCCTTGCTCTGCATGCATAAAGCACACATGCCTTGATGTAGGTGTACACATGCATTTTTCATATACATTGGACACCTGTGTCTGTAGTATTAACCCTAAATGTGCTTCAATATGTACTTCAAATGTGTATATGTAAAATTATGAATTTCTGGAAACTGTGAGCTGTTTATTTTTTCCTGTAGTGGGCATGTTTCGAAACAAACAAAAAATTCGACCTCGTGTTTATAAACATTAGATGCACTGCTGCATTTTACAGCTATCTCTATGATATTTATACCGAATTTATTTGGGTTCGCTTTAGGTGCACAAGATGAAGTGTAGTGTGCGTTCTTAAATGTTTGTTCATACACAAAATGTACTGCTTCTTGAGTAGTAGCCTTGTTTGCATTAATGTCCCTTGCCACTTCCCTAATCGCTCCCCTGGAAATGCTCGCATTAGTTTCAATTAATCCTTAGCGTAAATTATTCAACGTTCCATAGCACACACGTGTGCCCCACCTGCACACGTAAGTATTGTTAGTTGCATTGCATGTAATATACACTCGCATGCACTGTAAATTTTGCCAGGCATAAGTCAGATTGAGAAAATATTTTTGCATCTCCCCTGGTGCATCTTTATCTGACAAGGATTCAGTAGTACTTTATTACTGGGGTACTACTTACAATGTGATTTTTTCCTTTCACTCATAGGCCTCACTGCTGCTTTGCTCTACGCTTCACCAGTTCTAGCTTTTTGCATTGGCATCAATAACACCTAGCTCTTTCTTTGCTACCGCTTATCTCTGAGGTCTAGAAGAAATTGGCAGGAACAGAACATAGATGGGTGTCATGTACTTTGAACAATTTCGAATCCTTAGGCGCTTTTTGGCCCATATCCATCAAAAAGGAGACTGTTGAATAGCCAAATATTTGACAAGGGCCAATCCTGTAATGTCAGCAGAGAAATAAGTCTGTTTAAAGTGTCCCTGATGTGAAGAGACTTGGGGCTTGATTTGATTATTGGCAGATGGAATCATCTCTGTTGACCTGGTGGAGGACTTAACCTTTACCCATACAAGACTACTCTGCCTGCCAAATTTAGAAACGACCAAGCAAAATAGTTTGAAGTCAGGGTTAGTGAAGCTTTTTTTGGCTTCTTCCGCCACACTCTTCAGAATGGCACAACTATTTAGTTTGCTATGTATTAGGATGTGCATTCTTGGTGACTGTGCTATGCTGTGATTTCTGTGTGTTAGACTTGGCATCCTTTGTGTGGTCTCCCCTAAATTTTTGCCTCTGGTTCCCAGGTTGTTCATGTGTGCTGGACTCTGTTTTTGCTGTTTTCGATACTCTGGGCACTTTACCACTGCTAACCAGTGCTAAAGTGCTAGTGCTCCTATCTAAAATGTATGTGTAATTGGCTTGTCCATGATTGGCATATTTCATTTACTGGTAAGTCCATAGTAGAGAGCACTAGAAGTGCACAGGGACTGTAAATCAAAAGCTACTAGTGGGCCTGCAGCCCTGGTTGTCCCACCCACATTAGTACCCTTGTAAACATGGCTCAGACCTGCCACTGCAGTGTCTGTAGATGCAGTTTTAAACTGCCAATTTCGACTTGACAAGTGTACCCATTTGCCAGGCCTAACCCTTCTCTCTTCATACATGTAAGGCATCCCTAAGGTAGACCCAAGGTAGCCCCATGGGCAGGGTGCAGCGTATGTTAAAGGTGGGACATGTACTGATGTATGTTACATGTCCTGACAGTGAAATACTGCTAAATTCAGACTTCACTGTTGCAAGGCCTATCTCTCTCATAGGTTAACATGGCGACTGCCTTTAAATATTAATAAAGGTCAGATTCCCTTTGAGAGCATATAGAAATATGGAGTTCTGGGTCTCTGAACTCACAACTGAGGAATACATCTTTTAGTGAAGTTGGTTTTTGGATTGTTAGTTTGCAAATGCCACTTTTAGAAAGTAGGCATTTTCTTGCGTTTACCATTCTGTGACTCTGCCTGTTTGTGGATTCCCTGTATGGGTCAGTTTGACAGTTGGGCTGTTTGTGAATCCTCTCCAGACAGTGAGACAAAAGGAGCTGGGGTGTAGCGTGCATATCCTGACGAGCCATCTCTGCTAGAGTGGAGGGAGGAGTGGTCATTTACACATGAATGGGCTGTGCCTGCCCTCTCACAATTCAGTCTCCAACCCCTTGGTATGTGTCTGGGGCCTGGCCTGGGCAAGTCAGGATCTTGTGAACAACAGAGACTTTCCTTTGAAGTATGCCTACTTCAAAGGCAGAAAGTGGTATAAATATGGGACCCAAAACCCCTGAAGTTTAGATCACTTCTAGAACCAAGAGGAACCTCTGCCAAGGAGAAGAGCTGAAGAGCTGAGGAGGAGTGCTGCCCCTGCCTGTGGCTGTGCTTTTTTGGGCTATCCTGAAGTTGCTGCCTTTGCCTGTGAAAGGGAACAAAGTCTGGACTTTGTTGTATATTCCTGCTTGTGAAGACTCTCCAAGGGATTGAACTGAGCTTGCCTCCTATTTTGAAGTCTCAATGCCATCAAAGACTTCTTCTGCTAACACCTGGACTCTCTGCTGGGACTCCTGCCCTGCCAGGTGGTGTCCTATCCAGTCCCTGGGCACTTAAAGGTGACGTTGGCTGAACATGAGCTGAAAATCTCCACACAGAATGCCCGGCAGAGACATTTTCGATGCACCATCTGCAATGTGGCTGATAAACGATGCGCTTTCGGCTTCATGGCTAAAATCGATGCTCCACCTGCAACGCCACTGGGAGATCGATGCATTGTGGCTGGAGAAACAACACACAACACCCGCTTGTGGCTGCTGATAATGACGCAAAGCCCACGTAGTGCGGTTTTCAAACACCATGCAACTGAATTTTGCATGCATCATCCCTGGGCATCAAAGTCAACCCGAGTCTGTGCGGATCCGTGGTGCCCTGCCCGGAAATCAAGCGCACCGCTCTCTTGCGAGGGAGAAAAATTATGCATTGCTGACCCGACCAGAGAAGAAACGATGCACTGCCTCCCTTGTGAGGAAGGAGTTGACGCATTGCTACCTTTTCCGACGCATGCTCCCCTGTGCTCCTTTATTTTTGACGCTAACCAGGTATTTTGTGTAAAATCATTGATTTCATTCTTTTCTATAGAGTAAGACTCTTATTCTTTGGAAAATTCATATCCTGACTTGTGCATGTTGGATTTTTGTCATTTTGGTTTTGTTGGATTTATATAAATATTGCCTATTTTTCTAAACTGGTTTGGTGTTCATTTTGTAGTGTTTTTACTGTATTACTGTGTGTGTTGGTACAAATACTTTACACATTGCTTCTGAGTTAAGCCTGCCTGCTCCTGCCAATCTACCGAGGGGGTGAGTGGGGGTTAACCAGGTGTGTTTCTCCTTTGCCCTGACTAGAGTTAGGGTCCTTGCTTAGACAGGGGTAACCTGACTGCCAACCAAAGACGCCATTTTGAATGCTTTGTTAATGAGAAATGTATGTCTGCTGCATGGTTTGGTTTCTGGAGCTGCAGTATTATAATAAATATGAAAGGTAGGAGTACAGGTTCCATACTGCATGAGTTCCCCTTAGGTTGCATAGTTAATCAAATTATTAAGCCAATTTTCAGAAGATTTAAACTGCAAGATGCAACGTGCTTACTTGTGTAAAAGGGTGTGTTCCCAATCACCTTCTCTGTTGCTTAACTTGTGGTTTACAGCCCATCTGACGTCTTGTTCTGAATGATTAAATGTAAGGAAATATTTCACCTATAAGGCATTAATGGTTTTCCACCAAGTTTTAGGTTTGTGTTGTATGGTTGATAGTTTAACTGCATGATAGTTTTTCGGGTGTATTACTGTGTGTGTTGGTACAAATGCTTTACACATTGCTTCTGAGTTAAGCCTGCCTGCTCCTTCCAATCTACAGAGGGGGTGAATGGGGGTTAACCAGGTGTATGTCTTCTTTGCCCTGACTAGTGTGAGGGTCTGTGCTTGGACAGGGGGTAACCTGACTGCCAACCAAAGACCCCATTTTTAATACTTTGTTAATGGGAAAAGTATGTCTGCTGTATGGTTTGGTTTCTGGAGTTATGAATTATAATAAATATGAAAGTCAGGAGTACAGGTTTCATACTGCATGAGTTCCCCTTAGGTTGCATAGTTAATCTAATTAGTAAGCCAATTTTCAGAAGATTTAAACTGCAAGATGCAACGTGCTTCCTTGTGTAAAAGGGTCTATTCCCAATCACCTTCTCTGTTGCTTAACTTGTTAAAGTACAGCCCATCTGACGTCTTGTTCTGAATGATTAACTTCAAGGAAATATTCCACCAATAAGGAATTAATGGTTTTCCACCAAGTTTTAGGTTTGTGCTGTATGGTTGATAGTTTAACTGCTTGATAGTTTTTCGGGTGTATAACTGATTGCGTGGACTGAATATGCCACATATGATCTGCTGAGATTTATAATTGTTGAATCCATCAACAATTAGTCTAATCCAATTGTTCAAATACAAAGCCTGTAATACTTTGGAGGAATATAGTACACACATTTGCTGTCCTTTTATGGGTGGAGGGCCAGAGGAGGTTACCGGGTTGTTTAAATGATTTGTCCATCATCGCCCTAAGATAAGGTTGGGCTGTCCGAACAAGAAAAGGAATACCTAAACACATGGGGCATATTTTTGAGAGACTTGCGCTGATGTTGCATCACTTTTGGTGACACAATTGCGGAGCAACCATTTCAGCCATATTTATGAGGCCACACAAGGAGCCTTTGTGTGGCTTTGAATGGCCTTATAGATATGGAGTAAAGCAAGGCAGTGCAAATTGCTGTGTTGCCTTACTCTGTGCCAGGATGGGCATTGCAATGTGTTTTCCCACGCAACACCCATGGATTTTGACGCATCCTCAGATTGACAAGAGCTTGTAAACCTGGCAATCTGCCAAAATCTCACACCTTCCCAGGGGAGGTGCAATGAGGAGAAATATCAGTAGTTCTCATTTTTTACCCCTTTCCATGTGTGCTGCATTCTGCTGCACACATAGAGACAAAAAAGCCTCTCAGGATTGTTTTTGGGCAGGAATGTGTCCCTTCCTGCAGCAAAGGTGCAAGGGTGCCTGTGTTGGTGCTAAGCAGCCCATTGTGCACAGGTGCAAAGGGGAGGGACAGGAATGCATTGTATTCCTTCAATACAGCACAGTCCTGCCCTTTCACTTTGACGCAGGACAGCGCTGCCTTGCATCAAACCCCATAAACTTGGCCCCAAATATCCAAGAATGAAAGCAATCTATGGTTCTCCCCCTTAAAATTCATGAACACCTCAAGAATCCACAAAGATTACCACTCATGTGCGTATGCAGGTTGCTATTGGAACATTTATCCAATAAATTGATACTTTCATAAAACCAATAGTGCCGATAACTGAATCTGCCTCAAATACACCATGAATACAACCAGTACCTCTGAGGGTGATCGGAATAAATCTGGTGCTGCATATCAAAAACTGAAGTAAAAGAAAAGGTTCGGTGCTATTGATTCAAAATGTGTTCTATAAATCGAAACGAGGGCAAGCTGAGATATTTCCACTGGTCTCTTTTGTACATGAACCTTTCCACAGACATCTAGATAACATTTGCTCGGGGCTTTTTTATTGATTGTTCTCTGAAAAGGGCAGGTGAAGTCTTAGCTGTTGATGTTTTTATTTAAAGTCAGGCACACCTCCAGGGGCATCAAACTGTATATCATCCATCTGTTGAGGTTTTGAGCAAACAGCGTAGGCCATAAAATCACGCACATTATTTTCTATGTTGAAAGCAGATCATGCGTTTTTACTCAATCGTTTTTGTACTATGAAAGACGAGTTTTACTGGATTGTTCTATCCACTGATTCACTTTCCTAACACTGTTGTAGTACTAGTAAAATAACTAATCTCCAAAATCCAATATTGTTGTTTGTCAACATCATCTTTTATGCCTAACATTGCTCTCAGCTTCTTTAAAGATCATTTAAATCCACCTATGATGCACTTGTATTAAAAGTAATTACTCCGAGGTGACAGACTGCCATGCAGGGGCTTCTGCTTTCACCATTTAAGAGGAACTTTACAAAATACATTTGAAACAATTTTCTCCCATTGCTTGTATGTGCTTGGTGTAAGAGTGGTCATTTATTAAAAGTGACAAATATCCTTAACTAACACCTGGATTTAAATGTTATACCTGGATTATTAATAAACTTAATAACTAGTGATTTTCACATATTTCCCACTCTTGTCATACCAGGCAAAATTCAGGTGTCAGTTGAATGGCTGTCCACCTACCCAGCTACAATGACGCTTCCATAGGATTCTCTTGCTAATGTGGAATATTAGTGTTTTTGACATGCATAAGTATGTTTTTAATACATAACATGTTTCCGTCTAAAGGGATTGGACTGCCATTACTTCGACTACTCTGTAGAAGGTTCAGAGATTAATGCTCATACAAATGGGCACATTTCACCATTGTTATTTGCCTGTATTGTGTGCTAAAGTAGATGAGTGACCACCTGACATACCTTCGTGGTGCCCCTTTGAAAAGATGCTCCTAAATAATGCTTTAGGTTCACAAACGTTCCAGTAAGCGGAAATTGATTAACTGAATCCCTGTTTTATAAAATCTCAGTTTAAACTTATAGGAAGCAAAGGGTAAGAACATGTAGAAGCGGATTTTTCTAAGATGAAGATATTTGCGTTAAAATACGGGAACATTTTCTGTCCATCCGTACAAAGGTTTATCAATATTGCCAAAACTTTAACAAGAGAATTGTTCGAGAGGGGTGGAAGCTCCACTCAGGCAACAACTACAATTCTTGTGGGGCGAACAACTAAAGTCACTAAAAAAAACCTCTGGTAGCTTGGCACAATGCAGTCAGGCTAAACTTAGAGGCAATGTGTAATGTATTTATGCAGCACACAAAACGTAATAAGGTGAAAATGTAACACAATAAAAATTCCAAACAAATTTAGAAAAAAGAGTACATTTTACTAAATAAAATAATATTAGAATGACAACAATCCAGTCAGGAGAATGAGATATTAAGTTTAATGTTAGTGAGAATAGTGCATAAATGCACAAAGTGCCACTCGCGGTCATCTGCTTGTGGTAAACGGGGGGAAAGTCACAAGTTCAGGCTTACCTCAATGGAGCGCAGGTTGGAACAGACACCAGGTCCTGCTGAAAAGTAAGCTTCAAAGTCCAGTTCCATTCATGATGGAGGAGGCCGCGAGAAGCTGACTGAGTGTGATGGTTGGTTATTGTTGTCACGCAAAGAGCAGGCCGGACGTCATGGAGGGTCTTCTCTGTAGCGCAGAGTCAATCAAGCATCACAAATGGTTGTTGTTGTAAGGCTAAGTGCAGGTCTCACTTTGCCGGTCATTGCTGGCTATCACTGTTGACATAAACATCAGCAGACACAGGGGCTTTGCGCTGGCTATTGTTTCAAGTGGCAGAATTTTGTCACAAATAGTCCTGCTTGCAGTCATGAGGATTCCACACTTCAGGATTTTCATCTTCATCTTTTCTTGAGAAGTACACTCAGATGCCAACCAAGGGTCCAGCACCTGGGGAGACACCTCCCAGGGATCAGGGATTCACTCCAGCAGAGACCTGGAGGGCACAGGAAGGCCCAGTTGCAGGTCCAAGCAGGGTCATGTGCAGCAGGTCAGCTGGGCAGTTGCATGGTAGAAAGGCCTCTGAAGCTAGTTGTGCCCCTGTAGCTCACACAAGAGGGAAGCTAACTGACCATTGGACTGACTTTAGTTAGTCTGGGATGGAAGCAAGCAGCTTCAGTCTTCCTTCTCAGACTGGGAGGCAGTCTTTTCAAGTAGGAGGGCAATCCTATGACAGTCAGGCAGTCCTTCGTTTGTAACTTCCACAAGTCCAGCAGTGTTCTGAAGAGTGGCTCTGGAAGTCCAGTATTTATAACTTGTGCCAGCCTATGTGTGAAGGATTCACTGTCCTAGCTCCCCCCCCATCTGTTACTGGAAAGCTTTTCCTGTTCCCCTGACAAGGCTTCAAACTGTCTGGGGTGACAAAAGACAGGGTAGGCCTGGTGTCAGATTCCTTTGTGTGTACAGGAGGCAATGTCCTTTGAAATGTAAGTGGGCTGGGTACAGCTTGAACCCACTCATCATGCCAGGATGGTCCATCCTGTCCACACCAAAGCCCCTTTTGTGCTACTGTCTGGAAGCGATACGCAAACCCCAACAGCAGAGCCATTCACAGTCATGTTATCCAGGCCATTGGCAGAAGGCACAAATGGTTTGGACCAGAAAATGCCAACTTTCCAAAAGTAAGGAAAAGGAAAGTGAAGGTGCCAACAAGGGATTTATTACAACACAAACTTCAAAATAAATTTGTTATATGTTTATGATGTTCTAAAGTGACATCCCAACTGAATTTAATAGTTTTATAACTTGTTCAGGATAATTGAAAAAAGAAAAGTAAAACTGTTAATGCAGGTGTACACGTTTCTAAACTTATATATTCAAAAGCAGCAAATACTCAACAAAAAATCACTGGGGTTCAAAACATAAATATCAATATACATTGACAAAGTATAGTTCCAATACAGTTAAAATCTTCTCCCACATATGTCAATATACAGAATACCCACTTTCAAACATACAACTAGAGATTGTCTATTACAACAATACAATGCTTTTAATCGGTGTTAACAATGTTTTCAAAGGAAAGTTGTGCTATGCGTCGATGTTTTGGTCTTGGTTGTCATATAACAGTGAGACCATCTTGAGGACTGTGTCATTTTAATGAAGAAGAAGGACTCCTCATCCTATAAGGCATAGCTGGGGTTGAGATGGTGCAGTGTTCAGCTAAATGATAGAATCCTGCTCAATTCAATATACTTCATATGTTTCCAAGTTATATTAAATGCTGTGTCACTTATCAAAAAATCAATGTCTTTGTGAATAATACGCAGAATTGCAGTGGGCAAATGTGTCCCAAGCTAGAAGCGGTGATACTGTCTTCCTTCGGTAAGAGTTCCCAAGAGCAGTGGAGTACGTAGTTGCATACTTGGGTTGCCAATAGAGACAGGGAGAGAAACAGACCCAGGAAAAGTGTAACTGCTAAGATGGGGGGATGGTGGGTGAGGGGAGTATGGAGAAGGAGAGTAGAGAGTTTCATGGGAAGGTGTGTGGGCACAGAATAGGGGTAAAATGTGGGGAACATCAGGTACATAGTCCAGAAAGATATGCAGGGCCTTTAGAAGAGGGAGTAGTTGCAGCTCGGTAGGAAAGTGGGAAATGGTAGGGCCACAGTGCAGCAGTCAGGGGGCAGGGAGAGGAGACAGACCCGCTCATGCTGGTATGGTCTTTTCTATTCCTAAAGAGCAACCCCAGACCTCTTCCAAGGTGCCCAATTTAGCATTTAGTTTGTACAGTATGCTTTCACGGCTAGCCACCTTATGAAGTTCAATCTGATATTCATTGGAGGTGGGCAAAATGGGCTGCCTCTAATGCCGAAGGATGCATAGTTTTGTCTAAGCAATTTTTATCCACCAGTGCTCACGATTTATCAAGACGGGGAGGTCAGAAAAGTGGGGTAGGGATGAGCGTGAAGGTGCAGTGATGGCACAGCAGGGACCAGACACCGATCAATTAACCATTGAGCTTTGGAAATGTCCATGGGATATCCATGCAACAGTCATACAGCAGGTGCAGTGGTACCAGGCCCAAAAGTAGTCATAACTCCTCTAAACACCAAATAGTGCTATATTTTACTACTAAACAGACAGTAACAAGTGCAGTTATCTTTCAGGCACTAGGGTCATGGCTTTAATAATGCAGCAGGTGCAGCGGCACCAGTGCCACAATGCGTCAGAACCCCTCTAAACACCAAATATTACTATATTTTACTACCAAGCAGGCAGTCACAAGTGTAGTTACCTTGCAGGCAATAGGATCATTGTTTGAAAGGTGCAGCACGTCGAGTGGCACCAGAGCCAAAAGTTGTCATAACTCCTCTAAGCACCAAATATTGCAATATTTTACTATTGAATAGGCAGTCACAAGTGCGGTTATCTTGCAGGTACTAGGGTCATGATTTGAATGGTGCAGCAGGTGCAGTGGCCCAACAGCTGCCAGAACTCCTCCAATCACCAAATATTGAAATATTGCATTACTAAGCAGACAGTCACAAGTGCAGTTATCTTGCAGTTAAAAAGGGCCTTATTTTTATGGTGCAGGTGGTGCATGTGCACTTTATTAACTACACATTACTATACTCTAATACAATGCCATATTAAATAAGGTGCAAATTATGAGTTTGGAACCCTAGGATGTTAGTTCAACTCACATCACAACATAAACAACTATTAACGGCTTATCAAATTTAAAACAAGCATTATTGTAATCATTTTCTAATGTTTATAATCCAGTTAGTAAGATAGAATGCAAAAGAAAAAACACAGGTGAAACCTATCAGCTTTGCTAATGCAAGTTAAAAACTTGTAGCGTCCAACTTAACTGAATAATGTTACCTAGTTGACTCTGTCCATGGTGTAAAGGTGACGTCATTTTGAATAATATCAATTGTAGAAGAAGAGTAAAGATGTGCAAATGCGGTTGGACAAATGTACTCATACAATTATCGACAATGGCTAGAGCTTTCTTCAAAATTTTCTTTTCTATTTGCCTTAACCAGACTTCAACTTCCTTTTGCAAAAGCCTCCAAGTTTCATTATTGTTAGAAATTGGGTCTCTAGTTGACAGAGGTATAAAACCTTTTCCAAGTAGGGACGACAATTGAAGTACAAACATTAATATTGGAGGAACAGCTGTATCTGACCATAAATAGCGGCTAATAAGAAACAGTTTAAAGAACTTTTCACTGAAAATTATCTGACTAGTGGGAGCTGCCGCCAAAAAGAATAGCAGTCCTGATGATGTCCCATTTTTGATTTGTGCTCATACGCTGGGTCGAAACATTGACAGATATAATTTGATGTGGATTAATAGGGAAATAAATGGTGACTTCAAGACACCTGGATTGAAGGGGTCTTCTGGAAGATCACTGATTGTTTTAACCACATTTTTGTACATATTTTTTATAACACTTTGGCACTATATATATCACATTGCTCACTTTCACTGTGCCGTCACTATAGGAGCACCTAAATCAATTTTTAATTGACATGTTACTTTGAAATGACTGAATACATAAATAATATGAATAAATTTAAGAAAACCACATTTAGTCAAATAGGGTTTTTGAATAAGTGCTTGAATAAATGCTGTGGAAGTCAAGGCATATACTCCCCCTTGGGGCCAATTGTTTTCTGCTTGACATTTACTTTCCCAGGTCCAGGTGTTACTGGGTTGTGCCCCATTTTGTTAAATTACTTTCTAAAAGTGGAATTTCTAAAATACTAATATTAAATCCAACTACACCAGTAAGTAGGATTTTCCATTACCACTCCGGCCATACTAAACATGACAGGGCAACTCCTTTCAGATCACAAGCTACCCCTCAAAAGTATATAAGGGCAGTTCTAATGCTAGCCTATGAGAGGAGCAGGCTTCACAGTAGTGGGAAATGAATTTATGAGTCTTTCACTACCATGACATGAAAAAAACCTACGTACATGTCCTTCCTTTTACTTACAGAGCAACCTGCTCTATGGATTACCTAGGGCCTTCCTTAGGGGTGACGTATATGTAGAAAAAGGGGAGGTTAAGGTTTGGCAAGTAGTTTTAAATGGCAAGTCAAAGTGGCAGTAAAACTACATACACAAGCCTTGAAATGGCATACCTGAGACATGGTTAAGGGCCTACTTATGTGGGTGGCACAATGAGTGATGTAGGCCCAACAGGCAGCCTTTGACTTACAGCCCCAAGGCACATCTAGTGCACTTTACTAGGGACTTACAGGTAAATTAGCCATTGGGTATGAGCCAATGTTAGCATGGTTTAGAGACAGAGTACATGCACTTTAGCACTGGTTATCAGTGGTTAAGTGCCCAGAGTCCTCAAGCCAGCACAAATGAGGTCACAAAAAGAGTTGGAGGAAGGCAAACAGTTTGGGGTGACCCTTCAGAGAGGGCCATTTCCCAACAATTATATATTGCATATAACAAACATTTTGAATGTGGTTCTCTGGGAACTAACAATAAATCTGGGAAGTCTACATCTTGTGAAAGGAGACTAAGGTGTTCTTTTACTGCTATTAATGTGGAAGATTTGAACCATTGCTGACAAAGTTTGCCCATGCTGTATATTGTTCCAATACCAGAGTGTTGTCTGGTGACGTAATGAGTGCCAGGTCTGCTCATTCTAAAACCCCATATGGAGTTAATAAAACGTGCATGACAACCATTTGTGTGCACTGGCCACAATAACCACCCGTTGGGACCCGAAAGTGTTGAATTAAAGGTACCGTTTTAAACCCAACCATTGAGCTGTTCTTTAGTGACATTTAAAATCTTTTGACAACTATCACATTTAGCTGGTGAGGAAATTTTGGGATCATCAATTTCTTATATTTTTGCCAAGCCTAAACAAGTTCTTTGTTGTATGGTATCATGGAGAAATATGATTTGTAACAGAATAAGGCACGCTTTTGTTCTCAACACACTTTTTAAACCAATTGACATCATCCAGTACTCGTAGCCTTTTATAGCCAACTGGGAAACAAAGGAATCTGAATAAATCAATTTGGTGTCTGCTAGAAATATTTTCCTTGCTTTTGTAGGTGATAATTTGAAATAGTAAAACTAAGCATCTTTAACATCATGTCCAGAATATAAGAAACTTTTCTAGATATGTTTTGAACTCTGGAGGAGTCAGACAATGTTCCCATTGCGTACTAATATAAACTATGCTTGGGGTACCAGCTCAATGTAGAAAATTATATCTATAATAGTGATAACAACATTTCCCCATAATTTGCTGTCATTGAATAAACATCATCACTTTCAAATGGAGTATAATATTCAAGATCAGAAAGCATAGAATCAACTATTTTACATCCTAGTCATCAGAAACAACTCCAGTGTGATAATAACATTCATAGATACTTTCCAAAGATATGGAATTTGACCCATTACAGTAGGACCAAACATATCAAACAGTTCTTTATCCCAAACAATCCCATCAGGAGCTGGAATGGCTGAAATGTTCACAAAGGACAAGTCTCTTTGGACCTTATGTGAGGCCAGGTATGGTTTTAAAACCTCATCCACCAGTTCAACAGCAGAGTGTTAAGGAAGATAATGACCTTGTATCAGCAGAAAGAATATAGGTGGTCATTACAACCCTGGCGGACGGTGTTAAAGCGAGGACACCATGGAACCGGAACTCCAAATCCTACCTGCGATAGTCTTCCTGCTTCTCTACCAGGAGCACGAACGCCGGCGGCGAAGAGCACGGTGGATACTGCACCTACGACACAGGGGAGGGGGAGGCAAAAAACAGGGACACGCAACACGCAACACCCCCACCCCCACCCTCACCCACTACAACACACACACTAATACATAGCTATACATTATAGTTACACCCTCCAACCCCCCCGGAAGAATGCAAAGACAAAAGGAAATGAGTGTAACCATTGTAATATATTAAAATGCAGTACGCAAAAATATACATATTTACACTATTAACAAAATATACACCAAGAATAGTAGTCCAGGTATTGCATCATTTATAGTCCGTGGACCACTGGGCCCAAAATGCATGGGCGAGGCCCATACTCGATACCAGATCAAAACAGAGAGAACACTGCAGGGGCATCAGATAGAAAAACAACATGCACCTCAGGGGGAAGGGAAGGGGGGCCACCTCAGCCGGATGAGTGCACGACACCAGATCCACGAGGGGGCTCAATGCCCACTGTTCAATCCTGGGGAGTGCAAAGCCACAGTCTCTCAAGTCTCTACAGTGGGTGGGTTGCCCACTGCTGCATCCTGGGGAGTGCAAAGCCACAGTCTCTCAAGTCCATACAGTGGGTGGGTTGCCCACTGCTGCATCCTGGGGAGTGCAAAGCCACAGTCTCTCAAGTCCATACAGTCGGTGGGTTGCCCACTGCTGGATCCTGGGGAGTGCAAAGCCACAGTCTCTCAAGTCCATACAGTGGGTGGTTTGCCCACTGCAATATCCTGGGGAGTGCAAAGCCACAGTCTCTCAAGTCTCTACAATGGGTGGTTTGCCCACTGTTCCATCCTGGGGAGTGCAAAGCCACAGTCTCTCAAGTGGATGCATGTCTCCATTGGTTCTGGAGGGGGACTGGTGCCCATAGTGCTTCATCCTGTGAAGGACAGAGGTAGTGGATGCATGTCTCCATTGGTTCTGGAGGGGGACTGGTGCCCAGAGTGCTTCATCCTGTGAAGGACAGAGGTAGTGGATGCATGTCTCCACTGGTTCTGGAGGGGGACTGGTGCCCAGAGTGCTTCATCCTGTGAAGGACAGAGGTAGCGGATGCATGTCTCCACTGGTTCTGGAGGGGGACTGGTGCCCAGAGTGCATCGCTCACCCCGTGACGGTCCCAGTTGCGTCAGTGCCCCTGCAGCTCATGGGCTAGCGGTGCTTGATTTGGCGGTGCCCTGTTCAGCGGTGCTTGATTTGGCGGTGCCCTGTTCAGCGGTGCTTGCCCTGTTCAGCGGTGCTGGAGTTGGCCGTGCCCTGTTCAGCGGTGCTTGCCCTGTTCAGCGGTGCTTGATTTGGCGGTGCCCTGTTCAGCGGTGCTTGATTTGGCGGTGCCCTGTTCAGCGGTGCTTGAGTTGGCGGTCCTTCATGGCCCAGCTGGGCTGGGGCTGGCAGTCCTTCATGGCCCAGCTGGGCTGGGGCTAGCGGTCCTTCATGGCCCAGCTGGGCTGGGGCTGGCGGGCCCTGCTGGGCAGCTGGAATGGGGCTGGCAGGGCCCCCCTGGGCATCTGGAATGGGGCTGGCGGGGCCCTCCTGGGCAGCTGGGATGGGGCTGGCGGGGCCCTCCTGGGCAGCGGGGATGGGGCTGGCGGGGCCCTCCTGGGCAGCTGGGATGGGGCTGGCGGGGCCCTCCTGGGCAGCGGGGATGGGGCTGGCGGGGCCCTCCTGGGCAGTGGGGATGGGGCTGGCAGGGCCCTCCTGGGCAGCGGGGATGGGGCTGGCGGGGCCCTCCTGGGCAGCGGGGATGATGGCGGTCTTCTCCGCCATGCTGCTCTTCCCAGACTTGCCGGGATTCTTGTGGCTCTTCCCCACCTTGGGAGGTGTCAGAGCTGAGTCCACACTCCCACCGGGACCCCTGGGAGCGGCTTGGGTGGCTGGAGTCTTCCCCCTCTCCTGCCGGGCACTGGCCAACCGCTGATGCTTCACAGGGGGGGGACTGGCTGTGCTGTGGCTCCGTGCCACACTGGCTGTCCTGGTGGCGGGTGCACTCCACATACCTGTGACTACAGGCACCACTGGTCCCGGAGATGTTGTGGCTGAGGTGCTACTTCGGGACCTATGAGATGGACAGAGTGGGGAGGTGTGGGAAAAACGTCAAGGCTGGACAGGAAAAGTTTTTGGGACACACTGGGGGTTTGGGAGTGGAGGAAGAGGTGGTGGTTGTAGGAGGTGTACGTTTGGTGACTTTGGGTGAAGGTGCATGCGCTGGAGGCTGTCGTGGGATGGATGGCTGTTGGGTGGGTGTGTGCCTGCGTTTGTGTATCTTGGGAGGGGGCGTCACAGACACACTGGGAGAGGAAACAGTGGACGTGTGAATGGTAGTGGGGGTGGTGACTGCACGTGAGGGGGGTGTGCTGGTGGGTGTGCTGGTGAGGGACGTAGTGGCTGTAGAGGTAGTGCATGCAGGTGTGTGTGTAGACGAGACTGGGAGGGAGAAGGGAGACGACATGGAGGGGGACACAGTGGAGGCAGTGGATGTTGGTATGTCTGCATGTGTGTGATGCTTGCATGAGTGCCTGTGGGATGTGTGGTGCTTATGTTTGCCTGAGCTTCCCTTGTGTGGTGAGGTGTGTGCAGGCTGGTCTGATGGTGTGCTTGGGATAGGCAGAGGCACAGGGGATTTGGTCTGGGTGGAGGAAGTTGGAGGGGGGAGGCTAGACACAGGGACAATGGCTGCCATCTGTGCTGAGGCCAGAGTTTGAAAGGCTCGGTGAAGGGCCGCCTGACCAGAATTAATGCCCTCCAGGAATGCATTAGTTTGTTGCAACTGCCTTTCTACACCCTGGATGGCATTCAAAATGGTAGACTGCCAAACAGTGAGGGACCTGAGGAGGTCAATGGCCTCCACACTGAGGGCAGCAGGGGTGACTTGGGTAGGGCCTGAGGTGCCTGGGGCGAAGGTGATGGCCACTCTCCTGGGTGAGCGTGCACGGGGCGAAGGCTGAGGGGCTGCTGGGAGGGCGGTGCTGGTAGGGTGGGGTCGCGGCTGTACCTGTAGATGTGGGGGGCACAGATGTTGCCGCCACCACAAGGGAGCTCCCATCAAAGGACGAGTCCGTGTCGCTGGTGTCAGCTCCTGTCCCCGCCGTGGATCTCCCCTCGCCCTCCGTCCCACTGGTGAATTCAGAGTCCGTAGTGTGGCCCTCCATGGCCATGTGGGATGCAGCTCCCTCGTGCTCCGGTGCCACTGCTCCTCCGCCTGATGATGCTAATGCACACAAGAACAGGGAAACCACAAAAAGGGGGGGGGGAAACAGAATAAAGACATGTTGAGTGCATGTATTACCACTACCGTTGGCGGACAACACAGACACAGAAGCCTCCTGCACTACGCCGCGCTCTTGGGCTCCACAGTGCAATTCCTGGGAAATGGCCTACAAGGCTATGGATGACATCTGCACACATAGATGGCACAGGGGCATGAATAGCTGTACTTGGCACTCTACAGAGGTGGGGTGGGGGGCCACAGGGCCATGCCTTACGGAGGGGCCTAGCCTACGGAACTCGCCCGGGCCTAGGGAAACCCACAGCCCTCCTCCCCCACCCAGACAACTCCACTGCGCGCAAAGTCAGCTGAATGAGAGTGTACTCACCCCCTTGTGTCTGCTGTGATGCCCTCAAGCGCCCATCCAACTCCGGGTAGGCCACCGCCAGGATCCTGCACATCAGGGGGGGTCATGGTTCGATGGGCACCCCTCCCACATTGGGAGGCCATCCCCAGCTGAGCCTCCACCGTCTTCTTGCTCCAGCGGCGAATGCCCTCCCATCTTTTCCAGCAGTGGGTGCTCCGCCTGTGGTAGACCCCCAGGGTCTGGACGTCCTTGGCGATGGCACGCCAAATATCTTTCTTCTGGTGGGCGCTGACCTACATGAAATGTATAGGGGAAGAAGAGAAGTCATTACCAACTGTACCATCAAAGTGAGTGGCCCCCATCCCTACCCTTGCCATGTGGCACATGCACCCACCGTCTTTCATGCACTCAGAACTCTTACTTCTTCTTACATCCAGCCCTCTCCACACAGGCATAGCCCATACGACATGCTCCCTGTGTACTTACCTGTTTGTCTGGAGGACCGTAGAGTAGCATGTACTGGGGGAGGACCCAATCAACGAGCTTCTCCAACTCCTCCGATGTGAAGGCAGGGGCCCTTTTCCCAGACGCACGAGCCATTGTCTCTTCCAGACCGAGGTCACAGCAGCACTTGCAGTGTAGGTCCTCTCCTGTCGAAGATCAGGTATCGAGTGATTGAACAGATAGAAAATGGCGGTCACGTCCGTGGCGGTCACGTCCGCGGCGGTGCGTACCATCACCACCGGCACACATTGTCATTGGCTCCTGGGACCCATAGGGTCCAATGTTAACCAATGCAGCATTGCGCCGCGGTCTTCGACCGCCTACCGCAACGGTGTACAGCGCCAGCGCAGTTACCTCACATCCCATTGTCCCACTTTAGAGGTCAGGCATCCGCCATTTCAGGGGCCCACATGGCCTAATTTCCAACTGTGTCACACATACCTAGGCCTAGTCTCAAGACACATACAGGCCACCTATTGTGTATGATTGGTGTTCTGGGTAAACTGTGGGTACGTACCTCTGAGTTGTTTGACTCTGTGGTCGCTGTTGTCCTTCATAGGCACCGTCTGCTGGGACATGTGAGGAGATGGCGGAATCCTCCGGTGTATCGACCACTGGTCGACCTGTCGACAATGGAGGAAAGACATTTGATAATCACCTACCGGTTTGACCGTGCCACAATCCAGGAACTGTGTACCCAGTTGGAGCCAGACCTGATGTCAGCAATCCGCCATCCCACAGGAATCCCCCCTCAAGTGCAGGTGTTATCAGTGCTCCATTTCCTTGCAAGTGGGTCATTTCAAACAACTGTGGCCATAGTATCAGGGATGTCCCAGCCTATGTTTTCCAACGTATTGTCCAGAGTGTTGTCTGCCCTGCTGAAACACATGCGGAGCTACATCATTTTCCCTCAGGTGGAGGATTTGCCTACAGTGAACGGTGATTTCTATGCCCTGGGACATATCCCCAACATCATAGGTGCCATTGATGGGACCCATGTGGCTTTGGTCCCCCCCCCACAGGAGTGAACAGGTGTACAGAAACCGGAAGAGTTATCATTCCATGAATGTACAGATGGTATGTTTGGCAGACCAGTACATCTCCCATGTGAATGCCATGTTCCCTGGCTCAGTGCATGATGCCTACATCCTGCGGAATAGCAGCATCCCTTATGCGATGGGTCAACTCCAGAGGCACCGTGTGTGGCTATTAGGTGAGCCCCTGGAAACAAGACAGTGGGAATGGTTGTCTGGGGTTATCCCTACAGGTTAGTGTGTGTCTAACAGTTGTCCCTCGCCATTTGCAGGTGACTCTGGTTACCCCAACCTGTCATGGCTACTGACCCCAGTGAGGAATCCCAGGACCAGGGCAGAGGAACGCTACAATGAGGCCCATGGGTGAACTAGGAGGGTGATCGAGCGGACCTTCGGCCTCCTGAAGGCCAGGTTCAGGTGCCTGCATATGACAGGTGGATCCCTATTCTAATCACCAAAGAAGGTGTGCCAGATCATCGTGGCCTGCTGTATGCTTCACAACTTGGCTTTACGACGACAGATGCCTTTTCTGCAGGAGGATGGTCCAGATGGCGGTGTTGTGGCAGCTGTGGAGCCTGTGGACAGTGATGAGGATGAAGCAGAGGAAGAAGACATGCAGAACAGGGACTCAGTGATCCTGCAATATTTCCAGTGAAACACAGGTGAGAATACATTCCTGCCTACTACATGTACTTTTCAACTACTACCTCTCTACTGTCTGTCATTTTCACCCAGTGTATGGTCACTGAGTTGTCACTTTCCCTTACGGTTTCACAGATGTGGGTCCCAACGTGTGTCATCTGCTTAGATTCCTCATGGACTAGAGCTGTGTGACATAGGTATGTTGACATTACTATTTCAAGAACATTTTGTCACTGTAATTGCAAATACACTATTTCGAAATCACAGACAGACTCCAGATCATTTTGTGCTTTAGGTGTGTTTATTTAAATCAAAATATTGGAGGGGGAAGTTAAATGGTGAGGGGTGATGGCGGAGGAGTGTCCATGGCAGAGTCCAGTCTATTAGTCTCACAGGTGTATTGCCCATATGGGCATTGGAAGTGGAGCTGGGGCAGTTTAATTATGGACAGGGTGACAAAGTGGGACAGTGGGATGACAATCAGGGTGGTCTCATTTCTTGGCGGGGGTCTTGGCATCGTGCTCTGTCTTGTTCCTGGATCTCAGGGACTGTTTGCGGGGTGGTTCTCTGTCTGCAGGGGGTGGGGTGCTGGTGTGGTGGTCCTGTGGCGGGGCATCCTGTCCACTAGCGCCGGCGGAGGTGTGGGCAGTTCATCGTCCATGCTAGTGTCAGGGGCCCCTTGGAGTGCAACAGTGTCCCTCCTGGTGTTAAGTAGTTCCTTCAGCACCCCTACGATGGTGCCCAGGGCGGAGCTGATGGTTCTGAGTTCCTCCCCGAAGCCCATATACTGTTCCTCCTGCATGCGCTGGGTGTCCTGAAACTTGTCCAGTACCGTTGCCATTGTCTCCTGGGAGTGGTGGTATGCTCCCATGATGGAGGAGAGGGCCTCGTGGAGAGTGGGTTCCCTTGGCCTGTCCGCCCCTGTCGCACGGCAGCCCTCCCAGTTCCCCTGTGTTTCTGGGCCTCCGTCCCCTGGACCGTGTGCCCACTGCCACTGCCCCCAGGTCCCTGTTGTTGTTGGGGTGGTGGGCTATCCTGGGTTCCCTGTAGTGGTAGACACACAGCTGATTGACGTGTCCTGGAGACGGAGGTATGGGCCCGCTGGGTGGGTGCTGTGCTGGTGTTTCCAGATGGTGGAAGGTCTGTGGTGGCCTGTGCCTGTGTGAGGGGAACCGACTGTCCAGAGGTCCACGATGGTCTGGGCTGGTCATCTAGATCAAGTTGGACAGAGCTGCTGTCATCACTGTGGGCCTCTTCTGTGGGTGGAGTGGACATGTCTGGACCCTCCTGTCTGGTGACGTTGGGTAGTGGTCCTGCAGGGGTGTAAAGGCATGATTATTGCATCTGTGTGTGTCATGGTGTGCAATGGGTGGGTGACCGTGTACCCCAGTGCTAGCATTCCTGTGTGGGACCTTGTGTGATGATGGTCTAGGGGGTTGTATGGGTATGTGCAGTGGGCATGCTTTAGTGATGGGTGTCCATGCTTTGTTGTTGCATGCAGGGCTTGGTGTTGGGATCGGTGGTTTGTGATATTGGTACATTTGTGAGGAGTTGGAGTGATAGGGGTGAGGGCGAGGGTGGGGGTATGTGATAGCATGCAGGTAGGGTGGGGGATGTAAAAGTTAAGATTTGACTTACCAGAGTCCATTCCTCCACCATCTCCTGCGAGGCCGTCAGGATGCAGAATGGTCAAGACCTGCTCCTCCCATGTTGTTAGTTGTGGGGAAGGAGGTGGGGGTCCGCCGCCAGTCCGCTGAACCGCCAGGTGGTGTCTTGAGACCACGGAACGCACCTTCCCCCGCAGGTCATTCCACCTTTTCCTGATGTCCTCCCGATTTCTTGGGTGTTGTCCCACTGCGTTGACCCTGTCGACTATTCTTCGCCATAGCTCCATCTTCCTTGCAATTGAGGTGTGCTGAAACTGTGATCCAAATAGCTGTGGCTCTCCCCGGACGATTTCCTCCACCATGACCCTGAGCTCCTTGTCAGAGAACCTGGGGTGTCTTTGCCGTGCCATGGGGTGGTGTGTGTGGTGATAAGTGTGGTGATATGTTGTGGTGTGTTGTGTGAGGTGCGTGGAAGTTGTGTGGTTGATGGTGTTATGTGCCTGTAGATGCTGTTGTACTTGCTGGTGGTGTCTCTCTCTGTGCTTCGTTCTCAATTTTTGGTAGTAGGGGTTTGTGTGTGATGTGGGTGTGTGTTTTATATAGTATTGTGGGTTTGGGAGTGGTGTGTGTATGTGTATCAGGTGTGTGTATTTTGAATTGTCCAATGTGGCTGTGTTTTGTAAGAGTGTGTGTATTTTGAGCACAGCAGTGTGTACCGCCAATGGAATACCGTGGTTGAAAGACCGCCGCTTAGATTCGTGTGTCGTGATAGTGTGGGCGTATTTCTGTTGGCGTGACGGTGGAGGTTTGTTTTTGCCAGTTTATCACTGACCTTTGGTGTGGCGGACTTGTGTGGGTGTCTGAATTTTGGCGGATTCCGACATGTGGGTCATAATAGCTGTGGCGGTATTCCGCAGCCGCGGCGGTGTGTTGGCGGTCTTCTGCACGGCGGTAAGCGCCTTTTACCGCCAATGTTGTAATGAGGGCCATAATGAAAAATCCAGTCCAACGCAGAAAGGCAAGGAAAGTCAGAAATATCTATAGACAGCACCATGGACGAACCAAATAATTATGGTTAAGCCACATGAAGATCTTACGTGCTTTTGATACAGGTACTATAGATGATGCTAAAGAATTTGAGGCAAATTCGTCAACATCAGCAAAGTAAACAGAGGCAGTCTGTGCACAAACTGGAGCTGATGTAGGTAAAAGGGAACTAGTAGATGTATCCATTGGTGGTTCATAACAATACCATACCTTTGTGATGGAAGAGTGCAAGTCTAAATTTTGGATGATTCTTGTTGAGGATGTAGTGACAGGAATCAACAAACGTTAATTCTCCACCCTCCCCATGCTGATGGAAATAATTTCAGCATTGTTGAGTATTTGAAGAGGTTTATCCTGGATGATAGTGAGAGGAGTCCAGGTACTACCCAGGAGTCCTTGTGGTCAACTGTGCAGCATAAGCCACATGGTGCAATTTGACGTTGTCAATTGAAACAAAAGTTTTCTTTTGAACCAGGCTGGTGTGGTAAAATTACGGTTCTGGCACTGTGTTTTCCCAGGACTGGAACCAATGCTCTGTAGGATGGGTCATCCTCCTTCTTATCAGATATCTTTTCACAAGCTCGATCCCCAACCTTGGGAATCCAGCTTGTGGTTGGTGGCAAATCCCTTATTCCCAATATGGAGGCACGTGCAGATGAATTTTCATCATGGAACTGTTGTAATTCCTGTAAAAAAGTGACACACTCATTGTGCCAAAAAGCATTACTGCCACCACTGGGCCAGGGCCATCAAGATCTGGGACATACATAAGTATCCCAAAAAGGAATTCAAAGGGGGATGCAACATTCTGGGCAGATTATTTAGTATTCTCTGAACTCCATAGAGGTAAGTAAGCCAACTACTACCTGTTCCTGATAATCTAGCTGTTAAGGATTGCTTTAAGTCTCGTTTTTTCTGCTCCACAATTGTGTTTCCCTCAGGATAATGGAGAGAAATACAGTTGAACACCCATCATTGCCATGGTGTCCCTGAATGCCTTGGAGGCAATAGCAGGGTCCCGGTCCGAGTAGAATTCTGCAATTTCATATGCCCTGATGAAGACTTGCAAATCTTTAACAACGGCTTGAGCATCAGGCAATCGTTGTAGCCACACCCAGAGAAAATCTAGAGCATGAATAAACAGCAACAAGAATATATTTGTATGCACCATCAGGTTGTGAGGGACTACAATGGTCCAGGTACACATACTGTAATGGGTTGCTGGAAACTAAGAGGGGTGTCTGCGGTGGGCATTTGATGGTGGTCCTTTTAATTTGTTGGCAAATGTCACAACTAATGACATATGTCTTGGTCTTTTTGTATAGACAAGGCCACCAATAACATTTTTGCAAAAGGGAGATGGTAGCCATCACACCAGCAGGCCAGAAGAAACCTCATCATGTGCTGCTTTGATAGGATCTAATCTTTGGTCTTGGTTGATGATCATGCAAACACCCACCCCTGGTATAGTTGCAAATGCAATTTTTTGGCACTTAAGTGGTAGGAAAATGTTGCAGGATATGCTTTTAGTAAAGGCTTTCCATCAGCTAACGCTTTCACGCCAGCCAACATCTCATCACAGCCTCATATGGGAATGAGGATTCGTAGCAACAGAATCCATAGCTAATGCAGAGTTAGCAGTCAAAGTGTTTCCTATAACATATATTACAACACGCAGTTGACCCAATGTATGTACCACATGACCCCATGGCAGCTTCTCTTTGAGATTTGCTTCCTTCCCCCGCAAAAATTTCTGTTTTTTGGTGCTTCCTTTGGTGTCTCTGAATCCATTTAGGTGCAGTAATGTAGATATTCATTAAAAAACTGGACACATAATACAAATTCCACACAATCAAGGTTTAAGTTCATGATCAATGTGTTCCAGTGCCAAGATTAGAGCCTTAAGCTTTGAAGGTTGCGTTGTGCAGTCCCCTAGGGTCTGCATGTAGGTCTGTTGGGGGAGGAATTTACCATCCCTCATTACAGTATTGGTGTTACCTACAGCTAGTTGAGCTTTACCATCAGCGTAAATGATGATTGGATATTGCTCAAGAGGCAAAATGTTGGTGGACATGGGGTATTAAAGTTCATATTGCAGGAATTCTTGGGTCTGTAGTTTTGGATCAAAAATATAATAATCATCAGTTGCAGTCAGCGAGGTAGCCCATTGAATCCAATGTGGATGTAATACTTCTGCATTTGGAATGCTTGCTTCAGTTACAGCCACAAGGGCTGGTATTTGGCTGGCGAAAATAATGTGTTTTTGCATTGGGCTCGTGGTCTCTCCTTTATGACAGCCTTTTGGACAGCAGTCAGGATTTTTTCTGTGTGCAAAATGCTGTTCAGCATTGGAGTACAAATGAGATTTGAATGCTATGGCTACAGTGTCTCCTTCATTGAGTGTAACGTAGGTGAACCGGATGGCACCAGGAATTACTCGGATTACCACGTTCATTTTATTGCCACATGCGTGCAAGTGTTTTACTTCAAGTATGTCGATCTGTCAAGCCTTGAAAATGTGTTTATGTTTGAGTGTCCAATGTTTGCTTGAGAAATCTGGACAAATTAAGTCATTGAGTGGTTTTATTAGTTGGGCATATTCTGGAATGTAGGTTTTGCCAAAATTGAAGAAATCCATAAATTACTATAGTTTCTTGATGGTATTTGGTGGTTGTAATTGTGCACATTTCTCTAAGACTTGTGGTGCCAAGCTTTTTTGATTCCTTGATAGTTAATATCCTAAAAATAGGGCACATAGAAAGTAAATTTTTGTTTCATTGAAATTGAATTTGTAACCCTCTGCGACAAATCCCAAAATTATGTGATCCATACTGGCTAAATGTGTGTTGAGATTTTCGTATGTCATCGACTTTAGACAACACCTCAGCATCAATATCATGCAATACTGATGTTGTATGGGCAGGGAATAATCCAGGACTGTTCTTACACCCTTGAGGGAGTGTTCAAAATGTTCCTTGACATTACATTGTAAAGCCACTTAAATCCCTGCTTTCAGGCACTAGATTTTGACAGAAAAAAAAATTGGAAATATCGAGGTTAGGTTATTTTTAATTTTTTGCACACTACGGTGGTCATTACAACCCTGGCGGACGGTGTTAAAGCGGCGGTAAGACCGCCAACAGGCCGGCAGTAAAAGAATTGGAATTACGACCGTGGCGGAAACCGCCAACAAAGACAGCCACTTTAACACTCCGACCACCACGGCGGTACAGACAAACAGCTTGGCGGTCACCGCCAACAGACAGGCAGAAGACAAAGTACCGCCCACAGTATCACAACCTACTAATCGTCCACCTTTTCCGGGGCGGATTCACCGTGGACAAAAACACGGCGAAAACAGGACTTCGAAGGGAAAACGCTCACCTCTACACACCCCACGAGGAATCCGGACGCCATGGAACCCGAGCTGCACATCCTGCCAGCCCTCATCTTCTTGCTCCTCTACCAGGAGCACGAACGCCGGCGGCGAAGACAACGGTGGGTACTGCACCTACGACACAGGGGAGGGGGAGGGAAAAAACTGGGACACACACACGCAACAACCCCACCCCCACCCTCACCCACTACAACACACACACTAATACATATTTATACATTATAGTTACACCCCCAGCTTCCCCCAGAAGAATGCAAAGACAAAAGGAAATGAGTGTAACCATTGTAATATATTAAAATCAAGTACACAAAAATATATATATACACCATAAAAGAAATATACACCGAGATTAGTAGTCCAGATAGTGCTCCAATGAAGTCCGTGGAACACTGGGCCCACACGGTGTGGGCGAGGCCCACACAAGATCCCCGACCATGACGGAGAGAACACTGCAGGGGCATCAGAGAGCAAGAAAACAGGCACCTCAGGGAGAGGGAAAGGGGGGGCACCTCAGCCGGTTGAGTGCACGACGCCAAATCCATGAGGGGGCCACATGCCCATGCCCACTGTTCCATCCTGGGGAGTGCAAAGCCACAGTCTCTCAAGTCTATACAGTGGGTGGTTTGCCCACTGTGCAATCCTGGGGAGTGCAAAGCCACAGTCTCTCAAATCTCTACAGTGGGTGGTTTGGCCACTGTGCAATCCTGGGGAGTGCAAAGCCACAGTCTCTCAAGTCTATACAGTGGGTGGGTTGCCCACTGTGCCATCCTGGGGAGTGCAAAGCCACAGTCTCTCAAGTGGATGACAGCCTCCACTGGTTCTGGAGGGGGCATGGTGCCTAGAGTGCTTCATCCTGCTAAGGACAGAGGTAGTGGATGTATCTCTCCACTGGTTCTGGAGGGGGCATGGTGCCCAAAGTGCTTCATCCTGCTAAGGACAGAGGTAGTGGATGTATCTCTCCACTGGTTCTGGAGGGGGCATGGTGCCCAGAGTGCTTCATCCTGCTAAGGACAGAGGTAGTGGATGTATCTCTCCACTGGTTCAGGAGGGGGGATGGTGCCTAGAGTGCTTCATCCTGCTAAGGACAGAGGTAGTGGACGTATCTCTCCACTGGTTCTGGAGGGGGCATGGTGCCCAGAGTGCTTCATCCTACTAAGGACAGAGGTTGTGGATGTATCTCTCCACTGGTTCTGCAGGGGCATGGTGCCCAGAGTGCTTCATCCTGCTAATGACAGAGGTAGTGGATGACAGTCTCCACTGGTTCTGGAGGGGGCATGGTGCCTAGAGTGCTTCATCCTGCTAAGGACAGAAGTAGTGGATGCCTTTCTCCACTGGTTCTGCAGGGGGCATGGTGCCCAGAATGCTTCATCCTGCTAAGGACAGAGGTAGTGGATGTATCTCTCCACTGGTTCTGGGGGGGCATGGTGCTTAGAGTGCTTCATCCTGCTAAGGACAGAGGTAGTGGATGACAGTCTCCACTGGTTCTGGAGGGGGCATGGTGCCTAGAGTGCTTCATCCTGCTAAGGACAGAAGTAGTGGATGCCTTTCTCCACTGGCTCTGGAGGGGGCATGGTGCCCAGAGTGCTTCATCCTGCTAAGGACAGAGGTAGTGGATGACAGTCTCCACTGGTTCTGAGGGGGCATGGTGCCTAGAGTGCTTCATCCTGCTAAGGACAGAGGTAGTGGATGGGAATATCCACTGGTTCTGGAGGGTGCTCTGTGCCCAGAGTGCTTCATCCTGCTTGTGACGGACTCAGTAGCGTCAGTGCCCTTGGCGCTCATGGGCCAGCGGTGCTAGTGGCTGCGGTGCCCTGTTCAGCGGTGCTTGTAGCGGCGGTGCCCTGTTCAGCGGTGCATGAGGCGGCGGTGCCCTGTTCAGCGGTGCTTGTAGCGGCAGTGCCCTGTTCAGCGGTGCTTGAGGCGGCGGTGCCCTGTTCAGCGGTGCTTGTAGCAGCGGTGCCCTGTTCAGCGGTGCTTGAGGCGGTGGTGCCCTGTTCAGCGGTGTATGAGGCGGCGGTGCCCTGTTCAGCGGTGCTTGTAGTGGTGGTGCCCTGTTCAGCGGTGCATGAGGCGGCGTGCCCTGTTCAGCGGTGCTTGAGGCGGCGGTGCCCTGTTCAGCGGTGCTTGAGGCGGCGGGCTCCTTTGCAGTGACTCAGCTGCTGGCGGACCTCTCTGTCCCAGCGGGACTTGTGCTGACGGTCCTCTCTGTCCCAGCGGGGCTTGTGATGGCGGTCCTCTCTGTCCCAGTGGGGCTTGTGCTGGCGCTCCTCTCTGTCCCAGGGGGGCTTGTGCTGGCGGTCCTCTGTCCCAGCCGGGCTTGTGCTGGCAGTCCTCTCTGTCCCAGCGGGGCTTGTGCTGGCAGTGGCCTCCTGGGCAGCAGGGCAGGTGCTGGCGGTGGCCTCCTGCGCAGCAGGAATGATGGCGGCGGCCTCCTGGGCAGCGGGGATGATGGCCTCCTGGGCAGCAGGGATGATGGCGGTCTCCTCCGCCATGCTGCTCTTCCCAGACTTTCCGGGTTTCTTGTGGCCCTTCCCCACCTTGGAAGGTGTCGCAGCTGACTCCACACTCCCACCGGGACCCCTGGGAGCGGCTTTGGTGGATGGAGTCTTCCCCCTCTCCCGCCGGGCACTGGCCAACTTTTGATGCTTGACAGGTGGGGGACTGTCCGTGCTGTGGCTCCGTGCCACACTGGCTGCCCTGGTGGCCGGTGCACTCCAGATTCCGGTGACTACAGGCACCACTGGTCCGGGAGATGTTGTGGCTGAGGTGCTAGGTTGGGACCTGGAGAGTCGGGCCCTAGGAGACAGACGGGGTGAGGGAGGTGTTGGAAAGAGGTCAAGGTTGGACAGGAAAAGTTTTTGGGAGACACTGGGACGGGTAGCTGGAGGGGGTTTGGGAGTGGAGGAAGAGGTTGTGGTTGTAGGAAATGTTCATTTGGTGACTTTGGGTGAAGGTGCATGCGCTGGAGGCTGTCGTGAGGTGGATGGCTGTTGGGTGGGTGTATGCCTGCGTTTGTGTATCTTGGGAGGTGGCGTCACAGACACACTGGGAGAGGACACAGGGGACGTGTGAATGGTAGTGGGGGCGGTGACTGCAAGTGAGCGGGGTGTGGTGGTGGGTGTGCTGGTGATGGCAGTAGTGGCTGTAGATGTAGTGCATGCAGGTGTGAGTGTAGACGAGACTGGGAGGGAGGAGGGAGACAAGGAGGAGGGGGACACAGGGGAGGCAGTGGATGTTGGTGTGTCTGTATGTGTGTGATGCTTGCGTGAGTGCCTGTGGGATGTGTGGTGCTTATGTTTGCCTGAGCTTCCCTTGTGTGTTGACGTGTGTGCATGCTGGTCTGAAGGTGTGCTTGGGATAGGCTGGGGTGTAGGGGATTGGGTCTGGGTGGAGGAAGTTGGAGGGGGGAGGCTAGAGACAGGGACAATGGCTGCCATCAGTGCTGAGGCCAGAGTCTGAAAAGCTTGCTGAAGGGCGGCCTGACCAGAATGAATGCCCTCCAGGAATGCATTGGTTTGTTGCAACTGCCTTTCGACACCCTGGATGGCATTCAAAATGGTAGACTGCCCAACAGTGAGGGACCTGAGGAGGTCAATGGCCTCCTCACTGAGGGCAGCAGGGGTGACTGGGGCAGGGCCTGAGGTGCCTGGGGCGAAGGTGATGCCCACCCTCCTGGGTGAGCGGGCACGGGGCAAAGTATGAGGGGCTGCTGGGAGAGCGGTGCTGGTAGGGGTGGTGGCGGCTGTACCTGTACATGCGGGGGGCACAGATGTTGCCACCACCACAAGGGAGCTTCCATCAGAGGACGAGTCTGTGTTGCTGGTGTAAGCTTCTGTCCCCGCCGTGGAGCTCCCCTCGCCCTCCGTCCCACTGGTGAACTCTGAGTCCGTAGTGTCACCCTCCAGGGCCATGTGGAATGCAGCTCCCTCGTGCTCCGGTGCCACTGCTCCTCCGCCTGATGATGCTAATGCACACAAGAACAGGGAGACCACAAAAAGGAGGGGGACACGACAGACACAGAAGCCCCCTGCACTACGCCGCGCTCTTGGGCTCCACTGTTCAAACCCTGGGAAATGGCCTACTACGCTATGGACGACATCTGCACACATGGATGACACAGGGGCATGACTAGGTGTACTAGGTGTACTTGGAACTCTACAGAGGTGGGGTGGGGTGCCACATGGCCTGCCTAAACTGAGGGACCTTGCCTACTAAACTCGCCCTGGCCTAGGGAAACCCACAGCCCAACTCCCCCACCCAGACACCTCCACTGCGTGCAAAATCAGCAGGATGAGAGTGTACTCACCCCCTTGTGGCTGCTGTGATGCACTCAAGCGCCCATCCAACTCCGGGTACACCACCGCCGGGATCCTGAACGTCATGGTGCGACGGGCACCCCTCCCACGTTGGGAGGCCATCCCCAGCTGAGCCTACGCCGTCTTCTTGCTCCAGCGGCGAATGTCCTCCCCTCTTTTCCGGCACTGGGTGCTCCGTCTGTGGTAGACCCCCAGGGTCCGGACGTCCTTGGCGATGGCACGCCAAATATTTTTTTTCTGGTGGGCGCTGACCTACATGAATTGTACAGGGGGAAGAGAAACGTATTACCAACTGCACCGTCACAGTCATTGGCCCCCATCCCTACCCTTGCCATGTGGCATATGCACTCACCATTGTTTCATGCACGCCGCAATCTCCCCCCCCATCTTTCATCCACCCCACTCCACACAGGCATTGCCCATACAGCATGCTCACAGTGTACTTACCTGTTTGTCTGGAGGACCGTAGAGTAGCGTGTACTGGGGGAGTACCCCGTCCATGAGTTTCTCCAACTCCTCCGATGTGAAGGCAGGGGCCCTTTCCCCAGACACTCGAGCCATTGTCTCTTCCAGACCGAGGTCACAGCAGAACTTGCAGTGTAGGTCCTCTCCTGTCGAAGATCAGGTATTGAGTGATTGAACAGATAGAAAATGGCGGTCACGTCCGCGGCGGTGCGTACCGTCACCGCCAGCGTACATCGTCATTGGCTCCTGGGACCCATAGGGTCCAATGTTAACCAATGCAGCATTGCGCTGCGGTCTTCGACCGCCTACGGCGACGGTGTACAACGCCAGCGCAGTTCCCTCTCATCCCATTGTCCCACTTTAGAGGCCAGGTAGCCGGCATTTCAGGGGCCCACATGGCTTCATTTTTAACTGTGTCACACATACCTAGGCCTAGACTCAACACACATACAGGCCACTTTTCGGGTTAGGATTCGTGTTCTTTGTAAGCTGTGGGTACGTACCTCTGAGTTGTTTGACTCTGTGCTCGCTGTTGTCCTTCATAGGCACCGTCCGCTGGGACATGTGAGGAGATGGCGGCATCCTCTGGTGTACAGACCGCTGGTGGACCTGTCGACAATGGAGGAAAGACATGTGACAAATGCAAAAACAACAAGTGATGGACGGAATGCTGAACATTGACAAACATTCACCCCCAGTCACAGATCTGGGTTTAATCCATCGTTTTTTTGCTGCCCATGCCATTCCAGTTTGGACCCAGCCATATGCAAATCAGTCTTGACCCTGTTCCCCAGGGGAACAGTCCAGCCCGAACTGCTAGGCCAGGTCTTCCCTGGACTGGAAACAAGCATCCTGGGACCGGTTTCGGGGTTTCACCCCTCATCAGCCAGGCTAGCTTGAATCCAGTGGCATGGGAAGCACGGGACCCACGTCTGGGCATACCCTTCCCACTTAGGGCGACAAATGCAAAAACAACAAGTGATGGACGGAATGCTGAACATTGTCAAACATTCACCCCCAGTCACAGATCTGGGTTTAATCCATCGGTTTTTTGCTGCCCATGCCATTCCAGTTTGGACCCAGCCATATGCAAATCAATCTTGACCCTGTTCCCCATGGGAACAGTCCAGCCCGAACTGCTAGGCCAGGTCTTCCCTGGACTGGAAACAAGCATCCTGGGACCGGTTTCGGGGTTTCACCCCTCATCAGCCAGGCTAGCTTGAATCCAGTGGCATGGGAAGCACGGGACCCACGTCTGGGCATACCCTTCCCACTTAGAGCGACAAATGCAAAAACAACAAGTGAGGGACGGAATGCTGAACATTGTCAAACATTCACCCCCAGTCACAGATCTGGGTTTAATCCATCGTTTTTTTGCTGCCCATGCCATTCCAGTTTGGACCCAGCCATATGCAAATCAGTCTTGACCCTGTTCCCCATGGGAACAGTCCAGCCCGAACTGCTAGGCCAGGTCTTCCCTGGACTGGAAACAAGCATCCTGGGACTGGTTTCGGGGTTTCACCCCTCATCAGCCAGGCTATCTTGAATCCAGTGGCATGGGAAGCACGTGACCCACGTCTGGGCATACCCTTCCCACTTAGGGCGACAAATGCAAAAACAACAAGTGATGGACGGAATGCTGAACATTGTCAAACATTCACCCCCAGTCACAGATCTGGGTTTAATCCATCGTTTTTTTGCTGCCCATGCCATTCCAGTTTGGACCCAGCCATATGCAAATCAGTCTTGACCCTGTTCCCCATGGGAACAGTCCAGCCCGAACTGCTAGGCCAGGTCTTCCCTGGACTGGAAACAAGCATCCTGGGACCGGTTTCGGGGTTTCACCCCTCATCAGCCAGGCTAGCTTGAATCCAGTGGCATGGGAAGCACGGGACCCACGTCTGGGCATACCCTTCCCACTTAGGGCGACAAATGCAAAAACAACACATACAGGCTTGACCGTGCCACAATCCATGAACTGTGTTCCCAGCTGGAGCCAGACCTGATGTCAGCTATCCGCCATCCCACAGGAATCC
Organism: Pleurodeles waltl; assembly: GCF_031143425.1. Taxonomy (NCBI): domain Eukaryota; kingdom Metazoa; phylum Chordata; class Amphibia; order Caudata; family Salamandridae; genus Pleurodeles; species Pleurodeles waltl. The sequence continues at coordinate 737,645,328 of NC_090436.1, forward strand.
CCACTCAAGTGCAGGTGCTTTCAGTGCTCCATTTCCTTGCAAGTGGGTCATTTCAAACAACAGTGGCCATAGCATCAGGGATGTCCCAGCCTATGTTTTCAAACGTGTTGTCCAGAGTGTTGTCTGCCCTGCTGAAACACATGCGGAGCTACATCGTTTTCCCTCAGATGGAGGATTTGCCTACAGTGAAAGGTGATTTCTATGCCCTGGGACATATCTCCAACATCATAGGTGCCATTGATGGGACCCATGTGGCTTTGGTCCCCCCGCAGGAGTTAACAGGTGTACAGAAACCGGAAGAGTTATCATTCGATGAATGTGCAGATGGTATGTTTGGCAGACCAGTACATCTCCCATGTGAATGCCATGTTCCCTGGCTCAGTGCATGACGCCTACATCCTGCGGAATAGCAGCATCCCTTATGTGATGGGTCAACTCCAGAGGCACTGTGTGTGGCTATTAGGTGAGCACCTGGAAGCAAGACAGTGGGAATGGTTGTCTGGGTCTGGGGTTATCCCTACAGGTTAGTGTGTGTCTAACAGTTGTCTCTCGCCATTTGCAGGTGACTCTGGTTACCCCAACCTGTCATGGCTACTGACCCCAGTGAGGATTCCCAGGACAAGGGCAGAGGAACGCTACAACACGGCGGATAATCGAGCGGACCTTCGGCCTCCTGAAGGCCAGGTTCAGGTGCCGCCATATGACAGGTGGATCCCTATGCTACTCACCAAAGAAGGTGTGCCAGATCATCGTGGCCTGCTGTATGCTTCACAACTTAGCTTTGCGACGACAGGTGCCTTTTCTGCAGGAGGATGGTCCAGATGGCGGTGTTGTTGCAGCTGTGGAGCCTGTGGACAGTGAAGACGAGGAAGCAGAAGAAGAGAACATGGACAACAGGGACTCTGTGATCCTGCAATATTTCCAGTGAGACACAGGTAAGAATACAAACTTGCCTACTACATGTCCTTTAACACTACTACCTCTCTACTTCTGTCGTTTTCACCCAGTGTATGGTTACTGAGTTGTCACTTTCCCTTACGATTTCACAGATGTGGGTCCCACAGTGTGACATCTGCTTTGATTCCTCATTGACTAGAGCTGTGTGACATAGGTATGTTGACATTACAATTGAAAGAGCTTTTTGCCACAGTAATTGCTAATACACTATTCCGAAATCACAGACTGACTCCAGATAGTTTTGTGCTTCAAGGGTGTTTATTTAAGTGCAAAATATTGGAGGGGGTTGCAAAATGGTGAGGGTTGATGGTGGAGGAATGTCCATGGCAGAGTCCAGTCTATTAGTCTCACAGGTGCATTGCTCAAATGGGCATAGGAAGTGGAGCTGGGGCAGTTTAAGGATGGACAGGGTGACAAAGTGGGACAGAAGGATGATATTCAGGGTGGTCTCATTTCTTGGCGGGGGTCTTGGCATCGTTCTCTGTCTTTGTCCTGGATCTCAGGGACCGTTTGCGGGGTGGTTCTCCCTCTGCAGGGGGTGGGGTGCTGGTGTGGTGGTCCTGTGGCGGTGCCTCCTGTCCAACAGCGCTGGCGGACGTGGTGGGCAGTTCATCGTCCAGGCTAGTGTCAGGGGCCACTTGTTGTGCCACAGTGTCCCTCCTGGTGTTGAATACGTCCTTCAGCACCCCTACGATGGTGCCCAGGGTAGAATTGATGGATCTGAGTTCCTCCCTGAAGCCCAAATACTGTTCCCCCTGCAGGCGCTGGGTTTCCTGAAACTTGGCCAGTACCGTTGCCATCGTGTCCTGGGAGTGGTGGTATGCTCCCATGATGGAGGAGAGGGCCTCGTGGAAAGTGGGTTCCCTTGGCCTGTCCTCCCCCTGTCGCACAGCAGCCCTCCCAGTACCCCTGTGTTCCTGGGCCTCCGTCCCCTGGACCATGTGCCCACTGCCCCTGCCCCCAGGTCCCTGTTGTTGTTGGGGTGGTGGGTTAGCCTGGGTTCCCTGTAGTGGTGGACACACTGCTGATTGACGTGTCCTGGGGACAGAGGTATGGGCCCGCTGGGTGGGTGCTATGCTGGTGTTTCCAGAGGGGGAAGCTCTGTAGTGGCCTGTGACTGTGTGATGGGAACCGACTGTCCCGAGGTCCCCGATGGGCCGGGCTGGTCATCTAGATCCAGTTGGACAGAGCTGCTGTCATCACTGTGTGCCTCTTCTGTTGGTGGTGTGGACATGTGTGGGCCCTCCTGTCCGGTGACGTTGGGTAGGGGTCCTGCAGGGGTATAAAAGGATGTTTATTACATCTGTGTGTGCCATGGTGTGCAATGGGTGGGTGACCGTGTACCCCAGTGCTTGCATTCCTGTGTGGGACCTCGTGTGATGATGGTTTAGGGGGGTGCATGGGTTTGTACAGTGGGCGTGCTTTGGTGATGGGTGTCCATGCTTTGGTGTTGAATGCAGGGCTTGGTGTTGGGATGTGTGGTTTGTGATGTTGGGACATTTGTGAGGAGTTTGAGTGATGGGGGTGAGGGTGAGGGTGGGGGTATGTGATGGCATGCAGGTAGGGTGGGGGATGTAATAGTTAAGATTTGACTTACCAGAGTCCATTCCGCCATCTACTCCTGCGAGGCCCTCAGGATGCAGAATCGCCAAGACCTGCTCCTCCCATGTTGTTAGTTGTGGGGGAGGAGGAGGGGGTCCGCCGCCAGTTCGCTGAACCGCAAGGTGGTGTCTTGAGACCACGGAACGCACCTTCCCCCGTAGGTCGTTCCACCTCTTCCTGATGTCATCCCGATTTCTTGTGTGCTATCCCACTGCATTGACCCTGTCCACTATTCTTCGCCATAGCTCCATCTTCCTTGCAATGGAGGTGTGCTGCACCTGTGATCTGAATAGCTGTGGCTCTACCCGGACGATTTCCTCCACCATGACCCTGAGCTCCTCCTCCGAGAACCTGGGGTGTCTTTGTCGTGCCATGGGGTGGTGTGGGGGATGTGTGGGGTGGTGTGTGTGGTGATAAGTGTGCTGATATGTAGTGGGGTGTTGTGTGAGGTGCGTGGAAGTTATGTGGTTGATGGCCTGGTGTGCCTGTGGATGCTAATATTGTTGATGGTGGTGTCTCTATCTGTGCTTCTTTCTCAATTGTTGTCGAAGGGGTTTGTGGGTGATGTGGGTGTGTTTTTTATATTGTATTGGGTGTGTGGGAGTGGTGTGTGTTTGTGCATCAGGTGTGTGTATTTTGAATTGTCCAATGTGGCTGTGTTCTGTATGTGTGTGTGTATTTTGAGCGCGGCAGTGTGTATCGCCAATGGAACACCGCGGTTGAAAGACCGCCACGTGGATTCGTATGTCGTGATAGTGTGGGCGTATTTCTGTTGGCGTGACGGTGGAGGTTTTGTTTTCGCCAGTTTATCACTGACCTTTGGTGTGGCGGACTTGTGTGGGTGTCTGAATTTTGGCGGATTCCGTGCTGTGGGTCATAATAGCTGCAGTAGTGTGTTGGCAGTCTTCTGCACGGCAGTAAGCAGCTTTTACCGCCAATGTTGTAATGAGGGCCTATGTTGTTTATAAATGCTGTAGCATGTGAATTTTGTACTGCAAATGTGTGTGTATGACTGTTTAAATCTAAGACTTTTTTTATATAAATGGTTCAGTTTAGCTACGGGAAACAAAGGGCTATTCATTGGAGATACGCAGGGTTCAATTACTCCCTGGTACTCAAGTTGTGAGAAAATTTCCCTCACCCGTGCTTTAGCCTCATGTTTAATGGTTTATTGTGGTTGGATCTGTGGGGTGGATCTTATTTTTATAACGTGTCAAGGGGAATCCCTATCCCACCCCACATTTTGCGGTACAGCAATGGTGCTTGTGCCAATGTCCAATCTGCAGCATAAGCTTCTTTTACTGCATCTGGAAGAAGGACTGAGAAAGAAGGCAAAATGACCTCCTTATGGGAGCATATGGGCAGCTTTAGGTGGCCAATGTTCTTCTGCCAACGCCTGATTTAGATCTGGGTGGAGGGGTTGCTCTGTCGCAACCGTGACGGATATCCCATCTGCCGAAATCTATAATACTGTTGTTTCCTACAGGCGGGATATCCCTCACCGCTGTGATGGAGTAACCCCTCCGCTGAGATCTAAATCACATCCTTAGTGTTTCCCGGAAGATCACGTTGATGGTGCGCTCCATGTCCCCCTGAATTTGCACTCCTAATTTGTAAACCCTGTTGAGTGGGGAGACACGCCTGTCTGCAGATTTGACTTTGAAAAAGTTGTCAGTTGGTGTCACATCCAGAAGTTCTAGAAGAGTCTGACAAACTATTGTGACCTCTGCTGCACTGTCTAGCAGAGTCACTGCACACGTACTGTTCTTCAGTAAGGTTCTCAATATGTGTGGCATGTTTAGCAAAAATTGTCGCAACCTTTTTCTTTTTAAATTGGGGTTTTTGTTGTGGAAGGTCCTCTTCATTTTTAACCAAAATGTCCTATGAACATTGTCACTCCTTTCTTGGGTTCATGTACTCGTTTCAGTGACCTGTCCACCCTCCTCTCTCACTGCAGTTGTCGGGTGATCCCACAAAGAATGAGATGGTCTCGGCATGCGCAGATTATCCTCTTTGCTTTAACTTTTTCTGCTTTTACTATTTTTCTGTACATCCCAGCATGTTTTAGAACCCTCCTGTGCTTGTTAGGTGTTATCCTTATTGGATTTGCCTTGTGAGTATGGTTTACCTGGTCTGGCTCCCAGACTATTCTGAGTTATATTGGTATAAGTCTTGATGATAAACTTAGGCAGCTTTAATTCCTGTTCTTGTTGAGGAATGCCCCAGAGCCACTGGCATACTGTCAATGCTACTGCTTCCCCCTTAAGAATACTTGATATAATTAAAGACACTGTTGCAAATTACCCATTATTTCCAACTCCAAGTCCAGGGCCGGGGCAGCCCCTTATTTGTCTAGAAATTAACACTTCTGGAAGATTTGCAAGTGTTGGTGTACCGTGTCTTGTAGTATAAATTGCAGCAAAAACTTTACCCTATGTGGCACAGTTATCTACTAAGGAAAACATCCCCAGGGGACCCCATGTGGCACAGTTATATACTGGGGGAACCATTGCTAAGGACCAGCACATTGTGAGAATTCTATGTTTGTCTTGGGGTCCTGTATGGTGAAACACTACTTCCAGCATGTTTTTTTTTTGTGCTAGCCAAAACTGAATATCTAGCTTACCTTACCCATTATTGAATGCACAGTCACAGGATTTATTCTGTTGCAGGCAAATAGGGTGCTGCTCAAGTAGCCCTCACTGGGGTAGTGGTTAAAGTCTGCATTGGGAATTGTATTAGGCATATATATATATATATATAGTAAATTAATATATAAGAGGTGTAAATCTCCTACGGGCAAATTTGCTACATTAAGATGCAGTGTATATGTGGTTAATTCTGGCCATGTAGGACCTTCATTACTTAGGGGACCTAATCTAAAAGTTTTTACAACTTTTGGTAGGGTGCCTTCAAAACAAATTTGGTATTCTTGATAAGATAATGGTATTTCTAAATATGGGTAAGCTCAATTGTTAGAAATGGGGTTTTTGGTTGGCAGTCAGGTTACCCTCTATCCAAGCAAGAACCCTCACTCTAGTCAGGGTAAGTCACACACAATCCAAATTATCCTGTGCCCACCCTCTGGTAGCTTGGCGCGAGCAGTCAGGCTTAACTTAGAAGGCAATGTGTAAAGCATTTGTGCAATAAATACATAATGTAGCACCACAAAAATACACCACACAGTGTTTAGAAAAATATATAATATTTATCTGGGTATTTGCAGGTCAAAACGATCAAAGATGCAATATAAATTTGTAAAGATATCACTAAAGTGTGATATGAAGTGTCTTAAGTCTTTAAAAAGTAAACAAAGTCTCTTTCAAGCACAAAGTACCTGGTTTGGAGTGGAAAAACTCCGCAGAGGGCCGCAGAAGAGGAGATGCGTGGAAAAATGGTGTGTGCGTCGGTTACGCCCCTTCATGTAACGCCGCGCTCTGACGCAGCGTCTCTTTCTGTCCTCGCGGGTGGAACGCGCTACCGATATTTGGAGCGCCGTTCCCCGCGTTTTTTGACTATGCTTTCTGGGAAGCATATATTTCGCTCCCGGTCGCGCTACACTTACTTGTAGCCTTTTTTCTTCTTTTATTGTTGGTGGTGGGTTTTTTGTTGGTCCTTTTGCCTGTCTCTATCCATGTTGTGTCCATCTTGTCTTCTTCGTGTTATTGTCCCAGCATGCTCTGTTTTTCTTTTATTCTACTTCCTTTTTCCTATACTGGTCTATGGGCTTTTCCCAATCCAAGATGGTGTTACTTCCCTTTCCTGTGTTGTCACTTCCCTTTTCTCAGTATATAAGTCAGTCAGTCTTGTTCCTCCTTGCGTTGCAAACACTTCCTTCTGGTTGTGCTGTTTGCTCCTGTTCTTTGTTCCTGCTTTTTTGCCTTGGGAGATTTTTGCCTGTTCTTTGTTCCTGCTTTTGCCTTTGGAGATTTTTGCCTGTTCTTTGTTCCTGCTTTTGCCTTGGGATATTTTTGCCTGCTCCTTTTTTCCTGCCTTGTACCCTGGATATTGCCTATTTTTGTTTCTGTTGTCAAGTCCTGTTTTTTCTTGTTTTCCTTCAGGAGTTCCTGTTAGAGGTTTTTTCCCCAGTGTTGGTTTTTTTTCCCTCTGGGACTCCTTCTGGACGGTACGGTCTACTTTGGCGTAGCCTGTCAAGCGGCACTGTGGCTACTAGAAGGAGTCGCCCTTATCTGGGAGTATCCAGGACCTGTAGAAGACTTGGTGTATTTGCCAATCCGAAATCCAGAGGTGAGAAGTCCAGCGCAGTACGTGACAGATTGCAACGCCAAAAGATTCTGCGTTGTGAGAGCGCCATGGAAGATCCACAGGGAGAGGTGTCAGAAAATGCTCAAGCTATGTTACAGACTGTCCAACAACAAGCCCAAGAGTTACAACAGTTACGGGCAGAGAACACTGCGCTACGACAGGTCTTGTCTTCCCGATCAATGGACATACCACCCGTATCTGCTACTATTCCTCGATATTCCGGAGATCCTTTAAAGATGAAGGAATTTTTGGACGCCCTGACGGTTTTCTTTGCCTTTCGTCCACTCCAGTTTTCTTCGGATAAGACTAAGGTGGGCTATCTGATCAGCGCCTTGTCTGGTCCAGCGCTTGCTTGGGCGACTCCTCTGGTTTCTGCAGATGACCGAGTCCTGGCTAACTATTCCGCTTTCCTGGCTGTTTTCAAACAAATGTTTGGGAGACCTGGGGTAGAAGCAGCAGCTGAAGAAGCCTTATGTGACATTCAGCAAGGTAATCAGGATGTACTGCAGTATACAACCCGCTTCAAACAGCTGGCAGCTGAAACCTCCTGGGTAGAATGCACCTTCGTAACCCTTTTCCGCCGAGGCCTGCGTGAAGAAATTAAAGATGAGCTTGTACACTCTTCTCCAGCTTGTTCTTTGAAAGAATTAATGGATCAATCTATGAACATCGAGTATAGACTTCGAGAGCGCAAGATGGAAAGACGTAGAACTAGAGCTCCATACCAGCCCGGTGCCTTCCGTGCTAGCAGTCGGCGAACGGAAGATAGTCCATCTGAAGCTTCTCCACCTCCCCATGAAGAGCCCATGCAGATAGATCTGGTTCGTGGGCCATTGATGGAGTCAGAAAGGGAGGAACGACGACGAAGGGGACTTTGCCTATACTGTGGTAAGGCTGGCCTCCTGATCCGTAGTTGTCCGGTACGTCCCTCAAGGTCTGCGGGAAACGCCAGCTCCCGTCCCCTGTAAGGAGGAAAGAGACGGGAGAAGCTGAAGTACCATCAATATGTTCCTCCAAAGAAAGCATGTCCACCCTGTTTATCCTCTCGGTCAAGTTACAAGGTTCACAAGATCAAGAAGAACATCTTCTGGCTCTCCTTGATTGTGGAGCCAGTGGACTCTATATGGATGAGACCTGGGCTACTAGTAAAGGAATTCCCTGCATTCCTAAAGAAACCCCTGAGCAGGTTCACACGGTGGATGGCTCTCCGTTAACCTCAGGACCTGTGGTGGCCTCAACTCCTACTCTTTGTTTGACATTTGGGGGGCATCAAGAACACGTTGCCTTTGATCTCATAGCCTCACCAAATCACATCATGATTTTGGGAATTCCCTGGTTAGCCCGACACAACCCCTATATCAATTGGGAAACACGAACTATATCCCTAACGTCTTCATTTTGTCAACAGAATTGTTATTCCACTACTTCTTATTGGACTCCAAAAAGGTCCTGTCAGTCAACTAAGGATAACACTAACTCTATCAATATTATCCAGGGGGTTCCAGATTGTTATCAGGAATATATCAGGATTTTTCAGAAACCTAGTAATCCTATTTTGCCACCTCATCGCAGTTATGACTGTGCTATTCCTTTAATTCCTGATGAAGTCGTCCCCTTCGGTCGAATGTATTCTCTGACAGACCAAGAAAAGAAGGTGTTAAGGGAATATTTAGACGACAACTTACACAACGGTTTGATTGCTCCTTCCACGTCCCCCGCTGGGGCTCCTCTCTTCTTCGTCCCAAAGAAGACTAAGGATCTGCGTCCTTGTGTGCACTTTCGTGAACTCAACAGAATAACGATTAAGGATCGATATCCACTGCCTTTAATCAGAGATATATTGGATGCCATTCAAGGAGCCAAGATATTTACTAAATTAGACTTACGGGGTGCCTATCATCTCCTTCGGATCACGGAAGGAGATGAATGGAAGACTGCTTTCCGTACCCCTTTTGGGCACTATGAGTATCGTGTTATGCCCTTTGTGCTGACCAATGCCCCTTCTGTTTTTCAACAATTTATGGATTCACTGTTCTCTGATGTACTCAATCAATATGTAGTCATTTATTTGGATGATATCTTGATATATTCCCGTGATCCTGAGCACCATGTAGATCATGTCCTGCAAGTCCTGGAAAGACTCAAGAAAAAACAATTGTTTTGTAAACCTGAGAAGTGTGAGTTCCATAAATCTGAAGTAAGGTATCTCGGGTTTTGCATTAATCAACACGGAATATCCATGGATCCTGACAAGGTCAGTGCCATATTAGATTGGCCTTCTCCAATGTCCATTAAAGAAACGCAATGTTTTCTAGGGTTATCAAACTTTTATGGTCAGTTTATTCAGAACTTTGCCCACCTACAAAGTTTCATAACAGAAACAATTAAGAAAGAGAACCTGAAGAAGGGTTTCATTTGGACCAAGGAGGCTGAACGCGCGTTTCAAGAATTAAAGACAGCCTTTACCCAAGCACCCGTGTTGCGTCATCCTGACAATACCAAGAAATTTATCGTCGTGACTGATGCCTCAGACAGAGCTATTGGAGCAGTTCTGCTGCAGAAGCAAGACAATGATGGATTGGAACATCCTATCTTTTATCTATTGCATATTCTATCAGAGGCTGAAAGAAATTATTCTGTACTGGAACGAGAACTACTCGCTCTCAAAGTAGCTTGTAAGGAATGGAGGCATTTCCTGATGGGTTCCAGAGAGCCTTTTGAAGCTAGGACTGATCACCGTAATCTCCAGTGTCTTCGGAGCTTTCAGTGTCGCAACAGTCGTCAGGCTCGATGGGCTTTCTTCTTTAGCCAGTACGATTTCGTGATCACGTACATACCTGGTTCCCAGAATTTAGTGGAAGATGCCTTATCCCGCAGATATCCTGACATAGCCCAGAACTCCTCTCCACATCTTATTGAGTCTAGCAGGATCATCGGAGCTACTCAATCTTTTCAAGAACGCATTCAATCCGAGTACCAGTTTCTGTCTGCTTCAGAATGGGATAAAGTGACTCCTTTTTTGCAGAAGAAGGACAACTACTTCTATCATCAACATGCTCTTTTCCTACCTACCAAGAAAGTGCAGACAGAAGCCCTGCAAATGTGCCATGATTCTCCTATAGCCGGTCATCGAGGTATCAGGAAGACCCAGGAGCTGCTTCAGCGATCTTTTTGGTGGCCTTCGCTAAAGTCAGACACTGAAACCTATGTGTCAGTATGCCCAGTCTGTGCCCAGACTAAGACACCCCGAACTAAGGTGGCAGGTTTATTAAGACCTTTACCGGTTCCTTCCGCTCCTTGGTGTACTCTATCCACGGATTTCATATGCTCTCTACCTACTTCCTCTGGTAACCAAGTAATCATGGTAACCGTAGATTCATTCACTAAGATGGCCCATTTTTCAGCCTTGAAGAAACTACCAACGGCCCCAGAAATGAGTCGCATTTTTCTACGAGATATTTTTAGTCTCCACGGTCTTCCTCAAGAGGTCATTTCGGACAGAGGGCCTCAATATGTATCACGTTTCTGGAGAGCCTTTTGTGCCTTCTTTAACATTGAGATTTCTTTATCCACGGGTTTCCATCCACAAACGAATGGGCAAACTGAACGAGTGAATCAAGAACTTCAGCAGTATCTGAGATGTTACTGTAATGCCACACAAAGCAATTGGTCGGAATATCTTGCTCTTGCTGAGTTCTCCTATAACAACACAATACATAGTGCGACCAAGACCACACCCTTTTATTGTACTTATGGATTTCATCCGAGGACTTTCACTACTGTTTCTTGAACATCCTCTTCTGTGCCTGCAGTCACTTCTTTTTCACGACAGATCAGTCGAATCCAGGGCCTACTTCACACTACTCTCCTAGCTTCGAAACAAGCTATGAAGCGAAAGGCGGATCGTTATCGGCAAGCCGCACCTTTGTATCAAGTGGGCCACAAGGTATGGCTTTCTTCCAGATTTCTACCATCCTGGTTTTCCACCAATAAGTTGAAACCACGTTTTTATGGACCCTTTCGAATTTCGCACATCCTGAATCCTGTAGTTGTGCGTCTCCGCTTACCTCATACCTGGAGGGTTCATCCTGTTTTCCATGTGTCCCAGTTAAAACTCTTTGTTCCTGATCCTTACCATCGCCAGTTCCAACGTCCTCCTCCTCTTTCTATCAACGGACAGCCTGAGTATGAAGTCCAGGAGATCTGTGATTCCAGAATTTTGCGACGCAAACTACAGTTTTTGGTCCACTGGAAAGGATACCCCCTCAGTGACTGTTCGTGGGAGGATGCTTCCTCCGTCCATGCTCCCCGTTTGGTTCGCCTGTTTTTTGACAATCATCCTGACAAACCTGGTGCCTGGGGGAGGGGACCTACTGTAACGCCGTGCTCTGACGCGGCGTCTCTTTCTGTCCTCGCGGGTGGAACGCGCTACCGATATTCGGAGCGCCGTTCCCCGCGTTTTTTTACTATGCTTTCTGGGAAGCATATATTTAGCTCCCGGTCGCGTTACACTTACTTGTAGCCTTTTTTCTTCTTTTATTGTTGGTGGGGGGTTTTTTGTTGGTCCTTTTGCCTGTCTCTATCCATGTTGTGTCCATCTTGTCTTCTTCGTGTTTTTGTCCCAGCATGCTCTGTTTTTCTTTTATTCTACTTCCTTTTTCCTATACTGGTCTATGGGCTTTTCCCAATCCAAGATGGTGTTACTTCCCTTTCCTGTGATGTCACTTCCCTTTTCTCAGTATATAAGTCAGTCAGTCTTGTTCCTCCTTGCGTTGCAAACACTTCCTTCTGGTTGTGCTGTTTGCTCCTGTTCTTTGTTCCTGCTTTTTTGCCTTGGGAGATTTTTGCCTGTTCTTTGTTCCTGCTTTTGCCTTGGGAGATTTTTGACTGTTCTTTGTTCCTGCTTTTGCCTTGGGATATTTGTGCCTGCTCCTTTTTTCCTGCCTTGTACCCTGGATATTGCCTATTTTTGTTTCTGTTGTCAAGTCCTGTTTTTTCTTGTTTTCCTTCAGGAGTTCCTGTTAGAGGTTTTTTCCCCAGTGTTGGTTTTTTTTCCCTCTGGGACTCCTTCTGGAGGGTACGGTCTGCTTTGGCGTAGCCTGTCAAGCGGCACCGTGGCTACTAGAAGGGGTCGCCCTTATCTGGGAGTATCCAGGACCTGTAGAATACTTGGTGTATTCGCCAATCCGAAATCCAGAGGTGAGAAGTCCAGCGAAGTACGTGACACTTCACACACGTACTTGCGTCGTTATTTTTCACGCTGGGAGACGTGCGTCGTTCTACGGGAGGAAAAATGGTGTGTGTGTCGGTTACGCCCCTTCACACACGGACTTGCGTCGTTATTTTTCACTCTGGGAAGACGTGAGGACCGTCTCGTTCTGTGGATCGCGGGATTACCAGATGTCCCAGGGTCTGTGCGTGGATTCCTCGGCTTGTTATCCGGCTGCGCGTCGTTCCGGGGGGCTGTGCGTGGAATTTTCTTCGTCGCGGCAGGCGTCGCGTCGATTTCCTCTGTGCAAGGCGGGCGGCGTTGTCCATGCGAGGCCGTGCGTCAAAGTTCCGGTCGCACCGCAGGCGTCGCTTCGAGCGGTATCTTTCTGGATCGGCGTGCGGCAATTTTCTCACCGTGGAGCAAGCTGTGCACCTAAATTTTCGCTGCACGAGGAGTCCAAATGAAAAAGAGAAGTATTTTTGGTCCTGAGACTTCAGGGAACAGGAGGCAAGCTCTATCCAAGCCCTTGGAGAGCACTTTTGCAGCCAGACAAGAGTTCAGCAAGGCAGCAGGCCAACAGCAAGGCAGCAGTCCTTTGTAGAAAGCAGACAGGTAAGTCCTTTGAACAGCCAGGCAGTTCTTCTTGGTAGGATGTAGGTTCTGGTTCAGGTTTCTTCTCCAGCAAGTGTCTGATGAGGTAGGGCAGAGGCCCTGTTTTATACTAAATTGTGCCTTTGAAGTGGGGGTGACTTCAAAGAGTGGCTAAGAAATGCACCAGGTCCCCTTTCAGTTCAATCCTGTCTGCCAGGGTCCCAGTAGGGGGTGTGGCAGTCCTTTGTGTGAGGGCAGGCCCTCCAAACTCCCAGCCCAGGAAGACCCATTCAAAAGGCAGATGTATGCAAGTGAGGCTGTGTACCCTGTGTTTGGGGTGTGTCTGAGTGAATGCACAAGGAGCTGTCAACTAAACCTAGCCAGACGTGGATTGTAAGGCACAGAAAGATTTAAGTGCAAAGAAATGCTCACTTTCTAAAAGTGGCATTTCTAGAGGAGTAATATTAAATCCGACTTCACCAGTCAGCAGGATTTTGTATTACCATTATGGCCATACTAAATATGACCTTCCTGCTCCTTTCAGATCAGCAGCTGCCACTTCAACAATGTATGAGGGCAGCTCCAATGTTAGCCTATGAAGGGAGCAGGCCTCACAGTAGTGTAAAAACGAATTTAGGAGTTTCACACTACCAGGACATATAAACTACACAGGTACATGTCCTGCCTTTTACCCACACAGCACCCTGCTCTAGGGGTTACCTAGGGCACACATTAGGGGTGACTTATATGTAGAAAAAGGGGAGTTTTAGGCTTGGCAAGTACTTTTAAATGCCAAGTCGAAGTGGCAGTGAAACTGCACACACAGGCCTTGCAATGGCAGGCCTGAGACAAGGTGAAGTGGCTACTTAAGTGGGTGGCACAACCAGTGCTGCAGGCCCACTAGTAGCATTTAATCTACAGGCCCTAGGCACATATAGTGCATTCTACTAGGGTCTTACAAGTAAATCAAATAGCCAATCATGGGTAAACCAATCAACAGTACAATTTACACAGAGAGCATATGAACTTTAGCACTGGTTAGCAGTGGTAAAGTGCCCAGATTTCAAAAGCCAATAACAACAGGTCAGAAAAAATAGGAGGAAGGAGGCAAAAAGTTTGGGGATGACCCTGTCAAAAAAGCCAGGTCCAACATCAGTATTGTGCAGGTGTGTTTGTTATTGTGTAATTGTGGAAAAAGTGTGTGTTTCCATCTGTTGCCAGAAAAGAGACCCAGGTATAAAAGTGACCCGGGAATAGAAAATGTCTGTTCTGTATGCATTGTGTGCCTTTACCATGAACATACCATCCTCATTCTCACCATAAACATTATGTAAGAGGCTATCTCCTATTTACAGGAATTGCAACCTGTTAATGTTCCACCATATTTTAGGATGGTAAGTTCGGAGATAGAAACACCAAGTTAGGGAAATACTTTAAAGGTTCAAGCTTGAACAGCCTACAGCCTAAGATAGGTACTACCTATTTAGCTGAAGAAGATATTTACCCAACACCATGGATGTCCCCGCAGAAGGTTATGAGAATGCCTTTAGCATGCGAGAGATAGAGATCCATTAAGTTAGTGCCTACACATGCGAAGGCAGGCAGAGGAATGCAGGATAAGTTTCAATGTCTTTATTGAAAGCACTGTATTCTAGGATAAAAGGCATGATCTGAAATTATTAGGAAGATGAAACATAACACAGTAATGATTGTGATTGTTAGAGTAAAATATATAAACAGTCACAGCATTGTGAAATAATCATTAATTTAAGAATTCTGATCTACACTTCTAGCATCTAACGTGAGAGTATAGCAGTGTTAGCCTTTCTGCCCATACTAGTCTATGGAAGGAGCCTCGACCCCATACCTGGAGAAACAGGGACCTGCCTGTTGGTCTGCTGGTAGTCCTCTTGGTTGGCTGGAAAGATAAGGCCAAAATCAGCAAAGCTACGACTAAGTGCACACATTGTAAGATGGCTGGCTGAAAAGTCCCCTCTGCCCTCCTTTGGCCTTGGTGTTTTTATAACAAAACATGTTGTGTTTTGAGAATAGGCTTGATGTGATAATATGTGAAGGTTTTGATGGTTGGCTTTGTAAATCTTGAACTTGCAATACTAGGTAAGCTAACATGTACAGCCTTGAGCAGAGGCACAGGATGAAATATTGTACACAGGAACTACCAGCATTGCTTTCGCAGAAAGGCAGCTGATGAGAAAATAAAAACAACCCTGCAGAAAAACATGCTGTACTAAAATATAATAAAATGAATAAAAGAATGAAATGAGCATGTAGGTAAAAGGGCACAGACCGCATACCTAGCACTAAAATAGGTGTACCCAAGCAAAGCGCTAAAATGAACCCATGACAGAAGTACTTTGCGAACAAAGTCATTGCCCATTCCCATGCGGAGCACAATATGAAAGAGGTAGCACCAGTCCATCTGGTTGAATGCCTTCTTTGCATCTAGAGAAAGAACACGGAGTGTGGATGGGTTATCCTTCATCTGTCACAATAACAACCAAAGATGGTTTTGGGAGCTGTGGCCAGGGACAAAAGCCACTTGGCATTCAGGAATCAGGAGGGGTTTCATTTTACCCAGGTGCACAGCCAACACCTTAGCCATGATCTTTAGGTCCACATTGACTAACAATATCAGGCAGTAACTGGCACATTCCAAGGGATTCTTGGAACTCCTGTGTCAGGTGGGGGGCCAGTAGGGCTTTCCCCACTATGAAATATTGACCCAGGAACCTGCCTTCCCTTGGTGACTTACACATCTAAAGGGCCGCAACAGCCTCAGCCACATCATCCTCTGTGAATACCCCCTACAGTAGCTCCAGCCCCCTGTTTGACACCATAGGCATGAACAAAGGGGCCAGGAAGGTGCTCACTTGATCAGGTGTGGTTCCCTGCTCTGTGGTATGGAGGGAA
Source organism: Pleurodeles waltl (assembly GCF_031143425.1). NCBI lineage: Eukaryota > Metazoa > Chordata > Amphibia > Caudata > Salamandridae > Pleurodeles > Pleurodeles waltl. The sequence continues at coordinate 737,660,887 of NC_090436.1, forward strand.
GCATAATGGGAGGAGAAGCGGGATACAATGTCACAGAAGTACACAGGCAGGTTCTCTGCCAGGCCTCGTATTGCCTAAATGCCAAGTTGAGGTTCTCGTTGGTTTGACTGGGCAGGGGCAGTCAAACGCCTGCCTGCCTGCCTTTTCTCTATGGTAGTAGTCGCCACACATCTACCAGTGCATGGTCCTTAACCAAATCCACGAAGATCGTCCTGTCTTATCGGTCATGTACATAGTCCCAGCCACATCAATTGAAGATAAAGTCTGGTACAAGGTTCCAACCCCTCCAGCAAAACTGGTGTCCTGCTAAGAGAGGACTGGAGTCTGGATGGAAGCATCAGCAAAGGGCATTTGCTGGTAGTGGGGGGGTTTATCATACTGACCACAATGATCCTATCTAGGACTCACAGCTTAGCCAGCAAACACCCAGCAGCCCTCCTCACCCATCCATGTCTTGTGCACCCTGCAGAGTAGGGATTTCCTTATGAGGATGTCCAACCCACATGTCCTTGAGCAACTGCATAGGGAGAGCCAGCCCATGGTCATTGATTGTTCTGCTGATGCTGATTACCGTACCCACCCATTCCCTTTTTAGCTTAGCTGACTCAGTTGGGAAATATGAGTCTCCTGCAATAGGGCCATGACTACTCATTTGATGCATAAAAAATGAGCGATCTTCTTTCCTACAATATATAATAGGACATGCCATTGACATTCAAGGAAATTAGGGTGAGAGGGCTGGAAATCATGTTGAACTGTTGGGGTGGATGTAGGCCTTATTGGGATGTGACGGAGACACATGGTGTAGTGAACGCACAGAGAAGGGGGCAGGTGAGAGGATGAGGCATAGAGATGATCTGCAAGTTCACTAGTGAACCCATTCTAAAGAACAAAGCAGAACATGGAGGATGTGGGAGGGGAGTCCGGAAGTGAACCAAACTAGGACAGAGAAGTATGAGTCCAAGGAGCCTAGAAACCCAGGGATTAAACATTTTGTAATTGGGCTTGGGCCTGTGCTAGCAGCACCTGTACCATCACTCCACCCAAACTACGGGTAGGCACAATCATCAAGGAGGGCAAACACGGAACGGACCCACAACCATTACTGTGTGCAGCCAACATCAAAGAAGGCCAGGGGCAAAGGCGGCACTGTGAGCATTCACACCAAGTAGGCAGAAAGCAAATTAGGTGTAGGTGTGTACCCCTATAGGACAGCATGCAGCAGCAGCACACTGGGTAGACTAGCTAGGAGGGGATGGGGCGAGGGGTACCCACATCCCCTATGGTGAGGGGGGCAATCAGTTGTCATATTCAAATGGCCAACCAGCATGCCAGTATGGATAATTGTATATCCCAGAAGAGAGGCAATAGTGGCAAGAGGGACGCCAAGAGAAAAAACAAGTGAGAAAAGTACTGTACAGAGCAGAGGATATAATTAAGGACCTGCTTTAGAGTCTGGGAGAAAGGTTACTCCATCATAACTGTGACAGATATCCTGTCTGCCGAAATCTAAATCCCATAGCGTCACAATGGGGACGGATATCCTGTCTGCCGAAATCTAAATCCCATTACATCCCTTAAGCTTTAGATTTCAGTAGATAGGATATCCGTCACTGTTGTCACAGAGTAACCCTTCTGCCAAACTCTAAATCAGGCCCTAAGTCTCTCTGCTGGTGGTGACGTTATCTGCCCCCTGTTTCAGGAGCAATCTGGATTTGTCTCTGTCACTGTTCTTATGCACTGCCTTCACAATCTGATGAAGGCCAGTGCAGTTTGATTCCCTTCGTAATGGGCCCTCCACATGTATGTGGCTGGGCTGATCTCTGGGTTTCACAGAGTAGGAGATCATCCTGGGGAGGGGGAGCCACAGTGCAGCCAGCTGTCATGTCTCCTAGGGAACCCAGAAACAGTTTGAGATCCCCAGGTCCACGAAGTCTCTTGTGGAATTGTCAATCATCACCACCATTTGTGCAGGTTTAATAAGACTATATATAATGTCCTTACACTTCAGGTGGGAACAGTGGGCCTGAAACCACTTGCGTTTAGCATTATTAGCTGCAGAGAACCTGGAGGAAAAGAGATGCAATTACTATCAATGAACAGGGGTCATCAAGGTGATTAGCTGCTCAGAGGATGACTTTTCTATTCTGGTTTTGTAGTGCACAGGTAGCGATGGGGCGTAGGATATGAGACTAGGAGGCTCAATGAAACCATACCTGATGGGCCTGATAAAATGCCAGTGTTTCATTCAGTTGAAGATGCAAAAGTTCTGTTAGCAGGGACGTGAGGTAGCCTAACATATTGGTCTTCTCTGCCCCTCACGGACTCCAGACATACTGAAATTGTCTCTACTCATCCTGTCCTCCAGGTCCATCACCTTATGATGTAGAAATTTGATGTCCCGCCCCCAGTCTGGTAAGTGGTAGTATCGGCCCTTCATCTTGTTCCATTGATGGCCCACCTTATCCGGGTCAACATGCTGTGAAGGTTAGCTCCAGTGGGGACTGCCTGTCATCCTTATGGTTGACAGTCATACCCTAGAAGCAATAGAAGAGAGTCAGTAGGAATCACTGACAGTTACCAGCATTCTGTCCCCTTGTCGGTCCTCGGGGAGGGGGATTGTTTTAGGCATCAACTCCTGGGTATTGTATCCATGAGGGACAACAACTCCCACCCATGTGGCATGACTCCATGGTGAAGTGTAGCAGCTGGGGGCTAGGTGGAGTTCTCCACCGATCCTGGGCCCTCTCACTCCAGGTAGACCCCAATAGAGTGGGCCTGTGTCATTGAAGTAGAAGTGCCCATGATCATCGGCCCTGGGGGACTTCAAGCTCCCAAAGCCTCTACAGGAATGTCCTGAAGTGGCGTTTATAGGGGAAGGTGTTCATTCAAGAGGGTCCTAACTTCCTCCCCACAGAGAATATATGGCAAAAAGCAGGGGGTGGCCACTTTCCACAAGTAGAGGGGAGAATGCCTGACAATGTCACCAGCTCAGCCTCTACAGCACTTCTTCTTACTGCTTGGCTAGCCCAGGGAGAGAACAGGGAGGGACAGAGAGAAGGGGGTGGCTTTCCATCCAGCTGCTGTGCATCATCCGGTCCAGATTCTCCACTCACCAATTCTGTCCTCTGGCACTGAGACACCCCAAGGGAACCTCTGTGGGATGACGGTGAGTCAGGTCCATAGGCCCCTGCAGGGGCAGTCCATCAACTGTGAGAAGGGCTGCAGAGGGCAATGTGCAGAACAGCCCCATTGAGGGTGCCATTCCCTTAGACCTCCATCTGCTGGGCCATGAAGCGAGGTGGCTCCAATAGCTAGGTGCTACGCTTTAGTACGAGACACAGCCGTGGTCTGCTGGGTCACCACAAATGCTTTGCCATATCGAGCCAATCCACACGGGGTTTGTGGCGTGGTGCAGCCAGTTAAGTAGTGGTGCAGGGGGTTCTGAGGGAGTATCATGCTTCAAGTGAGAGATCACTAGCAGGGAGTGGCCATCTTGTTCAGCTCCAAGCTTCGCCGCTGCATCATAGCTTTTCTAGAGTATGTTACATGCTGCCAAACCACATCTATCTATGCTTAAAATATACTGATTATATACTGCGTAGATTCTTACGCATATATCCAGCTTGGGATGAAGAAAACGTCACCACAGATTAACTCAGTTGTGGAATATTTTATTATGCTGATTCAGATAGTTTACAGAACATTTAGGGGCATATATATACTCTGTTTTCACCAAATTTGTGTAATGTTTTTTAATGCAAATTCAGTACAAACTTAACTTCATACTTATATTTTGATGCTAGACACGTCTAGCGTCAAAATATAGGAGTTGGCGCCATTTTTTGGATGCATGAACATACCTTGCGTCAATGAGATGCAAGGTAGGCATTCCCTTCTGCAAAATGGCACTATCCCCATTGCGCCATATTTATCCCCCGTGCAAAAATGATGCACACGTGTGATGCAGCTCGAAATAATGGCACTAAGCTTGCTTAGCACTATTATTTAACGCCTAGGTCAGACCAGGCATTAGCGGACCTGTGGACCCATTTCCATGGTCAAACACAGTGGAATGGGCTCACAGGTGCCCACCCCAAACCCCAGGAACACCCCTACCTGCCCCAGAGGGACACCACAGGATGGGGGACCCCATCCCAGGTAAGTAGGGTAAGTATAGGTAAGTATTAGGTAATTTTGTTTAAAGTGCCATTGGGGGCCCAAGCAAGGGGCACCCTTCATGGTACTGGCAAATGGCCATGCCCAAGGGATACTGGTCCTCTGTGATGCCATTGGAGTGGTGGGCGTGACTCCTGCCTTTTCTAAGACAGAAGTCATGTTTTAGAATGGTTGTGCTCCTGGAAATGACGCAGGGCTGGTTAGCGGCATTTTTTTGTTGCTAACCAGCCTAACGTAATTTTTAGTGCACAGCCTCCTCACCCCATACCACTGTCCCCACCTGGCTAGCTTCATTTTTGATAATGCAAGCCCAATCTGAGCGCCAGCTTGTGCCATTCCTTAAATATTGTGCCCGGCTGGTGCTGTGGAATGGTGCAAACCGGCACTAATATTTTTATCGCAAAACTGCGTTAGCGCAGTTTTGCAACAAAAAATTTAAATATACCCCTAAATGTCAATGCTGGTATAAGAGGTATCCAAACAGTTCACTTTGTGGCAATTTTCTCTATAAAACCTAACAAAGCATAATATCAGATCAACTTTATACTTGGTGACTAAAATACAAATCACAATATTCTTCTTATTTTTACAGTACGATCTAGAATGTTGAAAAGATATTTCTTGCTGTATTGTCTTCATTAACTTTTAATTAAATCTATTTGTCAGTGGAAAAATCTTACATATTAGGCCTCATTCACGAGGCCCGTGGCACAGGGTGGCGTTGCAACTACCTTGCTGCACCACCCTGCACCACCGGGAAAGAGAGGAAACGTGCTGTATCAACAAGATACAATGCATTCTGTCCTGTCCCCCTGCGCTGGCACACAAATTGCTGCCTAACACCAATGGAGGCACCCTTGTACCATGGTGCAAGAGTGCCAGCATTGTGGGAATGATTGTGTTTGTGCAGAAAGGGACACCTTTGTGCACAAAAACAATCACAAGAAGTGTTTTCTTCTTTCTATGTGTGCTGCAAAATGCAGCACACATAGAAAGATGACGAATCGGGGAGAAATAAAGTTATTTTTCCCTGTTGCATCATTCTTATGCTACCCCTGAGGTGGTGTAGTAATCTGACACATTCCCAGGCTTGTAAATCTGGGAATGCATCAGAATCCTTCAGGCTCAATGGGTGTTGAATGGGAACACCACAAGCAACACCCATGGAAGTGTTATGCGTGAAAGGGCTCCATACTTACAAGGCTGTGAAAAGCCATGCAAGATGGCTTTGTGTGGCCCTGTAAATATGGGCTGGCACACTTCGCCACCGGAGCATCAAAAAAAATTATGCTCTAGTGGTGCAGTGTGCCATCAGGACCTCGTAAATGAGGCCCATTGTCTCTTGACCACGCATAGGAAACACTGCCATGGTCTGCTGCAGTGCACGCCTTTAACTGGGTGCATGGGATGCAGTCCGAAAAACTGTTCCCTATTAGATTAAAGAACGCCTTGCTCCCACTGTATGCGCACAGCCACACGCATTCTCCTAACAGCACATCAGTGTAAGGCCAAACAGCTATTTTAAGCCGCAGGCCTGCAGCTTCAATGCACTCAGAGACAGGGCTCCCTTTCAATGGGAGGGCAGGTAACACCCTGCAGGCAGGCACATGTGACTCCACATGCCTGCGGAGGGAGGCCTGCAAAGACCCCCGAAGTCTCTCACCCTTGTCAATCCGTATGAAAGTATTTATTAGTTCAGCTAATTACAAACATGACAATAAATAATCAAATACTTTCACTAAAACAAATGTTTTATATATATATATAAATATATATATATATATATATATATATATATATATATATATATATATATATATATATATATATATATATATATATAAAAAGTTTCCTTGTCCAGCTACAAAGAAAGCAGACACCTTCGGAAAGTTGCAAATTATATTAGAAATGGCACAAGGTTGTTCCTCTCAACACGTTTCAGCCGTAGCCCTGAAAGTTGCCCTGCTTAGTTCTTGATTTTGGATCTACTTTTTTTCTTTGACCTTGCTTTGAGACAAAAATGTGGAACTTTTGTTTTTCCTATTGTTAAATTCAAGATCTTGTTTACTTATAAAGCCAGATAGTTTTGTTATTGCTCTCTGGAGGCCTCTTGGTTTCCAACATGACAGTACCAAGTCATCTCAATACTGTAGGCTTGTAATTGGGGGAAGACCCAGAGGTGTTGGGTGTGAGTTTGCATGGTCCATAAATTCATTACAATGGTGTACCAAAACATGAGGGGGCCCTCTGTAAAGTACATAAAGGCCCCCTGACCCAGTCAGGAGCTCTCAGGCCAGGGGCCCATCGCCCGTGCACAGTGTACTATACTGAGGAAGCAGCCTGAAGCTTGTCAGCCCCACGCATCACAGAGGCTGTGGGGCCTATTGTTAAGCCAGTAGGTCTTTCACATCCACGGTGTACAGATTGAATAGTAAAGACGCTAACACACAGCTTTGTTTTCAGATGTTGGAAGTCGTTTCAAGATTATAGAACCATTGTGCAATTTCATTGTGACCCAGGTATGGGAATACAGCAATTGAATTGCACGTTGAAGGGCAGACAGAATTCCCCAATTTTTCAATATTCAAGCCATAATTTAACCCTTGAGACTTTGTTCAAATCAGACTTTCAGTCAACAAAGCAAGCATACAATGATTTTTGTTACTGTGTTTTTTCTCAGTTAGGATGGACAGAACTTGGGGCCAGATGTAGTAAGAATAGATTTTGCGACTCGGAAATTGCGAGTCAGTGAGACTCGCAATTTCCGAGTCGCAAAAGCATATGCAGAATGGTGTCTCAGACACCTTCTGCGAATCGAAAGGGGGTCGCAAAGACCTACCTCATTAATAATAATGAGGTGGGTTGCAATTTGCGACCCCCTTGCGATTCCCTGCACTCACAGGGATGGTGGCCTGCTGGAGACAGCAGACCTCCATGTCTGTGACTGCTTTTTCAATAAAGCAGATTTTTTTGTTTTTTTATTGCAACCCGTTTTCCTTAAAGGAAAACGAGTTGCAATATAAAAGAAAAAATGAAACCATTTGCTTTCGTTTTTTCAGAGTAGGCAGTGGTCCATTGGACCACTGCCTGCTCTGAAAAAATATTTATGGCGACATTCACAAAGGGAAAGGGGTCCCATGGGGACCCCTTCCCTTTTGCGAATGAGTTAGCACCCACTTGACATGGGTGCTAACTGCGAATTGCTTTGCGACCGCGGTCACAAAGCAATTTTGCATTGCGGTGCGAATCGCAAATAGGAAGGGAACACCCCTTCCTATTTGCGAGTCGCATTCCCTTTTTGCGAGTCGGTACCGACTCGCAAAATGGGAATGTGTATCGCGGTGCGCATTTTGCATGGCGCAAACTGCGAATTTCGCAGTTTGCGCCATGCAAAACGCTTTTTACATCTGGCCCTAAGAGATTTAGAATAGCACTCCTAGCATGGAAGCCTGTTTGATTGATGGGGATAAGGTCTTGTTGCTCATCCCAGGCCTCTAGGTCCTCTAGTAACAAGCTATCAAGAATTTGGCATCAGAATTGATAAGAGCTATCAATCTATAATTGGCAGGGTCTGCTGTGATGCCACCTCCATTAATCAGATATAGGATGTTCCCTCTTCAAGAATGGTAGAAGTTGCAAAGCAATTATTAATTAGACTCATCAGGATTCGAGATCAAAATTCCATACTTGTTTTAAATAGGCTACTTGGTTACACATTTGGCCCAGGTTCCCCTTCGGACTTGAATTAGTAATTACTCTGCCTATCAGCTCGCCGGTGTAAGTGATACTTATTGGGCAACTTTAGTCTTTTATCCTCTTATGACTAAGGGCCCGATTTTGGGGCATATTTACAAAAAAGTGGTCCATCATTAAGATTCACCACTTGTTTGTGCCTCATTGCGCCCCCGTAATGACACCATGTGTGCACCGCATTTACTATACAGTGCACTATGGTGCAAGTTAGGCCAATAGCATAAAAAATATTACACTATTTTGGTGATTTGGTGGATTAGCGCCATAAATTATGGCACTAATCCACCAAAGTTAAGGGAGGCCATTGAATACAATGGTAGCGTCATTTTAATGCCTGCCTAAGGCAGGAGTTAAAAATGTTGCTAAAAATGGCACAGTGAAATCTTGTACATTTCACTGCGCCATTTTTCTGGGCCTCCTAAAAGGGGAATGCCCCCTTCGCATACATTTTGCCTGGTGCAGACATTATGTGGCATAAGGGGTTGCAAAGTGGCGCAATGACTGCAATGACTGCAACGAAATTCTCTCCATAACGCCACATTATTGTCAAAGAAAATTAGGCTAATGTGGCACAAGGGACTTGTATATATGCCCCACAGAGTTTGATGAATAGGGTACTTCATTGCAACTCAGAAGGAGTACCCTCTCCGGTAAACTGAAGGTTCGCCCACCTCATTTAGAGTCAGGTGGACCTTCATTATGTCAGCAGTGGAGACTACTCCGTCTCCGCTACTGACATAAGCCTTTGATGACCTGAAAGAGTTAGGACCATCAGAGATTTGGCAATGTCTTCACCCTTCCAGAAAGGATTATGAAACACAGGGAAAATCAGATATAATTTACTTTCAGCACATCTAATGAAATAAACAGTAAAGAAATATAAGTTGTTAATAGTTCAGAAAGTATCAGTACAAAGTCACACATAATAAAATAATGCATGATGATCACTGCACTATACACATAACCAGTGGCCAAAACTCAGGCATGAGACACTGACACAACACAATGTACTAATATGTGTTGAATCTGATTAGTACCCATACTCATAAACAAAGAACAATTTAGAATTATTAGATTAGTTAAGGTACAGCTGTCGACGTTTCGATCCCTAGGAGGTAATTGCATGGGATCACCATCAGGACCCTACAATGGTGTCTGAGAATAATTATATGTATGCTGAAAGGAAAATAGGGAGGGGGGCACCATCAAATAAGAGGTTACCAACGGGCAAAATAAAAACAAATAATGGAAACAATTAAATAAAATGAATAAATAGATTTGCTGAATGTCCAAAGTGATGTCGTGGTTACTCTTAAAGTGACACAGCAATTGCGCTGCACACAAAATTATCTGAGGAGGGGAACGTGACATGGTGTTCTGGCTTGGTGGGAACACGAAATACTGCAAACCACTTACTCGGAATACAAGCTAGTTACTAGCAAACAAAATTCACCCCTTGTAGAATGGAAGAGACAGAATAGCTACAGCTTGTCGATGGAAAGAATACACCCACAACATAAAAGGGAAAATAAACACTCCTGAATCAAAAAAGAGCCGCAAAAGTAATAAGACATGCAATTAATGTCTCAAGGATTACCTAGCCGTAGTGTGGCGCAAAACCAAGAACCAAATAGTGCAAGAACCGACAACCTGCAGGGGAAATTAGCCATTGGAAGTCCAGCTAGGAGCATAGACTTCACAAGCATAATGCTCCACGGGAGAAAACCCCTCACTCACCATAAGAGCGACCCCTGGTCTGAAGTCTGGCAAATGCGCTCACTATAACTAGGAAAAGAGTAGAAACTATGGCACATAAGAAGTGGGGATGCACTACTAAATAACAATCAGGAACCAGAGTCTGAGGAACACGCAGCTTCGTGGAACCAACGTAACCTGCTATCAGTGCATTAAAAGTCACCCCGCTGTCATAGAGCAAAAAGAGAAAGCCGGGTAAAATATCCTGCAGGGGGAAAAGGATTACAGAGAATTAATTAAATGTGACCATTTTGTGCATATTAACCCAAATGAAGGACAGCGGTACTAACCGATAAACCAGTGGGTGCATGGACACAAGTCCTCTTCCTCAATCAAGTGTGGACGAGGGAGGGGGCGAGCACTATGATTAAATACAAGGGAAGTGAAGCTAACAATGATCACAAATCTACCAAGACATATTGGGAACCGATACCACCATCTTAAACCTGGTGGGCAAATCAGATGATGGTTACTGCCTGTAAGTGAAGTAACTTACTTGGCACCAAAAAAACAAAGGAGATGCTAGTACCATACTAAAATTATATGAGAATAGAGGTCAAAGAGAGCTATACAAATCGGGTGACTGCGTGTGTGTGTGCGATTGCTTTTAACAAGAATATACCAGGCATTGCTGTTTGTGTACTGCATAAGCAAAGACGATTACGTCCAAGCGAAGAGAGGGTGAAGATTAATTGTTACCGGACGGCCTTAAGACACCAACTAAACTCAGATACATATTGTCATGCAAAAAAAGTTATTAAGAGCCATAGGGTGTACACGTGACTAGCCACTGTAAATGGATGATAGAGTCAAGCACAATATAAGGGTCGAGAGGGGAGAGAAAGGGCCACATGGGGGCTAATAGTAATTAAAAGCAAGTGTAATGCACAATTACAAGCGAGGGAACATTAACTGCCTAACATTAAAGAATCAGTAAGGGGAACAACAGGATTAACCATACTGTTTGACCAAGATGAGCATCACTGCAAGAACAGAAAAGTGAACATCAAGAATTGGTCACACAGTGAAACCAAGGTAAGCATCATAAGTTAAGCATATGCTTAAACCAATGTAGACCAGTCTTCCATGTGGTTAAGTCCAGTATGTAAACTGTTAACACATAAGATCCATCTGAGTTCCTCTTTGATGAGTAGTGCATCTGGGTGGTGACTTAATGACAGTAAGCAAAATCCATTCTCTGTATACCCGTTTGACACAAAATTGTCCACATGTGGGGTGTTGGCGACTTTGCACTGTGGGTGGCTTTTATGTTGGCAGATACTTTTACAAATTTTTGGTGTTGTCTGTCAAGTATAGATCAACTTGCAAGAACAGAAAAGTGCATAGACAACATTCATAGTATTGCAGTTTGAAAAATCATGGAAGACATATTTATTGTCGCCATAACCAAATTCCTTAGATTCAGTTGTGAATTGGCACACACTACACTGTCCACGTTTAAAATGTCCCACTAAAGGTGTAAGACCCCAAACATCATGCAATGTCTGGCCGGTTGCCCTACAAGAGAGGATGATACAAACGATAATGTGTGCAAATATCATCAACCAGTGTATTGGTGTGTATTGATCGTATTCAAATATTTGCTTCCACCACTTTCAGAATTACAAAAAAATGTGCTTCATTTATACTAAATCTGATATATTCTGAAACTTCAGCACAGTTCATTTTTTTGTTTGCTAGAAAAAAAAAGAAGACCCCCTTTCTCATCTTACAAAGATACACATCAGGATTGACTTCTGTCTTTGAATGCACAGCAAATCTGACAAGAAGAGAACAAGATTTAAAGGCCTGTTTACAGAAAGTTACTTTGTGGAAGAACACATTAAACATTGTTCGGGCAGTGAACTCACCCTGGACAGCCTTAAGCAAATAAAGCCAGCAAATATAGAGCCAGAAAATGTGAGTTACAAACCACAAAGCCAATGGTAATCAACGGGCGGAATGCATTCCGAGGTCAACTTTCTAAAAGTCCCCAAGATATCTTTAGCAAACCAGACAGCTGTGCTGTCTAGTAGACTGTGACCTTAAAAAAGGGCTCTCATGGTATACACAACAATGTTGAATGGAGACCCCATGTTTTGGCAAAGCTATGATTGTGATCATGCAATATAATGAATGAAGACCGGATTCAGGTGGATTTTGGAATATGTCTGAGGGCCATACGTATCAAATGATTTTGCATTCGCAAACGGTGCGAATCGGTAAATACCACCGTTTGTGAATGCAAAATCGCCTTTCACGATGTATGAAAGGCATTCGCAGTGCAAATAAAAGGAATCACTATAATAGCGATTCCTTGCAACTGCGACACGAATTTGCGGCTCGCTATCTGCGAATCGCAAATAGCGACATGAAATTGTGAATCGCATTCTGCGAATCGCAAATAGCGATAGGAATTTGCGATTCGCATTCTGCAAATCGCAAATTCTGTACCACAATGCAATGCAACAACAAATCGCAAATTGTGAATATTCGCAGAATGGCCTTTTGCACGTGCAATTAACCACAAAGTGAAATCAGGTAGTAAACAGGTGCAACTGATAGAAAGAGGCCCAGAATGACTCAGCCTCTTTTCCACAACGGCTGCACTCTATGTGATGGCGACGAGAATGAGTATCCTGGCAGGTTTGAGGAGAGGGAGGAGGAGACAGGAGTGCCTTTTTAGAGTGCGCATTACCCTTTTTGACCAGACAGAGTAGGAGATATATGATAAGTACAGGTTAATTTCAGCCATGATACTTGACCTAATAGTTGATCTTCAACCCCTACTGCAGCAAGACATACACAGGACCAATAGCATACCCACCAATGTGCAGGTATTATGCTCCCTGCACCTATTAGCCTCAGGGAGCTATAAAGGGGTCAAAGCAGCAGCTGGAGGGGTCTCAGAGTGCTCTCTCACACTTTTTCAATGCATTTCTCAATGCCATGCTGAGCAAACTTCAACAGCACATAAGATTCCCCAACACCCCACAGGAATTACTACAAGCAAAATTTAATTTCTACCAGATTACCAAATTCCTACATGTAATATGCACCATCGATTGGACACATGTAGCTATCTGTCCACCATCGACCACAGAGTATGTTTATCGGATCCGTAAAAGTACACATTCCATGAACATATAAGTAATTGGCAATGCCTCCAACATTAAAACAGATCTTGTGACCAGATACCCAGGTAGCACACATGACTCCTACATCTTTCAGCACAGTGGAATATACACAAGACTACTTGCTGGGGAGTTTGGCGAAGGATATCTACTTGGTAATGTTATAGTTGACAATGTCACCTTGATGTATCTTGATGTATATGTGATGTCACGGATAACAATTACTCATTTTATTCTCCTGTCATTCTAGGAGACAGTGCCTATGCTGTGCGGTCATTCATACTGACGCCCTATCTGAATCCTGCAATGCCAGGTGAAAGGAGGTATAATGCTGCTCACTGGACAACCGGCAGCGTTGTTGAGAGGACCTTTGGCCTGCTGAAGAGCCGTTTCAGATGCCTACACAAGAGTGGTGGTGCACTACAATACAGCCCTGAAACCACATGCAAAATCGTGGCTACTCCTGCCATGTTGCATAACATTGCAACAACGAGGGGCATACCTGTGGAACCCACCGAGCCGGACTCAGATAAGGATGACAATCCATTGCCACCCCTTCAGCCAGCAGAAAGAAGCAGAGCAGCAGAGGGCAAACAAAGACGTGCTTAGATCACGTGCAACTATTTCTGATATAAGTAATGACAACACCACGTCTAATTTTATGTATTGCTGGAAGTAGCATCTTTATTGCCTTGACTTCAGGTAATATTTGTGTGATTAGGACATAGGTACGCACTATACACAAACTGGTACGAGTAACAGTGTCACACTATTAGCATCATAGTATAACTGCTCTGCTGAATGTTATACAAGTCCCCTATTCCCCTCAACATTACTTCCTACGTACACGCACTCCACTTGAGTGCTTAGTGGTCTTTGTGGCACATTTTATAGCAGGTTCAAAGACACTACTGTGTCTGGTACTGCAACGCCTAGGATCCATCACAGGGGCTGTGAGACTGCTGAGGCTAGAGAGCTCCTCACTATCCCCACCACCCAGTTCGCTGTTTGTAGCACTCTGTGCTGTCTGCATAGTCTCCAAAACATTGGTTATTTGCACCAATCCTTATGCAACGTCCCGACTGCAATGTGCCATCTCCACTTGTATGCCCACAGCACGTCGTGATACCAAAGCAGTTGTGGTAGTGAGCCGATTGACAGATCTGCAGAACCCATCCCACCTGCTCATCAATTGGTGATGGCGCCTACGGTGGCTGACATGCTCCTGCTGCATCACAGTGCAGAGTTCCATAATGGCATTTGTCATCTCCTTTGCTTTTTCTGCTGCTATTTGCTGTCCCTCATGCAGCTTGCACATGTTTTCATTAAGAGACTCAAACTGCTTGTGCATTGCTCCCATGTTTCCATTGAGTGCATCCACCTGCTTGTGCATTGATCCCATGTTGTTATTGTGAGACTCAAACTGCCTGTGCATTGCTCCCATGTTATGATCGATTGACACCAACTGCCTCTGAATTGACCGCATATGTTTACATTGCAGGTGCTGCACTTTCAGCATGGAAGCCTCAAGGCCACCAAACAGTGATGGGCCCTCACCTTCCTCTGTGCACTGTCTTCCTGCTTTGCGATGCCTCTTGAGGGGAGTGGACTGACACTGGAGCAGGGATTGCTGTCTGTCAGTGCTTCTAGCCTCTGGGGGTGGTGTGGGTACTTCATCCGGCATTTCATCAGAGTCCAGTTTATACTCAGGGAGAGGTAGCACTCTTGCTCTGTGTCTAGTTGGTGCATGTATGAAGGACTCACTGGTGTGTGAGTCGCACTCTGGCTGAGTTTCACTATCCCCCACATTTCCACCTTTCTGCTGTACCAGGGCCCGGAACATCTGCAACAACAATGTGCAGCATGTCATTTTTGATTAGGACTCAAGTAGTTGCGTAATAGTATTAAATGTACACTGGCATAGTATCACTGAGAGTCTTTTGTGTTGTTTCTCTATTTGGTTTTACACTATCTTGCTATTTATGTGGTATTTGCACTTTAGGGGTGTGGACTACCACTCTCATAAGGCATTATGTAAGTGTGGCATGGACCACGTATTACACTGCATAGAATCATAGCTATTTTCTAAGGGGCATTTGTACATGCATATATGGGGAAGCACATCATTACTGCCCTTACCTTTGCTGGTGCTGGGTGTGCCTGAGGTGTCAATGTCAGTGACATCACTGGCAGCATCAAGAAGCAGTGTGGACTCAACCATGTCTTCCATTGGTGGGTGGGTGGTCCTCCTCCAGTGCTCCTTGCCTCCTTGAGCCTGCTGGCTACCCTCTCTTTGGCATGTTAACGCAAGTCGTACCACCAAAACCAGGATGAACCTGTTGCCTAGGGCAGTTTTGGGGTCCAAGGAACCAACAATGTCGATGCCCACCCTTTCAAAGGGGGTGCCAACGACAGGAAGTGGAATCAGGGGGGTTTTAACCCTTTTCCCTGCTTTACCACTGGTCTGGCAGGTAGGACAAGATCTACAGAACTTATCTGAGTTTGTCCTCATTCTGGGCCAATAAAAGTGGGTGACAAGCCTGTCAAAGGTCTTGCCTTGCCCGAAATGCCCTGCCAAGGGAATGTCGTGAGCCAGACCCAGTAGGAAGGTTCGGTAACACTGGGCGTCACGTCAATCAGCGTCGGTGTGCAGCGTTTT
Source organism: Pleurodeles waltl (assembly GCF_031143425.1). Classification (NCBI taxonomy): domain Eukaryota; kingdom Metazoa; phylum Chordata; class Amphibia; order Caudata; family Salamandridae; genus Pleurodeles; species Pleurodeles waltl. The sequence continues at coordinate 737,676,367 of NC_090436.1, forward strand.
TCTCACCGCGGAACAAGAAGTGCGTCGAAAATGTTGGCGCACGGAGCGTCCAAGTGAAAAAGAGAAGTCTTTTTGGTCCTGAGACTTCAGGGAACAGGAGGCAAGCTCTATCCTAGCCCTTGGAGAGCACTTTCACAGCCAGACAAGAGTTCAGCAAGGCAGCAGGCCAACAGCAAGGCAGAAGTCCTTTGTAGAAAGCAGACAGGTGAGTCCTTTGAGCAGCCAGGCAGTTCTCCTTGGCAGGATGTAGTTTCTGGTTCAGGTGTCTTCTCCAGCAAGTGTCTCATGAGGTAGGGCAGAGGCCCTGTTTTATACCCAAATGTGCCTTTGAAGTGGGGGAGACTTCAAAGAGTGGCTAAGAAGTGCACCAGGTCCCCTTTCAGTCCAATCCTGTCTGCCAGGGTCCCAGTAGGGGGTGTGGCAGTCCTTTGTGTGAGAGCAGGCCCTCCACCCTCCCAGCCCAGGAAGACCCATTCAAAATGCAGATGTATGCAAGTGAGGCTGAGTACCCTGTGTTTGGGGTGTGTCTGAGTGAATGCACAAGGAGCTGTCAACTAAGCCCAGCCAGACGTGGATTGTAAGGCACAGAAAGCTTTAAGTGCAAAGAAATGCTCACTTTCTAAAAGTGGCATTTCTAGAATAGTAATATTAAATCCAACTTCACCAGTCAGCAGGATTTTCTATTACCATTCTGGCCATACTAAATATGACCTTCCTACTCCTTTCAGATCAGCAGCTACAACTTCAATACTGTATGAGGGCAAGCCCCAATGTTAGCCTATGAAGGGAGCAGGCCTCACAGTAGTGCAAAAACGAATTTAGGAGTTTTACACTACCAGGACATGTAAACTACACAGGTACATATCCTGCCTTTCACCCACACCGCACCCTGGTCTAGAGGTTACCTAGGGCACACATTAGAGGTGACTTATATGTGGAGAATGGGGAGGTATAGGCTTGGCAAGTACTTTTAAATGCCAAGTCGAGGAGACAGTGAAACTGCACTCACAGGCCTTGCAATGGCAGGCCTGAGACAAGGTAAAGGGCTACTTAAGTGGGTGGCACAACCAGTGCCGCAGGCCCACTAGTAGCATTTAATCTACATGCCCTAGGCACATATAGTGCACATTACTAGGGACTCATAAGTAAATTAAATAGTCCAATCAGGTATGATCCAAGGTTACCATGTTTAAAGGGAGAGAGCATATGCACTTTAGCACTGGTTAGCAGTGATAAAGTGCGCAGAGTCTAAGAGCCAGCAAAAACAGTGTCCAAAAAGTGGAGGGAGGCAGGCAAAAAGTTAGGGGTGACCACCCTAAGGCTGTCAGGTCTAACATGTGTGCCCCCAGCTGAAAGTGGGGAGAGCTACCCGATCTCCTGGGAGCTCTCATCGCTAAGGCGGAAGTATCTGGAGAGACCATCAGCGTTCGCGTGGTCAACCCCTGGGCGATGCTCCACCGTAAGGTCCATCCCCTGTAGGGAAATGGACCACATCAAGAGTTTTGGATTCTCACCTCTCATCTGCATGAGCCATCTGAGGGGCCTGTGGTCTGTCTGAACCCGGAAGTGTGTCCCAAACAGGTAGGGTCTTAGCTTCTTCAGTGCCCAGACCACAGCAAAAGCTTCTCTCACAATAGCACTCCACCTCTGTTCCCGTGGTAATAGCCTTCTGCTAATAAAGACTACTGGTTGGTCTAGGCCCTCCTCATTTAGCTGTGCTAGGACCGCCCCTATGCCATGCTCTGAAGCGTCTGTCTGCACGATAAATTCCTGGGAGTAGTCAGGGGCCTTGAGCAAGGGGCCGTGCACATGGCTTCCTTCAGGGAGTCAAAGGCTTTCTGACAGGCCTCTGTCCAATTCACCAACCTAGGTTGTTTCTTGGAAGTGAGTTCTGTCAAGGGTGACACAATGGTACCATAGCCCTTGACAAATCTGCGGTAGTATCCTGTGAGGCCTAAAAAGGCTCTCACCTCAGTCTGTGTTCTAGGTGGTTGCCAGGTCTTGTAGTTTCAATCTTGGCCTGGAGTGGCTGCACCTTGCCACCACCCACTAGGTGTCCCAAGTACACCATGGAAGCCTGCCCAATCTGGCACTTACTAGCCTTGATGGTCAGGCCTGCCTTTTGCAGGGCCTGAAGCACCTCCTTGAGGTGGAGCAGGTGTTCCTCTCAGCTGGAACTGTAGACAGCTATGTCATCCAGGTAGGCTGCACAGAAGGCATCCTTGCCAGCTAGGACCCCGTTAACCAACCGTTGGAAGGTAGCGGGAGCATTTTTGCAATCCAAATGGTATCACCCGGAACTGGTAATGACCATCAGGGGTTGAAAATGCGGATCTCTCTTTAGCCCCCTCAGTCAGGGCGATCTGCCAGTACCCTGAAGTAAGATCAAACGTACTCAGGAACTTGGCAGCGCCCAGCCTGTCAACGAGCTCATCAGCTCGGGGGATGGGGTCAGCATCAGTCCGTGTGACTGAGTTGAGACCCCGGTAGTCCACACAGAACCGGAGTTCTGGCTTTGCACCGGGGGCAGTAGCCTTAGGGACCAACACCACTGGGCTGGCCCAGGGACTACTGGAATTCTCGATAACCCCTAAAGCTAACATCTTGGAGACCTCCTCCTTGATGCTGGCTTTCACCTTATCCGATAACCTGTAAATTTTGTTCTTCACAGGGAGACTGTCACTGGTGTCAATGTCATGAACACAGAGGTGGGTCAGTCCAGGAGTAAGGGAGAACAGGGGGGAGAACTGCTCCAACAGCTCATAGCAGTCTCCTTTCTGGTTTAGAGTCAGGGAGTCAGAGAGAATGACCCCTTTTACTGACCCATCACCTTCTTGGGCAGAGAGGAGGTCGGGGAGAGGTTCACTCTCCTCTTCCATTCCTTCATCTGTGACCAGAAGCATGCTGACCTCAGACCTCTCAAAATGAGCCTTTAGTCGGTTGACATGGAGCACCCTTAGGGGGTTCCTAGGGGTTTGGAGGTCCAGTAGGTAAGTGGCCTCCCCTTTCCGCTCCTTTACTTCAAATGGGCCAGACCACCGGTCCTGGAGAGCTCTAGGCTGTACTGGCTCCATTACCCACACTTTGTCTCCAGGTTGAAACTCTACCAGGGTGGCCTTCTGGTCATACCAGCGTTTCATTACCTCTTGACTGGCCTCAAGGTTACTTTGGGCCTCTTTCCAGAAGCGGGTCATCTGGTATCGGAGGGCCAACATGTAGCTGACCACATCCTGAGGGGGCGCCTTTGGAGCTTTCTCCAACCCCTCCTTGACAATGCTTAAGGGTCCCCTGAGAGGGTACCCATAGAGAAGCTCAAAGGGACTGAACCCCACCCCCCTCTGGGGGACCTCTCTGTAAGCAAAGAGAAGGCATGGTAAGAGGACATCCCACTTACGCCTCATGGCCTCAGGGAGGCCAGCAATCATGCCTTTCAAGGTCTTGTTGAATCTCTCCACAAGACCATTAGATTGGGGGTGATAGGGTGTGGTGAACTTGTAGGTTACACCACACGCATCCCACAGAGACTTCATGTATGCAGACATGAAGTTAGTGCCTCTGTCAGACACTATCTCCTTTGGGAATCCCACACGGGTAAATATCCCCATCAGAGTTCTGGCCACCACCTGTGCAGTTACGGTCCTCAGAGGGATTGCCTCTGGGTAACGGGTGGCATGGTCCACCAAAACCAGGATGAACCTGTTGCCTAGGGCAGTTTTGGGGTCCAAGGGACCAACAATGTCGATGCCCACCCTTTCAAAGGGGGTGCCAATGACAGGAAGTGGAATCAGGGGGGTTTTAACCCTTTTCCCTGCTTTACCACTGGTCTGGCAGGTAGGACAAGATCTACAGAACTTATCTGAGTTTGTCCTCATTCTGGGCCAATAAAAGTGGGTGACAAGCCTGTCAAAGGTCTTGCCTTGCCCCAAATGCCCTGCCAAGGGAATGTCGTGAGCCAGACCCAGTAGGAAGGTTCGGTAACACTGGGGGACCACCAGCGCACGTCTTGACCCCATGGCCGGAACCTTAGGCTCACTGTAGAGGAAATCATTCTCCCAATATAGGTGGTGATCGCCAGAGGCTTCACCTGCTGCCTGGTCTGAGGCTTGCTTCCTCAGACCCTCTAGAGTGGGACATTCTTTCTGCGCCTTGCAGAATTCCTCCCTGGTGGGTCCACCCTCCACTTGCCAGCCAGCAAGCTCAGGTAGGTCACCTAGGGTGGCAATGTCTTCCCCAGTTGGCTCGGGAGCCTCCTCCTCAGGAGCCCCATCAACCACTGCGGGAACTTCTGGGACGGGTTTCCCGTGCCACGTGTCCCTCCTCTTGGCAGTTCTCTGGGCCATGGTTCCAGGCTCCAGACGCCCTTGACTTCCCTCTCGGTCAGCCATGGACCGTGTGGTCATGCAGACCCACTCAGGTAACCCTAACATCTCCAGGTGAGATCTGAGCTCTACTTCTTTCCAAGCAGTATGCTCAAGATCATACAGACAATCTACAGGCATGGCAGGACTCACAGCTACTTTCAGAGTACCAGAGACCCCCCCCCACTCAAAGGGAACCAGAGCCACCGGTAGATGACTCTCACGATTGTCAGCGACTATGACCTGGTGGAATGTATTAGGGACTATCTGCTCTGTTGACACCAGCTGACTCTTGATAGTAGTCATACTGGCTCCTGTGTCACGCAGAGCCTCCACCTTCTGCCCATTGATGGTGACCCACTGCCTGTACTTGGAAGTATTTTGGGGCATGTGGGTTTTGGGCACCATTTCTCCTTCTCCCAGGGACACTAGGGAAATCTCTACCTGTTCCCCAAAGCTATCTGGGTCCATCTCCCCCCGAGCGCTACACTAGTCAACCCAGGTGTCTGTCCAGTAGTGGACGGTGCCCTTTTGGAGCACTGGGGGTCGCCTTTATAGTGACCGTATTGGTAGCACTCTAAACATTTGGGGTTGTATCTCCCTGATTTGTTATAAGTCCCTGACTTTTTCCCAAATCTGGAAAAGGAATGGTTGCCACCCCCTCCCTGGGAATTCTTTTGGGGGCCTTTTGAGAGTTCCTTATCTGTAAGTTTATCTCCCCCCTCTTTCTTCTGTTGGGAACCCTGACCACCTTTGTGGGTGTCCCCCCCAGGTACCTTTTTGGACACTCTGGTGCTAACCCAGAGGTCCGCCTCCTCAGCAAGCTTCCTGGGATCAGTCAGCTTACTATCTACCAAGTGCTGGCGCAACTCTGTATAGGTAACATTGAGTATATGCTCTCTCAGAATCAAGTCATATAGCCTTTTATAATTATCTACTTTGTTGCCCCGCACCCATCCATTCAGTGCCTTACTGGAAAAGTCAAAGAAATCTACCCATGTTTGTGTGGTTTGTTTGGTGCTGTCCCTGAACCTCTGACGGTATCCCTCAGGGGTCAGCCCAAACTTGGCAAGTAAAGTGGCTTTCTGAAGTGGGTATGTGTTTTGATCAGGTTGATCCAATGTGAGAAGTGTGTCCCTCCCCAATGGCGGCACATAACCCCACATAGCTACCCCCATTGCCCTTCAGGAACCTCATGAGCCCTTAGTGCAACTTCATAAGCAGCTAGCCATTTATCTATGTCATCTCCCACCACAAAACTGGGCACCACATATTTGGGTATACAAACCTTCTTTTCTCCAGCAGGTCCTGTCTGTATGCTGCCACCATTATTGCTGGATTCAGACTGTCTCGCCTTGATTTCCAGCTCCTTGAGACTCAGTTCATGAGCCAACAATAGTTTCTTTTCAGCCAAAGCTCTCTTAGCTTCCACCTGTTTGGCTGCTCTTTCAGCTTCAGCTTGTTTGGCTGCCCTTTCAGCTTCAGCTTGTTTGGCTTCTCTTTCAGCTTCAATTTGTTTGGCTGCTCTTTCAGCTTCAATCTGTTTGGCTGCTCTTTCAGCCTCAGCTTGCTTGGCTTCTCTCTCAGCCCCTCTTTCCTCCTGTTGAGCCTCAATTTTTTGTCATTTGCAATTGGAACTCCCTTTCCTCTCTCCTTTCCTCTGCGGTCAGGCTTTGCACAGAGACACTGCTCCCTGGTCTGGAAGGGGGCACAATTGCAGTGGTAACATCATCCACAGATAGCAACAAATCCTCTGAGGGGCCATTTTATGGCTCCTCTTCCTCATCATCCTCTTCTAAATGGGCTTCTGCCCAGGCCCTCAGCGCCACTTGAAAGTCCTCCTTTTTGGAGGCTCCTTGGGTGGGTACCCTCATTGCCCTACAGAACCCTCTTAGCTGTTTGACCGTATATGTATCCAACAGGACTAGGTCAATGTCTCCCATTTGAGACCCAGTCAGAGACATGTTGAGTGAGGATTTAGTTTGTGAAAATTGTCAGGAAAAAATAAACGAATTTTGCAAAAAGAGATAAAAATCAAGTTGACCTTCAACTGTGGGTAGGTAGTGAAATACTTAGCTACTGTATGTCACTGCACAAACACAAGTCCTATCCTCACCGCTGATCACCAATGTTAGAAATGGGGTTTTTGGTTGGCAGTCAGGTTACCCTCTGTCCAACCAAGAACCCTCACTCTAGTCAGGGTAAGTCACACACAATCCAAAATTAGCCTGTGCCCACCCTCTGGTAGCTTGGCACAAGCAGTGAGGCTTAACTTAGAAGGCAATGTGTAAAGTATTTGTGCAATAAATCATACAATACCACCATATAGCACCACAAAAATACACCACACAGTGTTTAGAAAAATAGATAATATTTATCAGGATAATTGTAGGTCAAAACGAATAAAGTTGCAATGTGAATTTGTAGAGATATCACTGAAAAGTGATATAAAGTGTCTTAAGTCTTTAAAAAGCAAACAAAGTCTCTTTCAAGCACAAAGTACCTGGTTTGGCGTGGAAAATCTCCTCAGAGGGCCACAGAAGAAGAGATACGTGGAAAAATGGTGTGTGCGTCGATTTCTCCCCAGCACACACGGACTTGCGTTGTTATTTTCCACGCGGGGAAGTCGTGCGTCGTTTTCCGGTGCGCGGACAGTTTCTTTCTGTGGATCGTGGGGATTACCAGATGTCCCGGGTCTGTGCGTGGATTTTCCTGCTTTTTTACGGCTGCGCGTCGTTCTGCGGGGCTGCGCGTCAAAGTTTCGCTCTCACGGCAGGCGTCGCGTCAATTTCTCCTCTCGAGGTCGGGCGGTGTTGTCCTTGCGAGGCCGTGCGTCGAAGTTCCGGTCGTCCCGAAGGCGTCGCATCGATCAGCGTCGGTGTGCGGCGTTTTTCTCGCCACGGAACAAGCTGTGCGTCTAAAATTTTGGCGCACAGAGCGTCCAAGTGAAAAAGATAAGTCTTTTTGGTCCTGAGACTTCAGGGAACAGGAGGCAAGCTCTATCCAAGCCCTTGGAGAGCACTTTCACAGCCAGACAAGAGTTCAGCAAGGCAGCAGGCCAACAGCAAGGCAGCAGTCCTTTGTAGAAAGCAGACAGGTGAGTCTTTTGAGCAGCCATGCAGTTCTTCTTGGCAGGATGTAGTTTCTGGTTCAGGTTTCTTCTCCAGCAAGTGTCTCATGAGGTAGGGCAGAGGCCCTGTTTTATACCCAAATGTGCCTTTGAAGTGGGGGAGACTTCAAAGAGTGGCTAAGAAGTGCACCAGGTCCCCTTTCAGTCCAATCCTGTCTGCCAGGGTCCCAGTAGGGGGTGTGGCAGTCCTTTGTGTGAGAGCATGCCCTCCACCCTCCCAGCCCAGGAAGACCCATTCAAAATGCAGATGTATGCAAGTGAGGCTGAGTACCCTGTGTTTGGGGTGTGTCTGAGTGAATGCACAAGGAGCTGTCAACTAAGCCCAGCCAGACGTGGATTGTAAGGCACAGAAAGATTTAAGTGCAAAGAAATGCTCACTTTCTAAGAGTGGCATTTCTAGAATAGTAATATTAAATCCAACTTCACCAGTCAGCAGGATTTTCTATTACCATTCTAGCCATACTAAATATGACCTTCCTACTCCTTTCAGATCAGCAGCTACCACTTCAATATTGTATGAGGGCAGCCCCAATGTTAGCCTATGAAGGGAGCAGGCCTCACAGTAGTGCAAAAACGAATTTAGGAGTTTTACACTACCAGGACATGTAAACTACACAGGTACATGTCCTGCCTTTCACCCACACCGCACCCTGCTCTAGGGGTTACCTAGGGCACACATTAGAGGTGACTTATATGTGGAGAATGGGGAGGTATAGGATTGGCAAGTACTTTTAAATGCCAAGTCGAGGTGACAGTGAAACTGCACCCACAGGCCTTGCAATGGCAGGCCTGAGACAAGGTAAAGGGCTACTTAAGTGGGTGGCACAACCAGTACTGCAGGCCCACTAGTAGCATTTAATCTACATGCCCTAGGCACATATAGTGCACATTACTAGGGAGTTATAAGTAAATTAAATAGTCCAATCAGGTATGATCCAAGGTTACCATGTTTAAAGGGAGAGAGCATATGCACTTTAGCACTGGTTAGCAGTGATAAAGTGTGCAGAGTCTAAAAGCCAGCAAAAACAGTGTCCAAAAAGTGGAGGGACCACCCTAAGGCTGTCAGGTCTAACAGATATCACTTGCACCAAGGTGATAGAGATTTGCAACTAGATTTTCATGATCATTGGAGTATATCTGATTTGTGACCCAAATATAAAATAAGGTCAACATGTCGTGTTGAATATACAACTGTTGAGGCTACCAGACAAAGGGCTTTGCACATGCTGAGTCTTTTTATTGATGTGGTTGTGGTTTCTGCTAACTGCACACCCAAGAACCATGGTTCCTTATATGGTTCTGCAGTTGCCGGGACTCAGAATGCATCAAATGAAGCTTGCTGCTGCGGTCTGTGAGTTTCACTTACCTGGGCTTACCTTCACTTGTGTTTCTGGGCTTCTCGCTGCTGCTTGCTCCTCCACATCCAAAATGGTAATCATCTGTTTGAGAGTTTGTAGCTGCCTTTTAAAGCTGCTTTGCAGCTATACCACTTGGTTTTCATTATCTTGTTTTTTCCTCACTGGAGAGTGAATTATAACGTAGCTGTGTTCTTTCACTTGTTTCCTCTCTCCCTGCAGTTGTTGATCATGACCTTTTCCATTTGAAGAATTCCACTATTGGATTCCAGATTATGAGTTTTCTTTATTCCTAGGAAGCCTTTGTCTTTTTTTTTTTTACTCCTTTGGCTTCCTTCGCGAAGAAGGTACAGAACTTTTTGAAGGCATTTTCTTACCACATATTCCAGTATGCAGTGACATCATGGTTTCCAGAAACAGCTGCTTGCACATCGGACAGCAGAATACCCAGGCCCAGATTACAGGTAAGCACCCAGACTCGAAAAGTTATTGTGTTTTATTTGGTACTTATAAATATTGGGGCATGTCTGATTTTTGTGCTAGATATAAATTGTGGCTTCTATGTGTGCACAGTGGGTGTTACATTTAGAACTGTTAGGGCTAAGGTGTCCCCAACGTAGTGCTTGTTGATGTTTTTAGATTGATGATTGCAGGCAATGGAGATTGTCTGATTGAAAAGATTTCATACCTTCTGGTCTGTATCTGTGTGGGAGGTGTGACATTTGAACTAGTGAATATGAAAACTTTAGCAATACACAGCTTGTCATTTTTACATGTTTAGCAAATTTTGGGATAGTAATTGTTTTCCATTTTTTGGGAATATTGGAACATTAGTTAGGAGCAACATACCTTCTGGTTGCAGATGTATGACAAGTAAGACTACAACATGTTTCCCCATGTTTCAGACTGTGATTTTCCTGAATTTCGTGAAGAGTGATGAATGTATTTGTTAATGTCCATCATCAAATGGGATGAGAAACCCCATTAGTACTAATGCAGCACATGTGCATCGATCTATTCTTGCATTTTTCTAGTGAAGTTATTTGTTGATCATGAACATATACAGATATACTCAAAACTGGTCCATTCATATTGGATGGTGGGTGTTTGGTTAATGACTCAAGAACAACTAGGCCAAAACTAACCAAACCCTGAAAAGGAACCAAATTGAGGAAGGCATCACATTTCTGCAACATTTGGTTGACTCATGTTCTGCATTTTTGGGGTTCTTCACGCAAGCAGCCTAATGTTATTCCTCTATCATTTGGAACAAAACATCTATGTTCCCCATTATAACACTCACCTTCTTTAATCAATCTTCACCAACTTTGACAAACTGAAAAGTTGGCATTTGAATCCAATTTTACTCAAATGTGGTTCATTTTGGTTTGTATGTGAGGAGGCAAGTTATTAGTAAATAAAAAAATAATTTCCTATGAATTGTATTGTCAACCTTAGTTATGGAAGTTTGATGATGCTTCTCCAATACTAAGGGGCATATTTCTACTCTGTTTGTGCCGGTTTTCACCTTTTATTTTAATGCAAATCCGGCTCAAACTTAACTCCATATTTATATTTTGACGGTAGATCCATCTAGCGTCAAAATATAGGAGTTAACATCATTTTTTTACTGTGGAAACCTACCTTGTGTCAATGAGAAGCAATGTAGGCATTCCCAGGCAAAAAATGACTCTAAGGCATTTGCCCCTTATTTATCCTCCCATGCAAAAATGACGCACAGGAGGAGGAGGGCCTTAAATAATGGTGCTGAGCCTGTTTAGCGCCATTATTTAACGCCTGGGTCAGGGCAGGCGTTAGGGGACCTGTGGGCTCATTTCCATGGTCAGAGACCATAGGAGCAGTCCACAGGTGCCCTTCCCTGCACACAGGGACACCCCTGCCACCCTCACCCACCCCTGGAGGACACCCAAGGATGGAGGGACCCATCCAAGGTAAGTCCAGGTAAGTATTTCAATTTTTTTTCCAAGTGCCATAGGGGGCCCTAACTTGTGCCAGAAGTCCCCTGGGCATGGCCATTGGGCACAGGGGCATGACCTCTGTCTTTGCTAAGACAGGAGTCATGTCCTTGGGGATTGTGCGTCAGAAAATGACGCAAGTCAGGTTAGAGTCAATATTTTTTACCGTAACCTGACTAGTGCCATTCTTTGACGCACAACCCCAGTCTTCCTTACTCCTCCCCTGCCCGGTTAACATCATTTATTTTGATGCTGACTGGGTCTTATCACAGGCTAGTGTCATTCCTTAAATATGATGCCCGGCTGGCGTCTAGGAATGGCCGTAGCCAGCGGTAAATGTTTTGACGCAAACCTGCGCTAGCACAGGTTTGCGTCAAAAAGTATAAATCTGGGCCTAAGTCTATCACAGGTATACACTCTTATGGATGACTTTGAAATGCTCTTCTGACTCCCATGCAAAGCCTGACAATAATCAAGGAGCAAGATCAATAATTCTATGCAAATATCAGGATTTATTTTTACTAATGAATCACAAAATATCACTGTCTCCCTGTTTATATTAAACTGTAGATGTGCTTTATTGAACAGATATAGTTGACAGAAACATCTAGGCAGTTCTGGGACACTACAGTGTACATTTCAATACACTTGTGATATTCAGAGGTGTACAGATTTAGAAATGGATTGTGAAAAGGTATAGGAATGGAATTCCAACCCATCGTCCTGTTGCCCACCATGCCACCACAAGTTGGACCCCAACTATATGCAAATCATCATTTCCCAGTTCTGGAATTGGGGTCTCTAGTTGGCAAAGGTATGCACCCTGTCCAATTCACCCTGACCACAATCCTAGTCAGGGTATGTCAGTTACACACCATAAACTACCCCGTGCTCACCCTCTGGTAGCTTGGTGCAGAGCACGCAGGCTTAACTTAGGAGGCAATGTGCTAAGTATGTGTGCAATCCTTAAAACAGTAAAAGAGGTAAACATCCACACAAAAATATGCCACAACTGGTTAGTAAAACAGAGCTTAATTTAGTGAACAAAACAAGAACAAAACAACAAAATTCCAATGAGTAGAAGTCAAGATATGGGAGTTTAACCCCTTCGCTGCCAGGACTTTTCCCCCTCAGGTGTCAGGCCTTTTTTTGGTTATTTGGGAAGTTCAAGCGTAGGCCCTCATAACTTTTTGTCCACATAAGCTACCCACGCCAAATTTGCGTCCTTTTTTTCCAACATCCTAGGGTTTCTAGAGGTACTGAGAGTTTGTGGGTTCCCCTGGAGGAGACCAAGAAATCGGCCAAAATACAGCACAAATTTCATTTTTAAAAATAAATGGGAAAAAAGGGTTGCAGAAGGCTTGTGTTTCTTTCCCTGAAAATTGCATCAACAAAGGGTTTGCAGTGATAAAATCACCATCTTTCCAGCTTTCAGGAACAGGCAGACTTGAATCAGAAAAGCACATTTTTCAACACAATGTTGGCATTTTACTGGGACATAACCCACTTTTAGTGTATTTTGTGCTTTTAGCCTCCTTCCACTTAGTGACATAAAAAGGTGTGAAACCAATGCTGGATCCTGAAAAGCTAAACATTTATAAAAAGTAGATACAATTCTGAATTTAGCAAGGGGTCATTTGTGTAGATCCTGCAAAATTTTCGTACAGAAAATAGCACCTGAAATAAAATAATATTGAAATTGAGGTGAAAAAAACAGCCATTTTTCTCCACATTTTACTCTGTAACTTTTTCCTGCTATATCAGATTTTTTAAAGCATATACCGTTATGTCGGCTGAACTCTTCTGGTTGCGGGGACGTATAGGGCTTGTAGGTTCATCATGAAACCTAGGTACTCAGAGCCAAACAATTAGCTGCACCTTCTAATGGGTTTTCATTTTATACCGGGTATACAGCAATTCAATTGCTGAAATATTAAGAGTGAAAAATAGGTATCAAGGAAACCTTTGTATTTCCAAAATGGGCACATGATAAGGTGTTGAGAAGCAGTGGTTATTTGCACGTCTCTGAATTCCGGGGTTCCCATACTACAATGTGAATTACAGGACATTTCTCAAATAGTCGTCTTTTTTACACACTGTCTTACATTTGGAAGGAACAAATGTACAGAAAGACAAGGGGCAATAACACTTGCTCTTTTATTCTATGTTCCCCCAAGTCTCCCAATAAAAATGGTACCTCACTTGTGTGGGTAGGCCTAGTGCCTGCGACAGGAAACGCAACATGGACACATCACATTTTTACATTGAAATCTGACGTGTTTTTTGCAAAGTGCCTAGCTGTGGATTTTGGCATCTAGCTCAGCCGGCACCTGGGAAAACCTACCAAACCTGTGCATTTTTTAAAACTAGACACCTAGAGGAATCTAGGAAGGGGTGATTTGTGGGGCTCGCACCAGGTTCTGTTACCCAGAATCCTTTGCAAACCTCAAAATTCAGCAAAAAACACTTTTTCCTCACATTTTGGTTGCAAAAAGTTTTCCCCAAGTCTACCAATAAATGGTACCTTACTTGTGTGGGTAGGCCTAGTGCCCGCAACAGTAAATGCCCCAAAACACAATGTAGATACATCAGATTTTCCCAAAGAAAACAGATGTGTTTTTACAAAGTGCATAGCTGTGAATTTTGGCCTCTAGCTCAGCCGGCACCTAGGGAAACCTACCAAACCTGTGCATTTTTGTAAGCTAGACACCAAGGGGAATCCAGGATGGGGTGACTTGTGGGGATCTCACCAGCTTCTGTTACCCAGAATCCTTTCCAAACCTCAAAATTTGGCAAAGAAACACTCTTTCCTCATATTTCGGTGACAGAAAGTTCTGGAATCTGAGAGGAGCCACAAATTTCCTTCCACCCAGTGTTCCCCCAAGTCTCCAGATAAAACATGGTACATCACTTGTGTGGGTAGACCTAGTGTCTGTGACAGGAAATGCCCCAAAACACAACAAGGACACATCACATTTTCCCGAAGAAAACAGTGCTGTTTTTTGTAAAGTACTTAGATGTGGATTTTGGCCTCTAGCTCAGCTGGCACCCAGGGAAATCTACCAAACCTGTGCATTTTTTAAAACTAGACATCTAGGGGAATCCAGGAAGGGGTGACTTGGGGGGCTCTCACCAGGTTCTGTTACCCAGAATCCTTTGCAAACCTCAAAATTTGGCAAAAAAACACCTTTTCCTCACATTTCTTGTGCTGAAAGTTCTGGAATCTGAGAGGAGCCACAAATTTCCCTCCACCCAGTGTTCCCCCAAGTATCCTGATAAACATGGTACATCACTTGTGTGGGTAGGCCTAGTGCCCGCAACAGGAAATGCCCCAAAACACAACGAGGACACATCATATTTTCCAAAGAAAACAGAGCTGTTTTTTCCAGAGTGCCTAGCTGTGGATGTTGGCCTCTAGCTCAGCCGGCATCTAGTGAAACCTACAAAACCTGTGCATTTTTTTAAAGTAGACATTTAGGGGAATGGGGTGACTTGTGGAGGCCTCACCAGGTTCTGTTACCCAGAATCCTTTGCAAACCTCTCAATTTGGCAAACAAACACTTTTTTTCTCACATTTCGGTGACAGAAAGTTCTGGAATCTGAGAGGAGCCACACATTTCCTTACACCCAGCATTCCCCCAAGTCTTGCGATAAAAATGGGACCTTACTTGTGCAGGTAGGCGTAGTGCCCGCAAAAGGAAATGCCCCAAAACACTATGTGGAACATCAAAATTATCAAATAGAAAACTACCTGTTTTTGCTCGGGGACACCTGCGTTTTTGGTCCTGGGCTCAGCAGCCATATAGGGAAACCTACCAAACCCAAAAATTTCTGAAAACTAGACAGCGAAGGGAGTCCATTGAGGTGTGACTTGCATGGATCCCCCAGTGGTTTCTTACCTAGAATCCTCAGCAAACCTCAAATTTATCTAAAAAGAATCACATTTTTCCCACATTTCTGCGTGCGATCACTGTATCAGGACAAATTTCTTACCACCCAATGTTCCCCTCAGTCTCCCAGTAAAAATCATACCTCACTTGTGTAGGTGGGCCAAGTGCCTGTGACAGGGAAGAGCCAAGAACATGTTGAAATTGAGGGGGAACGAAAGCACGTCCAAAAGGTCAGTTTGAAAAAACACATTTTAAGGCTGACAAGTGGGGCAGAATTTTTATCTGTATAGATGCGACAATGCTAGGTGGTAGGAATTTTGGGGATTCCTGCAGATTCTGGAAGGTTCCATCACAAAAATGTGTGAAAAATGTGTGATTTTCAGCAAAGTTGGAGATTTGCAGGGTATTGTGGTTAAGAAAAAGGTGTGGGGTGCATTTGAGGCACACCACCCTGGACTCACCCAGATGTTCAGTTTTCCGATGTGTCTAGGTCTTGTGGATTTTTCTACATGGCAGCGTCCCAAAGTCCAAAAAGTGCAGCCCTCACCATTCCAAGTGGGACGATTTTGAGAGTTAGACAAGCTCTCATGCCCCAAATGTAAAACCAAAACACAAAATAATCAAATGTCCTTTGCTTGACGTGGGATAAGATGTTTTAGTGTGTGGGGAGAGAGCTGAAAGACTGTTACCCCGTTCAGTTGGGATAGAGGCATAACCGTGTCCATAGTGGTTGGTAGCCATCACCCCACAATTTTTTTTTTAATTCCTTGGCATCTAGTAGGCTTTCTGCCCCCCCGGGGAGTGAATCGTCAGTAATTGCCCCATCGGCCCACTGATGGGCAGAACAAATTTGTCCCCATTTATTTGGCCATACCCCCACCCTCTTTTTTTTAAACAAAATCTTCCCTGGTCTCTGGTGGGCTTTCTGCGCCCCTTGGGGGCAGATGGGCCTTCCAAAAATAGGCCGATCTGCCAGATATGGCCAGCAGTAATGTGCCCCCATGGGGAGTGACCTTTGCCCAAGTGGCTGCCCCCTCAAACAAAACATACACACACACCAATCCCTAGTGCATAGTGGTTTCTGCCCCCCTTGGGGCCGATCAGCCTAATAAACATAGGCTAATCTACCCCCGAGGGGAGCAGAAATGGCCAAAATAAATTTTCCCCTTGGGGGAATGACCCTTGTCTAAGGGGGTCACTCCCCTTGCATGAAATTGTTGCAAAAAAATAAAAATCCTTGGTGTCTAGTGTTTTCTACCCCCTTTGGGGCCCGATTGGTCCCCAAAGGGGGGCAGAAATGCCTAAATCCAATTTTCCCCCACATGGGAATGACCCTTGCCTAAGGGGTCGCTCCCCATATATAAAATAATAAAGTAACCAAAAAAATATATATATCCCTGACGTCTAGGGGTTTCTTCCCCCCCAGAGGCAGATCAGCCTAATTACAATAGGTCGAACTGCACCCAAGTGGGGCAGAAATGGGCTAAAACAAATTTGGCCCCCCAGGGGAGCGACCCTTGCCTAAGGGGTCACTCCCCTTACGTGAAATTGTCAAAAAATAAAAAAATCCCTGGTGTCTAGTGGTTTCTGCCACCCTTAGGGGCAGATTGGCCTAAGAAAAATAGGCTGATCTGCCCCCCAATGGGGGCAGAATTGGTGTAAAATAAAATCGCCCCCCTAGGGGAGAGACCTTTTCCTAAGAGGTCACTCCCCATCTGTAAAAAAAATTAAAAATCCCTGGTGCCTAGTAATTTCTGCTCCATCCCCCCCCCCTCGGGGGCAGATCAGCCTAATTACAGTGGAATTACAGTGATTTGAGCACTGATGTCATCAGACTTCACTGGGGGGTCAGTGGGGTTTTCGATGTGGAAGGGGAAGCGATTCCCCTTCCATCCCTGCCCTATGGGTGTGGGTGGGAGGCAAACAGGGGTAGGGGCCGGGTGCAGGTCGACCTGTGATCGTCCTCAGCACATGGCAACCATGGCCGAGGGCCAGCTGAACTCATTCAAGGCACCCAAGGGGTTAAAAAATATCTGCAAATATAGGCCCTGATTAAAGAGGGCCTAGCTACACTTTAGTGCTGCCTTAGCGTCATTTTTTTAGGCGAAGGCAGCGCTAATGTGGCCTTTTACCTGTGCCATATTTACAAAGTACTTTGTAACCCTTTACGCTACATTATGCCTGCACCAGGCATAATGTATGCAAAGGAGACGTTCCTCCCTCAGGGGGCCGAAAAAATGGCGCAAAGAAATTTAAGAGATTCCTTTGCATCATTTTTTTCAGCACTTTTAATGCCTGCTCTGAATCACATTAAAATGAGGCATGCCATTGTTTTCAATGGGCCCTATGTACTGTTGAGGGTTAGCGCCAACATGTTGTCGCTAATGCTGAACAGTACATCAATAGCGTCAGAAAATCTGATGCTTTTGCCCCCTACCCTGTGCCATGGTGTGCCGTATTTTAAATACGGTGAACACATGGTGGGGTAGAGGTGTGCAAAGGGCCGCAAGAAAAGTGGCGTTACATGTACCGTAGCACCACTTTTCTTAAATCTGGCCCATAGTGCTTAGAAACATAAACACCAACTAGAGCTATCTGGTCATGCTTGACTGGGTCAAATCTGAAAGTTCTGGCTGACCACGTTGGAGCACTGGTCAGATACAGGAATCAACCTTGTCCAGCTGAAAAAGTACTTTGGATGGAGGATACATCAACGTTGACGACACGATGTAGGGGAGCATAGGAGGCGATGCATCGTCGTTGATCCCTTTGGATGCAGGTGATGTGCTGGTTCCATTCTGCACAGCCCGAGCTGAACTGGCAAAGAACCCTTTGTGATGAAGGTGATGCATTGTCACTGAACAGTGCAGCCGGCGATGCAAAGTCCTCGAGCAACTATACTTTTGCATCAGAGATGCATCGGTTCCGTCTGGCACAATGGCAGTGATGCATGGATTTTGGCAGATGCAGCACTTTGTAGCCACTACCAAGGGTCAAGGACTTTATTGGCACCACTCAGCAGGGCAAGACGTGCAGTAAGCAAAGTCCAGGTGCTTTAGGTAATGATGGGTCAAAGCCTTGTGTGTCTCTGAGACTTCAGAAGAACAGGAGGCAAACCAGCAAGCTCTTGGAGTCACTCTGAGTTCAAGTGAGATGGGCCCAGTCCTTCCTCGGCAGGGCAAAGGGCAGCAGGACAGCACAGCGGAAAGCGGTTCTTGCAGAGAAGCATTCCAGAATGGCAGTCCTTGTAGTAGCACTTCCTGGCAGAATTCTCCACAGGACCAGAAGTGTACTGAGTGTTTATGGTCAGATGTCCCGTTCTTATACCCAGTGGTACCTTTGAAATGCGGGGAACTTCAAAGAAGGGTTTTGAAGTGCACAAAGGTCCTCCCTTCTTCCTCTGGCTCCAGAATCATTATAGAGGGGTTAAGCTGTCCTTTGTGTGGGAGCAGGATACTGCCTATCAGGTGTAAGTTTCAGCTCCTTCCTCCCATCCTGCTCAGGATGACCCATCAACATGCAGATGGCCAGTCAATCACACCAACCCTTGCTTCGTGTGAGGCTCTCTAGGGGAAGGCAGGAAACCAGCTGTCACCCCAGCCCAGGCTTGTATTGGAGACAGGCTGCAGACACACAGGGCTAAGAGCAGGAAAATGGCACTTTCTAAAAGTGCTATTTTCAAAATTGTAATATTAAATCCGACTTTTCCATTAAAGAGGATTTATCATTACAATTCCAAAGACACCAAACATTAACTGTTTGCTTGTTCAAATTTGGAAATTACAGCTTATGCAATCCCCAATGTTGTCCTATAGGTAAGGGTAGGCCTCATAGTAGTGAAAAAAGGATTTTGAGAGTTTTTCGCCACCAGGACATGTAAACCTTAAACGTATATGTTCTGACTTTTAATCACATAGCACCTTGCCTTGTGGGCTATGTATGGCCTACCTTAGGGATGACTTATGTGTAATTAAAGGGGGAGGCTAATGCTTGGTGAGGGATTTTAAATGACAAGTTGACATGGCAGTCAAACTGCACACACAGGCTCTGCAGTGGCATGCCTGACACATGTTTAAAGGGCTACTTGAGTGGGTGGCTTAATCAGTGCTGCAGGCCCTCTAGTAGCATTTCATTTATAGTCCCTGGGCAGCTATAGTGCACTTTACTAAGAACTTATAAGTAAATTCAATATGCCAGTTGTGGATACACCAAGGTTACCCTGTTTTAGGGGAGTGGGCACATATACTTGTATGCCCCTAATAAGTGGCATTATAAATTTCCAGGGCTTTTAAATTACATACTACTACTGAGCTGACAGCACTGATTATGTCACCCACTTAAGAAGCGCTTCAAACATGCCTTTTGCCATTTCAGCATGGCAAAATAAACCTTTTGCTAGGCCCAAACCATCCTTTTTAACAGTATCAAAGTTGAAACAGTAGTAGTAGCAAACTTTATACTTCCATCGGAGTTTGCAGAGTTTGCTCACTTTGCTATGCTTGGAGCGTGGAGTTATGGAAAAACTGTGCTAACTGCCACGTGGTGGAGATATTTTTCCATGCAGGGCTCATCAATGTTAAGTTGGTAAGAGCAAGTGAGAAAATCGAGAGCTAGACTATCTCCGCGTGAGATTTCTCAACATCGACAATCACTGCAGGTTGTGACCACTTGCTTTGAGAAAGCTGCAGTTCGTATTGAGAAAGCTGACACTGAAATCGAAAATCAACTCAAGAAGCAGAAAGAAGTAGCACCCTCTGGTACATCACATGGTGCCTTTTGCATAGTTTGTACAGCACGGGACAAGCTCCGGCACTAAAAATCACCGAAACCAGTGAGATGTGCTGAATACTGCCGCTTGTGGAACACTGGGGAATGAAACTCCACGAGTTCCACTCAGGAATACTTTTTAATACATATGCCACCCCTAGGCTGAGGTGTATTTAAAAAATAGGACATGCAATTTTAGGTTTTACATGTCCTGGTAGTGAAAAACTCTTAAATTTGCTTTTCACTATTGGAAGGCCTATCTCTCTCATAGGATAACATTTTAGTTACCTTCTGACAATTAATAAGCTGTAATTTCCAAATGAGAACGGGTAACCAGGTCATGTTTGGTGTCCTTGGAATTGTAATTTGAAATCCTAATTACTGGTGAAGTCAGATTGAAAATTACAATTTGGAAAATGCCACTTTAAGAAAATTGGCATTTTTCTACCTTGGCCATTTATTGACTGTAGCCTGTCCTGGGTTACATGACTGGGTGCACTGACAGTCTGGCTTTGTGTATTTCTCCTACACAACCACACACAAATAGAAAACATAGGTGTGCCTGGATGGGCCATCACTGGCAGGATGGGAGGGCGGAGCAGGACCCAACCCTGATTACCCGTGAATAGGCTGTGCTCTGCCTCCACACAAAGGTCTTCATACCCCCTGTAGTTAGTCTGGAGCCAGGGCAGGGTAGGCAGGACACCTGGGGACCTCAATGAGAGATTATTGAAGCATCACCCACCTTCCAGAAGAAGGGCACCAGGCATAAATATTGGACCGCATACACCACCTCTTCAGTACACTTCTGAAGAAGGATTGCTGTGTTGACTGGGTGAGAAGGTCTGGACCTGCATCTGTTGAACCTAGGACCCGAAAGTGAGTCCAAGTGCTAGCTGGCAGGTCTCCTGGTTACAGCCTCAGGGACAGAAGGCTCCAACATCCTTGAACCCAGCACCTGGACTCTGCTATCTGTGAGACTACTCTGCTATGTGGTACCACCCCATTCCCGGACATTTGAAAGTGGACCTAAGGTAATCTGCCAACCTCTGTGGCTCCAGCGGAACTGTTGCATCTCTGCTGCTGCATGGTGCAAACTTGAGCAGAACTGATGCATCACCGCTGCTTTGAGGATCGAAATTGTATTAAAGCCCTGCATCATGGCCCATCATGTTATTGGAACCACCACCGCACCTCGCATCCTCCATGCAGGCCCTCCCATCCCTCAACAGATGCCTCAATGATGACGATGGACTCCACATCACAGTCTTGCAGCTTCGGAATAGACACATTGTCCCGACTGTACAACGCTTCCTCAACTCCGGAATGTGCATCTCAAGCCCTCATCAATGGGATCCTTGCACACAAAGCAGGACCTCGGACCAAAGACTTGCTGCATCTCGAACCGACAAATTAGTTCGTCTGTGAAACACATTTTGATGCAGACCCGCGCAACACTCCCCAAACCCAGATTTACCTTACTTTATTCAGCAGGCCTTACTGGGTCCCAGTAGCTTGCCCATGCTCCATAGCAGTTGGCATAAACTTGTGGCTTCATCCTTGCCTGCTGCATCCTGATATTCTCAATTGGGGAGCAGTACGTTGTGGCACTATTTTTACTAAAATCTTTTAAGTTGAATATCTCCAGTGCTACTGTTTGGATTTTTGTCATTTTGTTCATCTTTTAGACATCACAAAATTCTCTATTTTTCTAAAATGGTTTGGGATTCTTTTGTGGTGTGTTTTTTCTATGTTACTGTTTGAAGTGTTGCACAAATACTTTACACATTGCCTCTGTATCAGGCCTAACTGCTTTGTGCCAAGCTACATGAGTGTTGAGCACAGGTTAATTAAGGGTTTGCTTGTGACTTCACCCTGAGAAGAATTGTGGCTGCTGCATGAGAAAGTGTGATAAAATGGCAACATACTAGATGGTAAACGTTGACTCAAATCATTGAAAGATATCAATTTTTAATCAGAATCCCTCCCTTAATAGTCTCTAGTCTATACTTGTATTATTAGTAATATAGGTACCTTAAAAACAAGTTTTCTGGATGGACTTTTATACATGTGCTTTTCTTTCAGTTTTCGGGAATCGAGCTCAGTTTCTGTGTTTGTTAAGTTATACTTGAACTCACCTCAGCGTGAGCTTCTTTTCAACTATTCATAGCTTCCATAGTCCCTCAGACATCTGAAGATCCTCTCAGTAGGGATGTAGGTGCAACCAACTTATATTTCTCAGCTATATTTTTAAACAGGCCCCCTGATTTTCTGATGTAACGTGTGAAAAAGAAACAAAAGATGAGAATTTCTTCTGCACAGTCGCCTGGGTGTAATATACTTTATAAATAACACAATACAGTACATAAATATGAACAACCGATTCACTTTCAACCAACGCATCACACTATATAACAGATATAAGCAATGAAACTAAGTAAACCATGCATTTTAAACGAAGAAATGAAAAACTAATGCTATCGGGGGCTTTACATCAGGAATTCGCAAATCACATGACACTTACTGATTCAGCTAGTCGCCTAAAGTTAACATACAAAGCTTGGAGGACACTGTTGGTTCTCGCTCCTCACTTTTGATCTGTAATTGCTAATGGTGGTATTTCAGAGGACTTGGCAGAGTTCATGACTCCGAGTATCAAAGCCACATCCGACTGTGTGTTACCTACTAATTTTACAAATGACTTTCTTCCTCTGATCTATTCTTTTATCACAACAGAAAGTTATATGTATAATGTATTTCCTAGAACAAAGTATCTAGGATTATTTTTTTTTGCCCTAAATCGTGATAACAATAAAAAGAATGATACTCAAAGAAAGTATTCCAAGAAGCTTGAACTATATACTAAAGTAATGACGAGGAATCGAGCATTGAAGGAAACAATTTGTAATGGAAGTGGTTTTTGAAGTAGAGTGGAGCCATTTCAGTCCCCTAAAGTTTTCTTAGCTCACATGCGTCATGCACGGAGTGAGTTCTACAGAGTAAGAAAATCTCTCTTATGCTCCTGATCTATTTACCTGTTACATTTAGCTGCAGAACATATGGCTTGATTCGTAATGTTTTGGCAACTCTGGGTAGAGACTGACACTTAGGAGTAGAAATGCATGTCCCATCCATTCACATGAGAGGGTGCAAACGGGTAAATCTCAAATACGAATGAATTGTATGTGACTATCTCCTGGAGTTTCCCATTTTATTCCCATTTTAGATGTTTTCAGGTGAATTGCTAAGGCATGACAGAGTACGTAGAATGTGGTAGGGGAGTACTCTTTAGATATCCTTCGGAGACCCTGTGAATAGGCCTCATTATTTATTTCCAAATGCCTATATATACTCCCTATCCTGCATGGGTGACAAGAGCTGTTCCTGGTGGCCTTTGAAAAATATCTATGCAAGGAAAGACAAGTTTACTCCTACCTTGTAAAAGAACAGTCATGTAATCTTTTACCTATGCTGTTACAAGTGCAGCCCGTGTCATGCAGCACAACAGGTTATGCACTTCCACTTGTTTCACCCAGTGATCCCTCCAATCATAACCTCTATGCTCCCACTGGCTTCGCCATCACTAGTCATATATCCTATCCCACTCCAAGTGGTTGTATCTAGTGCTTGTCCTTTCTTCATTACAGAAGTCTATTCCTCTTCTTCAGCCCAATGTGTGCCTTCGTTCTTCTAGTAAGTAATCCCACTTCTAATGATCCTAATAAGTGCTTGTCAAAGTCCTAGCCACTGGTGTATTTTAACTCTGCAGGCAGATAATCGACACTTGGAAGTCACATCTTGTGCTATCCTAGCCCTATTCAGTACTCCTCAAGCTTCAGTCCCTCCCTCTTGTTAACCTTCACTATGCATATGCCTAATCCCACCCTACGTAATCCTCAAAGGTGCCTTTCAAGTCCTTCAGCCAGCACTCATTGTCCTTGGTCTTGGGTTGCTCTCTTCAATCTACCAGTTTCCAGTTCTTCCCTACATTATGATGACCATTGCACACCTTGCCCCAGGAGTTCTCTTCCTCCAGCACCAACTCACAACATTATATGCCCCTTCCGTAAAGAGTTGAAGCTGGTATGTCCCTTGGCCTACATTGTCCCCAGCTTCCCATTTTGGTCACGCCTTCTTCCAGTATTAGCATTCCCTGCTATTCCATCTTGTGCTTCCTACATGGAATGTTTCATTCTGCATTCATCTCTCCAGGGCTATCAGGTGTTTTACATTAGCATGCTAAAAGTACCTTTTCAGTCTCAATAGCGCAGGGAGGACTCACTAAACACTCTCTGTCGAAGGCCAATAAAGGGAACACTGAATGGCTAGCAGTCGCTCTAAAGATCATGTAAAATATTTTTCTCTAGGCCCTTGATCATAATACCCTGACCAGTTAATCTCCATGACCACTATCCCTATTTTCTGAGTTACTCTGCTCCTGTGCAATGTTTCCTGTGGCCCTGTCCTCCTTCCTGACACTTTGGTGTCAATTCTTCTTCTTTCCACTCCCTTTTTCTCTAGACAAGCCCTTTGTTCCCCCGGTTTAGAGCCTCCGCTTGTTCCCATTCCTCACATGCTGCCTAATCCACATTCGGTGACTCTATGCTTCATTCCTGCTTCTGTTTTTTCTGGTCCAGGCTCTTTTTCATACACTTTTGCTGCACTACTGCTTAGCCTCCCTGTTAGTACTGCTGTCCTTCCACACATCCGTTCCACCGATTCTTCTCCACAGTCCTTTTATCTATTTTGTCTTCCTCCCTGCCATTTTAAGCAACTTCGGAAGTAGATGCACCAACCAACACAAAGTTTTTTCAGTTGAATAGCTTTTCCTGAACAGTTACCAGGTACCTTATGAGCAGTGCTTCACAAATATGAGGCCATGGGACATCTAGAGCTAGATTTCTGATCTGTTCTATACCTTCATTTTGTGTCAATGCACAGACTTATTGAATATGCATGGGTTAGACCACCAGCATGCATCTTATCAGCAACAACATGTTCTGTCTCAAGTGCTTGCTAAGGCAACAATTTAGCTGCTCCTATAGGGGCACCTGGGCCCTGCCTTTGGAAAGCAGCAAGGGTCCCCCTGAAGGGGGATGCAGTCATAAGTTAACCTTGATGCATATTTGATGCCACAGGTGATGTCATTAATGATGTAATTAATAATGTCCCCTGATATTTGTGAAGTCCTGTGAAATTCAATGGAACAAAAGTAGAATAGCCAATCATAACTGCTGTGTTTCAGTATTTTGTCTGTTTTGGACTTGTATCACATCTGCTTAACTGAAGTTTCAGTTAAGGACTATAGATCATTAACTTATTGATGACAGTATGCGTAGAAGGTTCTAAATGATTACTCATTCTCCTTGTGTAACCAAATGATTATCAATTTATAGGCCATAAGATAAATACAAGTATGTAATTGTTACTATGGCTTCACAAGCAATATTGTTCCTCTTGTTTCATTGCATCCATGAACTCCTATACTTATTCTCTTACTGTGGTATATAAGCTCCTGGCTATTATTGTATTGTACAGCAGTGTTTCACAAGCTGTGGGTCACAGCCCAGTGGTCGGTCACAAGCTAATATAGTCGCAAACGTACTGGTATATATTTAAGTAATATTTAAAATGTCTAAATCTGTTTGTGCACCAGTGCAAAGGTACTTAATACACCCCTAGGTCCAGTATTAAGACCAACTTTTGCAATTATTTCCAAGCACGACTCCGGGTGAATCTTTCAATATTTGTTGCTGCTACGTTACTTTTACTTCACAAAGCTATTTTAACAGAAAATGTGCCCACTGTACATGATCATATACAACCATACCACTTCTGTCTGACTTTCACATCTAAATTGAGAAACATGGATGTGGCCTAATAGCCACAGCTGCCAACCTTGGATCAAGTGGACCAGGTTCTGGTCCTGGCATTCGCCCAACATCCTTTGATTCTGGACAAATCACCTAATCTCCCCTAATTATTATTAAATGAATCTGACCGTGTGTAATGTGATCTGATGTTCACGTAAAGTGGTCCATGCCCTTAGGCACCAGTTACAGAAAGCCTAACTGGTAATGATCTTCAAGCATTAATCACCCTTAATAAATTACAAGATTTGGCCCCTTTTGCAACAACATTTGAAACACCACATGAGTAAAACACTTAAAAATCTTGGAATAAAACAAAGAAGGGGAAGAAGTTACTTTAAACGTAAGTCCAGGTACATCCCACAGATGCAACATGATGCAATAGATTGCTTCAATGATACAGTTGCTAAGCAGTTGAATAAACAACAGAAAACAGAGGGAAAACAAACACCAATATAACTCAAGAACAATGGAAGGTGATCCAAGACGTAAGAGATGATCAAATTCTGGTAATCAAACAATCAAACAAAGGCGGCAATGTTGTGCTCCACCCTAAAGAATAGTATGTGAATTAAGCCCTCAGACAACTAAAAGATTGTGAATACTATTGGCCTATCACCAAATAAGAATCTTTACATAGTAAACAATTTTTCTATGAATTGTTAGATGCATGGAGAGACAAAGGAATGTTAGACTATAAAAAATACCAACTTCTGAAGTTTAATTATCCTCAGGTGCCTATCTTTTATCACATTCCAAAAATCCATAAACATGCCTCTGCACCACCTGGACATCCTGATGTCCTGTCTAAAGGAAGCTTATTGAAGAATATTTCTGTATATATTGATTTCTTTCTTTTTTCTTCTGTTAAGCATCTAAGGGCCAGATGTAGCAAAATGCAAAATTGCGACTTGCAATTTGCGAGTCCATCCGACTCGCAAATTGCAAGTCGCAATTTGCTATGCAGTACGGTGTCTCAGACACCGACTGCGACTCGCAATGGGGTCGCAATGACCCACCTCATCAATATTCATGAGGTGGGTCGCAATTTGCGGCCCCATTGCGAGTATAGGCACTCGCTAACATGGAGGCCTGCTGACGTCAGCAGACCTCCATGTTCGTGACCTGCTTTTAAATAAAGCAGTTTTTTTTTTTAAGTGTAGCCCGTTTTCCTTACTGGAAAACGAGCTGCACTGAAAAAAAATCCGAAACCTTTAGTTTCGGTATTTTTTCAGGGCAGGGAGTGGTCCCTTGGACCACTCCCCGCCCGGAAAAAATATTTTTGGGTCCAGTCACAAACTGGAAGGGGTCCCATGGGGACCCCTTCCAATTTGCGAGTGGGTTACCATCCACTTGAAGTGGATGGTAACTGCGATGCCATTTGCGACCGCGTACGCGGTCGCAAATGGTATTGCATCCCACAGCGACTCGCAAATAGGAAGGGAACACCCCTTCCTATTTGCGAGTCGGAAATGCATATTGCGAGTCGGTAACGACTCGCAATATGCATTTCTGCATGGCAAACCCACGTTTGCGACTCGCAAACGGCGATTTTCGCCGTTTGCGACTCGCAAACGGTTTGCTACATCTGGCCCTAAGCTCATATGTCTGTGGTACACAAGACTTTTTGCATAGAATTGGAGCCATTGCTTGGGAAGATAATTTCTTAGTCATTATATTAGACATAACCAGTCTATATACCTGTATTGTGCAAGCAGATGGTTTGAAGGCAGTCCAATTTTTTTCTGAAAGGTTGAGCACTCAGATATTACAAGCATAATGCCTGTGATTTTCCAGATAATTGAATTAGTCTACACAGTATTTTCATTTTTGCAGGACAACTCTATCATCCAAAACAAGGTACTGCGATGGGAATCTGCTTTTTCCCCAGCTACACAAACCTGTCCATGGGTGGTGGGAGAAGCACATGGCCTAGGCAGAAAAGGGTGAAGAATGGGTGAATTGTTTGGTCCTACATCATAATACACGGTGATCTGTTTATTATATGGTGGAGGTCACAAGATTAATCAGATTTTAACTGTCTAAACTTAAAATTTACTAACAATATAGTTAACACCAGCATATCATTTCTATACCTACAGGTATATGTACATAATAATCAATTGCATATAGCACTACTCAAACAACCCACAGCAGGAAATACCATATTTCATGCACGTAGCTACCACCCTCGTTACTTAAGAAATAGCAACCTATGTGGGGAACTACTGAGGATCAAACAAAATCACCAGGGGGCAATTTTTTATTAGGCCTTTTCTGCCCCCCCCCTGGGGTCAGATTGGCCTATATTAATTGGGCCGATCAGCCCCCAAGGGGAGCAGAAACCACTAGGCACTGGGGATGATTTTTTTTTTTTTACAGATGGGGAGCGACCCCTCAGGCAAGGATCGCTGTCCTGGGGGGCAATTTATTTTAGGCCATTTCTGCCCACTTTAGGGGCATATCGGGCTATTTTTCTTAGGCCAATCTGCCCCCAATGGGGGCAGAAGCCACTAGAAAGCAGGGACTTTTATTGTGCCAATTTCACACAAGGGGAGAGAACCCTTAGGCAAGGGTCGCTCCTCTGGGGAGCAAATTTAATTTAGGCCATCTCTGCCCCCCTGGGGGGCAGATCAGCATATTTTTGTAAGGTTCATCAGCCCACCAGACAGCAGGGAAGATTTTTTTCAAAAAAAGAGGTAGTGGGGGTATGGCCCTACCCCAAATCCCAATAAATGGGGACAAAGTTGTTTTGCCCACCGGTGGGCAGATGGGGCAAATACCCCCGATCCACTCCTGGGTGGGTGGGGGTCAGAAAGCCTACTAGATGCCAGAGAATTAAAAAAACAAATAGTGAGGTGGTGACTACCAACCAGTATGGGCATGGTTATGCCCCCACCCCAACTAAAATGGTAACAGTCTTTCAGCTCTCCCCCTGCTTTGGGATGCTGCCATTTAAAAAAGTCTACGAGACCTAGACACATCTGAAAACTAAACATTTGATTGAGTCCAGGGTGGTGTGCTTCACATGCACCCCACACCGTTTCCTACCCAGAATGCCCTGCAAACATCCAACTTTGCTTGAAATCACACATTTTCCCCATATTTTTGTGATGGAACTTTCCAGAGTCTGGAGGAATCCACAAAATTCCTACCACCCATCATTGTCGCATCTAAACCGATACAAATTCTGCCCCACTTGTCAGCCTAAGATTTTTTTTTTTCTAAGTGCCCTTTTAGATCTGCATTGGTTCCCCCTCATTTTCAACATGTTTTTGGCTCTTCCCTGCCTCAGGCACTTGGCCCACCTAGACAAGTGAGGTATTATTTTTATCGGGACACTGAGGAGAACGTTGAGTTGTGATTTTTTAGCTAAATTCGAGGTTTGCTGAGGATTTTGGGAAAGAAAACAATGGGGTATTCACACCAGTCACACACCCCTGGACTCCCTCAGGTGTCTACTTTTCAGAAATGTATGGGTTTTGAAGATTTCCCTACATGGCTGCTGAGCCCAGGACTGAAAACGCAGGTGCCCCATCCCCCACAAAAACAGGTAGTTTTGTATTTGAAAAATTTTATGTGTCCACGTAGTGTTTTGAGAGTACTTCCTGTTGCGGGCTCTAGGCCTACCCACACAAGTGAGGAACCATTTTTATCGGGAAACTTAAGGGAATGCTGGGTGGAAGGAAATGTGTGGCTCCTCTCAGATTCCAGAACTTTCTATCACAGGAATATGAGGAAAAAGTGTTTTTTTGCTGAATTTTGAGGCTTGCTAAGGATTCTGGGAAACAGAACCTAGTAAGAGCACCACAAGTTACCCCATCCTGGATTCCTCTAGGTGTCTAGTTTTCAAAAATGCGCAGGTTTGGTAGGTTTCCCTGAGCTAGAGGCCAAAATCCATAGCTAGGCACTTTGAAAACAACAGGTCTGTTTTCTTTGGGAAAATGTGATGTGTCCATGTTGTGTTTTGGGGCATTTCCTGTCGCAGGCACTAGGCCTACCCACACAAGTGAGGTACCATTTTTATCGGGAGACTTGGGGGAATGCTGGGTGGAAGGAAATTTGTTGCTCCTCTCAGATTTCTGAACTTTCTATCACCAAAATGTGAGGAAAATGTGTTTTCTTTGCCAAATGTTAAGCTTTGCAAGGGTTCTGGGTAACAGAACCTGGTGAGAGCCCAACAAGTCACCCCATCCTGGATTTCCCTAGGAATCTATTTTTCAAAAATGCACAGGTTTTGTAGGTTTCCCTAGGTGCCGGCTGAGCTAGGGGCCAAAATCCACAGCTAGGCACTTTCCAAAAAACACGTCACACCAATGTAAAAATGTGATGTCTCCATGTTGTGTTTCATGTCGCGGGCATTAGGCTAACCCACACAAGTGAGGTACCATTTTTATTGGGAGACTTGAGGGAACACAGAATAGCAGAACAAGTGTTATTGCCCCTTGTCTTTCTGTAATTGTTTTCCCAAATATAAGACATTGTGTGAAAGAGACGTCTATTTGAGAAATCCCCTGTAATTCACATGCTAGTATGGGCACCCCAGAATTCAGAGATGAGTAAATAACCACTGCTTTTCAGCACCTTATCTTGTGCCCATTTTGGAAATACAAAGGTTTTCTTGATATCTATTTTTCACTCTTTACATTTCACCAAATGAATTGCTGTATATCCAGTATACAATGGAAACCCGTTGCAAGGTGCAGCTCTTTTATTGGCTCTGGGTACCTAGAGTTCTTTATAAACCTACAAGTCCTATATATCTCCACAACCAGAAGGGTCCAGCAGATGTAACAGTGTATTTCTTCTGAAAATCAGACATCGCAGAAAAAAGTTAGAGTACAATATGGAAAAAATGGGTGGTTTTTTCACCTCAATGTTAATATCTTTTTATTTCAGCTGTTCCTTTCTGTAGGAAAATCTTGTAGGATCTACACAAATGACCCCTTGCTGAATTCCGACTTTTCTCTACCTTTTAGAAATGTTTAGGTGTCTGGGATCCAGCATTGGTTTCACACCCATTTCTGTTGCTAACTGGAAGGAGGCTAAAAGCACAGAAATATTGTAAAAATGTGGCATGTCCCAGTAAAAATTATGTTGAAAAATTTGGTTTTCTGATTTAAGTCTGTCTGTTCCTGAAAGCTGGGAAGATGGTGATTTTAGCACCACAAATCCTTTATTGATGCCATTTTTAGGGAAAAAATCACAAGCCTTCTTCTGCAGCCCTTTTTTCCATTTTTTTTTTTTAAAACAACAACATTTTTGCTGTATTTTGTCTACTTTCTTTGTCTCCTCCAGGGGAACCCACAAACTCTGGGTAGCCCTCCACCCCTAGGATTTTGGAAAAAAAGGATGCAAATTTGGCGTGGGTAGCTTATGTGGATAAAACGTTATGAGGGCCTAAGCGCAAACTGCCCCAAATAGCAAAAAAAACGGCTTGGCACCTGGTTGGGAAAAGGCTTTGCAGCGAAGGAGTTAAAAATGCTGTAGAGAAGGTGGAGCATATTCTCTGCAAGATTCTGCTAAGAGACAAAAAGCATGAGAATGCAGGAAGCAGCACAGTGAGGATGATTACAAAATACACAACAGCAGCACCACAGGTATATGACATTCTTCGAAAAAACTGGCAGATACTTCAGGCTGACACAGTGTAGGGCCTTTATTACCGCCACAACCTCAGGTGACACACAAGAGGGCGACATCACTAAAAGATGTACTGGTACATAGTCATTACACAGATAACTCATAAACTAACCAAAAAAAATCAAAGGATTTTTCCTGTGTATGCAGTGAAAACCTGTAAGAGGAGCCAAAAAGTAAAGGTATATATAATACCCAATTCTTAAACGACAAGCAAGATCATGAAACTACTTAAATGCAATTCAGAATATGTAGTATGTTGTCTGATGTGCCCCACAACGTGGGCAGTACAACACACTGTGCCAAATAGCAAATTCTTGAACATATGAGAGTCATTCAAAACAAAGATGTCTCACACCTGGTGACATGACATCCAGCTAGCCCACAATAGAAATTGTGAAGCCCTTAGTTTTTTCTGTTGGATCAAGTTCTCTTCAAAGACAGGAGGGCAACAGAATTAAGATGATGAGGCAATTGAAGTCTAAGTATATTATCAAACTAAACACTGAGGGGCATATTTATACTCGGTTTGCGCTGAATTAGTGTCATTTTTGTTTACGCTAATTCAGCGCAAACCTAACTCCTTTTTATTACTTTGGCGCTAGACACGTCTTGAGCCAAAGTTATGGAGTTAACGTCATTTTCTGGATGTGGAAACCTAGCTTGCGTCAATGAGATGCAAGGTAGGTGTTCCCATGCAGAAAAGAATGTTATGGCCCTTGCGCCATATTTATACCCATGCTAAAATCATGCAGAGGAGGGTGAGGACCTTAAATAATGGTGAGTATTTTCTTTTTCTTTTTTGTAGTACCATAGGGAAGCCTTACTTGGGCCCCCCTACATGGCACTGGGTCCAATGGCCATGCCTAGGGGACATAAGTCCCCTGGGCATGGTTATTGGGCTGGGGGCATGACTTCTGTCTTTGCTTAGACAGGAGTCATGTCCATGGGGGGGGTGCGCCGAAATATGACGCTAATCAGATTAGTCATTTTCTTGACTCTAACCTGACTAGCGCCATTGTTTGACGCACAACCTCCAGTTTTCCCTACATCTCCCCCACCCGGCTAGCGTCAAATATTTTGACACTAACTAGGCCTTACCACCAGCTGTCATCCCATAAATATGACGCCCGGCTCGCGTCTTGGGATGGCGCTAGCCGGTAGTATACTTTTTTATGCTAAACTGTGTCAGCGCAGTTTAGCGTTAAAAAAGTATTTTTCAGGACCTCAGATCCCCCTTCGCCTTACCAGTGATGAACAACTGTGAGTACACATAGGAGACTAACTTAGAGGCTGCTTTTTGCCAGGACTTGTAGGCTACCTACCACAGAGTGGGACTGTTGGGAACTTTCCACTTAAGTTTGAAGTATTTAGCTTTCGGTCTCAGAGGTCCTGTCACTTTTTGACTTTATGATTTTTTTGAATTTTTGAATTTTTATTACGCTTTTTTAACTTTCTGAGTTTTTTTTATTTTTCTTTACTCAGCATGTCAACAATTTCAAGTTGCACCAATAATGCAAACTTTCCCTACAATAGACAATAAACTATGTTTTGGTGAACTGACAATATGTGCCCATACAGGGCGTTATAGGTTCAGTTGTTATGCATATTTAACTCGTATGGAACAATGGCCCATGCAAGGCATGAGTAGTTCAGGCATTATATAGTCCACACTTGTGGGACACATCGGCCCATATGGGACATTAGAAATTAACGTGGATGACTGTCTGCAATGTTATGTATTACCTTGGTCCTTAGGGAAGGTCATCAATTTAAAGATTTATTTCTGCCATCTATTTCCCCACAATTTAGCTATGTGATTGGAATTGTTCACCAGCAGCCGCTAACCTTGATTTCATATACTCTGTTCATCCTTGTTGTATATGTATTCAATATATCCAATATTTGATGCTGAAAAACATTAATTGATTTGCCTAAATTCAAACAGGGCATCTTGATAGGTTGACAAAGTAAAAGTATTTACATGTCGAACAGCTGATTTTCATCAGGATCCTGATGTCAGACAGGATGGAATTTTGTTTTCTTTATTTCTTTAATTGTAGTTTTGTTGCAGAAAGTCAAGCCATCAATGCACATGATTTAATTTTTTGTAATTGTGGGAGGACGGTTTTATATCTGGTCTGCCCTAATTTTTTGCTTTTGGATCACCTGGTTTTTGACCTTTTACTGTGGGGGAGCCTCATAGTTTGGGACTCACCCACAGTAAACTTACGGTAAAATGGACTGTGTGTGTTTACCACTAGTGCCGCCTTACTATGCAAAGGCTGCTGTGACACAGCAAGGGTGGGAGGTCCAGGGCTGGTTACACGTGATCAGGTGTGCACACATATGTGAGAGCTGCGCACGGAGGATTCCTGGTGTGCGCAGCCCAGGAACTGTGCTTAGGTAGCCTGGTGCAGAAGGGACTATGCAGAATGAGTGGTGACCTGGAGTTGGTCTTATAAGATGGTTGTACACGTGAGGGATAGATAGTCAGTGTGCTTACTGTTTTTCATTGTAGGTACACTCCATTAAATGTCAATAGGAAATGCTGGCCTCAGGCACAATTCCAGTTCCCTAGGGTCCACAGACTCCAGAGTCACACCAATGTGCACTGTAACCTGTATAAAAAGAATAATGCAGTAGGTTACGAAAGCATAGTTGTACAACTTCTGGGTCATCCATGAATGCCAACTTTCTCTGACTCAGACCAAGAAAATGGCCCAGTATTTCTCTGTCCAGATGCCCAAGCAGGGCCCTGCATCAATCAGCCAGCTGTCATTCCATGCCAGGAGGTGGTCGGAGAGGCCATAAAAGGAATATCAGGAAGGAGGGTCTGAGAGTTTTAGAGCACATGTGGCACTAACTCCTGGACAACACCATTTTGAGCTATCCCAGAAGACCGTGCAGGAAGGAGGGGACAGGGCCAAGAAAGTGATGTGGCACATCTGGATAGGCCAGAGGTGCAGGCCTTCTGGTTACTTCAGCCCCCACTTAAAAGAACTTGCACAGGGGAGGGCTCTCTGTCTTGGCTGTGCTTCACTGCCGGACACTGGGACTGAAGACGGGCATCATGGACAACTGGAAAGAAGAACCCCCTGACTGCCCACTGGGGAAGTGACTCGGCCCCAGAATGACTGCAGAACCAGCAAAATGCATGCCAGGGTCAGGGCCAGGTACGCTGCCCCCCTTACTGCTCCTGAGGACCAGTTGGGGGAAAGACTGGGCTGATGCAAGGAGAGCATACAGCCCAGAAGAAAAGGAAGGCACCCAGATGAAAGTCAGTGGGACTGGCTCCCTATCAATTTGGGAGCCTTCTGGTTCAGGAGTCCTAATGAAAGTGTTCCTGGTGACAAGGGCCTGCCACCAGAAGTGAAATGACACTAAGATGGTCCAAAGCGGGTCCTAGGGACCAGAGATAACTATGTCATTGGTTCCCAAACTTTTGAATTCTGTGCCCCCCACTTTGTCATTACTGGAGCCCGGGGACCCCCAAATCTGGGGACTCCCGCACTGAGTCATTACTGAAAGCTGGGGACCTATTCTGTTAATATTATTTAATTTTCTAAGCAGTCACGGATACCCTGTGGAGACTGCGCAGACCCGCATGGGTCCTCGGACCACAGTTTGGGAACCACTGATCTAGATGGAAGGTTTGCAACCTTTCACCTTTTATGAGTGAGAGTCGAAGCACATGGGGCTCAGCTGCTGTTCCAGTCTGCGCCCCTGGGGTGGGCCAGGGTCTGCTCCCAAGAAGAAGAGGAGGTGGGGAGTGCACTCCCCTCGCTGCAGAACAAGGGACCCTGGACCCTGTCCTGGGGCCCTGTGGAGACTGGCCCGCTGGAGAGAAAACAGCAGAGGTGCCGTCGTGCACCCCCCCTGCTGCAATGGTAAAGAGTCCCTGGACCCCATCCAAGGAGGGCTGTCTCGCTGCCTACAAAAATGGGGGCAAGATCCGTAGCCCCGGAGCAAAGTCAGGGAGTGTGTCACACCCCCTGTGAAGACCGCCAATGGGAACCCCAGAACCCTTCCCGGGGTCCCACACAAAGAAAAGCCGGAGAGCTGTTGTGCTCCCCGTTAAGATCCCTGGATCCTGCCACCACCCTCCTCCGGGTGGATGATGTCCCCGCTCCCAGTGCTCAGCACTGGTGGGAGCGAGGAGGACAGGGCCACAGTGCATGTCTGCCCACAGGAGTGGGCGGACCGAAGAATGGCTGCTTGCTCCCCCTGCAATGAGGACAGCCAGACAGCCAGTGAGGCAGCCAAGGGTGAGCTCCCCGAACTGCCCTCCAATGAGGCAATGAGGAGGCACCACATACGGGTGTCTGGGTGGGACCAGACACCCCCAAAGATGAGGGCGGGGTGGGCTCCCCGGGTTGCCCTCCAATGAGGCAGCATGACAAGGGTGTCTGGGTAGGGCCAAACATCACTGAAGAAAGAGGAATGTGGCAGGAGGCCACATGTATAAATTATCCACAGCAGCACAGCAGCCCTCCCCAATGAAGCAGGAGAGCCACTCATAAGATATGCACAGTGCCCCATAATGCCTTTTGAGGCACAACGGTTTCTCTTGGCTCCTTTCCCAGCTTGTGGTGGCCCCAGGAAGATGGGGTCACCACCAACAGAATGGCCATGGACAGAGGGAGCTGCAGGAACAGCGCAGGCTCCCCCCAACACAAAGTTTTGTGTCCCCAACCTAGGTTGGGTGGGACTAGAGAATGATAGCTCTTCAAGTGTTTCAATGTATTTTTAAGCATGGTATCAATGATAATCACCTTCTAGGGGTGAATGTCTCTAATTGCAAGTGTTTACAGCAATGGTTGATAGTGGTATGTTATGCTAAAGGTAATCTGAAAATGCGTGGTCCCAATACTGAGGCCAATGGTATGACTTGTGAAAGGTCATATGATGAGGCACCCTCTAAGAGTGCAGGATGGTATTACACAATATTAATCAAGAGTAATCTAATAGTGATCTAAAAGTAATCTGAGAGTAATCAGAGCAGCACAGATCATTTCAACATGCCTTTATATGTTCTTGTTCCTTCTTGTTTGAGTAATGAGGCTGACAGCCACCATTGATCAAAGTAGAAGTACTTTATTACCAGAATTAAATGCTCTCACCTCAAGTTACAGTCAAATGTTGCATTGGGATACAAGTAAATGTTTTGTCATGTGATTTGTTGGGTTATATTTACCCTTGGGAGGAGACAAGAATTATTGCACAATGTCATCTAAAAGTAATTCCATCAACTTGTGTATTTGTAAATCGTTGCACAGTATTCAGTAGTGTGTTTAATAAATTTACTTTTACTTTATCGAAAGCAAAAACACAGACTGGGCAATCATTTATTGAGTGTCATTCTTGTCTGCTCATGAATGGCGATTACTAGCCCACACAACCTCTCTTGAGGAAGCCTTGGACACTGTGCAATGCTACCCAGTGAGAGTCAATTGCTACAGGGTATTTAGCTCCCAATGGTGATCAAGTGCAGACCCATTACTTTTGCAGGCCACACAACTCATGACACGCCTTCTAACATTAATGTTTTATGGACACTAAGTTATTGTAAGGTGGCTGGCATATGTATATGTTTCTCTATGTGTTCTTGCATTCACCCATTTTTTCATGTCCGTCATCGATGTCTACGCACCAAAACATGCTTTTATCTGACCTTTAAAAATGACGCCTGGCATTTTGTGTAGTTTTTATTGAGAAAGGCGCCATTGCTGAAACGTGTCTGTTTGTTTTGTTCACTCATTTTGGGCAATAACTAATTCTGGCAATATCCTGCGAGTTCCTGAGCTTTTGTTCCCAAGGAGGGGACTTTCGTTGGAAATGTGATGTGAGCTCTGTACTCACGAGATGAGGCACTCACTGCATGAGGCGTGGCAAAAGTTGTGAAAGTGTTCTATATATGTGTATATATATATATATATATATATATATATATATATATATATATATATACATACACATATATAAATTTATATATATATATATCTATGTATAATATATATATATATATACATTTATATATATATATATATATATATATATATATATATATATATATATAAAAAAAAATGTTTGTCACTACAAACAAAGGTTAAAGGGACGTTATTATTAGATGGATATGTCAGATAAAACATACAGTTTCAAACAAAAACATTCACTGAAATTCACCAGTTACAGTTATTTCAAGTAAGTATAACTCCTGCCCTAACGTAATTACAACTTGCACTCCAGCCGTACACAGTTTCGTCATCAATAATTTTATTACAATTTTTGCAGTGATATAATCAGTGATGTAATAGAACATGTCATGGGTAATGTAATGTGTTGGGTAATTAGCAGTGCATGGCAAGAGCGAGTTAAAGTTACCTTAGGGCAAGAGTTATAGTTACTTGAAATAATTATAACTGGTCAATGTAGTGTTTTCTTTCATTTAAAATAGTGTGACCCCGTGGCCCCACTGGCCTCTCTATCAATGCCAGTAGGAGCTGGCAATCTTTTACATTTTATTTTGGGAGAGGGACATGTGGCACTCTCTCTGGGGCTGAATTATTGTTTATGGGAAGAGGAGTGCCCACCCCCCTTCTTCATGCCAATGGGGACCCGAGGACCCCATCGAATGGGGCTTTTGGGTTTTTAAAGGGACTGTATGTAGCCTCTCTCCCTGAGCCAGTAGTGGCCTCGGGGACCCCATTCACCAGGGACTTAGGTGGGTGTCCTAGTGTCTACCTGGGGCATCCACCAAAGTCTATGTTGGGAGCTGCAGGTGAGACCCAGGGCCCCACGAGCTTCCAACATGCATCCATCCTGGATGCTTTAGGAGCTGACATTGCTCCTTCACAGCAAGAGCAGCAGTTTGTTCATGTTCCCACAGGGCAGGAACAATTTTAGTTTCCCTGATTGCAAGTGTGAAACAGGGAAACATGTGTATGTTCCCACCTGGCAGGAGCATTTTTTAGGCTCCCAATTGGTGGGAGCAGACATGCCTTTAGTGTACACTTTCCTGCAGGCAGGAAACCACCCTGCTTTAAAAGTGATCCATCTGGTTAGAACCAGAGGCGTTTCCCGGCCCATGTACTTGAAGGCATTCAAATAACCGTGTCCCGGGGCTGGGCTTTCCAGAAAACAGTGAGTGAGCTGGCCTTGGGAACTAGGGCAATCAGGGGCTTTCAAGGCAAGGGGAATGGGTGCACAACCCATCCCCTTCATTTCAGATTGGCCTGGCGGATGGGGTTACTGGGATCTTTTAAGGCTCAAGGAGGGGGGCCCACACTTACCTCCCCTTTAATTGAAGTTGGTCTCATGGGATAGAGTCCCCAGGGTCCCCTTCACCCCCCTAAATGTTTTTGGGTTCTACCCCCCACCCCGGGCCACCCCAGATAGCATTTTGTAGAAGCACAGGAGCTCTGTTTTTGTTTATAATTGTGTGGTGGATTCGTTGTGCCTCCTTGGATTCACAGCAAAATTTAAAAGAAAACATTTTGGACCGCTGACCAGGTCTAGGGTGCTAGGGCACCCACTCACAGACACACTCAGACACTCATGCACCCACTCACAGACCCACTCAGACACTCAGATATATCCACTCACAGACCCAGACACTCATCCACCTATTCACAGACCCACTCAGACACTCATGCACACATTCACAAACCCACTTAGACACCCTCTCACAGACACTCATGCACCCACTCACAGACCTACTCAGACTGTCATGCACCAACTCACACCCACTCTGAGACTCATGCACCCACTCACTGAGCCACTCAGACACTCAAACACACATTCACACACCCACTTTAACAATCATGCACCCACTCTCAGACCCACTCACCATGCACCCACTCAAAGACCCACTCAGACCGTCATGCATCACTCACAGACCCACTCAGATTCTCACAGACCCCCTCAGAGACCCAGATACTCATGCACCCATTCACAGACCCACTCAGACACTCATGAACCCACTCACAAACCCATCCAGACCCTCACTCACCCACGCACAGACCCACTCAGACACTCAAACACCCACACATAACCCCACTCACTCACACACCCACTCACAGACCCACTCACTCAAACACCTACTCAGAGACCCAACAAGACCCAAGCACCCACAGACAGACCCACTGAGGTACTCATGCACACACACACACTCACAGCCTCACTCAGAGACTTATGCAGGTGGGGTTGGGTGGTTGTAGAGGGTTGGCCGCACCCACCATGGCCATGGGCCAAGCCTTGCGGCCAACCCCCAGTGTACAGGGCCAAACGCAATGAATGGTGTGGGGTTGGGTGGTTACAGGGGGATGGCTTGTATATGTTTAAAACATATAAATTCACTTAAAAAAACTAAGGGTTACACAGACGTTATACTTAGGATCTGAATTTACTCACACAAAACCAACCAAAGATATAGCAGTTATAGATAGCTCAAGTAACTAAAACTCGTGCCCTAAGGTAACTATGACTTGTGCCCTCGCCATGCACTGCTAATTACCCCACATATTACATCACTCATGAAATCTTTGATAGCATCTTTGATAATATCAATGTAACATTTGCAGTAAAAATATTTAGGAGAAAACTGTGAATGGCAGGGAGCGAGTTATAGTTACCTTAGGACATCTACTTCTCCTTTCCCCTCTGCAGTCGTCTGTTGCAAATGTTTACTGTCTGTGACACACAGTGGTAGTTAGGACTGTGGACTTATCTTCTGCTCAATTACCCCCTTATGTCAGTGACACAGAGTCTGTGTTATCTTTAAAATACTGCTCTGTGTTAGTAGCAAGAGGTTTCCTTGTGTTCCAGTCCATGAGTTCCCACAGATTCATTCTTCAGTCTATTCATGATTGGGGAGAAAGTGAAATAAGCATTGTGCATATTGGACAGTGACCCGATATTCCCCTGGCTAAATATCCTGCATTTCAGAATCTATAGCCTGTGCCTTTGCAACCAGAAAGTATTTCAATCTGGACATGGAGCCGGTGAGCTTGACACGTATGAGCATTCCCAGCCACTTTAATGAAAGAAGAAAAGAGAGTCCCTCTCAAGAACACAAAACCAGGTGTATAAAGAAAAGAAAGCTTTCCTTTATATGTAAACCCCACCCACTTTAGTAGTGGCATGCTTCATCATTGGGTCTGCCTTGGCCCCTGAAAGCAGAGGTGGGCTCAATAATTTCTCAAGTAGCACTTCTTTTTTTAGAGTGCCTGGGAATACCTGTTGTTTTGGTCGATTATTTAAGGGAGATTGTATTCTCCAAACTCCTTTCAGTTGGAAAGTTTCTTTCTTGTCCCTCTGAGAGACAGGATCTTTCCGGGCCCTATTTTGCTGTGTTGGATGATGCATGAGCATTGCCTAACTTCAGGATGCCTATCTCTACAGAGATCTATTAGGCCCAGTGTTAAGGTGAAATTGGGAAGCTGTCTATCCCCCTTGCAGGTGTGCCACTGATAATCCTGTCTATTTCCCCTCTCATTGTTAGTTTGAGGTTGTCCTCTACAAATATATGGGAATTCTGTAATATGGTCAGCCAATCCCCCAGTTTCCCTAGAATGGTGGTTTATAGTCCAGGGACCAAGTATCACGGGCCACTTTGAGTTTCTCCCTGTTAGAAATGGGGTTTCTGGTTGGCTATGGTATGCACCTAAGCCAGGCAGAACCCACCCACTCTAGTCAGGGCAAGGGAGTTACATGTCCAAGATAATCCCTGCTCACCCCCTGGGTAGCTTGGCACGAGCAGTCAGGCCTATCCAGAGGCAATGTGCAAAGCGTTTGCACAACACACAACACATGTGATGCACTATCCCCACCACAAAGGAAACACAAAACCAAGTTATATGAAAATATACTGTAAATGTACACAACACAATTATTAGACCAAACAAGTCAGTAATATCCTGCTACCTTAGTAGTTGTCAGAACGTTACACATTAGTTACTCTGCAGAACTAGCAGTAGTCACATATAGCACGCAGATTACTTAGTATTCTGCAACATAAGCAGTAGTCAGGAATCATATTACTACACAAAAGCACTTGCCATTAAAGTATCATATATGCCTGTACCAAGAGCATTATAAAACACATGGCAAGTCAAGAAAACATATTAGCATGTCATGCCCATAGAAAGTCACAAAAACATGAAGGTACACTGTTCCAAGAAATGAAAAAACTTCAGGGGACCTGTTTCTTCAGGAGCAAGAGCCCTCATGCATCACAATGGATGTCTGGTTTCATCATTGGGAATGCTCCTTGTCAGGCCGGCGCTGCAATGCCTGACGGGCACCCCAAAGGGGGGCTCTTAGCCGTACTACTCCTATAGTGACTAGTGTGCTCAACTATATAGAAAAGGACACCTTATTACAGGCACCAAAGAAAACAGGAGAGAAAAAAATTAAAATTGGTTCTTCATATCAAGACACATCATAAATTTAATCAGTTCGAATGAGACGAAGGCCAAGATTAAAACCGAGCCGAAAGTAAAATTTGAGTGGTGATGCTCAATTACTCTAAAAAAACAAGAAACACAAGAGGCCTGAAACTGTCATGGAACCTCTAATCATAGATCAACATATTTTGCGTCTAGTAGTCCAGCCGGATCCATCGACGCTTCATTAAGACCTAAAGAAAAATAACAACTTCTCCAAATAACATAACTAAATATGAACCCTAATATGGGGGCTAAGACACAGTCACTTATGTTGAGTCAACTGGTTTAGTCAAAATAGGTCACCCTGAAAAACAAGGGTTGAGTAAATCAGCAATAACCAAAATATCAATAATACCCAACCTGTGGGAATTAGTGTACACAAGTGATAAAAGTGTTTGGTGAAAATTCACATAGCAAATTAAAGAATCAGGCTCACCATCCCCAAGTTCGAGATGCAGCTCCTTGGGAAAACACATGCCAGGGACTAAAGCTGACGCTGTTCATAGACAGTCATCGTAAGGATAGATAAATATTGTCACCACAATACTTTTAGAACAAACTGACAACCTTTCTTGCTTCATCTTGTCTATACAAACATGAAATCAATCATAAGGACTGATGATAACATGGGCATCATAAAGAAATATTGTTTCTGTAACCACCCAACAGTAACTAAACATATAAATTATTGTGACCATAAATGATGAGTTCCTATTCAAGTCAAAATCGTTTTCTATGTTCATAAAAATAGAAAGGGAGTCCCCATCCATCCACTTTGGAACTATCGATCGGCGAAAGTGAAAGCCGATCGTTAGCAAGGTAGTCTAGTTGGCTGTATTTTGGAAAAAGAGGGGAAGTACTCACGATTACATCAGCAGTCCTGAACGTTGGACCTACCCTCCAGGCAGCGTTCCCGAATATTGAGAATCGGACGGTGTCGGAGCCATGATAAACGCCGCGAGACACGGAAGTGAAGGTGTCTTCCGGCTCGCGCGCTTCATGAACATTGAAACTTAGGTAGGACAAAAAAGTGTTCTACCGGTCATGAAAATAAAAAATTGACAATTATTGGAAATTCGTGTTAGAAGAAATGCTCATGTAATAAAGTTGTAACTAAGCTAGAACAACATACCCTTCATAAAAATGAAAATAAGAAAACAGACATCACTTTTCACCTAGAAAACATGTTGTATTGTTATGAGAATCCTCCTCATAGTAGAAAAGCAAAATATTGTTTAATACTATGACAATTAGAAAGTGGTATTATAACAAAATATATGTAGATTAAAAAAGGTTATCGTTCTTAAAAAACTGTTGAAACCCCTTAACAATGAAGGGTTGATGTACGGTCATTTCATACCCTTATTGACAAAGGGTTAAATAGTAGTCATTATTATATGCGTCAAGGGGATTTAATGCATGATTATGATCTAGGGTGAGAGATTTGTCCAGGGTATCTCATCGTTCAATCCTCGTGTACTAGTCCCTAATTTAAAAACCTACCTCTGTTCAATCCTAAAAAGAGAGCCTGGGTCGTTTGGTCGAACTCTTAGTGCTTCTAGAATCACCCACCATAGATCATCAGGAGTGTGTGGGGTGTCCAAAAAATGAGCACCAAGTTTGGTGGTGACACGGCTACATCTAATGTTGCTTCTGTGTTCATTAAAACGTACTTTGACAGGTCTTGTTTTCATCCCAATGTAGCGCAAACCACAGGGGCACATAATCATGTAAATGCATTTCTTGGAGTTACAATTGGTATGTTTTTTGAGTCGCCAATTACCATTGGGATCTAAGTCGAGTGTCATTAGATGTCTAGTTAATGAGCA
Source organism: Pleurodeles waltl (assembly GCF_031143425.1). NCBI lineage: Eukaryota > Metazoa > Chordata > Amphibia > Caudata > Salamandridae > Pleurodeles > Pleurodeles waltl. The sequence goes on from NC_090436.1 coordinate 737,719,630, forward strand.
AACATTACAATGGCCACAAGGATGGTGTCCTTCAACTGGGTAGAGATCCCACAACGTCCTTTGAGTAGAGGTGTCATGATTAGGTTGCGGACGAGTATGGACCACAATATCCTTGATATTGGCGGTACGTTTAAATGCGAATAATGGTTTTGGAACATCAATGCCCCCACTCACTAATATTGACCATCTTTTATTGATCAATTTCTTAATGTTGTTTGACAAAGGGGTATATGTGGAAACACAAGTTAGACGAGTCTGTGGGCCCCTTTCGGTGGTTGCCAACAGGGCATCCATATTGTTGTTTCTTGCTCTCTTGCGGGCTAGGCTAACAATCTTCGTAGGATAATGGCGTTCATGGAGTTTATCTGGCCATAGAAAGAACATCAGCACATATATAAAAAATCATCAACCAAACATGTTAGCATAAAAAATTCATAAAGTCCATATTAGGAACATTACAAATCATATGTCCTTCAAAAGTACCTGCTTTGTGATGTAAAGGCACTCCTAGGGCCATGAGGGACAAAAGAGGGCACCCGGCGCTACATGCGCTCCCTCGGGCCACTTTGATGATTTAGGGGAGGAGAGGGGGTGACACGCACCCCCTATGACTTTATAACAGGCTCCTTCTGGGATCCGCAATCCCTGAGCCAAAGGGGCCAAAGCCAGCAAAAGCGATTGAGGAAGGAGGGGGGCACCATGCACCCCCTCTGATTTATAACAGGCCCCTCCTGGGGCCTGCAATCTCTGGGGATGCCCCAGGCCTCCAGTGGCCCTACAAAGAGGGGGTGGGGCCAACACAATGCCACCAGCTCACAAGGGGGGCGTAAAAGGGGACCGGCAGCGCAGGGGGCCTCTGACGAGGCTTCCCCACGCCTGCGGTATCTGTAAATGCTTTTGGGTCCGGGGGAACCTCTGATGAGGCTTTCTTCCCCCACCTGTCTCCGAACACAAGGAAGAGCCAGTTCGGCCCACAGCAACTGGCAGGCACCAAAGTAGGTGCCTGCTTGTGCCCCGGGGGCACTTCTGGGACTGTGCTTGCCCCGGGGGCACGGTAGGAGCGCGCGCGCTCCCTTCCTTTCTGTTTGTGGTGCCCCAGGGGCACCGAGGACAGCGCGACTCTGGCGTGCTTGAGTACACAAAAGCTGGGTCGCGGTGGTGAATCCAAAATTGGCACAAGCGCTTTTCAAAGCGCTGGGGGCAAATTATGGACCCCGGGTTATGGCGGTGATGTCCAAGGCTGCAGAGCGCTTTTCAAAGTGCAAGGCACACAAGGAAAGTGCTTTCAAGGTGCTTAAGGCCAGGACAACAAAGTGCTCTCCAGGCGCTATGCAGATTGTTGCAGGGATCCAGGGCCATGGCACCCAGCCTCTGGGGGAGAAGGCCAAGGAAGAAAAGAGCACAGGTGGTAGGGCTCAGCAGCAGGCCAGCACAAAGGGTTGCAGTCAGGTGGCAGTTCCTTACAGTGACCAAGCAGGTCACAGGTCAGCACAGCAGCAGTCCATGGAGTTTCCGGGTTAGTCCCTCCAGCCGTCTGTGTCCAGTTCCAGGTAAGTTCCAAAATGTCACCAAATTGTGGGGAAAAGTCCCCTATACTTATACTCAGTTTTACAGTGGGTTACAAAGGAAGGGGAGAGGAGGTTCCAACCAGTTACAACTGGTTCTGGGAGTGCCCCCTCTCTCCTCCAGCACAGGCTCCAAACTTCAGTTGGGGGTAAAAGATCCTATTGTGTGAGGCCAGGGCAAAGCCTTTACAAATGCAGGTGCGCCCTGCCTCTTCCTTCTCTCAGCCCAGAAAGACTATTCAGCATGCAGATGCACCTCCACCCTCCCTGTGTACAGGCTGTCTGAAAAGTATGCACAAAGCCCAACTGTCACTCTGCCCAGACGTGGATTGGAGTCAAGCTGCAAAACACCAAAGTCAGAAGCACAGACAAATGCTTACTTTCTAGAAGGGGCATTTCTGTAATAGTAATAGAAAATCCACTTACACCAGTAAGCAGCATTTCTCATCACCATTACAACAATAACAAACATGCCTATGCTACCCCTCATAAATCAGACAATACCCCCTACCCATAAGGCAGGGCATTTCTAATACAATGCTATGAGAAGGCAGCACTCACAGCAGTGAGATACCAAGTTAGGCTGTTTGTCACTACCAGGACAGGCCATGCAACCTGTCACATGTTCTGCCCTCTACTTACATAGAACCCTGCCCATAGGGCTAGCTAAAAGGGGAGTTCTGGGCCTGGCAACTAAATTTAGGCAGAAAGCTGAGAACACAGGCCCTGCCCTAGCAGGCCTGAGACAGGTTTGAAAGGCTACTTCAGTGGGTGGCGCAAGCAGCACTGCAGGTCCACTGGTAGCATTTAATTACAGGGCCTGGGTATATAGATACCACTGTACAAGGGACTTACAAGTAAATTAAATATGCCAATTAGGTATAAGCCAGTCATACTAACTTTAGAGGGGACAGCACCTGCACTGTAGCACTGATCAGCAGTGATAAAGTGCTCAGAGTCCTAGAGCCAACAAGGAGACGTCAGAACAAATAGGTGTAAGGAGGCAAAAAGTGAGGGGATGAACGTGCCACAAGGGCCAGGTACAACACTCCTGGGTAACATCGTAACAGGTTTGCCCAACTTTACCCAACTGTCAATGGCGGTAAGCTATATACTAAAATACCGACTCATGGGATCCAGAGGTGAAGCCAGAGTGAATCAAAGCCCTATATCTTGCCTGCCCCTGAAAACCACACCAATTCCCCAGTAAATGGGTCTACTGCAACAGGATGAGATTGGTTTAGATTGGTTGCTTTAGGGGGCTATGTGCTGCCTGGCCCCGTTGCCCCCACCCATCCAACTGTGTGCTCTCTGTCATGTCTGGCAACTCCCTTTCCTGTAAAATTCCCCCTCCTTAAGTCATGAGGCCGAAAGCTTTGAACTACTCCTCCCCCCCAATGCCCAAGTTGCCTGTAGCCTACCCCATTTTAACATCAGACCTGTTTATGCTTCTGCCTCAATGTCTCTCCTCTCTAGGTGACTGGGTACAGCAGGCTCTAAAGTACCTGTTTCAGTGATGTGACTCCTGCCTCTGACATCACTGGTAATATTTTACTGTGCAGCTATGCTCCAACTGTGGCCCTGCCAGATTCCTGCCCGGACCCATATTAGGTCCTGTTTGATGTTGGCCCTATATTTTTCTCTACAATTGAACCCTTTAGGGGTGGTGTTGTATCTCGACCCTGTCCCTTTGGTGGTGATTGTGAGCCACTTTGTCAGTGGGTGCAATCTTCCCAGCCACTCCCATGAAACGTCCGGGGAGCCAAAAAAACAGGATCTCCCTTCTTTTACAAATTTATGTTTGCAGGAAAGATTACATATTGCAGACTTTATTTGCGATGTTCCATATTTACCCGTTTGAAGTATTCTTGCTTAGCTTCTGCTTCCTGGGTATAATATGCAGAGATCGTAATGGGCCTGGTTCTTGAATTATAGTAGGCCATTTAAATATGTTGCCTGTAAAATGTCATCCCTGTGTCTGAAGTTCAAGAGATGTACAATAATGGGCCTTGACCTCATCCCAGGTCTTGGCAGGGTGCTTCACACTTGGAAGGCCTATTCCACTAGAAAGGTTGAGGATAGGTCTTCTACTTGCATCATGATTTGTACAAAGTTCCCAAAAAAGCTTTATACTATTGCACACTCTATTAATTCTGGAAAGTCCAGCAGTCGTAGGTGGTTGTGGAGGAATCCCTCGTCTGCATCTTCAGCTCTGATGTGTGAGGCAATGAGTGGTCTCCTTCAGTTGTTGCACTTCCTTCTGCAGCATCCTTATGGAATCAATGTGATGATTATTCACGCTCTCCACAGTGGAGATTCTTGCAGCAGTTTTCCCAACATCCATCCAGAGAAAGTTAATGTCCACCATAAAAGTGTTGATTTTACTCTTCAGGTTCAAACTCATTTCTCTAATTACATCCAACAATTCCTTGAGCAAACGGCCTTGTTCACAACTGACCACTTTTCCAGAGGGTCCTCCCCCCTCCTCCATCTTGCATGTTTTCTCCGCCCTGGAATACATAAGTTTCTAATTTGTTGCTGTATGCTGTTTTCTGCTCCCTGTACTGCACCATGATCGGCCTCTTGTGCAGGATCTGTCTGCCGCTCGCACTGGTGTCACTGTTATGATGATACTGTTACTGCTCCTTGTGGTTGAAGCAATTGAGAAGACAAAGCGGAATACAGAGATATCCACCCGGATTGCTGAATCACCGGGTTCACCCTGATCCTCCCAAAGCTCTGTGTTTGTGCATCACTGCAAAAAAACTGAAGTATTTCTGGCTGTGCTCTAGAAGTTCTACCTCGGACCTGATACTGCTTTCCAACCTATATTACAGCATGCTTCAGAGGAACCCTTTGGGGTTAGGCCCCACCTCTGCATTCTGTCACTTCCCGGCATGGGAACCCAGAAAGGCCACTGTTGTTAGCTGTGGAACATCAGCTCCGGTTAGTAGATGAGGTTCACAATTCCAAAAGAGAGCAGCCCATTTGCCTTGCACCCATTTTGGTAAGTGCACTCATTGAGGTCAGACCCCCATCTTCACAGACAGTCATTGCTGAATGCTCTCCCAGCTGCAGTTCAGCTACAGGATGTTGTGCATCTACCCAAGGCGATCTCTACCCAGTGAATCACCTCAACTTCTACTGCCTATTTGCCTGCCAAACCTGATCCTCATTGGCCAGAGACTAAACACCACACACCATCTTTTTTCAGCATCTGAGCAACACCTCAAAGAAATAATTTTATATTTTGTTAAGTTATTTATTTATTAAATATGGATTGAAGTATAATTTGTAATATTTTATTTTGTACTTATCTGGATAGTTAGTTTAATACAAGGGTCTCCAACATTTACTGTAATAAGAGCTACATATGACACCATTCCAATCTACAAATAATTTTAGTGCAGTAACAATGATCACGTCAGACAAGATTACATTAGTCGCCACCCCTGACAAGACTACCAGCAGTCAGCACCTCAGTGCGGCATGCAGTGTTACAAGCAGTAATGTGAAAAAGGCTTTATTAATTTGGAATGCCTCCATGTGGTTAATGCATGACAGCCATAGCTGCATTGCCCCTTGCTTCAAGGTAATAATAAGTCTCCCCAATGCCTCATGATTTATCACTCAGATATCAGCTTTAGATATATTAAATAGGTTTTGGAACTCCAGCCATTTTCCTCCATAGATCAGGGTCTGAGTTCTGAAAATATGCTCATTTTTGTATTGAATACATCCTTTTCAATTTTGGGTTGCATATATTAATTCAGCCAAGCAAAAACGTCTAACTTAGTTGGGTGAGGTGTGTACAGGAGAGCTACTTACAGGTAGCTGGATAGCTACTAGTAGCTCACAAATTACTTGTTGGAGATGCCCGGTTTAATATCGTACATTGTTTTCTTTGTGTTTGGTAAATGTATTGGTTTTAATGGTAGTCATTACATGAAAATTCGTTTTTTTGATTGGTTTCAACTGTATTTTAGTAGTCGATATTGTTGTCAATGTTTTTATATTTTAAGCTTATCTTGATATACTATTGCCCAGATTTAAGAGTGCCTAGCGCCTCTTTGTGCCACATTAGTGTCATTTTTATGATGCTAATGTGGTCCAAAGAGGCCAAATTCGCTGTGCCATATTTACAAAGTGGTGCAATGCATGCATTGCTCCAATTTGTAACCCCTTGCGCCACACTATGCCTGCACTAGGCATAATGTATGCAAGGAGGGGTGTTCCCCCGTTAGGGGGAGCACAAAAATAGCACAGTGGAATCTAAGAGATTCCACTGCACCATTTTTAGCAGCTATTTTTAACGCCTGCAAAGAGCAGGCATTAAAAGAGGGCATATCATTGTTTTCATTGGGCCCCTAGGTACTCTGCAGGATGAGCACCAAAGTTTTGGTGCTAATCCTGCACAGTACATCAATAGCGTCAAAAATGTTGATGCCATTGTCCCTACCCTGTGCCATGATGTGCTGTATATTAAATATGGTGCACACATAGTGGCGGTAGGGGGGTGTTAAGGGGCTCAAGAAAAGTGGCACTGCATTGGATGCAGCACGACTTTTCTTAAATTCAGGCATGTATTTTTGTATTGAATATTGTTGTATTTTAGATGTTTTAACAACAATATTTTGTTACCAATATTTTTGTATTTGTTGTTTGTGCATAGGGTGATGATATTTTGGTGAACGTGATTTTTTTTTGGCAAGATTTTGATGAATCAATATTTTGGTGTTCGATGTTGTGTCATATAAACGTCACAATATACCATCACATGGCTTCATGGAAGGTATAATCTCACCACATTATTTGGCCTCAAGTTAAAATATTAGAGGCTAAGGTGTCCTTTACCCCTATCTAAGACAAATAGCTCAAATCTTGTTTCTTAGGTATTTCCAGCGACCAGAGCATTTTAATGACAATCTTCACCATCTCTTGCATGTGATGAGTGATGAAATCACCCTTCACTCCTACCTGAATGTGGAATTGCTTCATGTAGTCATATCCCGCCCCGTACCTTTCGTGAATGGAATGGCAAAGAGGAGCATTTGTATTGCTAAAATTCGGTGGCAGGAAATTTTGTGGTTGCTACTCGTGGTTTTGCAAAACATTTACTATCACCGTCACTTTTGGCATCCAGGGTCAGAGCAGGAATACCTTGCTGGGCAACTGACAATTCAGGCAGTGAAGTACGTGGCACAAGCCTTTACCATCAAGTCAGGACAGGAGCCATCGCCCAGTGAAAAGTTATATGTGCAGTGGATCCACCATTCGAGGTGGGTGCTAGGCATCTAAACAGCAATCCAGACCCTCATAACCCCAGAAGTGGAAGGACACGGGAACAAGATGGTGTATTTAAATGAAATGTGGACTTTCCAAAGTCTTGCCAAGCCCGGCCACGTATCTGCAACTGCGCACCTTTCATGAAAGAGACAGTTGCTGCCGTGAAAGCACGTGAGCATTAAAGGCAACGAACTAAAGAGTAGAAATCTTTCGACCGTAAAGGCACATCACATGCTCATGTACACAAGGAAGAGTTTGAGTACAGAAACGTGCTAATGCTGTTTCATGAGAGGCCATGCTGTCACCCGAGCTGATTTACGTGATAAGTACCGAAGGCTGCAGAGGTGGCAGCATTTATTGAAAATGTATTATCCGGAGATGCGTGGCACTTGGCAGGTCTCTACTATATTTGTAAACGGTTGTCTTGTCTGTTGTGAGATTGGATTAAACATGTTTTGATCTGACAAAATGTGTATCCGGACACATCCAGCACAACTAAAGCTGTGTTACATTTATAAAATCAAACTGACTCATTTGTGTATTGCATTGGATGCGAACTTACTGTTTTGATTAAACGATTTGGATGAGCCACTAGGTCACCTCTTTGGTTAACTTTTAAAACTTTGGTGACATGGGTACATACACCTCCTGCATTCCATCACAGAAGCTGAATCTTTTTATTGTTGCTGCTTTTTATGCCAGTATGGTACAAGTTTTGCCAATATGGTACAGGTTTTGGGGTGTGCGCACAAGGGTTTACTGTTGCCTCCACACTGTTGTATTCTTCCAGTTCTCGGCAGTGTCCTGCACTCGCAACTTCCTTTGCCTTCTGTGAGACATGATGATAATGATCGACGTAAGGCACTTGCATTGTTAAACTGTAGCACACAGGCGTACGGTATACCATTCTGCACTGGGGTACCTTTGATTGGGATGTCGTTTGCCATGATCAGCCTACGCCTGCTGTTATTATTTTCTCCCATATATTGTTAGTATATTTAATACCATAACAGCATACTGTAATTGTTTTCTTTTCCAAACTACTGGTTCCATTATTTCCGTGCTGCAGAAGAGAAATAGAAAATATGTGTAAAACCATATTGTTACTTTTGCAACATTCTGGAAAACTGAGATTATTCACACATAATTTTCAGTTTCATTGAAAGATAAAACACACCTTCAAAACTTGTTTTTAGCGTGAATCCAATTTAAGTCAAGGTTGGCAGCGTGTTCTGCAAGGGTATCCATGAGTCACTTGGCTGATTTGTCTGGAGAATTTTTGATATTTTAGAAAAAGCTGTGATTCCCCAGATATTGACAGATTCATGACGCTGTTCAGGTAGCCTGGTAGCGCACCCTCATTTGATTGATTCAGGTGTTCAATTACCGTCCCCTGCCCTAGTTCTTATTCTACCCCGGCTTCAGAGCTGCTGAGTCATCACAACCCTGTGAGCTTGACGGTGCGGATGCCATTTCTCATTCTGCCATTCGTTTTTTCTTGTCGAGTCATCAGACAATCACTTCTTGTCTCGCTCGTTTCCAGCAGTATGCAGCGTCTATCAGGGCTACAAAGGTTTCTGGTGGATAGGCGCGTGCTTCTCCAAGTGCGATAGTAATTACTATTGTAATCCATTTTGCGCATATATATATATATATATATATATATTGACCGACACTGCAAAATAGTTCTGCAGCAAAATCAATTTCACACATTCATTGTATTTTCTTCTTTTTTCTCATGTGCAGAAACAATTCGCTAACGATTAGCGTGTTGCTGTGCAAAATGCACGGATTCATACTTTTTTTTTTGTGTGTGCAGTGTATTGAATGTATCCATACAATTCTCTGGCACTTCAGCATATTTAAAAAAGATTCACAAACTCAGCTCAAGAGTCGCCGGAGTAACGCGTTCGGCTGAGTTTCCGTGGTTTGTTTTCGTAAATGTGCATTCACTTATTATATGGAGTATGTGAGGCTTACCTCAACCCCTGGGTGTCAGTGAAGTAACGAAACTCCCCCCCCCCCCCAAAGAACATGGAAAGGGGCCTCACTCCGGACTCACTCAGGCCAGGTGCTGTGCTGACGACCCCCCCTGGAGCTCGAGAGCCTCCCCGCACCAGACGGCTGCAGGTGCCTATGTTACGCCACTGGCGGGCATTTTTCAAAGTGTTTGGTCAACCGAATTATTTTAACCCGCTTGTACCATAATACAGAGACTTGCGAGCTGCAGACCTTGTCCATGGTTATAAGATAATGCAGGCGGCATGGTGTGCAGTGCCATATTAGCAAACATGCAAGACAAGAAGGTGTGCACCAAAGCTTGGGTTGAAAAAGCAAAACGCAACATGGCAGTTTTTATTCTGTTTTGGAGTGCCTGATGATGGTATTAGTCTTAGCTGACCTTCATGCTTGATCTTACAGGTTCTTCCAGTATAATAAATATTACTTTTTATGGGGCCTGGCATTAGGCCTGAAATGTTACTAGAATATGTATGATATTGCATAATAGTGGTTTCAGACACCTCTCTTTATCCATTGGCTTCTGTGTCATTCACTATTGCTTGCTTCTACTTACCACTGCATACAAACCTGGCCAGTATACTTAGGCCACTGGTTAACTTCACTTTCAGTGACTGCATTTTGCTCTCAAAGTGAACATTTTCACAGAAAAGGGAGTTCCCTCAGGGTCAGTGCTTTTGTTTTTAACTTTATAATAACTATGTATTCAATTGCGGGTCACGCCCCTATAGAAAATGATATCGAGCCTGATTAAAGCTGCTATGACTAACGTCCAACATATTAAAAACGTGTTTAATCTGTTAATTTCTTTCTTTTGTGCATTTAGGCACTATTCACAATCATTGTTTTTTCAAATATACATGAGATATAAATCAATCGAATTCTAGATTAGTTTTGTTGTGCACTTATGAATTCCTTGTTCGGTGGGATCTCAGAACATGGCAGTTGACTTTCAAAAATAAATGTGAGTCCATTGTGTGAAAGGGATTGCCTGAGACAACTATTTGATTGGTGATAGTCTAATAGTTTAGCAGGTGATTTTCAAATGATTACCAGGCACTTTGAAATAGTATGATTGTATGAAAACCCTATTTGAATGGACTTCTTGAAGTGTTCAGTGTTGCCCACTTTGAGAGAGATGCAGCGTTTGAAAGGATGTTTTCCGTCAGGACGGTTTTTGCTGAGATCGTATGGTTTAAACTTGATTGTGTTTCCCTTTTCTATCTTAGTAACAGGTTGCAATTTTATTTCCTTACGTCATTAGGGACACCACACACCTTGCCGTGGATATTTTGTGATTGTGCTAATGGTTTTGTATATACTTGCTTAAAACAGCGTATAATGATGTGAAAGCTAAGTTTGGGTTAACATTTCTCATGCTTCTTGTATTTTGCCGCTGTCCCCAGGTAACTCCATTAATGCCTCATACAGTTCAGCTGTATAAAAGAGCTGACCTTCTCACTAAAATTGGCTGACACAGTATGACAACTAGTCATCAAAGGCAAGTGGTTCGAACGTAGCTGAACTATATGGGTACTCATATCCCTGTGTCTCCACACCAGGTGCTAACCACATGATTTAACTGGTAGTAAGTCTGCTGCCATACTCATAGCAGCCCCTGCCTTCTAGAAATGCGCAAATCAATACTAAGAGGGTTATGGTAACTGTAAGCATTGGTACCAATTTCAGCCCTATCCATTTCGCCTAAGAAACCCCTAGTAACAAATATGTAGTCAATAACAGAGGAGTACCCCCACTCAAATGCTGGTTTACCGAAATAGGTTGGGTCACAAACTTGACTCACGTGGACCATGTCCAAAGACTTGAGCATTTGAAAGAGAGATAGCCCTGATCAATCACCTTGAGTGGGGTCATATATATACTCATCATTATTATCCCTATAATGGCTACTTTCAATTCTAAGCCACCGTAGCTTGGCATTAAAGTCCCCCTCTCAAAATAATATCATAACCTATGCAGGTAGGCAAGTGTAACTTCTAATTCCACAATAAAATCAGATAACTTTCAAAAATTTGTGGAATTATCAGAATCCAAGGATCCATTATAACAATTTATGAAAATTATATTATTGTTATTGGGTCGCATGAACAGAAGTACATGGAATAAGGCACAATCAGAGGGGCTCAGACTGATTTTACAATCCAGGTTGATTTAATCCAGGCTGTTAGTCCTGCTATAGCTCTGTCAGATGTTGAACGAACCACTGGGACTGGATAACCCAATACCCATCAAGATAAAGGACTTCTGTTGCCCAGGTCTCCCGAAAAAAGAGAATATCATAAATATGAATATGGTCTACCCACCCCTCTCTGACCATTCTGCTGGCTAACCCAAAAATATTCCAAAAAAGGAGCTTGACCCCATGGGCAGGCATAACATATATCATATGACTTTCCTTTGGCCCTAACCCAGGTAATGATGGTGACTTAACGACTGTCTGACCCTCACTACCACTATCACATTACTGGCACACTGGTTTATTTCACTGACATTACTGCTAGGTACTTCCACTAACCCATTCTGAATCTCAATAGACAGTCAACCATTATCTGACAGATTATTTGGCAAATCACCCAGGAGTGCCTAGTGGTTTTGGATTGTTATACAGGGAGGGAAAGACAATGCAGGCTTACTAGGGGAAGGCATTGGCCTGCTCATAGGTCTCATAGTTAAGTCTCTGTAAAAGTAATTCAAAGGCAAAATATTAACATTGGTGGGTTGACATGCCCAAGTCTGGAGGCCTGGATAACGTCTTCAGCAACCCTAGTGTTCTTGAAAGTAACTATCACACAATCCCCCTTAAATTCCCTGCATACATTCCCCATTAAGCCAACTCTCCCTGCCATCAGGATCTCTGAAAGAATATTACCTCAAGCCTAACATTGCCTTGAACCCAGTGAGCAGTCTTAATAATAGGTTCAACTACAGTCTCATTGGAACCAGGGTGTAACACCGGAGCATCCGCCAAGCAGGTCATAAGCAGGCAGGTTACAAGGTGCAACGAGAAGCGTTACAATGGACAGAGTCTGTCTTATGCAAAGGTTGTTGTGGCACATTCAGGAAAAGCAGCCCCCAGTAGGTGGACCCTCATTACCAGAAACACAGGCAGGTTTTCAGAGGTTGTCCTCATTATGTGGGGCTCCAGATGCGATGCATTTTCTTGTGCCGTCCACCTCCTCCGGTTCCTCAATTAGCATCATCCCACTGAAAATGTGAGATGCCGGAGGAGAAGTCAGGCAATTTAATTGGGCCTCGCAGGTCGCCATCTGCACATACATAGGTTCAAGCTTGCTTACAATAGAATTCTTGAAGTCACAGTAAAGGGCATTTAATTTGATAAATAAACTGGCCTCATCATTGTTTATATTGGGTGATTTTGATTTATGAGAACAAACATGGGACATTTTAGGTTTGGGGTTGGCAGACATCCTCTTCCTTTTGCCAGGCTGCCCCCTAGTAACTCCTCCTCTGTGTTGGGTATGAGACTCATCACCTGAAGCCAATACAGACATCAAGGCAGCGGCAACAATAGACTCTGCATCATCTGGCTGCACAACATTGGGGCTTAATTCCGCTTCTGAGTTAATAGTAGCACAGCTTGTACTGTAGTTTTGGGCACCCGCTAAGGTTGGTGCAGAGCTGGCAACAATTTTAGGAGGTGATGAGAGAGACAGGCGGTGCTCTTTTAACTCGATCTCCTTTGAAGTGACACCCACTGCCCGCTTTAGACAACCATTCAGGGTAGTACCTGTAGAGACAGAGGTCCCTGGAGCAGGCTTAAGTTTGTCCATGATGGTCATTATTAGCCCCAAAAAGAGACACACAGGCTAGTAGGAAGGTGGCACGTATGGAAGAGCAGGAAGCAGAGGGGGGGGGGGCCTGCCCTCGGTTGGCTGCGGACCGGTGCAGACAGGCCCACTTTTGGTTCGGTCTTCACCCGGGCAGGCACACACACATGTGCCATGTGTGTCTCATGCAGCGGTGGGCTTGAGGCACTTTTAGCGCAATGTCAACACAAGGTCCCACGTCTACAGCAGCGGTATCATGGGGGATGATGTCCCACCCCAGAAGTGAAGAGTAATGGGCAGTCGTGTACAAAGTTTGCATCCTTCGCCACAAGGGCTGGAGGTGCTGTAACGCGATGTCAACACATGGCCCCTCCTCTCCAGCAGTGGAATCCTGGTGGATGAAATACCACCCCAGGAGTGAGCAGCAATGGGAATGGGCAGTCAGCTACAAAATTTGCATCCCATGCTTCAGGGGGCTTGATGTGCTTTTAGCATAATGTCAGTATGAGGCCTCTCCTCTCCAGCAGCAGTATCCTGGGGATTAAGTCTCACCCCAGGCGTGAGCAGCAGTGGGCAATGGGCAGTCAGGTGCACAGTTTGCATAGTGTAATTCTGAAACATTGCATGTTGTACATTGTGTGTAGTTGGTTTTACTGTTATTTAATTATCTCATGATGACATAGTCTGTTTGTTTCATATCGTTACAGCCTTGAGAAAGCGGCATTGGCCGCAAAACATGTTTTGGCTGTATTTATATTGAAGAAGTACATTACAAATGGTTGTATAAATACCAGAAAAGAATAATATGTTTATTGAATTGTTACTGATACTGTGCATTTCTAAAACATATGTACAATGAGATTTGACACAAATAAACATGTGCATACTGACTCAAAAAGTAATTGGATCGTGAATATTTTTAGGGTATATCCTATATTTGTTAATTTTAAATTTTCGATGGTAGTGGGCAACTACCACTTGGGGTGCACTTTTGACACTGGACACATTGACGTTTTTCTTCGCCCATATTCCTTTGTTTCTTCTTTCTTTCCTCATTTCCTCCCTTTCTTTTGGTCATTGTTTTTCTTACTTTCTTTTATTTCCTTCTTTCCTTTGTTCTTTCGTACCTGCTTTATTTCTTTCTTGCTTGCTCTCTTTTTTTATTTCATTCTTTTTTTATTTCTTGGTTTCTTTCCTGGCTTCTTGTCTTTATTGTTTTCTTAATATCTTTCTTTCTTTCCTTCATTCCTTCTTTCTTTCATTATTTCTTGCCTGCTTTCTTTCCTTCTTCGTTTCTTTGCTGCCTTGATTCTTTCATGTCTGCTTTCTCAACAGCATGAGACTTGCAGCCAATACCAGGCTGATTGGCTTTTTTAGGTTTGTTATGCAAGACAGTTTGATTTGACCAAAATTCTGTGTATAATGTTGATTGTTATATGGGTTTTCAGGCAGACTACATTCATTAGTTTGTGGTTGCGATTATTCAGATTTTTCTTCCACCCGCTCCAGCACGCTGTAAGGGTCAGGGTGTCAACCCACTTCAGTCACTGGCTGACTTCACTATGAGTTATGGCATGCTGCCCTTTCACAAGCAGTGTATCCACATACAATCTAGTTCCCTTCAGTGGCAGGCAGTAGGATGGTAATGTTTGGTCTTTCAAGACCCCTAAAATTATTTTGCATATATCCAATGATTTTTTAAAATTGTTAAGTGCCTAGCATGTTTCCAAACATTGCAATTATGCAAAAACCATGACAAAACAAGAAGTGCAAGAATGCTGGAAGCAGATTGTGGACCCATTGGCTTGCCTAAACATGCTTGCATAGTGTGTTTCCATCATCTTTCCATTTTGTAGCATTGTAAATTAACAACATTATTATACAGGTCAGCAATGCTTAATTTATTTCATTTCTGCATGGGAACAAGTGTCCCAGTTGGAATAAGGATGAGAGTAAATGTGAACTAGTTGCTTAAGCTGCCATCCTTAGAACAAGAAGCACTAGGCTCAAATTCTGGCTCAGGCTCAAAATACTGCGACTCCAGGAAGATGACTTAATCATCCTTTCCCTCAATGGAAAAAATGGTACTTTGGTTCTGTTGTAAAGGACTCTAATGTCCTTGGACCAAGTTTCTGCAATAGAAATTGCAAAAAAGTTAACCTGCTTATGGTAAGACCTCAGCAACAATTGCTAACCTCATTGAGCAATTGTACCAAGTTTTCAGACAGAGGTCCCTAAGAATTGTGGGTTCAAAACTTGCACAGAGTTAAGTTACACTGACCATGTGATCTTTGTGAGAAACCGGGACTTTTTGCTGTGTCCCCCCACTTTTTGCCCCCATTTTTGATTGGTTTTCTGACTCTGAGGGTGCCCTGGGCTCTACTAACCTTACCCAGGGTCTGCGCTCTGACAAAAAGGTATATGAAAATTAGGCAGAATTATAATTGGCATGGCAACCTACTTTTAAGTTTCTAGTATGTGGTTGGACATGTAGGTTTAGAGGCCCAACAGATTCAAAGCACTTAAGTGTTCACTGCTGTGGTACCTGCTGACAATTTGAAAGCCAGCCCTGCCTTGTAAGCTGCTATTACATTAAATGTACGTGCAAATTCGAATTTGGAATTACAGGTACTTCCAAAGTCTTAAACTACCTTATGTTTACATATCTCACCCCTAAGGTCTGCCCTAGGTACCCCAGAGGTAGGGCACCTTGCAACTATAAGCAGGGATATTATAAAATGTGATTCATATGCCCTGGTGAGGGAAAAACTGCCACTTTCTGTTTCCCCATTGTAGTGCATTAGATCCATAGGCTATCATAGGGAAACTTTATTAACATATAACTATTGCTAGGAATGAGCTAAACATGTAATTTGTGGACTTATAATGATAGAATAAATCCAAAACTTGCCACTGTTAGAATGTAATTGCTCCTGTTGCACACTGAGGAACTACAGCTCTGTGGACTTTGCCTGGGTTCACGAAGCAAAGGAGTTGACTCCCTGTCATCAACAGGTTAACAGAACTTCATATGTGCAATCTCCATCAAGAAGACCCTAGCTGGACAGCCTTCATTGGCCTTTGAAGGAACTGGCCATATGCATTCTGGGAAACGTCATCCCAACATCTCACGGGCCATCTTAGAGCTTCTAGACTCTTGGATTTGTGTTGTGGACCACCAAAGATCCCTGCCTGGAAACAAGAAGACGGAGGACTTCCCTGATGAACCCCTGGTCTGCACCAAGAAGGACTGCACTCACAAGGACTGCACCTGCTGTACACTCTGGGCTTCACACAAGAGGACCTTGCCTGGCTTCTAAAGGATTCAGGGTGGACTCCCTTTAAGCACAAGGAGCTACCAAGAGTCACCTACATCAACTCCTGCTAGAAAAGCTCAGCTGGACAGCATTCAGTAGACTTTTGAGGATTTGGCAACGTGCATTATGGGAATTGAAGTCCCAATGTCCCAAGGAGCAATTCAGAGATTTTGGAACCTTGAATTGGTGGTGAGGACCACTTTCTCACATCAAGAAACACTACTGGAAGTAATTGTACAACTGTTATATCACGGTTAGCGGGAACTCTTGACTTTACCCGGTCCAGTGCGACCTTCTTTAACCCTTTGAGCGATATTTGCTTGTGAGCACTAGTTTTACTTTTAATGTTGAAAAATTCATAGCTCTGGTTTTCTACATTGGATTTTTTTTGCTTTGGTGTCCTTTTAATAATACAAATATTTCCTATTTTTATAAATTGGTGTTGGACTTTTATTTTGTGCTGTCTTACTTATTTAACGTACTGGTGTTTTTAAATGCCTGCCAGCTTGTTGCCAGGTTGAGAAAGGGACCTTGACTCAACCTTACCTTGTGATAGTGGCCTTATTACTAGTAGTAGGTATCTACCAACCCCTACTAATAAACCACCTTCCAACATTTATTTTCCCAGTTTCCTAGGCTACCCCTTCGAAATCTTGACACCTCAGACTTTTATCTTACAGCTCTGGCAAAGGTCTTATAATGGGGAGGTCCATTCGAGGAGAAGGTTAATGACTGGCATTCATTCAGTGGTGCTGCAAGATAACTTGTATAAACTATGAACAAAGACACACATCCCATAGAACTACTATCATTGTTATCATTTAAGAAGCTACTCACAGTGCCCCACAAATAACAGATTCATCAGTATTCCATCATGCAACTCTTCTTTTTATTAAGTGGTTAACGGCTTATAATGTTTCAGCCAGCCAACACAATATAACCCTATCATTTCCTCAGGGTACAGTAAAGATACATATAAGCAATTAAATCAGTCTTCTATTGTATACTATCTACAAATTTACAATGTTTAAGCGAAAAACATCACTTATAGCACAGGTACTCTTCTTCCTTATTGCATTAAACAAAATACTTCTACGTGGACCCCCGAAATGAGCAAGTCCACCTTTGTGTGAGGAAGTAACATGACTTCCACGAAGGGACAATTGAAGACTATAAGTTGCAAACTTTCGATTGCCATGCAGTTAGTACTACACACAATATTAAGTTCTTCTATACCACAATTGTGGTAAATAATTGAAGGTCTCCTTGGCAGGAAAAAATGACTAGCGTGTTCATTCAAAATGTGGTCTGATTGATTCATGATAGGTGTTTCGGGCAAGAAAAGGGGGACCTGGAAGTTCTCAGGCGACTGCTGAGCGCAGTATTTTTCTAACAACTTTCAGAAAACATTTCAGTGCGTATAATTCTTACTAGCTTGCTTACCATACATTATAATTTCTACGTGGGAACAGTGAAAGGAAAAATGTATGGAAATAAAAATATGTGCATACTGTATACAAAGAAAAGAGTTTTCATGGAAATTGCATGTGCCCATGAGCAGCTTTACATACTTATTTGCAATTGATCAGCTTACTTTATTAAAAAGTGAAGTGAATGAAGCAATTATTCTTGCTTCACATAAAAAGCATCAATGAAGCCAATATTTTAACACTTTTATATTAAAGCCCTTTGATTACAAAATGGAGACGTCAAGTTAAATGGCATCAGGTGAGAGTTGCTTTTTGTATTTTCCATTCGGTTCCTTTTTTCATTAACTATGCATGACTACAAGTTCTTGAATTCAATGGATAAGGGTGAATTGGAAGAACTGCTTTCGCCTGAAACAGAATAATGTGAGGTCTACTAGGAGCACAGGACAACTCTTATTTGTCTCAGTTTATTGTGTTGGTTTGTAATCCTTCTCCATAGCAGGAAATTTGTTCATTTCAGCTTTTCCGTTTTCAAAGTAAGACCTCCGCGCACATCAAATATACAACTTTATGCCGCCAGCCCTCTGATGTGAGGCAGGAGGAGAGTGTGACATTGAAACTGCCTGGCACATTACTTTCACTGAAAAAGATGTGTTGGCCTGTCAAAAATGCTCACCATTTCCCTATTGTGCATGTTTGCCTATATTGACACAACAGGTCACTAAACAGTCACAAACACACAAACTCGAAATACACAAGTCAGGCATAAAGACAAAAAGCACAACAGCAGCACACACAAACACACACATATACACGATAACACACACGATATTTATGGAGGCGATGCAAAGTAAACCTCAGCAGAAAACAAACTCTAAATTGAGAACAGGACATCTCAAGGAATAAGAGGGAGCCTATTCCTGTAAGTTCTATGACCCCCCAACCATATGGTCACCCTTGTCAGCCTGGTCTAAATTGTTATAGGGCTGGTGCTGAGTGTACAGAGGAACATGTGCGAGTGGGAACATCCGAGTTTAGGTAATTGTAGTGTAAGTGTAGTATAAGGAACACTGCATTCACATGATGCCTTTTGTGTTATTTGTTCTAGATGCTAATGCATTCCACATTTGTGGGCAGAATGACAGGCTTGGATTCTACCACCAGTACGCTTTTGGAGGTTTGGATCTAAGGCTGGCAAGCTGCTCCGTGTCGGGGGCCATTATGCTCAAACTTTTTTTTAATTACCTCTAGTTCCTCTGCCTCCTTGCTACACTTTGACAATGAGGAGTGTAGCGACTGTCGGCCCACTAATGCCAGGATCATCACACCGACATTTTCCCTGCATCATCAACGATGTGGGAGTCCTAGTCGAGCCCCCACTTGTAGGTGACACCAAGCGCGCATGTTTGTCATTCAAGTTTGGTTTTGGAGGGCATATCCAAAAGCCGGCCTTGAGCTTTCTCAGCGCAGCACCAACTCAAAAGCTCCTGTACGATGTTACATCCGCAGCCTAACAATGGAAAGCAAGTAACACGGTAATCATCTGAAATTGGGAGCGGTGTTGCATCGGGACATAGACTATGACACCCTTTGTTGTAGTGTAAAAGGCCATTTAGTAGGACAGGCTTGCTAATCATAATACACAAAAGTAGAACCATAACTTGAATGATAACTTTATCTTAAAACTTGTAACTCCCCTCCTTACATCCTCACTTCAATCCACCACGTATCCTTTGCTCACCCGATTTCCCCTTTCATTCCCACACATCCCCTTTTTTCTTTGTATCACCTGCCTGACTCGGGCCTTCCCCCAGTCTGTCATCCTTCACTTGCTTCTTTTCCCCCCCTGGAAGGGTGGACAAGCCTGCATGTGACTCTCCACCCTCCCCCATCTACTGCCACCCATCACAAACCCAATTGGCGTTTTGCTGCCCCACCAGCGAACCCACTGCAACTCATCATGCCTGTTCATCCTTTTCACAACGCTAGAATCTTTCTCCCCACAAGTTAGTCAGCATCAAGCAAAATTCCATCAGGTAATGTGCATTCCCCATGTCTGAGAGATGCACACCGTCGTCCCTGAAAAGCACCTGCTCCTCTTCTTTTATGCCCTCGTGTGTCAATACCTTAATATCCTGCACCCAGCAGAATACCCTCATAGCCCTATTGACCTTCCTCCGAGCCCTCTCAATAGCCCCATGTTTCTGTCCTCTGCGCCATTTCCTTTGTGGCACAAATTCTGTCCATACTAGGCAAGTCCCATGCATGTAGCGGCATTATCAGTACCAAATCACATTGCATGTGTTGCAGTAATTCGCACCAGGTCATTCTCTCCCAGATGTAAAACCAATACATCAGGATATCCCCACGTTGGCAAAATCAATGTGATAAAAGGAAGCAAATTACCCCACCTCATGCTGCTCTTTCCCCACCACAGCACTTCATGCCTGCTACTCGGGAGTCCCAAAGATCGTCCATAGACCTGTCTCTCTGCGAAAGTCACCACCCAGTGAATGAAAGAGTGGCTGACCAACCACATGATCGCCTTATGTCTCTCCGGGCCACTCACACAACCTGGAAAGAGAAACAAATATCATAAAGAAAAACACAACCTCCCCCCCATTGTACAACGTCCCCTTCAATAATCGCTCTCCATCCACCCAACGTTCCTGTACCCGTCCCCTCAACTATTCAAGACTGAACATATCTCTCACAGCATTTGGAACTCCAACTACCAATGCGCCTAAACCTATACCAATCCCACCCCAACCTGGCAGCCTCCATCGCCACGCCAATCCTAAAGGAATGAGTACCGAAATTACCCGCCTTTCTACCCAGTCGTCTCAAACCCATTCTCAGAACAGACAACAGCTGCAAAGCTGTAACCTTCATGCCATTCTCATGAGTAAATGCACTGTCCCTTAGACTCAACCTGTTCTCCCTGAACTTGTCCCATTCTCTTACAGGGCATGCTTCTGTCACTCCCCCTTGCTCCAATCATATCCACTTACCCTTGCCCAATTGATCCGTCTTGGAGCGCCGCAACCATATCCCTAACCGCTCACTTTGACGATGAACATCACTCGTTTTCAACCCAACCGCCTTCCCCACCACAAACAATTCAGACACCCGAAATGCACAAAAAACATCCATATCATACATAAGCAGAACAGTGCCACCTCATTGGCATTGAAACAGAAAACTGGCAAAACATGTAGTATCTCCCAAAGTAACTCAAATGTAATAGCCTTACGAACAAAAACTGCTCCTGTGCGGATTCTACCCCAACCCTTCAACATTTTGCCTAGGATATCATTCCTCGCCGGGTCCCATCCAAAAAACAACTTTGCATAAAAAGACACTCCTGCCAACTTGCCCCTGATTGTTGCGGACGATAACCCCTTCTGAATCAAAAATACCACAAAACGCATCACCCTGGCCTTTAGCATTCCCTGGTCCTGTTCCCAAAACCTCCCCCTGTAAAATTCAAAATCCTGAAATTCCAACCATGCCAGGCAATAAGTCCTGAGGGTTGATTCTGCTAGTGATCTCTCCACCAGTCGCATGACCCCACTCCCAAATGTCTGCCGAGACCTCTGTCTTGTGTTCCTCAGCGCCTGGTGCCAACTGCCGGAAACGCTGCCATTGCGAATGAGACAGGGAATCTGCAATGGAATTGTTTACCCCAGGAACGTGCGCAGCCTTTAATACAATATTTATAGTTAAGCAACGCAACATAAACCTCTAGAGAGACCGCAGTACCCTCAGAACCCTAGCTGTCTGTCGGTTCACCAATACAACTACTGTCAAGCTATCCACGTGAAACATCACTGACCTGTTTGCCAGCTCATTCCCCCATACCGCCAATGCCACCAGCAGAGGAAAGAACTCTAAAAATGCAATGCTCCTCCCTTGCCTCAACCATTGTGAAGGCCATGCCTCAGCGCACCAACGACCATCCCAAAACAGTCCAAAACCTGCTGCTCCTGCCGCATCCGAAAAAATATGCACCTGCCAAACAGTGTCCTCCTCCCGAAAAGACATGGATATGCCATTGAACTGTGACAAAAACAGGTCCCATGCATTAATGTCTTGTTGCAGACCAATGGTCAACCTAATCCTGTGATGTGGTAGGGATGCACCTGACATTGCCAAACCCATACGCCTACAAAAAGTCCTGCCTCTCCTGACCGCTCTGCATGCAAAATCAAAAGACCAAGCAGTTGTTGCACCACACGCAATTTGATTTTATGCTTCATCCTGATCCCCCTCAAAAATAGCAGAATCTCCAGCGCGCTATGAGCTGTCCTGTGTCCAGTTCAATGCCCAAAAAAGTCAAAACGCAACTTGGGCCCTCGGTCTTTTCCCAAAATCATGTGCCAACCGCTCAAACTGCCACAGAGCCCTGCCACACGAACTGGACTGTGCTGGTCCTACAAAAAGGAAATCATCTAAATAGTGCGACATCGTCCGGTACCCACTGGCCTGAACAAAAACCCACTGCAAAAAGGTGCTAAAAGCCTCAAACAGCACACAGGAAATCACACACCCCATGGGAAGTACCCTGTCCATGTAAATAGCCCCCTCAACTGCATCCCTTGCAAAGAAAAATCTTCTCGGTGAATAGGGAGCAGCCGAAAATCTGCCTTGATGTCACACTTAGCCAGTTCTGCCCCCTTCCCACAACCTCGGATGAGCCGGACAGTGTCATCTACTGTGGCGTATACCACCTTTGTATCTTCCGGCGCAATGAAGTCATTCACCGACGCCCCTTCAGGCCATAACAAATGATGAATCAACCTATAATCTCCCTTGGTCTTTTCTGGTACTACCCCCAAAGGTGAGATCATCAAGTTTTCCATAGGCCAGTCATGAAATGGGCCCAAAATTCTGCCCTCCGCCACCTCCTTGCCCAATTTCGATGCCACCACTTCTGGCATGCTTTTAGCTGTCTGTAAGTTTATCGCCCATCTCCTGTGTCTTGGTCCTTGATATCCCACCCGGAAACCTTCTCTGAAACCCCATTCGAACTTCAGTGCAGTGTCCATATCAGGGTACATGCGCAACAAATAAAGTAACCTCTCCAACCTACTTGGAGTAGGCGCCCTTTGGCCAAGTAGGTCCTTGTCCCCCCCTGCCCCTAGTAGACCTCCACTGCTCTGCCGGGCTGGCGAGTGAAAAACATTGCTTGACCGGGTGTCTTCCCCCACATTTGGAACACTCATGTTTGAACTTGCAGGGGTGCCTGGAGCAAAACTCCTTGTTGAAATTTCAACACGCTCCTGAGGTGGATACCTGCGCACTCTGAGGCAAACCCACCACTCCCTGACTGGGACGCTGCTGAAACGGCTTAAAAACTACCAGGAGACCACTAGCTGTGTGAGTGGAGGACACAGAATGCGAGAATGCCATCTATTGCATTCACAACTCTGACTCCACATCCCCCCAGGGCTTCTCAGGATTTATGCTAACTCGGACCCTGAACTCCTCGTCGTAATTTAACCATGCAAACTCCCCGAAGTGTAGCTAGACTTTCCGGATAATGTCCATGTATTTAAACATGGCAATGACCCTGTCCAGATATTTCTCACTGTATATACTGGCGTAAATCAAAAAGGCAGAGGGCCATTTGTCCATAGTTATTGGAACACCAGGCCTCCTTGCTAATTCCCACTCCTCTTCCTTGGACCCTTCTTTTGCCTGGATGTCCCTGTGTAATAATTTAAAAATGTCCACATGTTCATGTTTCCAGATCTTCGCCTTGGTCTTATCTGCGACATGTGAGCCCAAAGGCATGGCGAGTCCCATGTAGGGGAGCCTTTTCTTATGACCCACCCCACCCTTATCCTCATCAGACTTTTCCCCACTAACTCCTGCATCTCCTTCCTTGCTTCGTACCGATGTACCCTCATCTCCCCTTTGATCTTTTCTGCCTGCCTTTACCGCACCTGTAGCAGGCTGCACGTGTACTGAATCTTCCCCCACACCAATAGATTTGTACTGTGCCCCCGACCTTACCCTCACCCCATGGCGCCCACCAGTCTCCCTTACCTTGGACCCCATGACAAGTCATTACGGCATCCAGCCTTGGTCTACGCCTGCCTCCATCTTTGCGGGAGACCTCCTGGCCCTGAGCGGTAGATGTTGAAGCCTGCAAAATATGAACAGAAGTGGGAGTTGCACCACTCCTGCCCCCAGACCTTTCCCTGGTCCCCTGCTCACCTCTTATTCTCAAAGTTACCCCCTCTTCCAAATCATCAAGATCCTCCTCATAGTCTAGATCAATCAATTTGTCCTCATCCACACCCATTCTGTCATCAACACCAGCTGGATCCACCATTCCGTCATCCAACCTGAAACCCCCCAGATGTGTGCTTTGGTCGGTTCCATGGTGTAGAGAAGGCTGCCGAAGACCCCTCTATCGCTTCCAACCAACGCCCTGAGGCCGTAATGCGCCTCATTGGCTTCGCCACCTTCCTGCCAGCGTTGGACGCTGGCACTGACTCTACGCGCCGCACCTGGCCGTGTGCGCCAGATGCTGCCATCACGCTGCCTAGCCCACCAGCCACACCTGCTTCTTGCCCTGACTCCTGCTCATATGGAATCCACACCCAGCTACCCTTTTCTGTACCCCTCCCTTCGTCCTGGACCTCACCAAAGCCTACTTTTAGCTTTTCTGGCCTTCCTTTCAGCCTCTCCCCTCTCTCTGCACAGCCTTGCTCACCAGAGTTCCGTCTCTGCTACCAATTTTCACTGCTCCTGAATCCTGGGCTCAATATCAACAGACACCCAATCCGTGGTAAGGGGTTTCCTTGCGTCCAAAACCTCCCCAGCCCCACTGCCCACCTCGAACTGCATCCCCACCCCTGTGCCAGGTGACTCAACTATAGCCTGACCTGCCGCCCCAGGGGCCCCCACCCCAGTGCTGACCCTGTTTCCCTTTCTTTTTGTGCCCCAAACCCCGTCCCTTATCCCCCTCGAGGCTCCTGGCTGGGGCCCCAGCCAGTGTAAGATCTAGGGGCTGAACAAGCCCCCAAAGGTCACCTTCCCCCTGCGTATCCAGTGTGGACTGTTCCCCCTGCTCAGTGTGCTGAGCCAAGGGGCCAACCTCACCCCCAGATGACTCCCCAATGCCTCCCCCCTAGCTCACTGGGCCCTCTCTGCTTCCCCTGTGGCCCTCCATCTTCAAAAACGGGAGTGGGGGTGGACGCGCTGCATCCCCGCCCCTTTTTCTGCTTTTTCGTGATGTTTTTGCTTGGGGAAAGGCAAGCCGCGGTTGCCGCTGCCTACCCCTGTGAAGCTGCGTGAGGCGCGCGCGTCATGCCTACCAAGGCCTGGTCCAGGACGCCAGGCCTGAGCAGGTCTCCTC
The DNA here is from genome assembly GCF_031143425.1 of Pleurodeles waltl. Classification (NCBI taxonomy): domain Eukaryota; kingdom Metazoa; phylum Chordata; class Amphibia; order Caudata; family Salamandridae; genus Pleurodeles; species Pleurodeles waltl. Next base: position 737,744,425 of record NC_090436.1, read on the forward strand.
TGCCGGCTTCGCCAAAAATGCGAAGCGTGGCATACACAGCCTCTAAATCATGTTCTGCGGCCATAATCACTGCCGCAAAATATTGCCAAAACTGTAAAGAAATCACTGCACCACGGATGCTTCTTTTTCTTCTTTATTCTTCAGATAAGAAATACACATCCAACCATGGCAGGTCTTATGAACAACTGCCTGTCTTACAATCTAATCTCAACATTCCAGCTCCATCCCAGTTGCTAAGCAGCCCCTAAGATTCCCTTGAATAGAATACAACATAAAAACCAAATCTGAAACTTCCTACCCGATCAACCAACCTTCGCACAGCGTGACCGCAAGCATCGAAGAGGCCGATCGTCACACCCCCACCCCCTTAAATACTAACCCCCTAAGACCCTTCCCTGCCCTGACCCCGGCCTATCCTAACTAAGGCCATCCTCTTCCGGCCCGAGAGCTCCTGCGGAAAGACTTGACTGCGTCCAGCTCTCAGCGGGACCCTATTGCTACACAAAAGAGCACAGCTGTCATAAAAATGTTGATGTTGCTGGATATGCAATGTGGTTTAGTGACAGTGGCGCATGCAATATAAATCAGTCAACTACACAGGTATTTCATTATTTAAAAAAAATAGAAAAATATAATTTGGAAGAAGTTGTGAGTTCAGCAGTTATTAGATTTCACAGAATCCTGTGTTTTATGATTGATACATCTACATATCCTTCAGCATGGTAGATGTCTAGCAAATCACTGTACTACCAGTGTTCTTGTCACAGCCTGGTAAATCACAAATAACATGGTTGCAGTGGCTGAGATTGTTTGAAAACCATTTTGTAGATATAGCTCTGAATGTAAATTTGCTTTATTATTTGGCAGCTTGGGTCAGGCTGCACAGAAGGTTTTTGATAATCTACCCACAATATCACCACCTTGAGGACAATCAGGGGATCCAATTAGAAATATTTACACTGAGCCAATTGAAACCTTTAGCAAGCAATAGTACAAAAAGCTGAGTGTCATGGTTGAGAGAGACAATTGTTTTCAACAGAAACAGTAATCTGAAGAGAGTGTAGAGAACTATGGGGGTTATTCTAACTTTGGAGGAGGTGTTAATCCGTCCCAAAAGTGACGGAAAAGTGACGGATTTACCACCAGCCGTATTACGAGTCCATTATATCCTATGGAACTCGTAATACGGCTGGTGGTATATCCGTCACTTTACCGTCACTTTTGGGACGGATTAACACTCCTCCAAAGTTAGAATAACCCCCTATGTGTCTGCGTTACAAGTCCTGCCCTCAATGTGTAATTTTGGAGGGAACCAAGACATTTCCATTAGGGATCAATCATTTTTTAAATGCCATTCAAGGAAAGTCCAAGAGAGGTTGCTGAGTTGTAGAAACCCAACACTTTTAGAAGAAATTGACTTAGCCAAGGATATTTAGAAATCCACGGTGTTCACAAAAATCCTTAATGCTAAGACTGTTAAAGGTGTAATTACTGCTTCTGACTTCTGGTCTGCCTTCTCACGACGCTGAGGTATATGAATAAAGGTACTGAGCTGCTGTGCCATGTACTGCAATTTTACCTCTGACACTTATCCTGTTTGTAGAGCTGCCCTCACCATTCTGGAAGCAGACTTATCTGCAATGTGCTCTCTGATGCAATCCTCTATGTTTCGGGCAATAGCATTAACTGTTTACTAGAACTTATGTAATGGAGAAAAGCATTATTCATCAATATAGTCTTTGGGATAGCCTTCCTGCCTCTTTAAACATGAATTCAGTAATTCCTTTAGTCAGCCACATATAACTACTTTTCTTCAATCCAATGTATAGCCATTACAACAAAGAACACGTTCACCTAAAATAGCCCATACCTTTTGATTTTGCTGAAACTTTGTATCAATTGCTCCTAGCAATTTATATTAGATTTGTAGGGGGTTATTCTAACTTTGGAGGAGGTGTTAATCCGTCCCAAAAGTGACGGAAAAGTGACAGATTTACCACCAGCCGTATTACGAGTCCATTATATCCTATGGAACTCGTAATACGTCTGGTGGTATATCCGTCACTTTACCGTCACTTTTGGGACGGATTAACACTCCTCCAAAGTTAGAATAACCCCCATAGTGACTTTGGTATTGCTTAGGATTATTGGAGTATTTGTGTTCTATTGTTTTGAACCCTGCTGCATCATTCTTCTGTAACCCTGTTGCACCCTGTTACTGCATAGATAACACTCTTAAACAGAACAGAGTAAACATCACATTACTCTACCGTAGTCTCAGTGGCATCATGCTATCCCTATCTCACCCCTACTTAAGCTCCTTCTCAGAAGTGACTTTGTACCTGATATAGAAGCCTATAATTTCCATTTGCACTACTTTGTGCTTCAGCTGCTCCACTGCGCTCCCAATCCCTCCAATGCTGTCTGCACAAAGCTTCATCCACAATACCGCATTCCTTGGCCTTGAGCCACCCAGTATGGGTCATCTTCAAACAGGCCATCTTGAATCTGCATACTCGAAAGCAAAATGGAAGGCCACCAATATTTATGAACACAGTGGTAGGATTTGTTTGCACAGCATCAAATGTACACAAAAAAACAGCATGTTCTTCTTTTTTTTTTCAATGTGTACACACATTCTCAATACACTTCATACTTTACACAACCAAATCAAGAAGGGAAAAGTCCTAAACAATGAGTTGGAAACCAAGCGGATGTTTCCTATGTAAGTGGAACAATGCTTGCCAGAAGAACGACCGCCTTTTTCTCTGCCTTAACCAGGCATGTGCTAAACTACGCATATGCGTCATAAAGGAAGAGAAAAAGACAGAGAGCAGTCTAGTGGACCGGGAGAGGACACGCTGAGGTAAGTGGGGCTGTGGCAGGGTTGGGAGTAGTTTTTAGGGGTGGGGTTGATTAAGAGCTAAGGGTGGGTGAAGGTTTGGGACTATTTTTTTTAGGGGTGGGGGTTGGGGAAGTTTAGTTTTTAGGGCTTAGGGTGTGTGAGGGGGACTCAGTAGTTTACTTTTTAGGGGCAAGGGTGGGAGGGTTGGGATAATTGTTTTAGGGCTTATGGTGGGGGTGGCGTAGTTTATTGTTTAGGGGTAGCGGAAGGTTTAAGGAATGGCAGGAGTAGAGGTGGAAGGATAGGGAGAAGACGCGGTGAGGTAAGTGGGTTGGATTTAGTGTTTAGGGTTGTAGTTATTTTTTAGGGGCAGGGGTGCAGGGGTTGGGGTATTTTTAAGGCTTGGGGTGGGTGGGGATTTGGGTAGATTATTTTTTATGGACAGGGTGGGGAGGCTAGGTAGTTTATTTTTTAGGGGGTTTAAGGAAGGGTGGGAGGAGAGGATGAAGGATCGGGAGAGGACGCAGTGAAGTAAGTGGGGTTGAGGCAGGGTTTGGGGTAGTTTTTAGCAGTGGGGGTGGATTGAGGACTTATGGTTGTAGTTTGGGGTGGGAGTGGAGAGGTTCGGGGTAGGTTTTCTTTAAGGCGTAGTGTGGGTGGGGCTCTGGGTAGTTTAGTTATTAGGGGTAGGGGAAGTTTTTAGGGCTCAGGGCGGGTGGGGGTGTCTGGGTAGTTTACTTATTATAAGTGGGAATAGTTTTGAGCCTCAGGGCGGGTGGGGGGGTTCGGGTACTTTTTTAGGTTAAGAGGGGGCTTGTATTACAGAACCACGCATTCAGTTTCCACATGTGCCTTTACTAAGCATGCTTTTACAACTAAATTATTTGTAAAGGCATGCGTGGGAAAGGCATGCATGGAAAAGACTCTGTTGTGGTTCTGACCACGTTTGTTAAGACAAGCATACGTGGTTCTGTCATACAGCCAGTGAAGAAACTTGTCTATGACATCTTTTCCAGGAGAATCTCTTATCAGTAGTTTCGAATCTGCACTGTACGCTAGGACAATTTCTCTGTTCAGTCTTCTCCTTTGTTCCTCAGTATTTTCGGTTTCACCTACGTCTCTTCATACAGGGTGATATTCAACCATTTCCTTTTCTAAATAAGTCAGTAAAAAGTGTGTAGGTGCTTGGAGAATAGGCTAATGCTTTTTTTAAAATGCATGCAGTCAATTGATGATGGGTCCTTTAATTATATCAGAAAGAAGGCTCTTTTCAAATTACTAGGTAGGGACAGATAAAAGCTTTTTCAGCACCCTTTGCCATTACTTCAACCAGCCACTGTTGATGTCATGGACTATGATTCATTCACAGAGGCTCTGGATAGACTGAATGTCATTTTACAGAGGATCCACATATTAATATGGAAAGGTTTTACTTTTATACTCATCATCAAATGGTTAATGAAAAAGTAGACATGCTTTGCTGCAGGGTTTGGCTTCAAATTGTGACTATGGCAATATTGTAGATTAATATATTAGTACATTTGAGATCAAAATATTAATCACTGCTCCAACAAAACATTTCAAGAGTAACTGCTCAGGCATCCAAAATCATGTAGCCAAAAGTGTAGAATAGTAAATATATTTTAAAATGCTAAGTATTGATAATAACCAAAGTGGAAATGGTCACAGTTTTAGATAGTATGTATAATCAGTACAAATAAGTTTGAAAGAGCAAGTGATTAATCTCAATATATGCAGATTAATGGGGTGACAAGGAATATGTTTAAAAACAAATGATCCAGACAGGGGCGGCTCCTTTGCAGTGGCGAAGGAGCATCACCTCCTGGCTAAGCCAGGAGCTGAAAGATAAAATTATATTTCATTATTGTTTTGTCTTTCAGCTTCTGCCTCATCTATCAGCAGGTGCAGGGAGGGGTGGGGCTGGCCCACAGAAGGGGGAAGAGGTGAATGGAATCTGTGCACTAAGTGCACATGTGTGTTTGGCCCACTGTCTTAGGCGGCCAAACACACATGCGCACTTAGGTTTCTCCAGCCCAGCTGTACTACACAGCAGGGCTGGAGAAAGTCCACAGACTCCCATGTAGTGTCTGAGCTGCAGAACAAGCCACTCAGACCTATCCTGGCAGTTCTTTCCTGCTAGATTTACCATGAGAGCAGCACCAGGATTGCTGGGGAACCTGTGCTGGTGTCTCAGTGAATGCTGGGACACCAGAAAAAGAGCAGAGGAGCAATGCGGCAGCCGACGGTAACAGGTACTTTTTTTATTATTATTTTTTTATTCCTCCCCCGTCCCTCCCCTGCCTGCCCACCCTCGCCTTGATATTTGCAGCGGCCATCACTGGATCCAGATGTAGTTAGAGAGAACTTTTAGTTTTAGCTGCCTTTGGGAAATAATGTTTTGAGTGTGGTAGGAATGTTGCAAGTAGAGTACACAGGGGCGGCTCCTCCGTTAGGGCCCCCCGACAGCAGCAGCAGCTGCAAAACCTCTAAAAGAAATCGATAATAAACCTAGTGGTTTATCATTTTGTCCTAGAAGGGCAGGGCCACAGGGGTGACAAATGTGAGGGGGAGTACTCAGCACTCCCCCTCAAAGCGCATGTGTGTTTGGCCGGCCCGGCCAAACACACATGCGCACAGGGCTTTCTCCAGCCCAGCAACACAGTTGCCGGACTGGAGAGAACCTGCACAAGCTCCCAGTCTGCCTGGGAGCACCCAGGCTGGGAGCTCTCAGCCTATCCTGATGCTGCTCTGAGCAGCGTCAGGATAGGCCACAGCCTGTGCCTGCAGCCGGCTACAAGAGACAGAGGAGCGGAGAGGCCTACATTCAGGTACATTTATTTATTTTTTAAATTGTATTAATATCCCCACCACACCCCAAGCACCCTTCCCGTTTCCCGCCCTGCCCCATGTAAGACCCGCGACGCGACTGGAGTACACTTCTCTAATGCATGCATGAAAATTCACTGGAAGAGAGTTTTACTTATGTAAGATACTGCCCGTCTGTCAGGGAGTCCGGATCCTTGGGTTTGCGCCTGTTCCCAATATGTCCATCTCTTGGCAGCTCCAAACTCTGCCAGCCATTATAGCACAGAGTTAAAGAATGGCCAAGTGGGGGATGGGGTTTTAGGTTCGGAACAGCAGGAAGGAGACCTGTGGAAGTAAAAGTTAAGAACACAATAGCCAGATTATTCACATTGACTTTCATAAGCTTGGTTCATAATATCTATATACTGATAACATGCATGATCTGGAGCTTTCCTATATCATGACCCTATTAGCTCTGAGTACCTGGAAAATAAGTAAGGATTATGCAAGCTTTAATATGAGAGTTTTGTAGAATACAATCTTATGCTCTGACCCTTGAACGGACTCAAGTTATTCCTTTGAATAGAAACTACTTAATAACAGTAATCAATAAATGTAGGAGGCTGGCCTGGCTTGTAGTGGGTACCAAAGGTACTTACACCTTGTGCCAGTTCCAGTTATCCCTTATTAGTGTAGAAGAGGTGCTTCTAGCAGCTTAGGCATTTAGAAGGTAGCTATGGCAAAGCAGCTTAGGCTGAACTAGGAGACATGTAAAGCTCCTACTATACCACTTATATCATATGCACAATATCATAAGAAAACACAATACAAGAGTTACTAAAAATAAAGGTACTTTATTTTTATGACAATATGCCAAAAGTGTCTCAGTGAGTATCCTCAGTAAGAAGATGAGTTATATACACAAGTTATATGTACACAAACCCAAATCAGGTAAGTAATAGCAAGAAAAGTAATGTAAACAGTGTAGAATCACAATAGGTTGCAATAGTAACATATAGGGGCAACACAAACCATATACTCCAAAAGTGGAATGTGAACCACGAATGGACCTGAGACCTATGTGAGCTTGTAGAGGGTCGCTGGGACTGTAGAAAACAGTGAGGGTAAGAAAAATACCCCACCCCAAGACCCTGAAAAGTAGGAGTAAAGTACACCTACTACCCCCAGAGAGCACAGAAGTCGTGATAGGGGGATTCTGCAGGAAGAAAAAACACCAGCAGCGCACTGACAACGGATTTCCAGACCTGAGTACCTGTAAGACAAGGGGACCAAGTCCAATAGTCGCGACAGTGTCCAGGGGGGGCAGGAGCCCAGGAAACCCCAGCTGAAGGTGCAAGGAAGCTGCCACTGGTTGGAAGAAGCTTGGAGTTCTGCAAGAAAGAAGAGGACTAGGAACTTTTCCTTTGGAAGAAAGATGTCCCACGACACGATGAAGCTGACAGAGGTGTTCCCACACAGAAAGACCACAAGCAAGCCTTGCTAGCTGCAAGGGTTGTGGTAGAGGTTTTTGGGTGCTGCTGAATAGCAGGAAGGACCAGGATGTCACCACTTGGAGGAGGAGACAGAGGAGGTGCTCAGAAACTCAGAGAGCCCTCACAGAAGCAGGCAGCACCCGCTGAAGTATCCCAACAGGCACTTAGAAGAAGAGTGAACCGGAGTCCATGCGAAGTTACAAAAGGGAGTCCCACGACGCCGGAAGACAACTCAGAAGGTTGTGCACTGCAAGACGGAGTGCTGGGGACCCAGGCTTGGCTGTGCACAACGGAAATCCTGGAAGAGTGCACAGAAGCTGGAGCAGCTGCAAATCACGTGGTCCACAGCTTGGCAGTCTAGCGTGGGGAGGCAAGGACTTACCTCCACCAAACTTGGATTGAAGAGCCACTGGACTGTGGAAGTCACTTAGACAGAGTTGCTGTGTTCCAGGGACCACGCTCGTCAGGATGAGAGGGGACCCAGAGGACCAGTGTTGCAGTCTTTTGGTGCCTGCGTTTGCAGGGTGAAGATTCCGTCGACCCACAGGAGATTTCTTCGGAGCTTCTGGTGCAGGGTGAAGGCAGGCTACCCCCAGAGCATGCACCACCAGGAAACAGTCAAGAAAGCTGGCAGGATTAGGTGCTACAATGTTGCTGGTAGTCGTCTTGCTACTTTGTTGCGGTTTTGCAGGCGTCCTGGAGCAGTCAGCGGTCGATCCTTGGTAGAAGGTGAAGAGGGAGGTGCAGAGGAACTCTGGTGAGCTCTTGCATTCGTTATCTGAAGAATTCCCCAAAGCAGAGACCCTAAATAGCCAGAAAAGGAGGTTTGGCTACCAGGTTAGAAGGATTGGCTACCAAGAGAGGTAAGAGCCTATCAGAAGGAGCCTCTGATGTCACCTTCTGGCGCTGGCCACTCAGAGCAGTCCAGTGTGCCCCCAACACCTCTGTTTCCAAGATGGCAGAGGTCTGGGACACACTGGAGGAGCTCTTGGCACCTCCCCTGGGAGGTACTGGTCAGGGGAGCGGTCACTCCCCTTTCCTTTGTCCAGTTTCGCACCAGAGCAGGACTGGGGGATCCCTGAACCGGTGTACACTGGCTTATGCAGAGATGGGCACCATCTGTGCCCATCAAAGCATTTCCAGAGGCTGGGGGAGGCTACTCCTCCCCAGCCCTTCACACCTATTTCCAAAGGGAGAGGGTGCAACACCCTCTCTCAGAGGAAATCCTTTGTTCTTACTTCCTGGGCCAGGGCTGCCTGGACCCCAGGTGGGCAGAAACCTGTCTGAGGGGTTGGCAGCAGCAGCAGCTGCAGTGGAGACCCCGGAAAGGCAGTTTGGCAGTACCCGGGTTCTGTGCTAAAGACCTGGGGGATCATGGATCAATTCCATGATCTTAGACATGTTACATGGCCATGTTCGGAGTTACCATTGTGACGCTATACATAGGTAGTGACCTATGTATAGTGCACGCGTGTAATGGTGTCCCCGCACTCACAGATTCCGGGGAAATTGCCCTGAACAATGTGGGGGCACCTTAGCTAGTGCCAGGGTGTCCACACACTAAACAACTTTGCACCCAACCTTCACCAGGTGGAGCTTAGACATATAGGTGACTTATAAGTTACTTATGTGCAGCGGTAAATGGCTGTGAAATAACGTGGACGTTATTTCACGCAGGCTGCAGTGGCAGGCCTGTGTAAGAATTGTCAGAGCTCCCTATGGGTGGCAAAAGAAATGCTGCAGCTCATAGGGATCTCCTGGAACCCCAATACCCTGGGTACCTCAGTACCATATACAAGGGAATTATATGGGTGTACCAGTATGCCAATGTGAATTGGTAAATTTAGTCACTAGCCTGTTAGCGACAAATTTGGAAAGCAGAGAGAGCATAACCACTGAGGTTCTGGTTAGCAGAGCCTCAGTGAGACAGTTAGGCATCACAAAGGGATCACATACAGGGCACATACTTATGAGCACTGGGTCCCTGCCTGGCAGGGTCCCAGTGACACATAGACTAAAACAACATATATACAGTGAAATATGGGGGTAACATGCCAGGCAAGATGGTACTTTCCTACAATAAACACGTTAGTTTTCAGGAATAAACTGCGTTAGACTCATGAATGATACTGCAAGGACATACTATAACAGTAAAGAATGAACACATTGTTTTTCAGGAATAAACTGTGATAAGCTTGTGTATGAACACATTGGTTTTCAGGAATAAACTGTGATAAGCTCATGAATGATACTGCAAGGATACACTCTGTCAATGTTACTGCATTGTGATAACACTGCACCAATTGCCACATCTGAAGCATCTGCTTCCACTACGAATGGACGTTCAGTATCTGGATGAATCAAGACTGGGGCAGTGGAGAAAGCTTCCTTTAAGGTGGAAAAAGCCTTGTCAGCTTCTGGAGACCATACAAATGGTTCTTTCTTTCGTAATAGCTTGGTGATTGGTGCCACTGTCTGTGAGAAATGATCTATGAACCCGCGATAAACGTTTGCAAGCCTAGGAAGCATTGAACATCTCGAACAGTCTTTGGAATTGGCCAATCAGATACTGCTTGTACTTTTCTTTCTACCATGACCATGCCTTTAGGGGTAGGAATGACCCCTAAAAATTCAGCGGTATTAACATGAAATTCACATTTAGTTAATTTGCAATATAGATTATGTTTTTGAACGGCTGTGAGAATCTTCTTGACATGTTGCACGTGTTCGACTTTGTTATCAGAATAGATTAGAATATCATCGATATAGACTATTGCAAATATATCTAGAAATTCTGAGGACATCATTCAAAAGAAATTGGAACGCTGCTGGCGCATTACAAAGTCCAAAGGGCATGACTGTGCATTCAAATAGACCATATCGAGTTTTAAAGGCAGTTTTCCATTCGTCGCCTTCTCTCATTCTGACTAAGTGGTAAGCACCTCTTAGGTCTAACTTGGTGTAGATTTTGGCCTTTTTAACTTGATACAACAAGACAGGAATCAAGGGTAATGGGTATTTTTTTTTTCACTGTGATTTTATTCAATCCTCTATAGTCTATACAAGTTCGAAGATCCCCATTAGCCTTTGTGACAAAAAAAGAGGAGATGCTGCAGGAGATTTGGAGGGACGAATGAATCCATTAGCTAGAAATTGGTCTAAGTATTTTCTTAGGTGTTGGTTTTCGTGTTCTGACAGGGCGTACACACGACAACTAGGGACTATAGCACCAGGAGTCAGGTCAATTTGACAATCATATGGTCTGTGAGTTGGCAAGGTTTCTGCTTTTGTTTAATCAAATACGTCTTGGGAAGATGAATACTGCCTGGGTAGCATTAAAAAAATTTCAGCGGCTGTGGCTATGCGAGTTTTGTGAGGAACTGTGACTCTCGTTGTCTGGAGACATTTTTCTTTACATATGAGTGAAGAAAACATGATATTTCTTTCTTGCCAGTCTATCACAGGGTTATGGTGACTTAACCACGGCATTCCAAGGATGATTCGATACTGCAGAACATGGATGATGTCACAGGTTCGTTTTTCTACGTGTTTGGTATCTTGATTTCCCCCTTTGCAGATCACAGATAAGGGGAGGGTCTCTAGAGTCACTGGACCTCCATCCAGGAGCTTGTCATCTACGGCTTGTACTATTTCTGGTGTTTTCTTCTTCTTACATGGGATCCCCCATGTTTGAACCAATTGTGCATCGATAAAGTTTCCAGTAGCCCCTGAGTTGACTAAGGCTTTCTTTAGATAACTCTTCTTTTTTACTAGCACTTCTAGGTCTAACTTGAGATGTCTTGACTGTGAAGGGTCCATAGTTACACCCAAAAGCAACCCTTCTTTACACCTTGAATGTTCTAGTTTTCTGGCTCCATTTGTACATTAGCTACCACTTTCTTGGTGAATATTTGTTTGCCTTTTGGTTTTACTGTACATTCTTTGACAAAGTGACCCTTTCTACCACAGTATTGGCATTGTCCGTTCTTTCTACGTAGATCTTTTTCTTCTTTCGTCAAGGGCCGCCTGATGGTTCCAATTTCCATTGGTTCATGATTATGCTGTTTCTGAACTTGTGATTCTCTGCGTTCATGAACACGCCAGGAATGTTTCTCAGTCTTTTTGCGTGTTCCTTGTCGTTCAGAAAGACAATGGTCTTGTCTTAAAACAAGATTTATCAAGTCTTGAAAATCTGTGGGTTGAGGATCGATCTGAGCAAGAATGTCTTTTAACTCATCTTTGAGTCCTTGATAGAACAGGGCTGCTTGTTTTTCTTCAGACCAAGATGTTTCTGCTATCAGACAATTAAAGCTAGCCAGGTACGAAACGAAGTCTTTATTGCCTTGTCGCAAGTCTAGCAGTTCTCTGTCTGCGGATAAAGTGACAGTTCTTCAATCAAACACTCTTTCAAATTCCCGGACAAAGTTTCTCCAATCATAAAGCAGTGGACTGTCTTTATGCACAAGAGGAATTGCCCAAGTGGCCGCGTCTCCACTCATATAGGATAGCAGGAAGGCCACCCTGGATTGAGCATCGGGGAAGGTGTTTGGTTGACTGGTGAAAGGCAATTCTACTCGAGTCAAAACGGATTGTGCTTTCTGAGGATCACCTGAAAACCTTTCTGCAGGAGCCAAAGGAATGGCTGAGGGAACTGTGAGGGAAATGTTAGTTGGAGGATTTCCTCCTGAACCTTGAGTAGGAGGACCAAACCAACCCGCACCCAGAGGACCTTGCTCCTTCTTTTCTACTCTGTCTTGCAACTGACTCACTCTCTCTGCTAGACTGGTTGCTATATCTGTAGATGCTACTACATCCGATTGGAGCTGCGTAATTACTTTAACTAGCTCATCCAATGTGGCAATATTGACAACCTAGCGCAAACCAGGAGGATTAAAAAAGTTGTTGGCTCACTATTCTGTCAGGGAGTCTGGATCCTCGGGGTTTGCACCTGGTCCCAATATGTCCACCTCTTGGCAGCTCCAAACTCTACTAGCCATTATAGCACAGAGTTAAAGAATGGCCAAGTGGGGGATGGGGTTTTAGGTTGGGAACAGCGGGGAAGGAGACCTGTGGAAGTAAAAGTTAAGAACACAATAGCCAGATTATTAACATTGACTTTCATAAGCTTGGTTCATAATATCCATGTACTGAAAACATGAATGATCAGGAGCTTTCCTATATCATGACCTTATTAGCTCTGAGTACCTGGAAAATAAGTAATGATTATGCAAGCTTTCAGATGAGAGTTTTGTAGAATACAATCTTATGCTCTGAACCTTGAATTGACTCAAGTTATTCCTTTGAATAGAAACTACTTAATAACAGTAATCAATAAACACGTGAGTTTTCAGGAATAAACTGCATTAGACTCATGAATGATACTGCAAGGACACACTGTAACAGTAAAGAATGAACACATTGGTTTTCAGGAATAAACTGTGATAAGCTCGTGAATGAACACATTGGTTTTCAGGAATAAACTGTGATAAGCTCATGAATGATACTGCAAGGATTCACTCTGTCTAGACTTTCAAGATTCATTTGCTTAGGAATTATTATACACTTTGAATATCAAACTGCGCATCAAGATTTCAATGTCTAGAAATGATTACGCAATCTGCTGATCTGAAACACAAAGGTTAAATGCCAAGAATGACTCACGCACTCTGCCATTGATTCAACCATCAGGATTTAAATGCCAAAATACGATTGCGCACTCTGCCGATCTGAGTTGCAAGTTTTAATTGCTAAGAATGAATCACGCACACTGATGCCAATTCGACCATCAAGGTTCAAATGTCAGAACATATTTGCACACACTGCCAATCTGAACTACAAGAGTTAAATGCCAAGAATGAATTGCGCACACTGCTGTCGATTCAACCATCAAGGTTTAAATGCCAGGATATGATCGCCCACACTGCCAAGCCGAACTACTAGAGTTAAATACCAAGAATTAATTGTGCACACTGCTGCTGATTCAACCATCAAGGTTTAAATGCCAGGATATGATCGAGCACACTGCCGATCCGAACTACAAGAGTTAAATGCCAAGAATGAATTGTGCACACTGCTGCCGATTCAACCATCAAGGTTTAAATGCAAAGATACGAAGGCACACACTGCCGATCCGAACTATAAGAGTTACAGGCCAAGAATGAATCGTGCACTCTGTTGCCGATTCAACCATCAAGGTTTAAATGCCAAGATACGATCGTGCACACTGCTGATCCGAACTGCAAGAGTTATTCCTTTAAATAGAAACTACTTAATAACAGTAATCAATAAACATGTTCGATTTTTTAGGAATAAACTGCATTAGACTCATGAATGATACTGCAAGGACACACTATGACAGTAAAGAATTAACACATTGGTTTTCAAGAATGAACTGTGATAAGCTTGTGAATGAACACATTGGTTTTCAGGAATAAACTGTGATAAGCTCATGAATGATACTGCAAGGATACACTCTTTCTAGACTTTCAAGATTCAATCGCGCACACTGATGCCGATTCAACCATCAAGGTTCAAATGTCAAAACATAATCGCACACACTGCCGATCTGAACTACACGAGTTACATGCCAAGAATGAATCGTGCACACTGCTGTTGATTCAACCATCAAGTTTTAAATGCCAGGATATGATTGCGCACACTGCCGATCCGAACTACAAGAGTTAAATGCCAAGAATGAATCGTGCACACTGCTGCCGATTCAACCATCAATGTTTAAATGCCAAGATACGATCGCACACACTGCTGATCCAAACTACAAAAGCTAAATAAAAAGTATGAATCGAGCACTCTGCTGCCGATTCAACCATCAAGGTTTAAATGCCAAGATACGATCCTGCACACTGATGATCCGAACTGCAAGAGTTAAATGCCAAGAAAACCATTGGACATGTGATTTAACCAAAAAGGCCCAAAACTTGAGTATTTCTGGAAATGGAGTCAGGGGCCTAACCCGACCTCCGCCTTATTGCCCTGCTTGAAGATCACCAAGGAAATGAAGACAGGGCCTGGAAATCCTAGGTAGGCCTCCGGAACAGGAGCTCAAGAAAATGCTGCTGCTCTGCACCGGGACCTCTGAATAGTGAGCACGTGGAGCTGGGCTGGCTCCCTTAAATAGAGCCAGGCCCCGCCCACGTGCCACGCCCAGCCAGGCTGCAGGAAAGGTTTCTAGAAAGGCTTAGAATAGGGACCACACCCTATCCACACCCTGTAGTCCTGCAGCAAATTCTTGAAAATGAGCAGTACATTGCAAACAGCATTAATGACGTTTCAATATGAATCTCTGCAATGCAGAAGGTTAACATACTGTATTAACACAAAATGCATGAATTATTACATTATATAAGGATTGGCTTTTTGCATTACGTCGCCCGTAGAGCGCGCACTGTCCTGATGTTGACACCGTCAGAGGACTCAAAAGTTAATTTAATTTTAAATTTCTTTGATGATTCTCAAGTTGAGTTGGGTTATGTTCAAAGTAACAAAGACATGGTTGTGCACACCTGACTGATGTCTGAGTCTCAAGTTTGGATGGCAGAAGCTCAGTATAACAAAGTGTGTGTTGTGAGGCACAATAAATCTCTGTTGAACTTACTGATAACATACCAATGGTGTGGAAGTCAGAGTCAATGCGAGTAGTTTCCAAGCTACAAAATCCTATTTTATATTTATATTTTGACCATTGGAGGTGTACGAAACTGGAACCAAATGATTCTTGAGTCTTTGGATATGATGTTTGGTGGTCATCACATGTTTACATGAATGGAGAGTTTTGCATAAGGTTTATGTTGCCATTATGGGTCAACATGCCCTGTAATGGCACCACCACAGCAAATTAGGAATTGATCTCTACTATAATGGCACAAAAATGTTTTTATAACATCCTCTTAAAATAAATTGCTGTTCCTGGTGGACATCAGTTGAGTGGAAAATTATCTACAATGATCAAGAACTTGTGTGCTTAAGGGCAATTGAGCATATGAATTATGCAGACTATGGACCTTTATTGTGTCAAAAATCAGATTGTGGTAGACCACGAACCATTGCCATGCATTTAGGAAAAGTTGGCAATGTTGAGGTGCAAACAATATTGGGCCTGATTCTGACTTGGGCGGGCCGCCCGCCATAGTCCCGCCGACAAATGACCGCACCGCGGTCAAAAGACCGCGGCGGCCATTCATACATTTCCGCTGGGCCGGCGGGCGCTCTCCAAAAGAGCCCCCGCCGGCTCAGCGGAAATGCCCCTGCAACGAGGATGCCGGCTCCGAATGGAGTTGCAGGGGTGCGACGGGTGCAGTGGCACCCGTCGCGATTTTCACTGTCTGCTCAGCAGGGTTAGAATGAGGGCCATAGTCTATGGATTTGAAATCACTGTACCATCAGATTCAATTTATCATCAACTCCAGACATATTATAGCGTTCAATAAGCTTGATCTGCTAATCAGGTATATGCCCTCTACAACCTCAGTATTATAAAAGCTTATGCATGCTTGAATTGGTAATAATGAGAGGTTGTGGTATTTCAATATTTCAATATTTGTTTTGAACGTTTCAGTTGAGACAGAGGCTTGATAGTGTTGTGTCAGTATTACAAGCGATAGGTGTGAGTGAGGTCCTTTATAGGCTTGTGCAAAATGTATTCTACATTTATAAATATTTTTTCTGACATTTTTATGCTTTTGAAGTCACTTCTTAGGAAGAATTCTAGATCTGTTTGTTTGTAAGAACACAATAATGTTCCTAGAAATCTCAAGGAGGCCATTGGTAGGTCTACCCTCTCAGCCCTTTCATTCTGCTGTACTGCAAAACATTTTGAGGGTTGACGCATGTTTTGATGGGTTGGACCTATTCTGAGTCAAATCAAGTCGGTCAAGGATTTACTGTAGCCGTTTCTTCCAAGTCTTATCACAAAAGACCAGATTTAACCAAAGAAAGGGACAGACTTGTGTGTTGTTTGAATGAGAAACATTTCAAAATGGATTTGTTTAGACAGTCAAGGTATCAGAATGAATCATAAAACCTCTGCTTTCTCCTATCTTTCATTCACACTATATGAGTATAATTCCCAAATTTCATATGTTCACTCACATGAACTGAAAATCCCAATGCTGATAGTGTGCTGGAATGTTTAGAAGAATGTTTTTACTGACGAGGTCCAAGCACAATAACATCTAAACACTGTGTTCAGTTTTCTTAGGAAAGAAGATGTGAACATCTTTGAAAAAGGGGTCATTCAACTTATTTGCACTGTGTTGTATTCCCCTATTATGGATAGTATAGCTGAGATATTTTGCATTTTAGTTGTTAAGGGACCGTAGTTAGCATTGAAGGCTCATATGAATTTAAGCTACAAGTGCGTTGTTTATGTCATATCACTATAGCCTTAGTAACACAAAAGGTTTACACTGTTTGAGTTACAAATCCAGAATAGGTTACCGATTTACATAAAGTAATTCCTCTCAAAGATGTCTACAGTCTAGCAGGGTTTAATATAACTCGCTAACAAGATAAGTTATGGGTAACCAATGCCATTTTGTTATTTAGCGTTTGATTGTAGATTTCAGGATGGTAATTGTGTCAAGGTGTAGAAGTCACACTTTGTAAAGGAGAGGAAATCCACGTTTTCGAAGGTGTTAAAGGTAGTTTGAATTAGGAAGGCTTTTGATTTACTCAATATTTTCAAATGTAGCGCCTCGGTAAAGTCATCAAATACAAGAGGATATCCACGTTTTCGAAGGTGTTAAAGGTAGTATGAATTAGGAAGGATTCTGATTTACTCAATATTTTCGAATGTAGCGCCTTGCTAAAGTCATCAAGTACAAGAGTGTATCTGTGGAAGCTCTCATTTTACATAAGCTCAATCAATCCGATTTTTGTCTTCTCAAGAGAAATCACTCAAGTGATTCTGTAATTCTTGAGACACATATTCTGCTTCTAGTTCTAAATCATGTCAAACTGAGGTAATGTAAGCACTTACTCCTATCTGTTTTGCAAGCATGTGTTGTCTGCACATGTAAATAGTAACTGCTGAACTGGAGTTGCTCATTACTTCTTTTAAAAAAAAAAAATTAATTATTCCTATAAATAAAAACTACTTATTGGATGTAATTGTGCAACAAAATGAAGTGGCAATCTGAAATACATGTTTAGCATTAGACATATATTGTGTTTTAACTGTTTCCCCTTCTGAATATATTATGATATATAACACAAACTACTAACGTAGGGAAAATCATAATATACCTCAGTGCCTTCGCACATTTAAATTTAACCATGAACACAGATCCCAGCTTTAACTCACAGAATTTATCCACCACTTTCACCCTGTCCCCCTCAAAAATCCACGCTTCACCGAAAGGGAGCAAAGGACTATGGTGGACGAGATCCTAAAAGTGGAGCCACAAATATTTGGTTCCGAGGTGCAGCACAAACCCATTGCCCAGAAAATGGAGCTGTGGTAGACCATTGCCAACAGGGTGAATGCAGTGGGACACCATCCATGCACCAGGGACGACATCCGCAAGAGATGGAACGACCTGCAGGGGAAGGTCCGGGCCATGGCATCCAGGCACCACATCGCAGTGCAGAAGACTGGGGGAGGACCGCCACCCACACCACCCGACTACACCGACTGGGAGGAGAAGGTACTCGCCATCCTGCACCCAGAGGGACTCACTGGACTCGGGTACGTCGTCTACATTTACCCCATTTACACCATACCTGTAATGCATGCACAACCCTGCCCCACCCACACCCACCTAGACCCACACCCCTGCCAGCCATTACCCACCACATCCACCACTCTGCATCACCCACAACTCACGACCAGGCCCACATCACTCCTGCTGTGCAGAGCCACCCATCCCTGCACGTACCCACAATGGAATAATAACCCCCACCACAATGTAACCCCACCACTGACACTAAATGCAATGTCCACCTCACAAAGGCACCCCTGCAGGCCACTGAAAGGCACACCAGCACTAAATTGCACAGTACAGTCCTCCTCAAACCCTCATGCATATGTAACAAACATTTCTATGTCCCCCAACAGGCACCACCACCCATGCAACCCTAATGAGGGACAAGGAGTGCCACAGCATTCCAGGGAGACAGAGGCACATCACAGGACACTGGTGAAGGATCCCTGGACACTGATGAGCAGGCATGCCCCTCTCACAGCCCTGGATGCTCACCATGCAGCAGCCCCACCCAGGAAAACACTGTCACCCCTAACACCCAGTCAAGACTAGCAGGCCAGGGGAGGCGTGCCCACACCAGTGGC
The DNA here is from genome assembly GCF_031143425.1 of Pleurodeles waltl. Classification (NCBI taxonomy): domain Eukaryota; kingdom Metazoa; phylum Chordata; class Amphibia; order Caudata; family Salamandridae; genus Pleurodeles; species Pleurodeles waltl. The sequence goes on from NC_090436.1 coordinate 737,762,891, forward strand.
CACAGTCTCCTACCACCAACATGCAGGAAGACGAGGACCCCAGTACTAGACTTGCCCAGGGGAAACAGACACAGGGGGCCAGGGCAAGGTCAAGTGCCCCAGTGGGTCATGGGGTAGGGCACTGGATAGATGCAGCAGCCCAGGACGTCATTGCAGAGGTATTGGGGGCATACCAACATACCCAAGACAGGTTGGCACAGATTGTAACCACCCTGGAGCAAAGTCAGAGGATGTAGCTGGAACACCACCAACAGGCCATGGAGCAGTGGAAAGAACACAATGCCACGATGGCCACCATGGCTGGAGCACTGCTGCAGTTGGTCAACAAACCCTCAGACACCCACACCGGACAAGAGGCCCCCACAACAGCCCTGGACAACCAGCAACAGTTGTCCCAAGCAGCTGAAACAGCACAGGAAATACCCTCCCAGGAATCACAAGGGCCAACCATGTCACCCCAAGTAGCTCCACAGCAGCGCCCAAACGTAGACTCAGGCCAAGATATGGTACTGGAAACCCAGCTAAGAACAAGCCCCCTTCCAACAATTGACACTGCTACTACTGCCAAGCAACCATCCCACCCATTCACCAACTGAACTTAGCTGAGGGCTAAATAAAGTACTAAACTACAAATACGACCCACCTATGATATCAAACAGGCCTGCCACCAAGTCGGTTTTGAGGACACCCAACCATTACGACGTCCATCACTGTACATAGCACATTTCACTGTATTCCACCAATAAACAACATATCTCACCTGTAACACTGTCCCCTGTCTTCAATATTGAACAAAGTGGAGTAATGATGTAACAGGCAGGGGTAAACTTTATTGTCAAATTGTGCATGGTGGTGATACAGTGTGTTTCCAAAAAGTCAAGAAGGGAATGCATATATTGTCTGTCTGTACCATGCTGAAGAGGTCCTTGACTCGCATATCATAACCAGTTCCCCTTAGTTGACATGGCACAGTATCAGTCACTATCCACATATACAGGCTGAAGTCCCAGACAGTTATTGGAAGTAGAGTTGTATCAGTTGGTTTCTGGAATTGACATCTTCCCCTTCCTCATCCTCATCATCACTCTCCTCACCTCTCTGAGGTAACAGATCAGGACCTATAGCACCCTCCACCTCCAAAAGGGGGATAGTATGTCTCACTGCCACGTTGTTCAGCATGCAGCACGCCACGACTATCCTACACACCTTATCAGGCCCATAGGCCAGGAACCCCAAGAGATATGTAGGCACCGGAATCTAGCCTTCAGGAGACCTACAGTACGCTCTATCACCCTCCTAGTACGTCCATGAGCCTCATTGTATTTCCACTTTGCATCCGTCCTGGGATTCCTCACTGGTGTCAGGAGCCAACGCAACTTTGGATAGCCAGAATCACCTAGAGAAATGGTCAATACAGAGTCGTCATTGGAATGTCCTTAGTCTGGCAGGCTGTTTTTCTGCAATGTGTCAGTTACACTTACCTATGATCCACCCTCTGTCCTCTTGGAGTTGTTCCATCTTTTGTGGCACACTACTGTTCTTCAAAACAAATGAATCATGGACTGAACCCGGAAACATGGCATTCACATGAGATATGTACTGGTCTGCAGTACGTACCAATTGGATGTTCATGGAGTGAAAGTTCTTCCTGTATCTATACACCTGTTCACTCACTCTTGGGGGGATGATGGGTATGTGGGTTCCATCGATGGCACCAATAACATGGGGAATGTTTGCAAAGGCATAGAAGTCTGACTTGATGGCAGGGAGCTCAGCATTTTGGGGGAATCGCACATAGGATTGCAGATGTTGTACAAATTCATTCAGAAATCTTGTCAGTACCTGGCTGAACATTGGCTGTGAGAAACCAGCACCCATGCCCACTGTCACTTGAAAAGGGCCTGTGGCCAGGAAATGTAGTGCGGAGAGCACCTGCACCTCAGTTGGAATGGTATGCTGATTACGATTTCCGGGAGTCAGTGCAGGATCCAGTAATGCACATAGGTCCTGAATAGCTGCACGTGTGAGTCTGTAAGTGATAATGATCTGACGGTCCGCCATGGTCCCCATATCCACAAGTGGTCTGTACACTGATGGTGCTCTTCCTCGCCACAAGGGTCGGTACCTACGAGGGGTAAGAACAAGGAGTCATGTGCACACATATACTGGCGTATTTGCTATTAACATTCACTGCATTCTTCATAGTAGTGTCTGTACAATAACTGCTACCTGACAGATGTACATTTATATCACTAAGAGGCAACGCAGTAAATCATGTGTGATTATATACTCTATGGATAGAGACATAGGTTCTTCATATGGCTAGTAGGCCCAGCATTGTGAGTAATTTGAATTTCAAGATGCGTAGGTGATGGCAAAATGTCTGCCCAATGTAGTACTGCCCTTTTGTTGTGGAAGTGACCTAAGACCGCTAGTGGTTGACGTCACAGCGTACGGCAGTGTTGACCGCTGTTCGCACCCTCATTGGCTAACATGGATGCCAATGGGGAATCCTGGCGTATCATGATTGCCGCATGCAGTGACAGTGCATTCCGCCGCGGAACATACGGGCGTTCATAATCATGTGATCACTTGACGCCCTGATTTTGTACGGACAAGTACTCCACTCTGTGTGCTGCTGTGGCCTGCCTCTGGCTATGGATGTTCCACGTGGTGCAGGGGAAAGGGCCCCTGCCTTCACCCATGAAGAACTGGAGAAACTGGTGGAGGGGGTCCTAACCCTGTACGGCAGAATCTACGGCCGGCCAGAGGTACACGTGAGTCCAGGTTTGGGGGGCACTGTGTGTGTAATGGATGGAGTGGATTGGTGTGCACTCCTGTGAGCCAGGATGGGGCTTGGGGCATGGAATGCTGCGTGCCACTGTCCTGCATGTCTGGGAGTACAGTCTGTCCTATGTCTAACAGTCAGCCAGCTATTGCCATTGTGCAGGTGCCTGACCTTTGTGTTTCTTCTCTGTGTCTCCCTACTAGGTCAGAGCCCACAAGAAGAGGGCACATTGGCATGCTATCGCCAAGCAGGTACGGACCCTGGGGGTCTACAACCGGCGGAGCACCCACTGTCGTAAGAGGTGGGAGGACCTGCGGCGCTGGGCGCGGAAGATCAGTGAGGCCCAGCTGGGAAGTTCTCCCAACGTGGGGGGGGCGTCGGGCATTAACCCCCCTCATGTGAAGGATCCTGGCGGTGGCGTACCCATACCTGGATGGGCGCTTGAAGGCTGCACAGCAGTCGCAAGGGGGTGAGTACTCACAGCCCATACTTCAGCCTGGAAGGATGAGTGTGTGGGCGATAGGGAAGATGGTGCTTCGAGCAGGGTTTTTGACTGTTGTCCAGCTACTGTCTGCTCCCCAAAGGGTGCAGAGGTGTCCCTGTCAGGTTTCACCTACCTCAGCTTCAATGCAATGACAGGATGTGGGTGTAGGTCAGTATACTGCTCAGTAGTCAGGGCCATGGTCATGGGCCTAGTGCACGGTGCTGCCTGTTGGGTGTGTCTGCTGGGTAGGTGTATGTCTGGCCATTGTGCATCAGCATTCAGCTACTTACAAGTGTCTATCCTGTTTTGTCTCCCCATCTCTGTTCTCATCTCTGTTCTCTTTAGTGTGTCTGGTACAGCATCAACATCAGGCGAGGGAGCTGAGGCACCGGCTAGTGGGGAGACAGCAGCCCACGGATCCTCCGAGGCAGAGACAACGGACGCACAGGGGACCAGTGGGTGGGAGGGCAAGGGGACTTCCACGAGGGAGGCTACTACCACAGGGGGTAGTGACTCTGAAACCTCCTCCAATGGGGTCCTCTGGCGGTGGCGGACACTAGTGCACAAATCACGACCGTGAGATCTTCCACCCCCACCCATACCATCAGCCCCCTCCCTTCTGCTCCCCACCGAGTTGCCCGTGCCCGCCCACCCAGAAAGGTCTCCTTCGCTTCAGGCACCTCCTCCCCTGCCCCAGTCAGCCCTGCTGCCCTCACAGAGGAGGCTATTGACCTCCTGAGAACCATCTCTGTAGGGCAGACAACCATCGTCAAAAAATGTTCCTCTCCTGTGTTGACCTGTTCGAACCCACTGGCCCGCCCGGTCTTGTCCCGAAACGTGCCCACCTCCTTGCCCTTTCCGCTCCTTCCACATCGCAGCCCACCCCAGTCCAGCCTTCCCATTCCCGTGCCCCTTCTCCAGTTAAGAAGAAGGCCCGCTCAGAGCCTAAGGCATCCTGCTCCGCCCGAGCCAAACAGCCCCCACCCCCTTCAAAGGAGAAGCCCACCCCCTCCAACCTCCTCACGCAAGTCTAAGTCCCACCCCGTCGTAAATCCCCACCCCAACCTCCCCTGCCCCCATTCCGTGAGGTGCCTGGATCCCCCTATTGTGCTCTGTTGAGTGGAGTACCCAGAACTTGTGGTAGTCAGGTGTGGCCAGTTGTGGCCAAGGACAATTGACTGTTTATGCACTGGCCATTGGCCCTGTTAGCATCATTTAGCTCACTGAGCTACTGAATAAAGTTTCTGTGTTGCCTGTGTTTGGGCTGCATGCAGTTCCTCCCTGGTGTTTGTTTAAATAATTTATGGCTGTGGTGCTATTGTATGCCCTATGGCCAAGTTGCAGTGGCCTTCGGTCGAGTACGTCCCTCTTGGTGTGGGGTGTCTGACTATTGCTGCTGGGAAGGGTAGGGGGGGCTTTGCGGGGTGGGTGGGTTTGTAACTTTGCCCTTTCCTCCCTTGTTTAGTAGGTTGCAGTACTTACCGTTGTCGTCTTCGTCGGCGGTCTCGGTCGTGTAGATTTATGGCAAGGAGCAAGGCTGCCATGATCTGCAGCTCTCTGTCCATGGCTGCCGCTGCACGTTTTGTTGACCTCCGGTGAGTGTTTCCTTCTATTTGTTTAATTTCCGCCTGGCTTTGTGTGGCGGTGGTTCCCGCCCCCGAACTGGCGGCGGAATGGTGGTTCATAATTTGATGGACGGTTTGGGCCTTTCCGACGGCCTGTGGGCGGTCTCTGCCGTCATCAGCACGGGATGCATGAGTTTCGTTTGGTTCATTATTTGGCGGTCCGGACCGCTCCTCTGTTGGCGGTTTCTACTGCCACAGCTGGCGGTGCGGAACGGACCGCCATGATCATAATGAGGGCGTATGTGTCAGAACATTCAGAAAGGAGATAAACGCCTGTCATTTCAAATAGATACTAGTGATAATTAAAATGAATCCCCAAAATCATCTAGAACCTTGGCCCCAAAGCGCCAATAAGTGAAACATCATGGTATCAATAGACAACCATTGAAACCTTGGTACAACGAAATCAGTGATCTGAGGAACCAATTCACTAGCAACATGTATAAAGAGTACACTATAACAACTTTTGAGATGCATGCAGCAATTTATAAGACACATAAACAAATACATATTAAATAAATAGGTGTCCGAAGCTCAGTGTTTAATGGATTGGAGAAGTCCTTCAAACATGTGACTCATCACTGCCTTATGTAATGATTTTGGAAATGAGGATTTGGACCAATTTTAGGGTTGTGTATTCAGACCCCTTCCAAGAGAAGACCAAATATTAATTCTCCGAATTTCCCAATACATTTTTAACTGCATTTATGTTGTATTCTGTATTGTATTTGAATGGGAAGTAGTAAAGAGGCACTGAAAAAGCCAATTGTTTTGGATTTTGTGTAGTCCAAGGACAATGGTATATATCACAGATACAAATATCAAGGTACACATAAAACAACACTCAAACATTACACAGAAAGCATAACAGACAAATATACTCTTCTCTATAAAGGATATGTAGTGAGAAAGCGCACAAGCAAGCTTTCATAGGTGGCCAGGGTTACAAAAGAACAACAAATTGATAGATTGGCTGGCTGATGAACACATGGATGTAGTTTTGATGCTTATGTAGGTCCATATTTAGAGTATGGCAGTAATAGAGGATCAACCACAAATATGACTTCTCTTTGCAACCCCTGGCAGTCAAAGTAATATAAAAATAGGAGTTCACACTGTGCAAGGCTGGCCCTCTAGGTAGTGTGCAAAGCTAGGCACACTGTGCAGGGGGTCCAGGCAAACACTCATTTGTTTACAGGAGTAAAAACTAGATCACCTATTGCTCTAATATTTTAGGTAGCTTGGTCGGGCAGTTAGGCCAACATTTGAGAAGTGCAAAGCATTTGTGGTACTCACCGCATCATTCTTGCAATCCACACACTCAAAGGAATACCTCAAGACCAATTTACAAAAATACATCAGATTTGTATGTAATTTTTAGGAACAAGATTATCACAATTGGTTAAGTACTTTTTGAGGTATGAGTTTTTGAAGTTTAATAAAACTAGTCTTTTTGTGCGAAATGTACTCATCATAGGAATCAATGGAGGATCACCTTTAAAAATACATATAAAATCATACAGGTGGTTTACCAAGTTCTTCTTTTGCAGGTTAGTCAAGGTCATCGTTGGGCACACTGTGCAAGTTGGAGAAGTTTGGAGAGCTACTGGTTCTGACGGGTGAAGCATTGTAAGCTCTCTGGAGCTGGTTCAGGGCCACTGCGGGGGACCACGTGGAAAAGCACTGCACAGGTAAATTTAAAGTTGGTTCTTTGGTTTCCCTGTTAAGTGCTGAGGTCCCAAGTGGTGGCGGACCCTTAGGGCACAGCAGGTTCTTTGTACCAGGGGACAGTGCGAATGGGTGCACTGCGAATTGGTGAGCCAGAATCGGTGAGCAAGGATGCCATCTGGAGCAGGGAGGAAGTTGGTTGAAGTGTTGTTTCCAGGACAACGGGGGCACTCTGGTGGGAGGTCCAGGGTGTTCCTGAAGACCCTCAGCTTGGGATTCCTCCTGGTCCTTTTTCAGCCCTGGGCAGGCTGGTTTTCTTGGTGTCTGACGTTAGCTGACCAATATCCAGGGTATTGGTTCAGTCTGAACTATTAAGTGAGAGCCAATCAGGTATGGTCTCAGCTTCTTTGGGACCTACACCATAGCAAAGGCTTCCCTCTCTATGGCACACCAATGTTCCCTAAGGAGTAGTTTCTTGCTTATAAAGGCAACTGGCTGGTTGTGTCCATCATCTGGGATGGGACCACTCCTATCCCTCTTTCAGAAACATCTATTTGGTGTATGAATTGTCTCGAGTAGTTTGGTGCTTGTAGGACCGGAGCAGAGCACATATCTTTCTTAAGAGTGTCAAAGGCTTTTTGACAACTCACTGTCCAGTTAACCATTTTGGGCATTTTTTTGGACGTTAGTTCTGTGAAGGGGGCAACTATAGGGCCATAATCCTTCACAAATAGCCTATAGTACCCAGCCAAGCCAAGGAATGCCTTGACTTGGATCTCAGTTGTGGGAGCTTCTCAAGCCAGAATAGTCTGAATCTTGGGTTGGAGGGGTTGTACTTGGCCTCCACCAAGCAGGTGACCCATGTAAACAACTTTTCCGTGCCATAGTTTGCACTTACTGGCCTTGATGGTGAGGCCAGCCTTCAGCAGAGCCTCCGGGACCTTCCCTAGGTAGATTAGGTGATCCTGCCAGGAGGAACTATAGACAGCTAAAAGTTTCCAGTCCAGCAAGGATTAGATTCACCATCCTCTGGAAGGTGGCAGGTACATTTTTGTATCCAAAGGGCATACCAGTGAATGGATAATGCCCACTAGGAGTAGAAAATGCTGACCTCCCTTTTTCTCCTGGGGCCAATCAGCCAGTACCTAGATGTTAAATCAAATGTTACCAGATATTTGGCTGCCCCTAGTCTTTGTATGAACTCATCAGCTCTTGGAACTTGGTGAGCATCAGTTTTTGTAACAGAATTGAGGCCCCTGTAGTCCACACAAAACCTAATTTCCTTTTTTTCTCCCTTGAAGTGAGGTTTAGGGACTAAACCTACTGGGCTAGCCCAGGAACTCTCACAGGGTTAAATGACATCAGCATCCAGCACCTTTTTAACCTCTGCCTGGATACTCTTTCTGACATTGGCTGATTGTCTGTAAATCACGTTCTTGACAAGCAAGCTGACACAAGCGTCAACATCATGGGTACCTCAGTGTGTCTTTCCAGGGGTCAGAGAGAACAACTCAGCAGACTGGTTGAGAACTTGCCTGCAATCAGTTTGCTAATGTTCTGTGAGGGAGTCTTATAGGACCACTCTATCCACAGAACTATCTTGTGGGTTGCTGGAGGGGAGATCAGGGAGAGGCTCACTCATCATCCTATCCCTCATCTGTAACCATAAGCATGGTCAGATCAGCTCTAGCATAGCAGGGTTTTAGGCGATTGACATGTCAATCAGTCAATCAATCAATGTATTTTTAGAGCGCACTATCCACCCGTAAGGGTATCAAGGTGCTGAGGGGAGGGGGGGCTGCTGCTCGAATAGCCAGGATTTGAGGCACTTCCTGAAGGTCAGCAGGTCTTCGGTCTGTCGTAGGGGCAAAGGAAGGGTGTTCAGGTCTTGGCAGCGAGGTGGGAGAAGGATCTGCCTCCGGTGGTCGTTCTTCATATGCAGGAGACGGTGGCGAGAGCTGGAGTTGGCGGGACGGGGTGTAGAAGGTGAGTCGGCTGTTGAGGTAGGCTGAACCGGTGTTGTGGAGCACCTTGTGTGCGTGGGTGAGGAGCTTGATGGGTATCCTTTTGTTGATGGGTAGCCAGTGTAGGTTTCTCAGAAGGGGAGTGATATGGCTGTGGCATGGCGCATCGAGGATCAGTCACGCAGAGGCATTTTGTATGCATTGCAGTCGTTTGAGGAGTTTGGCAGGGGCTCCTGCGAAGAGGGCGTTTCCGTAGTCAAGTTTGCTGCTGACGAGGGCCTGGGTGACTGTTCTTCTTGTATGTGTGGGGATCAATCTGTACATCTTGCGGAGCATGCGGAGGGTGTTGAAGCAGGATGAGAAGACGGCGCAGACTTACTTGGTCATGGAGAGTGTTGAGTCGAGAATGACGCCCAGGTTGCAAGCGTGGTCGGTGAGTGTCCCAGGCAGTCTGCTACTAGGAGTCGTCCCAGGCTGAGGGGTTGGCTCTGAGTATGAGGACCTCCGTCTTATCTGAGTTCAACTTCAGTTTGCTGTTTCTCATCCATTCGGCGACGGCCTTCATTCCTTCATGGAGGTTGTATTGGGCGGTGAGGGGGTCCTTGGTGAGGGAGAGGATCAGTTGGGTGTCGTCGGCATAGGAGATGATGTTGAGGTTGTATAGCCGGGCGACGTGGGCGAGCGGGGCCATGTAGACGTTGAATAGTGTAGAGCTGAGGGATGATCCTTGGGGGACGCCGCAGATGATCTTGGAGGCTTCGGATCGGAAAGGGGGGAGGCGGACGCTCTGGGTTCTGCCAGAGAGGAAGGAGGTGGTCCACTCCAAGGCTTTGTCCTGGATTCCTGTGTTGTGGAGACGTGAGCATAGGGTGCGGTGGCAGACGGTGTCGAAGGCGGCAGAGAGGTCCAGGAGGATGAGGGCCGCGGTTTCGCCGTTGTCAAGCATGGCCCTGATGTCTGTGGCGGCAATGAGGGCAGCTTCGGTACTGTGATTGCGGCGGAACCCTGACTGGGATGGGTCCAGGATGTTGTTTTCGTCGAGGTAGTGGGTCAGTTGTCTGTTGACGAACTTCTCGATGACCTTGGCCGGGAATGGGAGCAGGGAGATGGGACAGAGATTCACGAGGTCTCTCCGGTCCGCCGTGGGTTTCTTGAGTAGGGAACTCATCTCAGCATGCTTCCAGCTCTCGGGGTAGGTCGCGGACTTGAAGGAGATGTTGATGACTTTACGGAGATGGGATGCGATGGTGGCACTTGCTTTTTTAAAGATGTGGTGCAGACATGGGTCTAACAGAGATCCAGAGTGGATAGTGCTCATGGTTTTGATTGTGTCGTCTTTGTTCACCTTGGCCCAGACGAGCAGGGGGTCATAGTTGAGGGTGGGTGGAGAGTCTGGGGAGTCGGTGGTTGCCAGGGTAGTCTGGCTGTTGAAGATGTCATGGATGTCTGTGATCTTATGGTGGAAGAAGGGGGCAAGGGAGTTGCACAGGTCTTGTGATGGTGGGATGTCATTTGTGCTGGAGCTGGGGTTGGAGAGTTCCTTCACGATGTTGAGGAGCTCCTTGCTGTTGTGTGCGTTGTTGTCAAGGCGGTCTTTGAAGAAGATTTTCTTGGAAGATCTGATGAGGTGATGGTGTTTGCGGATGGCGTTCTTGAAGGCAGCATGGTTGTCTGGTGTCTGTTTGAGGAGCCTCTTTCTCTCCAGTTTCCGGCAGGTTTGCTTGGAGGCTCGATGGTCCAAGGTGTACCAGCTGGCTCTCTTGTTAGTGCCTCTGTTGGAAGGTTTATTGAGCGGGGCAAGAGTGTTGGCGCAGTTGTCGATCCAGCGCCAGAGGTTGCAGGTTGCAAGGTCGGGATTGGTGGGTTTGGTGGGTAGTTTCCGGGAGAGGGTGATGTTCAGCTGGTCTTGGCTGACTTTGCTCCAGTTGCAGTGGGGGATCTCTTGGGTGTGGTGGTGCACGGTGGGTTTCCGGAAGGTGAAGTGGATGCATCGGTGGTTGGTCCATGGGAGTTTGGTGGTGTGGCTGAAGGTGACGTGGGGGCTAGCGGAGAAGATGGGGTCCAGCATGTGGCCGGCGGAGTGTGTTGGAGTAGTGATGAGTTATCTGAGTCCGAGGGTGGCGAGGTTTTTGATTAGGGTGGTGGAGTAGGGGTCATTGTTATTCTCCACGTAAAAGTTCAGGTCGCCGAGGAGGATGTAGTCGGCGGAGGCTAGTGCGTGCCTGCTGACGAGGTCGGCGATGAAGTCACAGAACTGAGGCCGTGGTCCTAGGGGTCTGTAGATGAGAGTTCCTCGGAGGGTGGTGTTGGGGTTTGTGTGGATCTGGAAGTGCAGGTGTTCGGTGGTGCTGAGGGTGTTGTCGGTGCCTGATGGTGTTCTTGTGGATGATGGCGATCCCGCCTCCGACTCCGTTGGTGCGATCCCTGCAGGTGATCTTGTAGCCATCTGGGGCCGAGGAGGCGTTCATCCAGGTATCCTTCAGGAAGGCGACATCCGGGGTGGAGGTGTCGAGCAGGTCCCAGAATTCGACGGCGTGTTTGCGAACGGAACCGGTGTTTAGTAGGATGTATTGGAGGTAGTTGCGGTATGTCTCGGCGAGTGGTTTGGCAATTTGGAGGCTGGTGAAGGGTCCCTGGGTGTGCTTAGGGGAGGCCAGGAACCAGGCATGTGCTCGTCCGGTGTTGAGTGTGAGGTGGGTGCTGCCGGTGTAGTGGCGTTGGTTGCCATGGCGGTCTTGGGAAACAGGGTTCCTGGCGCTGGGTGTGGTCCGGACGCACACAGGCGCAGACAGGCTTGCCTTAGGAGCGCCTTCGGCACACCAACGGCACGGCCACGCAGAGGCTGACATATAAGAGGAGGTGGGAGGGAGGGGCAGCTGGGAGGCGGGAGCGGGTCAGCGAATGGGCGAGTGGGGGGCGGGGCCGCAGGGACGCAGCGGCGGGAAGGGAAATCAAGAAGAGGGAGGGGGCGGGGCTGCAGGGACGCAACGGTGGTGATAACGAGGAAGCCTGGAAAATGCCTGGAAAATGAAAAAGAGAAAGCCTGGAGCAACGGTATGGGTATGGTTAAATCTTTCAACCAGCCCATTTGAGAATGGTATGGGGTGATGAACTTATAGGTCACCCCACATTCCTTCCACGTGTTTTAAGTATGCAGACATGAAGTTGGAACCTCTGTCTGATACTGCCTCCCTAGGGAACCGTACCCTGATGAGGATACTTATGAGGGCTTTGGCAACTGCAGATGCAGAAACGGTCCTGAGAGCTACAGCCTCAGGATACCTAGTGGCATGATCAACTACCACTAGTAAGTATCTTTGTCCTGATGCAGTTTGTCAAGGGGGCCCCTACCCTTTTACAGGGTACCCCAACCACAAGTAGGTACATTATGGGGGCCTCTAAGTGCCCACCTGCTTTGCCACAGGCCTGGCAGGTGGGGCACAACTGACAAAAGTCCCTCATTTTTGTGCCAATAAAGTGGTAACCAACCTACTACAAGTTTTATGATGGCCCAGATGCCCATCTAGGGGGATGTCATGAGCTAGAGTGAAGAGAAATTCTCTGAACTGCTAGGGCACTGCCATCCTATTGGTTCCACCAGGACTGAGGTCTCTGGCCTCAATGTACAGGAGCCCCTCCTCCTAACAAACCCTTTGGGTACTGCTGACATTCCCTAAATTTCCCTGTTCAGCTTGCTGCCTCAGACCTTCAAGAGTTGGGCAGGGCCTCTGTCCCTGGCACAGATCTCCCCTGGAGGGTCCTCCTAGGCCCAAGAGCTCTGGGTGGTAAAGCCCAAGATTACCATGTTCCCTCCTAGAAGGTTGACTCCTCCTCCTGAGAATAGGGATCCTGATTTGGGATCTGTTTTGAAGCTGGTTCGCCAGTCTTGCCTTTTCTCTTGGGAATCTGGTCTACTATTTCAGGATCCTGCTCTCCTTTATCTCTCTTAAGTTTATTCTGTACCCTTGTCTTGACACATGCCCATTCAGGGATCCCTAGCACTGCTGCATAGATCTTCAGTTCTACATCAGCCCAGGGGGAATGCTCCAGGTCATTTCCAAGCAGGCACTCTAGTGGTATGGATGAGAACACAACCACTTCTTTCTGCCCTACTACTCCCCCCCCCCCCAAATCAAAGGTTACATAGCCATGGGATAAAACGTTGTCTCACTGTCATTAGTGACAGGATATGACTTCCCTACCAGGAACTGATTTGAGTGAACCAAGTGCTGAGTTACCATGGTAACACTCTCTCCTGTGTCCCTCAGTGCTCCCACTTTCTCCCCATTAATGAAAGGGTGCTGCCTGTATTTTTGCATAGTACTTGGCCAGATAGCACAAGATAATTCTACCCTACTCTCAGTGACTAATGTTGCCTCTGTGGGCTCACTGACATTGTCAGGCCACACCTCGGATCCCATCTGGAGATTTGTAACTAATTTACTGCATGTTGATTAGAGGCATTCTTTTTGTTTTTACAGTTAGAGTCTCCAGTTTGGTGCCCTTTAGTTTTGCAGTCATGGCATCAAACCTTGTTGTGATCAAAGTGTCTACCTTTGTGACTGTGAGGAGCTCAGGGTCCATCATGTGCAGGTTTTTGGGGGCCTTGAGAAGACTCTTTGTATTTTTTCTTTGGTGCCCATCTTTTCCTTGGGGGGAACTCTTTGGCCTCTTTCTTTTGGTCCCCCCCCCCCTCGTGATAGTTTTGGTCACCCTTGCCTTGACCCAATGGTCTGCCTTCCTCCCAAATTCTTGAGGGGAAGTGGATCGAGGTCTACCAGATGTTAATGTAGCCTATCATTGAAACAATTGCCCAGCAGATGCTCTTTGATGAACAGGCTATACAGCCCATCATAATCTTGTACCTTGTTTCTAGCTAACCAGCCACCCAGTATTTTTACTGAATAGTTCACAAAGTCTACCCAGATTTGGCTCTGGGTTTTTTACCTTCCCTGAACTTTATTCTGTGCTCTTCAGTTGTAAATCCAAAGCCCTCAACCAGGGTACCATTCATAAGGTCATAGGGTTTAGAAACTGCCTCATTCAGTGCCAGAAGCCTATCCCTGCACTTTTCTGAGAAGAACTCCCACAACAGTGTGCCCGATGCTTTTTCTCAATTTCCCAACCAATGCAGGCTCTTACGAAGGCAGAAAACCATTTGACTATATTATCCCCTTCATTGAAGGGAATGACAACTCATTTTGAAGGTTTGATGTTGAAAGATTTCTCCCTCAGCACTTGTATGCTGCCACCAGCGATGGGTCATAAGCCCAACTCTTTTGTTTGTTTCTCTATTTCCAAAAGCTGACTCTCTAAGGCCAGTCTCTTGGTCAACCTGGCAATGTCCAAGTCTGTTTCTGTGGGTGCTCTAGTGCTTCTGGTAGTAGAGGAACCACTCACATCCCATTATCCACAGGATCTCTTTTACCCAATACAGAGGCATCATCTTCTTCTTCATCTGGGGGATTATCTTTTTCGTGCTGGGCCACCAGAAACATAAGTTTCTCTGCACTGGGGCTTTTTCCAGTACGTATTTGGTACAGCCTGCAGAGTCTCCTTAATTGGTCATAGCTAGATGCTCATAAGGTTCCAGGTCAAGCTCCTGGGTCTTGGTCTCTGCATCTGTCATTTTTACTTTACTAAAGTTGAGACCTTTTTAAGAAGTTGGAATCCCGATTTTCGATAGTCCAACTAAAATAAGTTATTTTAAAAAACCTTTTGCTAAAGTTGTAGGGACCTAACCAGGGCCTTAATAATTATTTTAAAAAAGTGCAAAAAATGTTTCGTCAAGTAAAAATAAAAAAATAATGAACTTAAGGCTATTTGGAGAGTTATCTGTGTGCTCACAAAATTGACAAAGTGGTATCAGCAAATGCAAAGTCTTTATCCCACTGCTGCTCTACCAAATGTAGGAGGCTGGCCCTCTATGTAGTGTGCAAAGCTAGGCAGACTGTGCAGTGGTCCAGGCAACCACACATTGATTTGAAGGAGTAAAAACCAGATCAACTAATGCTCTAATTTTTAAGGTAGCTTGGTTTAGCAGTTAGGCCAATCTAGACAAGTGCATAGTATTTGTTGTACTCACAGCATCAATCTTACAACCCACACACTCAAAGGAATAACTCAAGACAAATTTATAAAAATACTTCAGAATTTTAGGTACGTTTTAAGACCAAGATTATCAAAATTGGTTAAGTACGTTTGGAAATATGAATTTTTGAAGTTCAATAAAAATAGCCTTTTTGTGTGTAATTACGTATTATAGGAATCAATGGAGGATCACCTTTAACTACATATAAAATCATGCAGTTGGTTTACTAAGTTCTTCTGATGCAGATGGTCGAGGTAGTCAGTGGCCACTCTGTGCCAGCTGAAGAAGTTCGGGTAGCTCCCGGTTCCAGCAGGAGTAGCATTGAAATGTCTCTGGAGCTGGTGCAGGGCCACTGCAGGGGACCACTTGGAAAATCACTGCACAGGTAAATTGAAAGGTGGTTCTTTGGGGTCCCCATGGAGTGTTGAGGCCACAAGAGGTGGGGGACCCTTAGGGCACAGCAAGTTCTTCGCTGCAGGGCAAAGGGTGGCTGGGTGCAGAGCGAATCGGTGAGCCAGGAGCTGTGCCAAGGATGCCCTCTGGAGAAGGGGTTACGTTGGTTCAAGGATTGTTTGCAGGACAACATGGGCACTCTGGTGGGAGGTTCACGGTATTCCTGAAGTCACTCAGCTGGGGCTTCCTGGTCATTTTTCAGCCCTGAGTAGACTAATTTTCTTGGTCTAATAATGTGTAGTGGCACACGTATGAATCAAAAACAAACAGTATAAGATTATATACATCAAGTATAGTCCAAAGTATAATATGTTCAATAAATCAAAGAAACGTTTATTCCATAAAGAATGATTCCATCTTGAATGTTCAAACAGAGTCAATATTTCAAACATAATCCAATATCAGATTCCCAAAACGTATTTTGATAATTCAATACTTCCTCAAGTGATAATCTCAGTATCGCTTTTATGATCCTACTGATTAGTCAATCCTGCCAGCTTGTCAACACGTGTTTCGTCAGGGGATTGCCCCTCGACTTCCTCAGGACATCCTGCAAATATATTCCCATAATTAGCAAATCAATATAATGCAATCTAAATATAATAACACCCTTTCTGGTGAAATTAAATATATGTGCATTACAGTGGAAACCGGGGTTTGTCCCCCCAGTCATTGGTGTATCTTTTGGTCCAGCTGCACCTTCCAGTTTGGGAGATAGTGGCTGTTCAGTGAAGTGATTGTTATCGGCTTGCTGGTTGCTTGCAGTTATAGAGTGGTGCCTCAACTCTGAAGGTGGTTATATGGCAATTTCCGAAGCCTGGAAGTCATCTGGGTTTCTTTATGGTTTTTCCAGTTGTCCAGCAGCTCCTCAGCACTGATTTTCAAGTCCTGAATGCAGCAGGCAGGGTTTGGTGTCTTTTCTTTGCTGCAGCAAGACCACAGTTCTCGTGCCTTGGATCTTCTTGGTGCTGGTCTTCCTTTGAATCTGATTTCCTGGTCTGGGGATGTGCACTCAATACTGTATCCCTTTGGGTAGCTACACCCACTAAAGTGACCACTTTCTGTGGGAAGGGTCAGTTACCTATTCTTGATTTGCTATTTTCCTTCCATACAAATTGGAGGAAAATGAAATGGAGTACACACCTCGCAGGCAACACCTTACGGCCACTCCCCCTACTCTTTGTTTGAGTTTCCCACCGTTGCTCCAACCAAAAGTGGGGGTTTGCATGGGGGTTACCATCTGCTGCTAGCAGCAGGCCTTAGGGTTGAGTTTCAAAGGTGGTTAGCCCTTTGAAATTTTCCGCCAGGACAGTGCACATTCCTGAGGGAGGGGGTGTTGGCACCTCACCCAGGAAGAGCTTTTGTTCTACAAACCAGATAGATGGATCTCTCTCTCATGGTTTTTAGATTGTATTTCACTGTTAGGGCATGTAAGACACATCAGTACATGTCCTACCTTTAACTTCCACTGCACCCTGCCCATGAGGCTACCTAGGGCCTACCTTAGGGTTGCCTTACATGTATAAAAAGGAAATGTTTAGGCCTGGCAAGTGGGTACACTTGCCAAGTCAAATTGGCAGGTTAAAACTGCACACAAAGATGCTGCAGTATCAGGTCTGAGCCATATTTACAGGGCTATTCATGTGGGTGGCACAACCAGTGCTGCAGGCCCACTAGTAGCATTTGATTTACAGGCCCTGGGTACCTCTAATATACTTTACTAGGGACTTACTAGTAAATCAATGTGCCAATCATGGAAAAGCCAATTACACATACATTTTACATGGGGGGACTTGCACTTTAGCACTGGTCAGCAGTGGTAAAGTGCACAGAGTAACAAAAAAAGAGGCCAGCAGCCAGTCAAAACACGGGAAGCAGAAACAAAAAGGACAGGGGAGACTACGGCAAGGATGCCAGGTCTAACACATACTGTCTGGGAGCAATAGACAAATAGCAACTGCCAGCTATACCTAGTCATATGGCATAGAGTACAGGATGCAGGCATCAAATGGTTGAGACAAGAAAATGCCAACTTTACAAAATTGTAGTTTCAGAATTGCCGATTTTACCATTAAAAAGTGTTTTAAATTACAATTTTTTAAACACCAAACTCAACATTCCTACCTGCTCCTGTTAGACCTGATAGCCTTAGGGTGCTCATCCACCAACTTTTTGTCTACCTCCCTTTGCTTTTCTGACACTGTTTTTACTGGTATAGGACTCTGCATATGCTCTCTCCCTTAAACATGGTAACATTGGTTCATACCCAATTGGCATATTTGATTCACTTGTATGTCCCTAGTAAAGTGGACTACATGGTCCCAGGGCCTGTACATTAAATGCTGCTATTGGGCCTGCAGCACTGATTGTGCCACTCAAATAAGTAATCCCTTAACCATGTGTCAAGTCTGCATTACACGGCCTGTGTGTACAGTTTTACTGCCTCTTCGACTTGGTATTTAAAATGGCTTGCAAAGCCTTAAACTCTCCTTTTGCTACAAATAAGTCACCCCTAAGGTAGGCCCTAGATGGCCAGTAGGGCACGGTTCAATGTAGGTAAAAGGCAGGACAGGTACTTATGTGTTTTATATGTCCTGTTAGTGAATAACTCATACATTCATTTTCGACTACTGTGAGGCCTGCTTCTTTCATAGACTAGCTTTGGGACTACCCTCATATACTTTTGAGTAGTAGAGTCTGATCTGGAAGGTGTAACCAGGTCATACTTAGTATGGCCAGAATAGTAATAGAAATTCCTGTTTATTGGCGAGGTTAGATTTAATATTACTATTTTAGAAATGCCACTTTTTAGAAAGTGGGCATTTCTCTGCACTTAATACCATCTGTGCCTTGCAGCCTGTCCCCAATCTACATCTGGTCTGTGCTGGTTGACAGCTCCCTTGTGCATTTCACCCAGACAACCACAAACACAGGACACTCAGGGACTCATTACGACTTTGGGGTATTTTGGCAAGATCGCCATGCTAGTGGCTGCCAAAAGATCGCCCTGTTGGCGGTAATCCAACCGCCGTATTGAGTCACACTCTGAAGTCAACCAGAATTTGTCAAAAATCTGATACTTCCAGGACATAGGAGGACGTGAAAGAGACAGTTCCACTACCAGCATCGCCAGGCCTACAAAATTCCACTCACTAGATTACGAGCCACAAATCACCCCAGCGGTTCTTCCATGGTGGAAAACCATTGGCGGTGCGAACCGCGGCAGTCAGAACCCACTTCTGTCAGAACACAACACCACATTGGACAGTTTGAATACCCCACACCTGACACACATACACACACCAGACACACCTACTCACTGCACTATATAACACACACACACACAACCCACAATCATTTGCAACTAAATCTCCATTCGCATACACAGAGAGCAGGCAAATACACTAATATAGCACCTTTACACTATAGGCACATTTACACATCTCACTCAGCACATACCACACAACTACACAACCAACAGAAAACACACATAACAAGCACACACAAACACCACAAGTGTCCATCACTCACAACTTCCCACCCACATCCCATCAATCACCCTACACTGCATCCTTACACACTCAACTCCCCCCACCTTCAACACAACCACTACCATGTCCCCACAAAAGCACCCACAGTTCACAGACAATGAATTGAGGGTCATGGTGGGTAAAATGCCCCACCTGTTTTGAGCACTGTTCCAGCAAACGTCGATTTCTAGGAAAATGGAGTTGTGGCAGAGAATAGTTGACAGGGTCAACTCAGTTGGCAACCATTCATGCTTAAAGAAGGCCATCAGGAAGAGGTGGAACGACCTATGGGGGAAGGTGTGTCCCATGGCATCACGACACCAGATCGCCACGGTGGTGAGCCTCCACCTCCTCCCCCCACAGTTCACATCTTGGGAGGAGAAGATCTTGGGCATTCTGCATCCAGAGGGCCTGACTGGAATACCTGGTGGATTGGACTCTGGTAAGTACCCACAACCACCATGGCACACAAGAGTCATGTCCTGCATGCTTCCTCACCACCCAAATACTCCCCAATTCACTGTCTGTCTCATTACACCTTCTACTTATTTACCAACTGCCCCCTCTTGCATGCCACACCTCAAACCAGCCCAACTGCCCACACAGCCTTTGCCAAAGGCACAGATAGCATTCGATAATACACTACAAATCCCACAATGCACTAGCCCATCTACGTTAACACCTGCAATGTAGACATCACATCACATCTCCTGCATATATGACTATTGTACAAGCTATACCATCTAGACGATATGACTGAGGACCACTACATAGCAATGCAATGGCACAACACGATGACAAACAAGGCTAAACATAGCAACAGCTCTGTGACTAATCCAAATGTTCACAAATCTGGATCCACAAACCAGAAATGAACTCACCATGGTATTGAATGTAAGATGGCAGGTACCATGCACATGCACACCATGCACAGACAGGACATTTAACCTTGCTTACTCACATACCCTCCTCCCACTGAGACACCATGCTGCAATGTCCAGCCATTTTGCATCACATCTAGCAAGCTTGAATAGTTACTAGGTAACAGTGCTGAACCATTATGTGAACTATCAGACAGTACCAGAACTCATCCACAGACCAAAATGTACCAAACCTAAAATACACCAACCAAAATGGAGTATGGTACACATGTCACAGCACACTATCTACCATCAACGGTATGCTGTGCAGCATCTGTCATTGTCTTTACTGTGAATCATGTTAAGCCACTGTATGCATCTGATAAAGAAATACCCAAACCCATGTTCAGTATTTATCTCTGTGTCTCACTTCATCCACAGGTATTCCTGCCAGTGCCAACATGGAGAGTGTTAGACCTGACAGACTAAGGGTGGTCACCCCTAACTTTTTGCCTGCCTCCCTCCACTTTTTGGACACTGTTTTTGCTGGTTTTTAGACTCTGTGCACTTTACCACTGCTAACCAAAGCTAAAGTGCGTATGCTCTTTCCTTTTAAACATGGTAATATTGGATCATTCCCAATTGGACTATTTAATTTACTTATAAGTCCCTAGAAGAGTACACTATATGTGCCTAGGGCCTGTAGATTAAATGCTACTAGTGGGCCTTCAGCACTGATTGTGCCACCCACTTAAGTAGCCCCTTAACCTTGTCTCAGGCCTGCCATTGCAAGGCCTGTGTGTGCAGTTTCACTGCCAGTTTGACTTGACATTTAAAAGTACTTGCCAAACCTAAAAGTCCCCTTTTTCTACATATAAGACACCCCTACAGTATGCCCTGGGTAACCCGTAGGGCAGGGTGCTGTGTAGGCAAAAGGCAGGACATGAACCTATGTAGTTTACATATACTGGTAGTGTAAAACTCCTAAATTAATTTTTACACTGCTGTGAGGCCTGCTCCCTTCATAGGCTAACATTGGGGCTGCCCTCATACATTGTTTGAGTGGTAGCTGCTGATCTGAAAGGAGTACGAAGGTCATATTTAATATGGCCAGAATGGTGACATTAAATCCTGCTGACTGGTGAAGCTGGATTTAATATTACTATTTTAGAAATGCAACTTTTAGAAAGTGAGCATTTCTCTGCACTTAAATCTTTCTGTGCCTTACAATCCCCGTCTGGCTAGATTTAGTTGACAGCTCCTTGTGCATTCACTCAGGCACACCCCAAACACAGGATACTCAGCCTCACTTGCATACATTGAATGGGTCTTCCTGGGCTGGGAGGGTGGAGGGCCTGCTCTCACACAAAGGACTGCCACACCCTCTACTGGGACCCTGGCAGACAGGATTGACTTGAAAGGGGACCTGGTGCACTTCTAAGCCACTCTTTGAAGTCTCCACAACTTCAAAGGCACATTTGGGTATATAAACAGGTCCTCTGCCCCTTCCAACTCAGACACTTCCTGGAGAAGAAACTTGTAACCAGAACCTGCATGCTGCCAAGAAGAACTGCCTGGCTGCCCAAAGGACTCACCTGACTGCTTTCTGTGAAGGACTGCTGCCTTGCTGTTGCCATGCTGCCTTGCTGTTCTCTGGCTGAGGTGAAGAAGTGCTCTCCAAGGGCTTGGATAGAGCTTGCCCCCTGTTCCCTGAAGTCCCAGGACCAAAAAGACTTTTGGGGTCATTCCGACCCTGGCGGTCCAAGACCGCCAGGGCCGGGGACCACGGAAGCACCGCCAACAGGCTGGCGGTGCTTCCCAGCCCATTCTGACCGCGGCGGTAAAGCCGTGGTCAGAAAAGGGAATCCGGCGGTTTCCGCCGGATTTCCCCAGCATGGGCTGAATCTCCATGGCGGCGCTGCAAGCAGCGCCGCCATGGAGATTCCGACCCCCTTCCCGCCACCCTGTTTTGGCGGTTTTTACCGCCAGGAACAGGATGGCGGGAACGGGTGTCGTGGGGCCCCTGGGGGCCCCTGCACTGCCCATGCCACTGGCATGGGCAGTGCAGGGGCCCCCTAACAGGGCCCCATAAAGATTTTCACTGTCTGCATTGCAGACAGTGAAAATCGCGACGGGTGCAACTGCACCCGTCGCACCCCTGCAACTCCGCCGGCTCCATTCGGAGCCGGCTTCATTGTTGCAGGGCCTTTCCCACTGGGCCGGCGGGCGCTCCCAGCGGGAAAGCCAGAATGGCTGCCGAGGTCTTTTGACCACGGAGCGGTCTTTCGGCAACCGCCGCCCTCCAAAGTCAGAATGAGGGCCTTCATCTCTTCAAGAAGGACTCCTTGTGCAGTGAAATTTGCCGCACAACCTGCCAGAAACAACGCACAGCCTGCACCGCAGTGAAACTTTCACCGCACGCCGAACCAGAACAATGCAAACCGACTTTGCCATGAGAAGATCAAAGCAGCACCAGCATAGCAACCGGAAATTCGACGCACGGCCCACTGGATCGACGCATAGCCGGGCCAGAACGACACGGCCCAACTTCCAGAGAGGAATCAACGCAGCACCTGCCGTGCGGTAGAAAATTCAATGCAACGCCCACCGGATCGAAGCAGCTCCTGTGACTTCATCCTGCCAGCGCAGGAAATCCATGCACTGTCCCCGGAGCGGCTGAAAACCCCATACACCGAAGAGGATACACACCCTAACCCATCACCCCACACACCCTCACACACACCACACACACTACACCCATGGCACCACAAAGACACCCCAGGTACTCAATGGAGGAGCTAAGGGTCATGGTGGAGGAAATCATCCAGGTGGAGCCAAAGCTATTCAGATCACAGGTGCAGCAGACATCCATTGCAAGGAAGATGGAGCTATGGCGGAGAATCGTGGACAGGGTCAACGCTGTGGGACAGCACCCCAGAACAAGGGATGAAATCAGGAAGAGGTGGAACGACCTATGTGGAAAGGTGAGTTCCGTGGTAGCAAGACACCAGATAGCTGTACAGAGGACTGGCGGTGGACCCCCGTCTCCCCCCCAAAACTAACAACATGGGAGGAGCAAGTCTTGGCAATACTGAATCCTGAGGGCCTGGCAGGAGTAGCAGGAGGACTGGACTCTGGTAAGTCAAATCTTTACTACTTTCACCCCCCCACCTGCATGCCATCACATACCCCCACCCTCACTCCCATCACTCCACCACCTCCCACACACCCCACCATCACAACCCACCCATCCCAGTACCCAGCACTGCATGCACCACCAATACAGAGACACCACTCACAGACCTGCATGGACACCCATCACCACCGCATGCACACTAGAGAGAATCACCTAGCCCACAAAATAACTACTTGCACAAGGACAAGCTGACAGGGCACTCACAACCTTAGAGGCCAACACACCCATGCACAAGATGTCACACGCAGAAACAATAACACTATATTTACATCTCCACAGGTCCCCCACACAACGTCACCAGAGAGGAGGTGCCAGCAACATACAGTACCCCCACAAAAGAGGGCCACAGTGATGACAGAAGCTCTGCTCGCCTGGATCAAGATGACCAACCTGGCCTATCAGGGACCTCCGGACAGTCGGTTACCCAGCCACAGTCCCATACCACCACAGAGCCTTCCCCTTCAGGAAACACCAGCACAGCACCCACCCACCAGGCCCATCCCTCTGTCCCCAGGACACATCAATCAACAGTGTGTCCACCACTACAGAGACCCCAGGCAACCCCACAAACACAGGACGACCAGGGACCTGGGGTCAGTGGCAGTGGGCACACGTTTCAGGGGACAGAGGCACAGGACAACAGGGAAGCTGGGAGGACTGCTGTGCGACAGGAGGAGGACAGGCCCAGGGAACCGACTCTCCATGAGGCACTCACCAACATCCTGGGAGCATACCACCATTCCCAGGAGACAATGGGCCAGACACTGGCCAAGTTGCAGGAGACCCAGTGGCTGCAGAAGGGACAGTACCTGGGGATCAGGGAGGACCTGAGGGACATCCACCCACCCTGGTCACCATTGCAGGGGTGCTGGCAGACATGTCCAACACCATGAGGGAGGCAGTGGCACACCAATGGGCCCCTGACACTAGCCACACAGATGAACAGCCCTCCACCTCTGCCGACGCTAGTGGACAGGAGGCCCCACCACAGAAGCAACAGGCCACCAACACCCCTCCCCCTGCAGAAGGAGAACCACCCCGCAAATGGTCCCTGCGATCCAGGCAGAAGCCAGAGAACATTGCCAAGATCCCCGCCAGGAAATAAGACCCTCATGATTGTCACCTTTGTGTCTCACTCTGCCACCCTGTTCACCTTAAACTGCCATTGCTCCACACCCTATGCCCCCTTGGACAATGAACCAGTGATACAGAGACTGGACTCTATCCTGGGCTCTCCTCCACCATCACCCAAGCCCACTGCACATCCCCATAAAATGTTCAGCAATTAAATAAACACCCTTTTAAAACATACAAGTATGTAGTATGTCAATGATTTAAGTATGTATTCCTTTAACAATCTGTAGACATTGCAAGTAGACTGTACAGTAATGTTTACATAGGTATGACCTGTATTGTGCTGCAGTCAGTACACCAGGAGCCAGAGTAGGGCACAACTATCTGTGAATAGACTTGTCAAAGGGTACAGTAAGTGGCCATAGTAGTGGGAACAGCAGCCTGCCAGTGAAATTTTACAACACAAAACTGCAATGGAAGGTGAAGTTACAGTGTCCTATTTGTGTGTCACTGGAAGTACTGTCGAATGATAGATGTTCTGTTGTCCACATCCTCATCCTCTGCCTCCTCTTCGTCACTGTCCACAGGCTCCACCACTGCCACACGCTCATCTCCAGCCTCATTCTCCTGCAGAAAAGGCACCTGGCGTCTCAAGGCAAGGTTGTACAACATGCCACGATGATCTGGCACACCTTCTTGGGTGAGTAGCACAGGGATCCACCTGTTAGATGGAGGCACAGAAACCTGGACTTCAGGTGGCCGAAGGTTCGCTCTATAATTCGTCTTGTTCGCCCATGTGCCTCATTGTAATGTTCCTCTGCCCTTGTTCTGGGATTCCTCACAGGGGTCAGTAGCCATGAGAGGTTGGGGTAACCAGAGTCTCCTGTAAATCTTCAAGGGATACCTGTTAGCCAGACCCTCAACCTTAAGGCCAACCCCACACCCATATACCAACAGACACTGGGTGGGGACCATGGGCTCACCTATTAGCCACACCCTGTGCCTCTGGAGTTGAGCCCTCACATATGGGATGCTGTTATTGATCAGGCTATAGGCATCATGCACAGACCCATGATACTTTGCATTGACATGGGAGATGTACTGGTCTGCCAGGCACACTATCTGCACATTCATGGAGTGAAAGCTCTTTTGATTTCTGAACGCCTGTTCATTTCTCCTGGGGGGGGGCAAAGGCAATATGTGTACCATCAATTGCCCCAACAATGTTGGGGATTTGTTCCATTGCATAGAAGTTATCTTTCACTGTGGCCAAATCCTCCACCTTGGGGAAAACAATGTAGCTGCACATGTGTTTCACCAGGGCAAACAACACTCTGGTCAGCACGTTTGAGAACATTGGCTGGGACATTCCTGCTGCCATGGCCACTGTCACTTGGAAGGAGCCACTTGCCAAGAAATGGAGCACAGATAGGACTTGCACAAGAGGGGGAGTCCCAGTGGGCTGATGGATAACTGAGATCAAGTCTGGCTCCAATTGGGCACACATGTCTTGGATTGTAGCCCTATCAAGTCTGTCTGTGAGGATAATGTTCCTGTTCTCCATTGTTGCCAAGTCCAACAGGGGCCTGTACACGGGGGATATCTCCATCTCCTATTCATCCGCAGCGGTTGTACTCTAGGGGGCAAAACGATGAGTATCTGGTCAGTTTTCAACATTTCCTCAATGTACAATGCATTGCATGTTGTGACGGAAACAGTATGTTTATGTTTTGTCCTAAAATGTGCTTATGTCGGCTGTGACGCAGTTAGGTGCTATGGCCTGGCCCCCCCTGAAATGGCAGATGCCTGTCCTGTATGGAGGGACAGGTGGAAATGAGGTAATGCCGCTGACTTTGTGCGCCATTGCGGGAGGCGATCAAGTACCCCCGTACAACTCCTCTTTGGTTATCATTGGGCTCTATGGGTTACAGTAGCCAATGGTGAGGTACGCCGACGGTGACGGTACGCACCTCCACGGACGTGACTGCCATTTTCTATCTGTTCACTCGCTTGCTACCTGACCTTCAAAAGGGGAGGATCTACACTGCAAGTGCTGCTGTGACCTGTGTCTGGAAGTGACCATGGCTCAAGTCACTGGGGAAAGGGGCCCTGCCTTCACCGCTGTGGAGTTGGAGAAACTGATGGATGGGGTCCTACCGCAGTACCGATTGCTTTATGGGCCTCCAGACCAACAGGTGAGTACACTGTAGGCACAATGCATGGGGCAGGAATGCATGGTGTGATGTGTGTGAAGGCCTAGTGTAAGGGGGGTGGTGGAGGGGTCCTGGGCAGCGTGCAGCATGTATGGTGGGCAATGTATGTGCGTAAGGGGATGGGAGTGATATGGCGGGCCATGGGTGTACAGGCTGGACGGTATGACTGATCCCTTTTTCCATTTTCATTTTCATTTTTCTGCAGGTCAATGCCCATCAGATAAAGGGTATATGGCATGCCATCGCCAAGGATGTGCAGAACATGGGCGTCTACGGCAGGCAGAGCACCCACTCTCGCAAACGGTGGGAGGACCTGAGACGCTGGGCAAGGAAGACGGCGCAGGCCCTGCTGGGGATGGCCTCCCAACAAGGAAGGGGTGCCCGTCGAACCCTGACCCCTCTGATGTTCCGCATACTGGCGGTGGCCTATCCGGTGCTGGATGGGTGCTTGAGGGCATCACAGCAGCCACAAGGGTGTGAGTACAGTTTCCAAATCTGCAAATTGTGCGCCATAGGGTGGTCTCTGGGTGGGGTTGTGGGCCTGTGGGTGCCCCTAGGCCAGGCCAGACATTGCAGGGTAGGTTCCATGTTGGGCAGGGGCTGACGCACTCTAACATGTTAGTGGGCATCTACTACTGGGCAGGGATCTGTGGGTCTCAGGTATGCTGCTATTGGCATTAGGTATTACTGTCCATGGCTTGGTGACTAGCATTGTGAGTGGTAGTGCATTGCCTAGTGCGTAGGGCTGTCCCCTATGTGTTGTGTACGCCAACGGTGGTGTTGTTGCTGGCATTGACCAAGTGTATCCTCTGTCTCTTCCCCCCCTTTTTGTTTTGCACCCTGTCCTTATGTGCATTAGCATAATCTGGCAGAGGAGCAGAGGCACCGGCGACGGAGGGAGCTGCATCCGACATGGCCCTGAAGGCTGAATCCACCGACTGTGAGGGCACCAGTGGGACAGAGGGCGAGGGGAGCACCACGGCGGAGACGGGAGGGGACAGTTCTGACAGTGAAACCTCCTCCGATGAAAGCTTCCTGCTGGTGGTGGACACCTGTGTGGCCACCCCAACTACAGGTACAGCTGCCACCCCCGTACCAGCACCGCCCTCCCAGCAGCCCCTCAGCGAGTTTCCCATGCCCGCTCACCCAGGAAGGTGGGCATCTCCTTCGCCCCAGGCACCTCAGGCCCTGCCCCAGTTAGCCCTACTGCCCTGAGTGAGGAAGCTATTGACCTCCTGCGATCCATCTTTCTTGGGCAGTCAACCATAGAGAATGCCATCCAGGGCCTGGCAGGGCATTTGCAACATACAAATGCATTCCTGGAGGGCATTCACTCTGGCGTGGCGGCCCAACATAGATAATTACAGGCTCTGGCCTCCTCCCTGATGGCAGCCATTCTCCCTGTCTCTAGCCTCCCCCCTCCAACTTCCTCTATCCAGACCCAGACCCATTTCCCTGAACCCCAACCTATCCCAAGCACACAATCAGACCAGCATGCACCTAAGACAACACACAGGAGTGGCTCAGGCAAACACAAGCACTACACATCATCCCACAGGCACTCACACAAACACCATCCAGAAGCAGGCACACCAATATCCACTGCCTCCACTGTGTCCCCCTCCTCCTCGTCATCCACCTCTCTCCCAGGAGCGTCTCCACTCAGACCTGCATGCATTACATCCTTATCCACTACCCCATTACCATTACGCCTATCACTGCACGCCCCTCACAAGCAGTCACCACCACCACATCCATGCATCTGTCCCCTGTGTCTTCTCCCACTGTGTCTGTGCCCTCTCCTCCCAAAGTACAGAAACGCAAGCACTCAGACACCCAACAGCCATCCACCTCACAACACCACCAGCTGCCAAGGGCAAGGGCAAAGGGCCTGCCCCTGCAGGCAGGAGTGACAGGAGGCCTGGTGCTGTGACAGGATCTGAGCCCCCAACACCAGCCATGCTGCTTCAGCTGTCCAAGGCTGCAGGGGAAGGGCTGGAGCCTCCCCCCACCACTGGCAGCACTGCCACCAGCACAACCACCAGCACCGCCATCAGCACCACTAGCAGCAGCACCAGCCCCAGTGGGCAGCCGTCTGAGGCTGTAGGGGAAGGGCTGGAGCCTCCCGCCACCACTGGCAGCACCGCCACCATCACCGCCACCAGCACCCACCAGCACCACCACCGGCACCAGCACCACTGGCAGCAGCAGCAGCCCCAGTGGGCAGCTGTCTGAGCCTGCAGGGGAAGGGATGGAGCCTCCCCCCACCACTGGCAGCACCGACACCAGCACCGGCACTGCCACCACTGTACAGCCATCGTCGCTGGTGGATGGAGTCCTGCCTCCATGGAGTGTCATGCATCCTGCCCAAAGCAAATCTCGAGGATCTGACACCCGGGTGAGAAACTGTGACCTTGCACTCCCCATGTGCTGCATCACAGGGCACAAAGCCCCCTCCAGAATCAGTGGAAGAAGGCATCCATTCACCCCTCCCTGCCAGGATGAAGCACACGTGGCACAAGTCTCCCTTCAGAAACAGTGGAAGAAGGTATCCACTCACCCCCTTCTTGCCAGAATGAAGCACACTCGGCACAAAGCCCCCTCCAGAACCAGTGGAAGAATGCATCCTCTCACCCCCTCCTTGCCAGGATGAAGCACACATGGTACAATGTACCCTCCAGAACCAGTGGAAGAAGGCATCCACTCACCCCCTCCCTGCCAGGATGAAGCACACTGGGCACAAGGCCCCCTCCAGAGCCAGTAGAAGCCCTCCACTAGAGAGACTACCGCTTTGCACTTCCCAGGACCAAGCAGTGGGCAAACCACCCACTTGAGAGACTGTGGCTTTGCACTCCCCAGGACAAAGCAGTGGGCAAACCACCCTCTTGAGAGACTGTGGCTTTGCACTCCCTAGGACCAAGCAGTGGGCAAACCACCCACTTGAGAGACTGTGGCCTTGCACTCCCCAGGACATCACAGAGGGCATATAGCCCCCTCCAGGAGCAGTGGCGTTGTACCATCTTCCGGCTGAGGTGCCACCCCTTCCCCTTCCCCCTGAGGTGCCTGTGTATTTTTGACCTGATGCCCCAGCAGTGTTCTCTCCGTATTGAGACAGGAGTCAAGTGGGGCCTTGGCCTATGTGATATGGCCCTGTGGCCCACGGACATTATGGACTGGGCAGTGCCCCTTCATTTGTATATCTGTAAATACTGTTTTGATTTTTGAGGACGTATTTCTACTTAT
Source organism: Pleurodeles waltl (assembly GCF_031143425.1). Lineage (NCBI taxonomy): Eukaryota > Metazoa > Chordata > Amphibia > Caudata > Salamandridae > Pleurodeles > Pleurodeles waltl. The sequence goes on from NC_090436.1 coordinate 737,792,080, forward strand.
TTATCTTTTCTTCAAATCATTTCGTCCCTGCATTATTCCTGAGGGGTAAGGGTGAATATGTAATGTTATTGCATCTGTTTGCGAGTATGTTGTTGGGGGGGTTGGGGTGTTGTGTGTTGCATGTGTGTGTCACTATCTTTTTCCTCCCTCCTCCACTGGGTGCTAGGCAGCAGTACTCACCGTGGTCGTCGTCGCTGGCGTTGGTATTCCTGGTGTAGCAGAAGGTAGACCAGCATGGGGAACACGTGCAGTTCGGGCTCCATGGCGTTGTGGTTCTTCCTTGAGTCTCCAGCGGTGAGTCCTTTGTTTTCTGTGTACTGTTTCCGCCATGCTTTTGATGGCGTTGGTACGCCACGGAAAAGGTGGCAGATAGGCCAGTTGTAATATTGTGGGTGATGTAGGAAGAATAGGAACACATCATATACATCGCATACATACAAACATAAGTTCCCAAACCCCAATACAAACATTTTAGGCTAGAGATAGTTGTAAACCAATGTAAGTAGTGAAAGGCTTAATACATGACATGCTAAAAAGGACAGACTGTGGGTTCAATAGAAAAGGCAGGCCATATTTAGGACAAACAAACACTTATTACTTAGGAAACGTATACACATGCTGCATAGCTGTGCTGAAACACACAAGGGGCCCAAGACATATTAGAATGAGAGTTTTTCTTTGGAGTTGCACTAACTGTCGCTTTCAAAATCTTCACTTAGCACGTACAGTGTGGAACAAAAGGGTGTATCCTGCCTTAGCACAAGGGTCCTAAAAAACACAAGCCATTCATATCTTGGTGAGGGGAATTGTGTAAGGGTCAGATAAGCATTTGCACAAGGCAGGGCTACCATGAGCATCATGTAACATATAATCACTTGTTGTGCAGAAAGATAGAGATGTTGTATGACGTCAGTGTTACTTACCCACCCATGAGGCAACCAATAATCGTGCATGTGCTGTTTTCGAACGGTTCCTCTCCCCTATTATCTTATCTGTACTGCTTGTTCTTGCTTACGTCAATGCTGAACTTGTGACCATAGTTTTTTGTGTTTTTTACAGTATAAATACCACTGCTTGTGAACTAGAACTTTGAACTTCAATCATGGCCTCTATGTTGAGACCGCCTGTCGTTCCCAGCTGAAAATCGATTAAACCTATATTACTTTGTCAAATTGATCTGTCTTATTTTATTAACAGATTTCCTTCTAACATATTGGTGAGCCAGCCAGGAGCTATACTTTGATCTCGCCAACTGCTGGACTGGGGGCCCTGCCTATCTCCACGAGGTGATTTGCGTACTTTTTAAAGAGGTAAGGGAGATGCCAACATGTAAGTAAAAATATCTGATTTCGTGGGGACGGATGAGACTCAGGTGTTTAGCATTAAGGTAGACAAAGTACGGGGTCTGTTCCTTTTATTTTATAAAGACATTTACAATTTTGACACTGTAATGTATATAATTTTGGTGTTTGTATGCAAGATTGTGTATGTATTGATACAATATTAAGGGATCCTGGTGGTAAGTCCGGAAGATACAGGGAACTTGACTAAGTAGTCAAAAGTGGTCAAGAGTAGTGTTGGACTTGGGGATGAGCAATCAGTGTATGTTCTAAAGAACACTCAAGTCAACCTAACCCAGACCTTAAGTCTGGAAGTCACAATTTGTAGTTGCAAATAGTGAAAAATGGTCCCCTCTATGAATCCAGGGGGAAGTGACCAGTAGTATTTTGTTTGCCCTAGTATGAAATTAAGAATTACTGTGTATGTATATGCATGTATAGATAGAAATGTGGCCACATAATAATGTCAATATATAAGTTTATGTTATTTAGTGTATAATTTAGGAATAAACATCAGACCTCCTATTCTTATGAAGGTTAAGTTATAACAGTATACTCAAAAGTAAAGTAATTGACTGGACTGGGCAAATGTCCCAAAGAAGTGAACTAATTAATTCCACATCCCTGAATTAATTATTCATTTTTATAACGGTCAGGCTGTCGCCCTCTGCAACAGAACTGACCTTAGTAGACCAGCAATATCAATATCATAATTTTTTTTTTTTAAGTCAGAGGTTTATGAATGCCTAGGTATTTATAGTATATCACCTCTAGGCCTTAAAACAGCCTACATTGACATAAGAGAAATGCCTGTTAGACAATTATAAATAATTATTCAAAGAACTAATACAAGGACATTGTCCTCCAAGTTAAATGTAGTGTAGTAGCCTCAAGAACCCCTGACAAATACTGACACTACTAACTATTATCCCCATTATGAAACTATAGAGCCTCAAGATTGGAGACTAGATGAATTATCAAACAGTATAGACTGGGGCATACACACATATCTTGAGGGTATACAAATAGAAGAAGAATTATCAGCTACTATACATACAAATATATTTAACTACCTTTCAGATAGTTGTGAACAGGACCTTCGCATATTTAGAATGAAAGAGTTTGTTTTGAAATCTACAAAACCTGTTGCAGTTGTCTTTCCAACAGTGAGGCACCCCTTTGAAGGCCTCTAAAATATTCTGTTTAATTTTTCATTTGTGACACTGGTGCCACCTTGTGGCCAGAAAGTGAATATATTGAAGTCACTGCAATTTTTCAGTGGAACCATGGGCAACAGTCATGTGAATTCCCTGCAATAATAACAGACTCATATTTAGCATGAGACCTTCTACTGTATGCATTTATTAGGGACCTCCCAGTGTGGAATTTAGGATATTAGTAACTTATAAACATGTATATATATGCCACAATAACATTATTGTTTGTTGTGTCAGGCAAACAAACCATTTAGGCCACATAAATGCACCTACCTAATATATATAAATGAACAAAGTCTTTCAGAGATTAAGGATATATATATCTGATGTTCACCTTCACAGCCTAATAACAGTGTATGTGAAGTCTGGGAATACCCCAGGAAGTAAATATAAGTCCATTTAGAGTATAAACCATATAGTACAAAAGATTAAGTTCACTAAACAGACATTGGGTCTCCTTTAAAACACATGGTTAAAGTGTTCTCGGGAGACAAGGACAATATAGGAAAATACTGTAAGGAGTGGCATAAAGCAACATTAGAACTTCCACATGTGTGGCCAAAAGAGGGCACATTTGATAATACAATAGTAGAACACATGGCTACCTTCCTACAAAGTAAATTCAAGGGAAATAAACTAAAGAAAAGGAAGATCACACTAGACCTATTTGGAGGGTCATTTGTGAAACAAATATGAATGAGTCAAGGACAAAGCCTCAGACCCTCCCTTCGGCTCCTCCACCCCCCTATCAAGACATGCAATTAAGGTTAGGCAGTGCAAAGGCACAGGGCATGTATACGATGCCACCTGGTGCCCCACACTCACTACCCACCTCTTCACATCCCCCTGCTGTGGGATATACAGACCCTGAGTATAGCCCATCATTAGAATCATTTTCTGAACATAGAGAATATGTTCACCCATCTCCGTGTCCTCAAATGGCCAGTACACCACGGGGAAATGTTGGGTGGGGACAGTACTAAATACATAGGGACAGTAGGTGCCACATTTACACTTCATTTGGAGGACGAGATGTCCCCCACTAGGAAAAATGAAGGTATACCTAATGAGGGGTCAAGAGATGCACAGAGAATAGATGGGGCTAGAAAAAAGGAAGGTATTTTGCAAAAACCAAGTACCAACATTAAAAATGAGACAAGAAGGTTACCTTACACACCAGAAAGTCCTCCAACAGGATGCTGGAGGTTCATGCACCCAGGAGCAGAGGAGAATAGTGTAGGCAAGAGGGTCACAGTGCAGGAAGATGGACGGGTAGACCAAAGAGCGACTTGGGAAAAGGAGGAAGGGCCCTTGAGGCAGTTAAGTGCCCTCACTGGGCCACAAAATGATTGAACAAGACGGACTAGAGGACACAGTCTCCACAGATAACAGCTTAGGTGAAGAAGATCTGCATTTAGAAAAATCCTACAAAGGATCAGAGGGGGCATTAGATGACATCACTGAACATGTTAAAATAATGTCCCTTCTTGAGGACCATAAAAGGGAATAGTCACAGTATGCCTGTGAGGGAGAAGGAAACAATAAGACAGGACAGACTTTACAAAAGAAGCCAAGAGAATTACAGAGATTAGTATTTGATGGGGCGAGTGCACGCCCATATAAGAGAAAGGGAATATTGGATATGGCAGGAAAAATGACACTGAGGAAAAACATGGCACATGTATTCTCTGTATGCCCTGGCAATAATTTGACGCCCAATGAAATAGTAGCTCAGTATGAAAATAGTTGGTATAATGTTGTCCCTTTTACTGATAACCTAGCAGGTTGGACAGAAGGATTGGCATCACAGATGACACCATGGCCACAAGAGGGTTCTTTTGAACCCCGAGACATGGCTCATGCAGAAATGTGCATTTTTCAGGGCACAGGGGATCCTTACTGGGATTATCCCTGTATGCAGAAAAGTCTTAGAGTGTGGCAGAGATGTGCTTGTAAGTATGACTCTTGTTACCCTACTGGCAATAGGACTACAGTCCTGTCACAACTGCCCTTGATATTCAAGGGCCCAGGGGTGCCTCAGTATATACCATGGCCCCAGATGGCCAAAGAAAATCTTAAAAAACAGTTGCCACAACTTGCTGAGGGTGCTGGGAAATGGATAGCAGCTTTGGAAAAACATACCGCAGGGATTACTCTTGCAATAGGGGACATTAAGAGTTTACTAAGTTCCCTTATAAGAGATGAGACAGACCTACTGTTCACAAAGGCAGGAGTAAAGGATGTGACATTGACCAACCCAAAATGTTATGGGGCACCCTTTAATAGAGTAAGGGGAATTGTTTGGAAACAACTGAGGAAAATGTATCCAGACAGGCCAGACATTGGGTCCCTTATGGCACAAACAATGCAGCCAAATGAGGACCCAGCCCAATTCCTTAGCAGAATGAAGGACAAATTGACATAGGAAGTGGGGGAGAGTTGGGATGTAACTGGACAGAATACAATACTATTTTACAATATAGTGAAAAAGGGTCTGCCAGCTGAAGTGCAGGATAAATTAGATAATATAGTGGCCTTAGAGGCCAAACCATGGACAGAGATACAAGCACACATAATGCATTTTGTAAGAAAAGACAAGAAAAGAAAAAGAGCGAGAAAGATAAAATAGAGAAAGCAGCAGCTAAATTGGTCCGGCAGAAACTGGCTAAGAAAACAGAGGAAGGAATTGCCACTGCCACCACGCGGTTAGCTGCAGTGTCACTGGGAGTGCCCAGAGGAAGATGGAATGGAAGAGGAGGACGAGGAAGGTTTGGGGGAAATAGAGTAAACACATTCCAGAGTGGACAGACATGCCACTATTGCAAGATGACAGGACATTTCATTAGAGACTTTAGGTTTAAAAAGGAAGATGAACTTAGCAACCAGACAAGGGCAAATATGGCCAACAAATGGCACCGCCTGGTGGCATTGTAGCACAACCTGCCACGAGTCCCCAAGTGATATATCTCCCACAGCCCCAAATGCAACTGCAGCCTCAACCACAGATACAGCCTCAGCAGTTACATCAATCAGTGCCCCAAATACAGTATGGGCCACAGCAGAGAGTGCAGCCCACCTTGCAGCACCAGAACTTACAAGAAGGGGTAACTGTCAGGGGAGGAAACCCATTCCAGCAAAACTACATGGGAGGATATGCCCAATGAAGGTGCCCAAGTAGAAGTCTCATGTGTCCAGTCTTATCGGTAACCCACAGGCCAGATGAGGAACCCACTGTGATGGTAGCCATAAATGACAAGGAGTACACCTTTCTTATCAACACTGGGGCCATCAGGTCCTGTATCCGTGAGAGGGGACTGCCTTTGTCAAATTTATTAAAGGCCACACAGAGGTTCTCCGGGGCTGTAATGAGGGTTCCATTCACTAAACCTGTGGAGAAGGAAATAGTGGGGAGGTATGTTGATGGATGTTTCTTATTCTCCCCAAATGCACCAGATAATCTGCTAGGACGTGATCTCATAGCAAAATTGACTATTCACTTTGAAGAGGATGGTACTATGATCTGTTCAACAACTTGAGTATTCAGTACACGCATCATGACAATGGTTACACATCCCCCAGATGGTAACCAAGTTAGAGCCAGACCTGTAGACATTTTAGCCTTTACTAGAGCAGTGTACACCATCAAAGTAGAAACACCGGAACTGACAGGGAAGCTAGTTGAAATACCCAAGAGCTTTCTCTTTAGACGACAGGGCCACTATTTTGAAATATTAGACAAAGACCTCATTCTGGAAATAGAGGCTCTAAAAGTGTCCCCCACCTATGGGACACTGATGGCAAGTGACCACACTGGTGCAATGGGGGCATGTGTCATCTTTTATGATCCCAACATGCAGGTGGGCGACATATCAGATGACCATTTGTTTGCTGATGACCTTAGAAGGACAGAGATTATTTTTTAAAACAGTGTACCTCTACGCACCACACTGGAGACAAGGCCTGTGATACCAACAAATGTCTCCAGTCCTTTCAAAGATAATGATCTTGCGCAGGTACCCTACCAACTTGTGGACAAAAGGCCCTTATGATGTAGGCCTCGTCCGCACAGCAGTATCATTCAGAATAATTTTGAAGAAGGAGCAATACTGCCAAGAGTGAGACAATACCCTCTATCCAAAGAAGCAAAGGATAGCATTGCACCTGTTATACAGGCATTGGTGGAGCAGGGAGTCATATACCCAGGTGTATCCCCCTGCAACACCCCAATTTACCCTGTAAGGAAGGCCAAGGGACATTTATGGCGCATGATTCAAGACCTGCGCCCCCTTAATGACATAGTGATACCAGAATTCCCTGTAGTACCTGACCCTTCCATCATCCTACATACCCCAAGATGCTAAATACTTTTCAGTCATAGACTTGAAGAGTGCATTTTTTAGCATTTCCCTGCACCAAGACAGTCACTATTTGACTGCATTTTCCTATTGCGGTTCACAGTACCTTCATTCCCGATTACCTCAAGGATACTCTGAGTCCCTAAGTGTCTTTAACAGGACGGTCAAGAATGACCTCACCAATTTTCAATGTGACAGCACAGTGTTGCACTATGTCGATGACCTACTGATCTGTAGTCCAGCAGAGGAGCAGTGTAGAAAGGACACTGTGTCCCTGTTGGGCACCCTTGCTCAAAGAGGTTACAAGGTGGATAGGGACAAATTACAGTATTGCCAGGAAGAAGTTTAATACTTGGGGCAACTACTGTCAGCAACAGGCAGCCGAATTATGCCCGGGAGAGCAGAATCCATTTGGCAGATGACAGAGCCTGAGACTGTGAAAGGAATGCAGAAGTACCTAGGCTTATGCAAATATGTCAGGCAATGGGTTTTTGACTACAGTACTTTAATATCCCCACTGCTTGCATCTATCAAACAGGCGAAAACATAGAAAGACAGGATAACATGGACTACAGAGATGGAACAAACCTTCAGTAAGCTAAAAACAGAGATAACAAATGCACCAGTGTTAGGAACGCCAGACTACAATAAAGAGTTTTTTCTTTTTTGCCACTGTAATGGCCAGGTGATAATGGCTGTCCTCACCCAAAAGTATCCTTTAGGCCACAAACCAGTTGCCTATTTTAGTGGCCTACTTGATTCTGTCATGAAAATCCATTACCCTTGCGAACAAGCACTAGCCACAGCAGCCTTTGCAGTAGAGAAAAGTGCCCCCATTGCCATGGGTGCACCTCTAACACTGTATGCTGAACATGCTGTGTTTGCAATAATTCATAAAGCTAAAACAACACTAACAACACAGAGATTATCAGGCTACGAGATAATATTATCATTACCATCCTTGAAGGTGGTTAAATGCCACATAGTCAATCCTGCTACCTTCTTTGCACACCCCATTTCAGACACTGACGATGATGCCCATGATTGTGCCACATATACTCCAGATGAGTGTAGCCAAGCAACAGAAGACCCCATTCCAGGCAGTGTTGTATATTTTGTGGATGGGTCTTCCACAATAGATCAGGACACAGGGGTAAGACATACAGGTGCTTCAGTGGTCAGAGCGATACAGCACAATTCTTCAGACATACTGCAGATAACCGAACACATAACTTTGCCATCTCAATATTCAGCCCAGGCTGCTGAATTAGTAGCTTTAGTGGCAACCCTCAAACAAGGGAAGGAGAAACATAACAGTATACTCTGATTCAGCCTATGTCACTACAACAGTGCATTCCAGCATTATGCAGTGGAACAGACATGGATTTCTCAAGTCTGATGGAAACCCTGTCATGCACCGCCGCCTTTTAGAGGACTTGATACAAGCTTTAACACTGCCACATGCAGTTGCAGTAGTGAAATGTGCAGCCCACACTAATGCTCAGGATTTTGTGTCCCGTGGAAATGCCCTGGCTGATTGGGCCGCCAAAGATGCAGCAATACGCCGTCTTAGTGACACACATACCATAGTTTTGTTAGCTAGTGAAACATTGACACCTTCAGACCCTTTGAATGCATCCAGACATTACACAGAGACAGCCTATCTGCACATAAGAGAGATACAAGAAAATGCCCCAGAGCATGAGTAACAGTTGTGGGAAGCCAGAGGATGCACACAGACAGGAATAGATTTAATATACAGACAAATGTCAACAGGGAATCCTGTCATGCCCCGAGCATTGCTACTGATAGCTCTAAACCGGCTACATCTTCCTTCACATACTGCTAGAGACAATATGTCCCTCCAAATACGTCAGGATTGGTTTGTCCCTAACTTACATGAGATGATTACAATGTACATACACACCTGCACAGTGTGGCAGCAGTATTCACCAAGTCCCATCTTTAAGGTAATAGCTTCCACAATGCCTCGCCCACAAAGTCCCTTTAAGGAACTGCACATTGATTACATTGATATGATTGACAGATGCAATCATTATCGCTATCTTATAGTTGTGGTCTGCCCATTCTCAAGGTGGATTGAAGCAGGACCTTGTGTTCACCTGTGATGCCAAGTCTGCTGCTAATTTTCTGATCCGTGAGATAAGACTGTGGTGGGGTGTCCCTGAGGGGCTCAGATCCGACAATGGCACCCACTTCGTCAATAATATCTTTTCTCACCTCACCACCTTGTTAGGAATAACACACAAATTGTCCTCAGTTTATCATCCGCAAAGCAATGGAATTGTGGAGCGCCTTAATGGCCTCCTCAAGAACAAAATAAGTAAACTATGTGTGACATTGAAAAATAAATAGTTGTACTGTCTCCCATTAGCACTCTTTGCTCTGAGTAATACCCCAGGATCAGATCACCATTTGACTCCTCGTCAAATAGTGACAGGTAGAACAATGAGCACATTTGTGCCATCAACTAGACATGAGTTGGAGACTGAGAGTGCACCTGAAGTTGTACAAACTGAAATGAATGAATACATGTGTGAGCTAACCAAAGTTGCAAAGTTCATCTCTAAACAGGTTACACGTGAAGCCAATAAGCGCGCCCACGCATCTCCTGTAAAGGATCAACAAACACCATTACCTTTGGGAACTTTAGTATATATTCACAATTTTGTAAGGAAGTAGAAGGACTGCAAATTCAGTGGACCCTTCCCAGTGACAGACAGCACGACTACAGCAGTGAAAGTCCAAGGCCACAAGCCATGGTACCACCTCCAGGACATCCACCTGGCCCCGACCATGCCATCCATCCCTTTGGACACCGAGCAGGAAAAAGAAGGGGGAGAACAGGAGAAGCAACCGGAGTAAAGCTTCCCTCTAAAGCTCCAATATTAGACAATTCTTCTTTCCAGTTGTGTATTTTATGTTTGTTTTTCCTCCTCGGTGCACTGATATTGATGTTTTTAGCCCTTGGATATTTTTATTTTTTTGATCCTATATCAATTATTACACGCATGCGTAGAACTGTTGATAATGATATTGACCATCACCCTCTCCATACTGCTTTGTTTGATAATATATGGTATCAGCACATGCATAATATAGGCACATCCATGTCCAACACCAGTTGTTATGTATGCTCTCTCATCCCCCATGCTGCTGGAGTAGATAGATTGCATCTCCCTAAAGAGGTATCCCCAAACATCACACATTGTCTCCTGCACCTATTGTTATGCAGAATGAGAGCACAGCTACAACCAACTCATGTTAGTCCTGTTACTGCACTAGTAAACACAACTAGATTTGAAACCACCCCAGAAGTCCTACAAGTCCTGACAGAAAAAGAAGAGATAATGGAAGAGATATCAAAAATGAAGAAAGCAGGGGAAAAAAGGTCTCACCCAGATTGGGAAAAAGGGGTATTAAGTCGAGGTATTTTTGGAAGGTCTTACCCATCATCTGAATGTAGTAATTATTTAGCTAAACCCCTGATTGTGCAGGAAGGCCAGTTCTTAGTATCAAAGGATCAGTATTTGCCCATGATAAATGGCATACCGAGGCCAAGTTCATATGTAGAGCAATATCATTATGGAATAGCACCGATACACAAGGCCCGCTGAGTTTTAATAAGATGATAGGCCAATGTCAGGAAATTTGGGATGCGAACATACAGAGATATACATGGACAGGAACTACCATACACTCTAGAATAGCAATGAAATTAACACAGTTTTCTCTTTGTTTCAGAGGGAATGGGACAGTGAAGGTGGGGAGTAGCCTCAACTGCAACATCACCACCTACAACGCTGAAATGCAGGTCGGCACCTCCAGCCTGATGGATTACTACTGGATGTGTGGGGCCCGATTCCACATACAACTACCCCCGAACTGGAATGGCCTCTGCTCCCTAGTGAATTTGCACACACCCTCCCTGGTTATGCAAGGTGTGGACATCTCTCAGTTACATCAGTTACATGACCATCCCATGAGCCGTCCAACAACCTTGTTTCACCCTTACTGGACAAAAAGAGCTGCTGAGTATTTTGGTACTGCAGTGTGGAAAGACGTTCCACAGGAACATAGACTATTTAATAATGCTCAAATCTTTTTTGTAGCATCCTACCATTTATTTAGGCGAAAGCAACTGCACGCTGGCTGCAGATCACGCGCTTTGAATTGATGAAGACCATAAATGCAACCGTAGATGGGTTCAATGCTATTAAGGAAGAACTTTGAGCCCTTAGGCTGATGGTAATGCAACACAGATATGTACTTGATTTAATGACGGCCATGGAAGGAGGGTTGGGTAAGAAGATTGGATTGGCCTGCTGTACTTATGTGCCGGCCAATGATGCGGACAATGGGACATTAACTCAAGCCATTCAGACATTGCATGATCTACAAAAGAAAATGATTGATGAGGTGGGTGCCCCTGATGGGTGGTTCGAGGGCTGGTTCAAATGGGTGCTGTCCTTGATGTCAGGTTTGTTCAAGGCCTTGTTGCCTTTGATCGTGTTGTTGCTCTTGATGTGTCTTATTTTTCAGGTAATAATAGCATGTTGCAAAAGGATGACAGGTAAATTGGGAGGGACCGAGTAGTGGGTATGTGGTGATTCCCCTAGTTTCAATAGTAGATGGGAAGGTAGGAAAAGTAGTTGAATAATCAACTAGAGAGGGGAATGATGTAAGAAGAATAGGAACACATCATATACATCACATACATCCAAACATAAGTTCCGAAACCCCAATACAAACATTTTAGGCTAGAGATAGTTGTAAACCAATGTAAGTAGTGAAAGGCTTAATACATGACATGCTAAAAAAGACAGACTGTGGGTTCAATAGAAAAGGCAGGTCATATTTAGGACAAACAAACACTTATTACTTAGGAAACGTATACACATGCTGCATAGCTGTGCTGAAACACACAAGAGGCCCAAGCCACATTAGAATGAGAGTTTTTCTTTGGAGCTGCACCAACTGTTGCTTTCAAAATCTTCACTTAGCACATACAGGGTGGAACAAAAGGGTGCATCCTGCCTAGGCACAAGGGTCCTAAAAACCACAAGTTATTCATATCTTGGTGAGGGGAACTGTGTAAGGGTCGGATAAGCATTTGCACAAGGCAGGGCTACCGTGAGCATCATGTAACATATAATCACTTGTTGTGCAGAAAGATAGAGATGTTTAATGACGTCAATGTTACTTACCTACCCATGAGGCGACCAATAATCGTGCATGTGCTCTTTTCGAGAGATACCTCTCCCCTATTATCTTATCTGTACTGCTTGTTCTTGCTTACGTCAATGCTGAACTTGTGACCATAGTTTTTTGTGGTATTTACAGTATAAATACCACTGCTTGTGAACTAGAACTTGGAACTTCAGTCATGGCCTCTATGTTGAGCCTGCCTGTCGTTCCCAGCTGAAAATCGTTTAAACCTATATTATTTTGTCAAATTGATCTGTCTTATTTTATTAACAGATTTCCTTCTAACATGGGCGGTACATTGTCTTCCGCCTGGCTGTTGGCGGTTACAGACGCAGTGCTTGCTGCTATCACTGTGGTGGTCAGTGTGTTAAAATGGCTGTATGTGTTGGTGGTTTCTGCCGTGGTCATAATTCTGTTTTTTGTTTTACCGCCGGCCTGTAGGCGGTATTACCTCCGCTTTATCACCGACCGCCAGGGTTGTAATGAGGACTTTTATATCACTTTTCAGTGATATCTCTACATTTATTTATTGCATCTTTTGTTTTGACCTGCATTTATCCAGATAAATATGATATATTTTTCTAAACACTGTGTGGTGTATTTTTGTGGTGCTATATGGTGGTATTGTATGATTTATTGCACAAATACTTTACACATTGCCTTCTACGTTAAGCCTGACTGCTCAGTGCCAAGCTACCAGAGGGTGGGCACAGAATAATTTGGACTGTGCGTGACTTACCCTGACTAGAGTGATGGTACTTGCTTGGACAGGGGGTAACCTGACTGCCAACCAAAGACCCCATTTCTAACAGAGAGGATACCAGTGACTGCCAGCCCTCCTCAAGATGAAGGCTCTAGTGAGGACAACACATCTCTATGTCTGGACACTGACGACCTACCTGGCCCATCTGGGACACCTGGTCAGAACACATGTCACAGAACACTATCTACCACCAATGGTATGCTGTGCAGCATCTGTCATTGTCATTACTGGGAATCATGTCAAGCCACTGTATGCATCTGATAAAGAAATACCCAAACTCATGTTCAGTATTTAACTCTGGGTCTCACTTCATCCACAGGTACCCCTGCCAGTGCCAACATGAAGAGGATACCAGGGACTGCCAGCCCTCCTCAGGATGAAGGCCCTAGTGAGGACAACACATCTCGATATCTGGACACTGATGACCTACCTGACCCATCTGGGACAAAGGGTCAGTCTACGATCCCTGCCTCACCCTGCCCACATCAATCCGCCCCGGCCTGTGGCATCAACATCACAGCCAACCCTTCATCCCCACCCTGTGTCCCAAGGACTGGTCAAACTACTGTGTGCACCACAGTACAGGGACCCGAGTCGCCCCTCACATCCCAGACAATGAAGGTCCTGCAGACACTGGGAGTGGGCACACCTTGACAGGGGCACAGGCACCTGGGGGCACATGCCGTGGGAGGAAAGTGGTGGGCCAGAGGATAGGGCCCCCAAGGGACTCCACTGACCAGGAAACCATCTCCCAAGTCCTGGGAGCATACCAAAGTTCCCAGGACAGGATGGGCCAGATCATCACCATGTTGGGGAAAACCAAAAGCTGGAGAGGGAATACCACCACAAGGTCATGCAGCAGTGTCAGGCACACAATGACACCATGGCCTCCATTGCAGGGTTGCTGAGGGACATCGACACCACCCTACATGCTTCCCCCGCCCACCAGCAGGTCCCTTCCGCTAGCAATCTAACATCTGAGCCATCTACATCAGCAGCAGCTAGTGGAATGGAGGCACTGCCAGAAAAACCACAGGCCTCAGACGCCCCTCCCTCTGTAGCTGAAGAACCCCTTGCAAACGTGGACATCTACCCAGGTACCTGGCTGGAGCAGATGCCAAGACCAAACCCACTGCCAGGAAGTGAACCTCTCCTGATTTGTCTCCCTTGTGTGCCACTGAGACACCCTGTTGGCTGTTCAATGATATCACTCCATTTTCCAAAGGCACATGGACACTGGATCTGTGCAACCAACTGCTGTACCACCTACTCTGATGAACCCATCTACCATGAAATCACTCATCACATGTTGGACAATGTATGAACCTTTGTTTTGCCTAACAATTTCATGCTATGCACAATAAACACCATTGAACTTAGCTACTGTATATGTATCTTTATTAAAACATCACCAAATGTCATGACAGCTATTTGTGATCTGGTAATGCCCCCCTGCATCCAACAGGCAGTGTAATGGACAGCAGAGTGAGGCATCCTCAGCAGGAGACGCTCTACAACAGATATGTCCCAGGACATATGTCAGAGTGTTAGAAATCCAGGGCCACACAAGGGTGTAATCGGTATTCCAACCTCAAAAATATCATGACAGAAAGTACCATCAGGATGGACGTCATGATGCCACACAAACAACATATGCAGGTCATAGATGTCATGCTCACCCCAGGATACCTCCTAGGCAGGGGCATCTAGATATTACCTATACATCACCAGTCACAGATTATACATACAAATATCCTTACCTGCCAAAAGTCATGTTCAATAAACTTTTCAGCTATCACTTACCAATAGGTAATGACTATGAATACCTCAAGCCATAGGTAGCAGAGGCACTGAGTAAGATACCACAGTCAGGTGGTGGAATGACATGAGAACAGGAGTATGCAGCAAACATAGCTCAATACTGGTCAGGCCATTTGAGATGTGAATGTAGGAAACTGCAGCGAGAACACTTGCTAGAGCTGATTAACTTTTACTGTACACCTTACATTCTATCAGTCAGCTCCCACAAGTCACACATTGAATAAGACCACATTACACCCCCACTGATGATTCAAATCAGGAGGACTATTGTCACCAATGATTGTGGACATATAAGACCTGCAAACCACTCTCAATATAACTGTATGTCACTGGAAGTGCTGATTGATGAGCTCAATTCTAGAGTCAGCTGCACCTTCCTCCTCTGCCGCCTCATCACTTGCCATTTCAGCATTACCAGCCACTGGTCCAGCTGCCTCACTCTCATCAGCTAGCAATGGTATCTGACGTCTCAGGGCTAGATTGTGAAGCATGCAACAAGCAATATTATCTGGCATACCTTTTGGGGCAAGTAGAGTAGGGCACCTCCAGATAGATCCAGACACCTGAATCTGGTATTCAAGAGGCCAAATGCTCTTTCAATTACACACCTCGTCCTCCTGTGGGCCTCACTGAAGCGGAGTTCCTCTTCCGTGGCAGGGTAATTCACTGGTGTCAACAGCCAAAGAATATTAGGATAGCCTTGTAGTCACCTGTGTGCACAAATGTAGGACCAGTGAACTAACAGGTGCAGAGACAGGGAAGATTGTGATGACAGGTGCCAAAACAGTGAAACACCTTTATATGCATGCACACCAAGGAACCAGGCCCTCTCTGTGTGTAGTCATGCCATCATGTCTGGGACATTGCTGTTCCTCTAAATGTAGGAGTCATGCACAGATCCTGGAAACTTGGCTGTGACTTGTGAGATGTACTGGTCTGCCAGACACATCATCTGAACATTTATGGAGTGGTAGTTCTTCCTGTTCCTATACACCTGTTCATTGGCACTGGGAGGGAGCAGTGCTATATAGGGGCCATCAATGGCCCCTACCACATGAGGAATTTGTCCCAGATCATAAAGGTCTGCCTTCATATAGGCCAAGTCCACACCTTGGGGGGACCTTATGTAGCTGTCCTGGGGCTTTAACAAAGCACACAGTACATCCTTCAACACCAGACTGAACATGGGTTGAGACATCCCTGCTGTTAAGCCCATGGATTCTGAAAGGAGCCTGTGGTAAGAAAGTGTAGCACTGACAGGACTTGTACTATGGGAGGGATGCAATAGGGATTGTGTATGACTGCAACAGATCTGGCTTCAACTGTGTACATAGATCCATGATGGTCTGATGATTCAGACAATACGTCTGGATGACATGCCTGTCCTCCATGGTTGCAAGGTCAACTAGTGGACAGTACACTGGTGGTTGTCTCATTCTTCTCAAGGCAGGATATCGAAGTTGAGAAGAGAGAATGTACATTGAGTAAAGCATTTGACACATGTAAGCAGAACATGTTAAAATAGCCCACACCTAACACTGTAGGACATGCGTAGCACTGCTGATATATGCTATTATGGCCATGCTGAAGCGCCTTGGACATCATCTATGCAGCACATTGCCATACATGTAAGTCATATAGGAAAAATGTCAGATGTGCAATGTTCCAAATGTGGCTGACTGAGCTGCTGTGTACTGTCTCTGGGATCCACCATGCAATGTCCTGCAGGTGATAGAGCCCCAGCCTTCACCCCAGAAAAGCTGGAGAAGCTTGTGGAAGAGGTCCTACCCCTGTATGAACAGGTATATGGGGCACCAGAGGAGCTGGTGAGTCCAATTCCATAGTTATGTGTGATAGGGGTTGCTTGTGACAGTGACTAATGCAAGTGTACCACTGAGGGAGCATATGCATGCAGATGGCAGAACGTGAAGGCATATGAGCAGAGAGGATGGTTATGTGTGGGCACTTGGTGAGTAAGATGTGTATTGGCCACTGCTGTTGGTATGGTGTCAGGGTACATGACTTTCTCCTTCTGTCTGTGTCATCCATGCAGGTGAACATCCATCAGAAGAAAGGGATCTGGCATTCCATCACCAAGCAAGTTCGGACCATGGGGGTTCACAGCCAGCACCAATTGTTGCAAGTGGTGGGAGGACCTGAGATGATGGGCCAGGAAGACCACAGAGGCCCAGCTAGGAATGTCCTCCCAATGAGGGAGGGCTGCCCGTCAAAGACTGACCCCCCTAATGGCCCGCATTTTGGTGGTGGCCTATCCTAAGGTGGGTGGGTATTTGAGGGCATCACAGCAGCCACAAATAGATGAGTACTGACTGTATCCTGGGACTTGGCTCTGGTTGTATGGTGTTAGCTGCCTCACTGTAGCTTATGTGACAATGTTGTCAGTGCAACATGTATGTAGACTAGTGGACATGGGTAGTATCCACCCGGCCTGAGTTTTAGTTGTAGATGTGTTTTCATGGTTTGCTATAAGTGGATATACACCTCCTATATCAAGACATCTCCATGTCTGCATGTAGAGATGGTCAAATGACAATGGCACATGTGTGACTCCATCCTGATTTTTCTCTGAATGTGAGCCTGTATTTTACCCTACCCATCGCATATGACCTGGTCCATCTATCAGCATTTGTGTATTAGGGGCTCTAAGGTGTCAGTCCACTCCCAACTGTATTGGTCATCTGTATTTGCAACTGGGTGACTCTAGTTTTTTCACAGGGACTATAGACATCAAGCACTGGTACTGGTATTGACTCCATGTGTGGCAGCCATTACATTTCTACCACTGATATGGGCTGTATGGGACTGGACTTACGGCTTGGTAGTTTTATCCCCATGTGATGTTCATCTTCTATCTATGGGGTATGTGAAGGTTGCAACAGTAGGATACATTGAATTAAGTGTTTGCTTTGGTATACTTGCAATCATCATGCATTTCAATGTGCTAGACATGTGGGGATGTAACCTTGAACCCAATGTGATAGTACTAGAGTTGGCAAGTGCCTAGGCAGACCTCATCATTGACAATATATAATGTAAATGACTTGTATGCCAATAACCTAGCAATTACAGTGCAACAGAGCTAAGTTGCAGCCTACATCATGTCTCAAAGGTTACTTGGGGGGCACATCTGATGGGGTGGAACAATGACTGATACCTTTGACCAAGCTGAAGTGGGTGAATTGGACAGGATTCAGTATTGTACGACTTATGAGATGTTGAGGTGAAATATTTGTTGTGCCTTCTTTTATGAAGCAGCCCTATGTAGTAGTGGGGTCTGTTGTCAGTGCTATGGCAATTGTGTTGGTCCATTTGTGCATAATACTTACATGTCTTTTCCGTCGGACATGTGTTGTCAGGACTTAGGCACAGGTATTCAAATGTCAGGAATGGTGTGAGTGATGGTGGTGCCATCATGTTGTGAAATCCAACTAGTGATACTGCATGTCTGGTAGAATTTTATGTGGACCATGATGCCATATGTGTGTTCCTGAAGTTCATCAGTTGTGACACTGCACTCAATGACTGAGTATGAATGTGTAATGTGTGCAATCTGTGCCATTGTAGATGCACTTAGTTGTATGAATAGTGGTGGTATAAATGGGTTTGGTGTCTGCAGATCTTAATTTGTGACTGGGTCTGACCTATCACATGCGTGTGCCACAGATTTGTACTCTACACATCAGATGTCACCTGCATGGGTGTCCAACTTGTAGTGGTTACATCAGTTATCAGTTGACTATTGGATTTTCAATACAGAGTGTCATGTCAGCCATGTTATGTGACAGGCATGTGCTGTGTGGTATGTGAGTGGAGTAATCTTCACTATCATACAACGTTACAAAGGACATAGAGTGATCAGGAGTAGTAACTGTACAAGCCTGATCTGTTTTGTTCAGTCACCTGCATTTCCAATAGGTGATAGGAATATGGAGAGGTATGATGATGATTCAGTTAGTCATTTTTACTTCAGCCAGGTCATGATGTGCATACAAACATGGATTGGTGGTGATAATGTGGATGACTCCAGGCATGCTGACTTACCTGGATTTAGATGTGGGTGTGAGGGTTGGCATACAGGGGTTGGTTGTAGTAACATGTTGTGACATGATGTAGGATATGTGTATTGGCACCAGAGATAGCCTAGCCAGGATGAGTATTCCTACAGATGTGCATGTTTAAATGTGTGTATGTGGGGTATATGTGGAAACTCTCTCTCCCTCTCTCACCCTCTCACTCTTTCTCTTTTCCTCCCTCTCTCTTTCTATTTGTGTGCATTAGCATCAGAAAGTGAAGAAGATGGGGCACAGGTGGGTGGGAATCCTGCAGGCCAGGGGACCCGGAGTGCTGCTACCAGCGACAGCGATGGACATAATGGCACATAGGGTGAGGGGAATGCCACAGGGAAGACCGGATCTTCAACATCATCATCGGAATCCTCCTCCAGTGGACACTCCCTGGTGGTGGCGGACCCTTCTGGGACCAACCCAGCACCATCTAAGTCCGCTACCCCTCTTACTACAACTGCCCTCCCTGTAGATCCCCACCCAGTTGTCCATGCCTGCTCACCCAAGAGGGTGGGCATCTCCTTTGCCACAGGTACCTCTGCCTTTTCCCCAGTCAGCCCTGCTGCCCTCAGTGTGGAGGCTATTGACCTTCTGAGGACGATCTCTGTGTCAGTCGACCATTGTGAATGCCATCCAGGGACTGGCAGCTCAAGTCCAGTAGAGTAATGGATTCCTGGAGGGCATTCACTGTGCACTGGCTGCCTACAGGGATCCTTTTAGGCTCTGGACTCCACAATGATAGCAGCCAGTCACCCTTTGTCTACCGCCCCCCCTCCTCCCACCTCTTCCCAATCCCAAACCCCTCTTCCCAATCCCAGCCAAAGCACAGAGACAGACAAGCATGCACCCACCTCAACATCCAAGGCTACAGCTGACAAACACAAGCATCACAAATCCACCACGGGCATGCACACAGACAACACCCACCTGCAGGCACATCAACATCCACTACCTGCACAGACTTCCCCATCACCCCCATCTTCACAGACACTACACCAGACACACCTGCAGACACCCCACCAACATTCTCGGCTACAACTACAGCTCCTATCCTACCCACAGTCAGCATAATAGCAGACCCCTAGACATCCACCCCAGTCACCACATCCCCAGCCACCACAACCACCGACACCCCCACATGCAGCACATCATCCATACCTGCAGACACCACCACAACAGACAGTCACCCATCCAGCATGGCATCTTGCAGCACCTCCTCCCCCCTCCTCCCAAGACACATAAACGCCCACACTCACTCACCCAATAGACACCCAGCACCCACAAGCATTCCTCACACACACATCCACCAAGACACCTCCTACAACCACTCCTTCTCCCTCAACTCCCAAACCCTTTTGCCATGACCACCCCTGCATGTCTACAAAGGTGTTCCTCTTGGAGTTTTCCTGCTTCCCTACTCCTCTCCCATCCCGTGATATCCCCAAATGGTCTGGTCCCTCCCCAGCTCCAGCCCTTCCACCTCCAAGTCCTCCCCTGCCCCACCTGCCAGTAGCCATGCCACTCCCCCTGCTAAGAAGTAAACTCCTTCCAAATGTTCCTAGAACCTTCTCTGAAGCTTGCTCTAAGCCCCCCTCCCAAGCCCAAGCCCAAGCACAATGACCCCCCTCCGAAACCGAAGCCCAAACCCCTCCCACCTTTCCCCACTCAATACCAGAGGTGCCTGCCTTGCCCATTGATGCCCCTACCCTGTGGAGGTCATATAGCAGTCAGGAGTCATGTAGGGGCACACAGAAGTGACATCCATGCATTTTGCACTTAGCAAATTGAACTTGTATAAGGCCTTTTATCTTGTACATAGTTATTTATTACCATATTTATATATTTAATTAATATCTCTGGACCAACCAATTGTTGGTTCAAATGGTAACCTATTTGTTCTGGCTTTCTTTCCACATGGTTGTTTTGGTCTTGCCTGCTTTGGTTTGTGTGTGAGTGACATGTGTGTGTGTTGGTTGAGCTAGTTGTTGTGTCTGGGCAGCATGTGTGGGTGTGGCCCTGGCATTTGTACCACTGTGATGGCAGTGTATTGTGTGTTCGACGTGTTTGTAACATGCATGTTGATATTTTGTATATTGTTTGTATTGACATGTGCAATGGTGGTGTTGTGTGCCCTTGTGTGGTTGTTGTGTGTGTGTGTGTGTGTGTGTGGTGATGGGTATGTCCGAACCGCTGTGTGGTGTGTTTTTGTGGTATGTTTCATTGTGTAGCTGTATGTTTGTATGTATTGGTTGTCATGTGTTGTTACGTGTTGTTATATGTGTGTAGTGTTAAGTTGAGGTGTGTATTGTCTTTGTTTTATGAGGCCTTTATGTAGTTGCAGTTGTGATGTTCTTGTGTAATTCGGTGGTGTTGTGTACTGTTACGTTCAACTGTGCCGGAGCTGTGTGTCTGAAGGTTGGTGTGTGTATTGCATGTGTTGCCCGTGGTGTGTATAGTATGTGTGTGCATGTGTGTATGTGACTGTGTGTGAATGTGGTTATGGGTGTTAGGTTACATGTGTGTATCACTGTAGGAAAGTACCATCTTGCCTGGCATGTTACCCCCATATTTCACTGTATATATGTTGTTTTAGTCTATGTGTCACTGGGACCCTGCCAGGCAGGGCCCCAGTGCTCATAAGAATGTGCTCTGTATGTGTTCCCTGTGTGATGCCTAACTGTCTCACTGAGGCTCTGCTAACCAGAACCTCAGAGGTTATGCTCTCTCTGCTTTCCAAATTTCTCACTAACAGGCTAGTGACCAAATTTACCAATTCACATTGGCATACTGGTACACCCATATAATTCCCTTGTATATAGTACTGAGGTACCCAGGGTATTGGGGTTCCAGGAGATCCCTATGGGCTGCATAATTTCTTTTGCCACCCATAGGGAGCTCTGACAATTCTTACACAGGCCTGTCAGTGCAGCCTGAGTGAAATAACGTCCACGTTATTTCACAACCATTTACCACTGCACTTAAGTAACTTATAAGTCACCTATATGTCTAACCTTCACCTGGTGAAAGTTGGGTGCAAAGTTACTTAGTGTGTGGACACCCTGGCACTAGCCAAGGTGCCCCCACATCGGTCAGGGCAAATTCCCCGGTCTTTGTGAGTGCGGAACACCATTACACACGTGCACTACACATAGGTCACTACCTATGTGTAGCGTCACAATGGTAACTCCGAACATGGCCATGTAACATGCTCCGGGTCTCTAGCACAGTACCCGGGTACTGCCAAACTGCCTTTCCGGGGTCTCAACTGCAGCTGCTGCTGCCAATCCCTCAGACAGGTTTCTGCCCTCCTGGGGTCCAGGCAACCCTGGCCCAGGAAGGCAGAACAAAGGATTTCCTCTGAGAGAGGGTGTTACACCCTCTCCTTTTGCAAATAGGTGTGAAGGGCTGGGGAGGAGTAGCCTCCCCCAGCCTCTGGAAATGCTTTGATGGGCACAGATGGTGCCCATCTCTGCATAAGCCAGTCTACACCGGTTCAGGGATCCCCCAGCCCTGCTCTGGCACGAAACTGGACAAAGGAAAGGGGAGTGACCACTCCCCTGACCAGTACCTCCCAGGGGAGGTGCCCAGAGCTCCCCCAGTGTGTCCCAGACCTCTGCCATCTTGGAAACAGAGGTGTTGGGGGCACACTGGACTGCTCTGAGTGGCCAGTGCCAGCAGGTGACGTCAGAGGCACCTTCTGATAGGCTCTTACCTCTCTTGGTAGCCAATCCTCCTAACCTGGTAGCCAAAACTCCTTTTCTGGCTATTTAGGGTCTCTGCTTTGGGGAATTCTTCAGATAACGAATGCAAGAGCTCACCAGAGTTCCTCTGCACCTCCCTCTTCACCTTCTACCAGGGATTGACTGCTGACTGCTCCAGGACGCCTGCAAAGCCGCAACAAAGTAGCAAGATGACTACCAGCAACATTGTAGCGCCTAATCCTGCCGGCTTTCTCAACTGTTTCCTGGTGGTGCATGCTCTGGGGGTAGCCTGCCTTCACCCTTTACCAGAAGCTCTGAAGAAATCTCCCGTGGGTCGACAGAATCTTACCCCTGCTAACGCAGGCACCAAAAGATTGCAACACTGGTCCTCTGGGTCTCCTCTCATCCTGACGAGCCTGGTCCCTGGAACACAGCAACTCTGTCCAAGTGACTCCCACAGTCCAGTGACTCTTCAGTCCAAGTTTGGTGGAGGTAAGTCCTTGCCTCCCCATGCTAGACTGCAAAGCTGTGTACCACGTGATTTGCTGCTTCTCCGGCTCCTGTGCACTCTTCCAGGATTTCCTTCATGCACAGCCAAGCCTGGGTCCCCAGCACTCCTTCCTGCAGCGCACAACCTTCTGAGTTGTCCTCCGGCGTCGTGGGACTCCCTTTTGTGACTTCACGTGGACTCTGGTTCACTTTTCTTCTAAGTGCCTGTTAGGGTACTTTTGCGGGTGCTGCCTGCTTCTGTGAGGGCTCCCTGAGTTGCTGGGTGCCCCTTCTGTTTTCTCCTCCAAGTGGCAACATCCTGGTCCCTCCTGGGCCACAGCAGCACCCAAACACCTCTACCGCAACTCTTGCAGCTAGCAAGGCTTGTTTGTGGTCTTTCTGTGTGGGAACACCTCTGCAAGCTTCATCATGATGTGGGACATCAGTTTTCCAAAGGAGAAGTCCCTAGTCCTCTTCTTTAGTGCAGAACTCCAAGCTTCTTCCAACAGGTGGCAGCTTCCTTGCATCTTCAGCTGGCATTTCCTGGGCTCCTGCCCACTCTCGACACTGTCGTGACTATTGGACTTGGTCCCCTTGTCTTACAGGTACTCAGGTCCGGAAATCCACTGTTATTACATTGTTGGTGTTTGTTCTTCCTGCAGAATCCCCCTATCACGACTTCTGTGCTCTCTGGGGGTTGTAGGTGTACTTTACTCCTACTTTTCAGGGTCTTGGGGAGGGCTATTTTTATACCCCTCACTGTTTTCTTACAGTCCCAGTGACCCTCTACAAACTCACATAGGTCTGGGGTCCATTTGTGGTTCGCATTCCACTTTTGGAGTATATGGTTTGTGTTGCCCCTATACCTATGTGCTCCTATTGCAATCTAATGTAATTCTACACTGTTTACATTACTTTTCTTGCTATTACTTACCTAATTTTGGTTTGTGTACATATAACTTGTGTATATATCTTATCCTCTTACTGAGGGTACTCACTGAGATACTTTTGGCATATTGTCATAAAAATAAAGTACCTTTATTTTTAGTAACTCTGTGTATTGTGTTTTCTTATGATATTGTGCATATGATATAAGTGGTATAGTAGGAGCTGTACATGTCTCCTAGTTCAGCCTAAGCTGCTTTGCCATAGCTACCTTCTATCAACCTAAGCTGCTAGAAACACCTCTTCTAAACTAATAAGGGATAACTGGACCTGGCACAAGGTGTAAGTACCTCTGGTACCCACTACAAGCCAGGCCAGCCTCCTACAATCACCGTCCCGGATGTGTATTGTGAGCAAATGGGTACTTTGGGGGTTCCCTACAGTGTCAGATAAGTGTGTGTGTATTCACGCTGTTGTCGTTGTTGCCACCACTGGTTCCGAGGTCATTGTCCAAGCAGGAGCAGTGGGAGGACATGCAGTTCAGGTTCCATGGCTGCTCCTGTCACGTACGTGTTCCAGAAGGTGAGTGTTTTCTTTTATAGAGTTGGTTTCTGCCAGGGTTTCTGTGGTGGTGCAACCGCTGTGGAAACCTTGGCGGTGTGCAGCATCATAATCTCTCTGGCGGGAACATGATGTCCGCCGGCCTAAAGGTGCTTACCGCTGTCTGTGGCAGCCTCACCGAACTGGCGGTGCTGGCGGTGGATTGGCTATATTGTGTTGGGAAGACCGCCATGGTCATAATTTGTCATTCTTCGCCGCCGGACTGTTGGTGGTACGACTGCCAACATGGCAGTCCTAAGACCACCAACTCGAAATGACCCCCTCAGTCACATCTGCATTCATCTGCATACTGAATGATCTTCCTAGGCTGGAAGGGTGGAGGGCCTCACATTTACATTTTAAAAGGCCAGTGGCCTTCCCTCACACATAGGACTGATAACCTCCCACAGGGACCCTTACAGGCTGGACTGGGCTGAAAGGGGAACTTGTGCACTTCAAAACCACTCTTTGAAGTCTCTCCCACTTCAAAGGCATTTTTGGGTATATAAACTGGGTCTGTGATCCTACCAACTCAGACATTTCTAGACCTACACCTGCACTCTGACTGAGGAACTGCCTGGGTGCCCAAAGAAGTCATCTGGACTGCTTTGTTGATAAGTAATTCTGCACTGCTTGTTGCCCTGCTGCCCTGCTGTCCTCTGACTCGGCTGGAAGGACTCTGCCTTCCTCCTGGATTGTTCTCCAAGTGCTTGGATTGAGCTTGCCTCCTGTCTCTGATGTCTCAGGGCCAACAAAGACTTCATCTCTTTCAAGAAACTCCTTGTGCATTTAAAATTGACGCCCCACCTGCAGAAATTGACTGAAAGCCTGCATCGCGGCTGAGAAACTGTTGCACAGCCGACCGGAACAACGCAGCACTGAGTTCCTTGACTGGAAATTCGATGCAGCACCCGCTTTGCGATGGAAAATTTGATGCATTGCCTATTGGATCAATGCAGCGCCTGCTCCTTCTTCTAGCGCATCAAGGATTTTCAGCGCATAGTCCCTGGGTGTCAAAATATCCCTGCATCGCAGTGAAGAACCAAGACAGTGCTCTGAAAAATGACACAATTCCTTGCAGCATGGAAAGAAACAACGCATTGTCTGTGCCGTACTGGAAAATCGTACGCAATACCTTTTTTTTCCACGCATCGCTTCCTCTGCAGTCTCCGTGCGTCATTATTGTTGATGCTCATGTGTAACAAAGAAACAACTGTTAATTTCTATGAATTGAAACACTTTTAAACCTTTCATAAGTGATATTTCAACTTGCGTTTATTGGATTTGTGTTGTTTTGACCTTATTTTATTCAGATAAATATTATCTATTTTTCTAAACCTGTGTGGTGTATTTCTGTGGAGTTTTCACTGGATTACTGTATGATTTATTGCACAAATACTGTAGGTTGGGCACAGGATCATTTCGACTGTGTTGTGATGTACCCTTAGTAGGAATGTGGGCCCTATTTTGACAAGGGGGTATACTTCTGCCAACTAGAGACCCCATCTCTAACAGCTCCCAAATCAAAGTTATCACTAATTATATGTTAATAAGTTAACCCAATGTTATCTGTCCTATGAGAGAGTTTGGCCTTGCAGTTATGAAAAACAAATGTAAATGTTTTTTCCTAGCAGGACATGTGAAAGTTTGAAAGTACATGTCCAACTTTAAGTACACTATAACAATGGTTCTCAACCTGTGATCGGGGACGCAAGGGGGTCCGCGAAGCCCCCTCAGGGGGTCGTGACTGCTTAGAAAATGAAGTAATATTGACAGATTAGGTCCCCAGCTTTCAGTAATGACTTAGTGGGAGGTCCCCGGATTCCAATAATGTTTCAGTGGGGGTCAATGGGTTCCAGTTTTGATAAAGTGGGGGTCCACAGAAGTTAAAAGGTTGGGAATCACTGCACTATAACCTTAACAAGACAACCCAATCTGCCGACAGGACATGGGTAAACATAAATCAACACATAACAGGTATCACCTGGGACTTATTTTGAGTCAGACCTCCCATTCAAACACCCAGCAGACTCTGGAATGTACTTTTTCTTTTTCAAAGTAAAGTTAATTTTTAGTACAATCATATGACTATTCATTGATTAATTCTAACACACAGGTCCAAAATATCAACTTTCAGATGACCCGTCGGAAAAATTTGTGCTAGACAAGCAAACTTTTCCATATTCTTTACATAAGACAATGAACACAGATCAAGTGCGAAAAAGTAAATCAATAGTGCGGATGACACAGTGTTCGCATGATATAAATAGTAGACTACATTTACAAAACCGGCACACTGTACAATCCCCAATGGTTCTGTATAAAGTTTTGAGTTTAACAGTGAGCCTTTAAAGATTATCCAGCCCCTCCTATTGATTGTAGCTCTTCACCATTTGGGGGTATTTTGTTGACGTTTTAACCCCACATAATTTAAGATTGTCCTCAGAATGTCCCTCTCTCACACCACCATGATGTTGAGGTATCCTATCTTCAATGGGTATCCAAAAAAGATGCAGGACCCGAAACATACTCCGACCGGAGTCTATACACCATGAATTAGTTGACAGGAGCCTTCAGTCTATCTCCACACATAATTGCTTCTCATACCTGGGTCGATGTAACATGAACCAGTGCATAAAATATGCTATTCTTTGTAGGCTATGGGAGTTCTCTGTACTCCTGAGTTCAATCAAACTGCTCACGTCTGGGATGCAACATTCCAGAGCCTGCGGACCGGTGGATGGGAGCACTGTATCAAAATAAGCTCCATGTGACATCTGTTATATATAGAGCATTAGGGCATGGAAGCAGTTGTTAGCAAGACCAATAAATAGATTTAATTAGCTAAGAAAACTAAAGAATTAGGGGGAACGCGCATAGTGGTTGGTAATCTTGTTGCCCGATGGAAAAAACATATTAAGATATATTTAAGAGCCCACAGCACCACCGGAGCTTCACTTTTCGTGACGCTCTGGTGGCGCAATGTACTGCACCATATTTACAAGGTGGCGTTAAGACACATTTTGTGGCCAAATACAGATGCCAAATACAGGCTCTTCACACACAGCCCTTTGTGTGGAAGGGGTGTGCAAAGGTGTTGCTGTGGACATGCCACAGCAACACACATTGCATTTTGAGGCTGCTTCAGATTTACTCGTTTTCGTAAACCTGAGGCAGCGCCAAAATCTAATGCCATCACAGGGGTGGCGTTAGCAAGGCGCAAGTCCTCCGCGTTTTTTGCTTTTTCCATATGTGCTGCATTCTGCAATATACATAGAAATAGCAAAATGCACGAAAGTATTGTTTATGTGAGGGAAGGTGTCCCTTCCTGCACATAAACAATCATTTCAAAATCACGCCTTGGCACTTCGGTGTGTGCTGCTGCAGCACACACAGGAGTGCCAAATCGGACACCTTCCCGCACATAAACAATCAAACCCCTCAATGAAAACATCCTTGCACAACAGTGCAAGGAGGCCTGAGTTGGCGCTAGGCAGCTCAGTTTAGCACCTGTGCGGTGGGAAACGCAGGGCTGCGCCATATTCTAGTAAATATTGCACATCCCTTCATTTCTAAAGTGACGCAGTGCGATGCTGCCAATTTTGGCGCAGCACCGCACTGCACCACTTGTTAGTAAATCTGGCAAAATTGTGTGAAAGCAGAAACCAGAAACACATATATGTTAAATAGAAGTGTACATTTAGCACAATAAAATACCCCACATGGATGTTTATATACTTTATGCCAACTTGTGAAGTGCAAAGCCAGATTTCATTCAGTTCAAAGATAGAATGTGAAAATAAGAAAACATTTAGCTTGCTGGTTCCATTCACCCTGAGCATAATGGTTGTCGCCCAGGGCTTTCATTTAAGAAATCAGTGCGGTCTGGGAATTGTAGTCTTTAGTTGATTCATCGAACACATGCATCCAAGAATAGTTATTTGTAAAGGGAAAGTACGTGACTGGATACACCGTGTTTGGTTTATATGGAGAAATGCGGCATACCAAAGTGTGCCATTTGTTAGTTTTAAGGACACGGAAGAACTAAAATTCAGTGATAAATGTGCATGGTTACAGAAAGATTTTTTAAAAATCAGATCGTCATGCAAGAGAGCACATTATTACTGACTGATGAGCACATAGGTTTCTGTGATTAAATGTAGGTTGACTTGATGTCTTTTCATGTCCAATTTTCTCTCTCTCTCTATTTAATCTTCTGAGATCTCGGCTTTGTGCAGTACTTGTGTCTCTCCCAACTCCTCTGATGCTTTCGATGCTCGTTTTCTGCTTCCGTGCAGGTGCGCTGCTTGAGATTCCACGTCCTACGTTCCCGGCCCCTCTAAAACTTCTGTGAACCAGCCTGTGATTCAGCTAATGACCAAGCTGCGAGGCAGCGACCCAGGCCCAAACTCTGTGGGTCATCGCTGGAAGTACCGCTGCATTTTCCGCCTGACTCTAAAAAAAATTCACCTCGGCAGATTCACTAATTGTTTTACCAATACGTTCCTCCTGCACACTGATTGCCTGATAGCCTCCATCCCCAGATCATGCACCATCCACCCTCCCCCCACCAGCGCACGCACACTCCCCCTCCCATCCCTCCCTCCTTGATAAATGGGTTTCCTTGTGGTGGCTTAGCTCTGGTAAACTTTGGGGGAGCGCGGGAATACGGGAGTTTGGTGGAGGATATCGGAAGGGGGTGGGGGAAGTGGGGTGAGAAGTGTAGGGATGATGGAGATTAGAAGTGAAAATTAAAACTCACCATGTGAGTACTGCGGCAGATTCTCATCTCCACCCATCCTATAAAAAGTAAAAAACAAAAATAAAAAAAGTTTTCTTTGTTTCCAATTATTCCAATCTAAGTAATGTAAATTCCAAATATCAAAAGTATAGGAACCAAAACGAAGAACATAAAGGGAGGAGGGGAGATGGGCTAACCACCACAACATAGCGTCTATAGGCATCTAGAAGAGGTGAGGTGGTGCCAAGCGGAAGAAAAAAACAGCTGTAATTTGAACTTTAGAGACATTTCTTTCATGTATTTAGTCTTACTCCCTTCCAAGCAAGGTAACGGAAGTTAATTGAACTTCACATTGGATGAGCAAGAACAACAATGCCCACGCATAGATCACTTTTATTGAAGTCCAAATCAAAGCCAACAGATACAAAAGATTTATACAGTCTAAGCGAAAGTTAAATACTGCATCGTAGCGAAGAGTAAAACTCAATCGTCACCCCTTTACTTTCTTAAGATGCAAAAAATAACTGTATCACCTTGAAGCGAGGACAAAAAAATCGGTGTCAGCTGTTCAAAGTATGCCTAAAGTAAGTGCGGCATTGACAGTGTATGGTGATGGAAAGAGGCCATCGGACCTCCTACCAAATAGCAGATACATCAGTACTGGATAACAAATGCAACAGGAAGAGAGTATCTCCCACAGTTATTATTGCCAAAAAGCATAACTTAAAAGTGGAAACCCATACATAGGGCACTGAAGTTTGCAACCAAAGTTATACACCTTTTTGCAGCGGCAAAATGGGTGATTATATGGCTTCATAACAGGAACCCCAGACACTAAGGGGCATATTTATACTTTGTTTGCGCTGAATTAGCGTCATCTGTTTGATGCAAATTCAGAGCAAACTTAACTCCATATTTATATTTTGATGCTAGACCCATCTAGCATCAAAATATTGGAGTTAAAGTCATTTTATGGATGCGTGAAACCACCTTGTATCAATGAGTTGCAAGGTAGCCATTCCCATCCAAAAAATGACTCAAAGCCCCTAGTGCCTTATTTATCCTCCCATGCCAAAAAGGTGCACGGTGGGGAGGCGGGCCTAAATAATGGCGCTGAACCCGCTTAGCACCATTATTTAGCACCTGGTTCAGGGCAGGCATTAGGAGACCTGTGGACCCACTTCCGTGGTCAAACTCCATGGCAAGAGCCCACAGGTGCTCACCCCAACCCCCAGGAACACCCTCACCAACATCAGAGGGACACCAGGGGATGGGGGACCCCATCCCAGGTAAGTAGGGTAAGTAAAGGTAAGTATTGAAAAAAAAAATTAAGTGCCTTTGGGGCCCTGAAATGGCCCCCCTACATGGCACTAAGTGCAATGGCCATGCCCAGGAGACCCTTGTTCCCTTTGCTGGCCTTTGGGGTGGTGGGCATGACCTCCTGTCTTTTACAAGACAGGAGTCATGGGTATGGATAGTTTTGAGTCAGGAAATTACGCTAGGCTGGTTAAAGGCATTTTTTTGCCTCTAACCAGCCTAGCATAATTTTTAGTGTAAAACCCCCTTCCCGCATACCGCCACCCCTACCCAGTTAATGTAATTTTCCCATACGCTAGCCCACCCCTTGCACCCGGCTTAAGGGATTCCATAAATTTGGCGCCTGGCTGGTGCTCTGGAATGATGCAAGCCTGCTGTATACTTTTTATTGCTAAACTGCATTTGCACAGTTTTGCGTCAAAGAGTATAAATATGGGCCTAAGTACCAGTAACCATTATGTATGGTGCACAACAATGCAGCACAAGACACTTTTAATAATAGTTTCCGTCACATAAACAACAACATTTCTCTGTCTCAGAAATAGGAAACGCATCAGAACTTTTGAGGGAGAGGATTTTCGAGGCAAAGTTGGAAAACCTGCCATCATGGTCATGAGATATGAACAAAGAAATTGAATCAATTGTTATTGCTGTACAGTTCCACGCTGGCAAAATGGAGGTCCAAGTAGACCTCCTGCCATCTAGTAACCATTACCCTAGGGACTGATACAAAACTTGAAATTCTGAATGACTTGATACACTGGCCTAAAAAAAAAGAAGAGAAATGGAAGGAAATTGTGCATGCGCCCCATTAATAAAAAAAAACTACGAACGCTATTGAAGACAATTAACACATTGATATTGGACCTAAACAGAGCAGTGGCGGGCGTGAAGAACATGTTCATAGATAAGCAGACAATAAGGAAAGAGAAGGAGCTACAACAAAAGATGTTGCCATTAGAGGAAGAAATAGTCGTGGAGCCGAAGCCAACAGAATTATCGTATGTACCAGCCACATCCCCAAAGAGTGGCAGGTCGAGGAGGAACCAGATACGTTAACCAGAGAATCAAAAAGCGTCTTCTTTTAAAACCCTTAAACCCCAGCTTTTATTTTATAAGGAAAAAAAAGAAAAGGTTGAAAAAGCTGAACAAAAACAAAATAAGAAGATGAAAACACCAATATTATGGCAAGAGAAACACCAACAAGCCGCTGTAAAAATGTTCCCTGTTTTAGGGAGACGAAAAAAGCAACCAGCAGTACACTCCACTCAACATGGTCTTGAATAAAAAAAAAAAACATAAATTTCAGAGGAAAGAACTGGAAATTGTAAACGGCACACAGAGGGAGCAAACAGAATCACTTAACTCCCCTATCGGTATCCCGACTTGAGCAGACAACATGCCTCAATTTCCAAGCAACCTCAGTTATTAATAAAGTAGTGAATCAAGCAAATAAATAAAATGGCTCAAGGAAGGTGTATGACCAGAGTGTGAATAATGAACAATTAAAAAAGCACAGTACTCATTTTCAACATAGAGAGGAATTTCAGATGGCAGCGCACCAATTAGATGCATCTATTGTAGAGAAAATAACTTCTCCAGCAAATGTAGTGACATCTAAATCGTTAAACAAATCTCCTCCCCAGAGCTAAGGTCACTGCACACTCCAAACCAGTCTGATCACAAGGAGAACATGATAACATGAGAACATGATATGCAAAAGAAAACATAAACTATTTTTTCCAACCAGTATACAAGTCTAAGGGTTGAATGATATTCTAAACTGTGGTAACATCATAAGTTTATTAAATGCACTTCCACTGTTACAAAACATGGAATTGAAAGATATTGCTGCAATAGCCTTTGTAGCACCAATGCCTGGTTACAAAAAAACAGATCACCAGGGGTAAATTTAGCCAGTGTCATAACGATAAATGATGTGCGCCCCCCGGATGCCTTCAGTCTCTCATATCTAACAGATATGCATTGTTGTCGGCCTGAATATGGGCTCACAGAAGGCTTGGGTGCCATCTGAAGGTTTGGGTCCCCTTTGCGCTGCTCGGGCTACAAGGGCCTGTGTTATGCCCCTGAATTTAGTAGCAGAAGAGACCCTAAAATTAGTTAGCAAACATTAATAGTGTCTCTTAAATTGGGGAATCACAATTTTGCCTCAAGATCCAGCTCAATATTCCAGTTTCTTCAAACAGGAGTTAGCTTCTGTTATAAATTGGGTCTCTTGTTGGCAGAGGTGTGTACCTTGTCCAAGTAGGAACCGCAATCATAGTCAGGGTAAGTCAGTTACACAATCTAAATTAACCTGTGCTTACACTCTGGTAACTTGGCACGGAGCAGGCTGTTTAACCTAAGGGGCAATGTGCTAAGTGTTTGTGCACCACACACACACACACACACACACACACACACACAGTAATGCAATGCAGACACCACAAAAAGATTCTACACAGGCTTAGAAAAATAGAGAATATTTATCTGAGTAACACAAGACCAAATGACAAAAATCCAACCAGTAGATGTTGAGATATGAATTTTTAAGGGTATAACTAAAAATAGTGCCTAGAAGTCACTAGTGGGGGACTGGAGCAAATTCAAAGTTCAAACCAACCGTGATGGAGGGGAGGCTGGCTACAGAACCCACGCAGGGCCCACTGAACAGTACCTTTGAAGGAGCAAAGCGTGGACTTAGACGGCACAATGCATCAGTTCTGATCCTCACAGTCAGATCCCACATCGGCATTGAACTCCATTGCAGTGAATGCAATGCATCATTATTGAGCCAAGCAGAGTGTGGTCATCAGGCTCTGAGTCCGCTGTTGCCTAACAGCCTATGCATTGGTGTTGACTGAGCAATGCTGCAGAATTTATCACGCACTTGAGGGAAAGTGCCTCAGTTTGCAGTAATCAGTTGCAGAACCCACTGCTGAGTCCCAGGACTAGAGGGAGTGCATCTCAGACAAGGGTAGGACAGATGGCAGAGTCCAGTAGCACCAGGAACGTTTGGAGTTTTTGATGTCCCTGAGACTCCTGAAGAGCAGGGGGCAAGCCAGCAAGCACTTGTAGTCACTCTGGGTTTAGGATTTAAAAGTCTGATAATTCTTAACATATATGTGAATCCAAAATGTGAAAAAAATAAATTTTTAGTGTTTTACCCAGAATGCTTTGCACATTGAGGTACAAACATATAGACAGCAGATGGATCTTAACAGGCAATTTCACAGCAAACCTGCATAGCAAAGAGCCAAATGAAACAGCAGAGGAAAAGAACAGCTTTTGGAATAGTTCTGCAAGCCAATGTGCAAGGCAGAGAACAGATAAGGAGAGGGTATACGCTTTTGACATCTATGACTAGTTAGGGATTTTAAACCGTAAATGTCTTCTGAATGACCATCCCCATGCTACCTCTACCTCTTTGCAGAGTTAAGTGGCACTAGATTATACCTGAACAGCAGTAGAATGCTTAATAGAAGACTTTAGAATAACAGCTGTGTTAGATAGCTACCATTCTCTGCAGCATGTTGTCATCAATATTGGGCCAACGAGAAATGACCCCACACCAATGATTTTGAGTTCCTACTCACAAAGACCCTACTAATAGAAGAAAATTGGATATGAATGAAAACCTTTGTTTAGATATACTTACTGTTACACAATGGTCACTAGTCACACAATCTCACAGGAAATTATTCAATGTCCATCAGGAAATAAAAAGGCTTTACGTTAAGAAAGATGTGCAAGTTCACTCAGAAGAGACAAATACTGTAAAAATGAAACTGAACAGATTGATAAGAAGGAACAATAAGTCCAAAATCCTTCTCTGAACAAGATAAAAAAAAGAACTATCCATAGAGCATATAGGGAAAGTGACTCTCTGGAAAAAAAAACAAATGGGGTGAACACAGTTGGATAAATCTCTATTAAAACTGTAAATCCAGTGATGTGTGTACATTTTGGAATGCTGTTAATCAAATATTAACCCTCTGAATGAAGGTGGGATTAAATGAAGTTTCACATACAAAATATCAGTTGTTCATACAAACATTGTACATTAACAGTAATTCTAAAACTTTCCTCATCCCCACTAATGTAGTGATAACTATGATGAAGCTGCATCTTTGGAAAAAACAGAAGTCTATAAAACACTGGTTACCTTCAGAGATCTTGGTGCTTCAGAGCTGATTATCCTTTTAGCATCAATAGTCAAGTCAAACCCAATCCAATGGACAAAAATGCTTATACCTCTACACAACAACATGTTACAAAATATTCTGATTACCTTTAGTTGGCGGGAATGAATATTAGTACCCATCCATAAAAAAGGCCCTTGTTCTTCCCCATCTGCCTACTGATTGATTGCTTTATTGGATATAAAAGGAAGTGTTTGCTCAAGGTACTCTCAATGAATGGGAGAATTCTGCAAATATTAAAGGCCTTATTCCCAAATACCACACAGGTTCCAGAAAGGGTGTGCTAAAGGTGATAATGTATTTGGTATTTCCATGATCATTCAAGGAAAAGTGTTTAACCAAAGATAAGCTCCATTATGTCGCCTTTGTTGATTTGGCATCAATGTTTGGTAGTATACATAAAGGCACATTTTGGGAAAAATGTTATAATGGGGCATCCCATCCTGCTTACTGACAACCATGCTTTTTCTTTATAACCAAAACTGGGTAAACCTTGCTCTTCTCTCCAGAGCCAGTACAGCTGGGGAGAAATTTCACTGACAAAGGTCTCAAACATGGCTGCGTACTTGCACTCCTACTTTTGAATGTATTTTTATCTTGTGTGGATACTGGATACATATCAGTGGATATACACCACAGAATTAAGACAACAAAGTATTGGCATACTTCAGTATGCTGACAATACGTCTCTCTTAGAAAAAATACATACATTCCTGCATTGGGAGATAGGGTCGCAGGCAAAACCACCGAGCACTTTATGAGTAGGGAAACGGCCGCTTTATTGAAACAGGTAGTCAAAAGTTTACATAAACCTGGGCAATGCCGCCTTACAAAACTACTACCTCACTAAATAATCAATATCTAACCAAACTCTACCCCCACCCCTTCTATCCCACCTCCCTGTATTTAATGAAAATGCAAATCTATCTTCCTTACCAACTTTGGTCTATCACTCCATCTTAAGGCTTTGATTAATAACTTTAAACAACTTCATAACCTTAAACTTCTTGTCTACCTTTCCTTTTCCTGTGTTTCCCAACCGGCAATGCCACATCACATTTTGTGAATCTGCTGAAAATCTTTGCCTGCCACTGCCACCCAGTAAAAGACATGCCACTGAATTTTACTGCCCCACAGGACCTGTCATTCTCCTGTTCTTCTTCTGATATTCAAAACCCATGCTAGCTCTCCCTTCACTTCTAAGAGGTACAGCTCCATGCCCATTCTTGACAGATGTACACCCTCAGTTCTAACACAATCATACCAGAGTGGCAAATGCGACCAAATCCTAACTCCCAGCAGAAATGGCCATCTCCCTATTGACTTTCCTGCAAGCCCTATCCACTGCCACTGGTTTTACAGCATCCCTTCACTGCCTGTGATTCACAAACTCTGGCCAAAGGAAAAAACAACCCGACTATATCGCTTTCAGCTGTTGTAAATCATCCTATATTGCCCTCATTAACACCACTACCTTCTCTAACACTAGGTCATTCTCCCTGAGATGTATTACCAGAATGCCCAGGCACCTGCCCCTAACCATAATTGAATTGAGACAAGAGATAAGCTCTCTCCACTGCATGCTACCCTTCTCCTTCCCAGTAAAGGAAAGAGTTGATTGTTAAAACCCAAATTAGTTCCAGAACCCCTCTGAGCTACCTGGTGCTCTGCTCATTTGACAAATGAATGTCCTACGAGCCGGATTGACACCTCCTCTGCCAACGGACCCGCAACGGAACCTGAAGCACACAAAACTGTAGGCACATGCAACCCCAACTCCCCTACTCGCAGATATCCCCATGAGGCATGCACACATATCTTTGGTAGCAATCAGAAGACCTTCTTCCCAGTGGCATGATATCCTTCCTGGACCAACCTGCGTAGCTTGCTTCAATGGCTGTTCCGATGAGGAATGAATGAGTTCCAAATTCCATGTGGGGGACCACCAACCCCACTAGTGCTTTTTGCAATACAGAAATTAATTGGGAAGTGGACACTTTCACTCCAGAGTAGTGTTGAAAAACAGTCCCCCCATAAGACCTGCGCTGTCCTGCCCACTTGTCATCCCAACTTGCTGGGCACAAGTGTGACTCCGGGATCTCATTCAAGGTTATATTTTTTCCCACATGCCTCTGGTCAGTTCTACTTCACGGGATTCAGCTGAGTTACCTAAGAACTCTGTTAAAAACTGTGGAGTTCCTCCTGCAGCAGAGTGCTGCCTACCCTACCACCCTGACCTGAATGCACCCAATCTCAGAAGTGCTAAGAGGGTCAGGCAGCCCAACCCTTATTAGCTCTTCCGAAATCAGGTGCATTCAGGTCAGGGTGCTATGCCAGAGGCAGCAAAAGCTGCTGTTTCAGGCCTCTTGTGCTGACACAGCCCACCAGCGTGGAGCCTGCTGCTTTCAAGTTACCACGCCTCCACACTTCCCTTCACCATCTGCTCCCCTTTCCAAACTTGCTATGGACGGCCAAGCACCCCCGTCTCGCACTAGCCTTGCAGTAGCTTCCTCTGCACTTACACACAGCCTCAGACCTCCCTTTCTTTAGGGCCCAGCACTAGCAGCAGCAAACCAGCTCACCGCCAGCAGCATGGTATTTTCACAAAGTGCCTAGCCTTGCTTGCCACTGGGCTCTAAGGCACTCTCTCAGGCCACACACATCTCTATCTGGCGGGGGCTGCCGGACTAACATTCAGCAGCTGATGCTCCCCGGATCTCCAATTCTCCCTGCTGGTATGAGCACCCATAACACCATTTCCTTTCCTAGGGACTCTGGGGAGACACATTCTTTTCAAGTGGAGTTCTTACTGCAAGTTTCCTTTTCCAAACAAATACTCCTCTCATAGGAAAATACTTTCCATTCCCAGTGCTGGACCCCATGTGCACATAGAAGATAATGCAAAATGAGGGCCTTACCTGCTGGGTCCAGGGTCCCCTTTGCTTTCTACCCCCCTGCTCCTGGGCTGCTGAGGACAGTTAAAGGAGGGAGGCCTGGATAAGGAGCTGGCGAGGCTGCTCAGCAGAAGCTTCCAGCAGTTCCACACCACCAACCGGCAGAAAGAAAACCCTTAGCTAGGGGTCTCCTTGCCTGTAGTAGGGTAAATGTCTTCATTTTGGGATGAGTTTAAAGTGCAGCCCAGCTACAGGCCACACAGCACAAGCGCAGATTGTGCTTGCGCTTTGTGGCCCGAAAGCTAGGCTGCAGTGCACAGGTTTGCAGGTGAGCTGTGCTCCGCTGCCTGGCTAGCGGAATTTTGGCCAATCTCTGTGCTCCAAGCAGAGTGCCAAAAACTTTGTTAGTATAGTGGAGCTCACCACCCAGCCTACATCCTGGGCTGACGACCCATTCACTATCTGTACCACTGCCATGTTATGCACCCTGAATAAGACATTCCAATGTGCCAGTTGCCACCGCCAGAGACAAATAGCCACCAACTGTGAAAAATATTCCAGAAATGTGATGCTTCTGCCACTACCTTTTAAATACTCTGGCCACTCATCTGCGGACCATGTGTCCTGCCAATAGAGGCTGAAACCCGCACCACCAGCTGCATCAGAAAAGATTTGCATGTCCTACTCAAGATCATTCAGTTTTACCATTGGAATACCATTGAAAGAGTCCAAAAAGAAAGACCACATCCTGAACTCCTCCCTGACCCTAACCGACAAGCGCACATGACGGAGTGACAACGTGCCTCCTGCAAGGTCTCTACTCAACCTCCTACAGACAGTCCTACTCTTCATGACTGTCCTGCAAGTGAAGTTGAGATGGCCCAACAGTACCTGGATGTCCAACTCTATCACAAGAAAAGAGAAATAGAAAATGGAACTATTGTTTTTTCAGGCTCCAATGGCACCCGAAGGTCACCCAAGAGAGCCTCGAATCTTGCCAACTCTTGCAGGCAGTCCGCCGAGCCAGGCTTCCCAGTGAACAGGAAATCATCATGGTAATTGGTCCCCCTTACAGGGCCTGTTTGCCATGTGAACAGCCACTACAGGAATGAACTGAAGCCACAAAAAGCACACAGGATATGGAGCATCCCATTGGCAATTCCTTTTCCACATTCCACTTCCCTTTCAAAGTGTATGCCCAATAACTGGAAATCTCTGGGGTGTACTCGGAGTAACCAAGATATCCTCTTTATGTCGCATTTTGCCAGCTGTGCCCATCTGCCCATTTTACCACTAAGGACACGGTCACGCCACTGAGGAATATGAGACTGACATCATTTCATCTGGTATAAAATCATTCACTGATGTGAATTCTGTCCAGGACAGGTGTTGGATCAAACAGAACTGGCTCTGCTCTTTTTTGGGTACAACACCAGTAGGTGAAACTATAATATTTTCCTTAGGCCCGTCCTCAAAAGGGCCTGCCATCCTCCCTTCCATAATTTCCTTGTCCATTTTCTCTTGTTCTGCTTGTTTGTCCCCCTTTGCTGAGCGCAGGTTGTCTGCCCATCTCCATTCCCTGGGGCCCTCGTAATCTAATCGATAACTGTAAGAACTCCAATTCATAAGTGGTAAGGAAATAAGGTAAATATAGTTTATTCCGGATAAACACGAATGTCCTCTTCTTCCTTCGGTCTCCAATACTAGAACGCCCTGTCACCAGAATCCACCCCACATTCTCAGGCCCCCCACATTCCATCACAACATTCTGGTACAATCATATTACCTAGTTATAACACATTTCCCTTCCTAAAACAGAAAAATTAAAAATGTGAGGAAAACAATTAAAATAAAATTACATAAGTTACAAATGTACAGGAAATCAAATAATGTAACAACAAAAACAAATAAAAGAAGAATAGAGTATACAAAACAATTTCTATACAACATTAAAACTAAATTTCAATTAACCCCTTCGCTGCCAGGCCTTTTCCCCCTCCTGTGCCAGGCCTTTTTTTGGCTATTTCGGGCAGTTCGTGCTTAGGCCCTCATAACTTTTTGTCCACATAAGCTAGCCAGGCCAAATTTGCGTCCTTTTTTCGAACATCCTAGGGATTCTAGAGGTACCCAGACTTTGTGAGTTCCCCTGAAGAAGGCTAAGAAATTAGCCAAAATACAGTGAAAATTTCATTTTTTTCAAAAAAATGGGAAAAAGTGGCTGCAGAAGAAGGCTTGTGGTATTTTCCCTGAAAATGGCATCAACAAAGGGTCTGGGGTGCTAAAATCACCAGCTTCCAAGCTTTCAGGAACAGGCAGACTTGAATCAGAAAACCCAATTTTTCAACACAAATTTGGCATTTTACTGGGACATACCCCATTTTTACAATTTATTGTGCTTTCAGCCTCCTTCCAGTCAGTGACAGAAATGGGCATGAAACCAATGCTGTATCCCAGACACCTAAACATTTCTGAAAAGTAGACAAAATTCTGAATTCAGCAAGGGGTCATTTGTGTAGATCCTACAAGGGTTTCCTACAGAAAATTACAACTGAAAAAGAAAAATATTGAAATTGAGGTAAAAAAACAGCAATTTTTCTCTACGTTTTACTCTGTAACTTTTTCCTGCAATGTCAGATTTTTGAAAGCAGTATACTGTTACGTCTGCTGGACTCCCCTGGTTGCGGGGATATATAGGGCTTGTAGGTTCATCAAGAACCCTAGGTACCCAGAGCCAATAAATGAGCTGCACCCTGCAGTGCGTTTTCATTCTATACCGGGTATACAGCAATTCATTTGCTAAAATATAAAGAGTGAAAAATAGCTATCAAGAAAACCGTTCTATTTCCCAAATGGGCACAAGATGAGGTGTTGAGGAGCAGTGGTTATTTGCACATCTCTGAATTCCGGGGTGACCATACTAGCATGTGAATTACAGGGCAATTCTCAAATAGACGTCTTTTTTACACACTCTCTTATATTTGGAAGGAAAAAATGTAGGGAAAGACAAGGGGCAATAACACTTGTTTTACTATTCTATGTTTCCCCAAGTCTCCCGATACAAATGATACCTCACTTGTGTGGGTAGGCCTAGCGCCCGCAACAGGAAACGCCCCAAAACGCAACGTGGACACATCCCATTTTTTTTAAAGAAAACAGAGGTGTTTTTTGCAAAGTGCCTACCTGTAGATTTTGGCCTCTAGCTCAGCCGGCATCTAGGGAAACCTACCAAACCTGTGCATTTTTTAAAACTAGAGATCTAGGGGAATCCAAGATGGGGTGACTTGTGGGGCTCTGACCAGGTTCTGTTACCCAGAATCCTTTGCAAACCTCAACATTTGGCTAAAAAAACAAATTTTCCTCACATTTTGGTGACAGAAAGTTCTGGAATCTGAGAGGAGCCACAAATTTCCTTCCACCCAGCGTTCCCCTAAGTCTCCCGATAAAAATGATACCTCACATGTGTAGGTAGGCCTAGCGCCCGCAACAGGAAATGCCCCTAAACACAACATGGACACATCACAATTTTTGACGGAAAACAGAGGTGTTTTTTGCAAAGTGCCTACCTGTAGATTTTGGCCTCTAGCTCAGCCGGCACCTAGGGAAACCTACCAAAGCTGTGCATTTTTTAAAACTAGAGACCTAGGGGAATCCAAGATGGGGTGACTTGTGGGGCTCTGACCAGGT
The DNA here is from genome assembly GCF_031143425.1 of Pleurodeles waltl. Classification (NCBI taxonomy): domain Eukaryota; kingdom Metazoa; phylum Chordata; class Amphibia; order Caudata; family Salamandridae; genus Pleurodeles; species Pleurodeles waltl. The sequence goes on from NC_090436.1 coordinate 737,833,403, forward strand.
TCTGTTACCCAGAATCCTTTGCAAACCTCAAAATTTGGCTACAAAAACACATTTTCCTCACATTTCGGTGACAGAAAGTTCTGGAATCTGAGAGGAGCCACAAATTTCCTTCCACCCAGCATTCCCCCAAGTCTCCTGATAAAAATGATACCTCACTTGTGTGGGTAGGCCTAGCGCCCGTGACAGGAAATGCCCCAAAACACAACGTGGACACATCACATTTTTTGAAAGAAAACAAAGGTGTTTTTTGCAAAGTGCCTACCTGTAGATTTTGGCCTCTAGCTCAGCCAGCACCTAGGGAAACCTACCAAACCTGTGCATGTTTGAAAACTAGAGACCTTGGGGAATCCAAGATGGGGTGACTTGTGGGGCTCTGACCAGGTTCTGTTACCCAGAATACTTTGCAAACCTCAACATTTGGCTAAAAAAACACGTTTTCCTCACATCTCGGTGACAGAAAGTTCTGGAATCTGAGAGGAGCCACACATTTCCTTCCACCCAGCGTTCCCCCAAGTCTCCCGATAAAAATTATACCTCACTTGTGTCGGTAGGCCTAGCTCCCATGACAGGAAATGCCCCAAAACACAACGTGGACACATCACAATTTTTGACAGAAAACAGAGGTGTTTTTTGCAAAGTGCCTACCTGTAGCTTTTGGCCTCTAGCTCAGCCGGCACCTAGGGAAACCTACCAAACCTGTGCATTTTTTAAAACTAGAGACCTAGGGGAATCAAAGATGGGGTGACTTGTGGGGCTCTGACCAGGTTCTGTTACTCAGAATCCTTTGCAAACCTCAAAATTTGGCTAAAAAAACACATTTTCCTCACATTTCGGTGACAGAAAGTTCTGGAATCTGAGAGGAGCCACAAATTTCCTTCCACCCAGCGTTCCCCCAAGTCTCCTGATAAAAATTATACCTCACTTGTGTGGGTAGGCCTAGCGCCCGCGACAGGAAATGCCCCAAAACACAACGTGGACACATCACACTTTTTGACAGAAAACAGAGGTGTTTTTTGCAAAGTGCCTACCTGTAGATTTTGGCCTCTAGCTCAGCCGGCACCTAGGGAAACCTACCAAACCTGTGCATTTTTGAAAACTAGAGACCTATGGGAATCCAAGATGGGGTGACTTGTGGGGCTCTGACCAGGTTCTGTTACCCAGAATCCTTTGCAAACCTCAAAATTTGGCAAAAAAAAAACGTTTTCCACTCATTTCGGTGACAGAAAGTTGTGGAATCTGAGAGCAGCCACAAATTTCCTTCCATCCAGCGTTCCCCCACGTCTCCCGATAAAAATGGTACCTCATTTGTGTGGGTAGGCCTAGCGCCCACGAAAGGAAATGGCCCAAAACACAACGTGGACACATCACATTTTTTCATAGAAAACAGTGTCTACCTGTGGATTTTGGCCTCTAGCTCAGCCGGCACCTAGGGAAACCTAGCAAACCAGCACATTTTTGAAAACTAGAAACCCAGGGGAATCCAAGATGGGGTGACTTGTGGGGCTCTGACCAAGTTCTGTTACCCAGAATCCTTTGCAAACATCAACATTTGGCCCAAAAAACAAGTTTTCCTTTCATTTCGGTGACAGAAAGTTCTGGAATCTGAGAGGAGACACAAATTTCCTTCCGCCCAGCGTTCCCCCAAGTCTCCCGATAAAAATGGTACCTCACTTGTGTGGGTAGGCCTAGCGCCCAAGAAAGGAAATGGCCCAAAATGCAACGTGGACACATCACATTTTTTCACAGAAAACAGAGGTGTTTTTTGCAAAGTGCCTACCTGTGGAATTTGGCCTCTAGCTCAGCCGGCCCCAGGGGGCAGAAATGGCCTAAAATAAATTTGCCCCCCGCACCCCCAACCCCTCCCAGGGAGCGACCCTTGTGAGACATTGGCGCAAAAAAAAATCCCCGGTGCCTATTGGTTTCTGCCCCCTTGGGGGCAGATTGACTGAAAATCGGCCAATCTGCCCCCAAGAGGGGCAGAAATGGTCTAAATACAATTTGCCCCCCAGGGGAGCGACCTTTGCCTAATTGGTCGCTCCCCATCTCTAAAAAAACAAACAAACAAAAAAAAAAACACATAAATAACATTTGCCCTGGCGCCTAGAGGTTTCTGCCCTCCCCTGGGGGCAGAAATGGCCTAAAATAAATTTGCCGCCCCGCCCCCCCAATCCCCCCTGGGAGCGACCCTTGCCTACGGGGTCGCTCCCCCTGCGTGACATTGGTGCCCCCCAAAAAATCCCTGGTGCCTAGTGGTTTCTGCCCCCTTGGGGGCAGATTGACCTAAAATCGGCCGATCTGCCCCCAAGGGGTGCAGAAATGGTCTAAATACAGTTTGCCCCCCAGGGGAGCGACCCTTTCCTAATGGGTCGCTCCCCATCTCTAAAAAAACAAACAAACAAAAAATAAAACACAAAAAAAAGTTTGCCCTGGCGCCTAGAGGTTTCTGCCCCCCTCGGAGCAACCCTAATAATAGGCCGATCAGCCCCCAAGGGGTGGCCGAAATGGCCTAAAATAAATCCCCCCCCCGAGCAACCCTTGCCTACGGGGATGCTCCCCCTGCGTGACATTGGCGGGAAAAAAAAATCCCCGGTGCCTAGTGGTTTCTGCCCCCCTTGGGGCACCGTAGGGGTTAAACAAAATCTCTAAGTTTGAAAGGTGAACAACGTTTCCTCGCATTGAATTTCACCCTTGAATCAACAGAATACCTGTTCATGACATTGTCACCATAATTCCTTTGACTCCCAGCCATCCCTACTTCCTCAGAGGCTTCAGCAGGTACAGACTGCCCATAATCCATTTAGCTTCCTACACACACAACAGGTCGTGCAATTCCCTCACCAAAAGCACTCCAACCTGCCACCAGATGATCAACACACTCCCCTTCATCAAAGTCATCACGGTTACCACAGCACTGCGCTACTCTTTTCACATTCCACACTTTGCCATCCTGCGTAACCACACTATTCCTCAACACCTTGACCACCTTGAGAGCCCTTCCAAATTTACTTTCAGTCTTTCTTACGATCCCAGGCTTACGTATCTTAACCCAATCTCCGACTGCAAAGTTAGGTGCCTTCACATTCCACTTTCTGTCATAGATTTCCTTAATCTTCGTCTGTTTGCACCTGACCCTTTCCCTGACTTCTTCCAGAGACACATTTTCCCATTCTTTGCCATGCTTCCTCTTGAACCACCATAGACATAATTTCGACACAGGATGTCTTCCCCTCAACAATCTGAAAGGACTTACACTTGTTGTGGATTGTGGAGTAATACGATAATGCCATAATCTTGCTCTTAACTTTTCCTTCCACAATCCTCCAAATCCACATGCCCAAATAACGGTATCTGTAAGAACACGGTTAAATCTCTCCACTTGTCCGTTGCCTTGTGGTTCATACAATGGAGTAGTAACATGTTTAATGTTGCTGTACTTAAAAAAACTCTGTGTTTCACTAGCAATCAATTGGACCCCATTATCCGAAATCAAAACTTCTGGATAACCTTCTCTAGCAAAAATTTCCTTGAAAAATTCTATGATAACACGTGCTGATACACACGGAACCATTTTTACATCTGGCCACTTGCAAAAATAATCAATCAGCACTAAGGCGTAACGTGCATCTGCTGGAAGAGAATGGAATGGACCGGTAATATCAAATCCCAATTTCTGCCAGCGAGAGGTCGGCCAGGAGACAGGTAGTAGAGGCGCAGGCACAGTTCTTAACATTTTTTCTGCGTTCACACCAACATCACACTCTCTGACCACTCTGCCTACCATTTTATCTAATCGCGGCCACCAGAAACATGTGCGTACCAAACGTTTCATATACGACATACCGGGGTGCCCCTCATGGGCTATACTCAAGATGGTCTGCATCAAGCCACTAGGATGAATGCACTTCCCTTTCTTGAACAACATCTCGTTTTCCACCTCCATTTCATCCCTAACCTTAGCAAACGGTTCTAATTCCGCCACAACCCTACCTCTTACAGGCCAACCATCTCTCACATACCTTTTTACCTCTTGTAATACACAATCATTTTTCTCACAATCCATCCATTCATCTTCTTTGATGCCCCCAAACTCTATAGTCATGTATTCTGACACAGTGGAAATTACCTCATTCTCCAACAGTTCACGGAATGCATTATCCTCGTTTGTCCCATTCTGTAGAAGTCTCGACAGACAATCCGCCACTGCATTACTCCTCCCAGGCACATATTCAACCTTGAAACAATACTCTTGCAATCTTGACACAAGTCTGGCAATGCGAGCCGTAGCATTCAAACCCCCTCCTGGAGAAAGAATACCCACTAAGGCTTTACGATCGGTTTGAAGGATGAAATTCGCACCCCAAATATAATTCCTAAAATGTTCAACAGCCCAGGTACATGCCGACAACTCCTTCTCAATCACAACGTATTTTCTCTCCGTGTCATTGAGTGTACGTGAGGCAAACAAGACATTCCACCTGTCCTTACCACATCTTTGTGATAACACGCCTCCAATTCCATACATGCTCGCATCCACCGTCACCACGCATTGCGCTCCCACACTGAAGGGTCCCAAAGTTGGAGCCCCCACAATTTCCCTCTTAACTCTCTCAAAGGCTTCACTTTGTCTTTCCGACCACTTGTACTGGACTCCTTTCTGTGTGAGTTCCCTCAAAGGCTCCATTTTTGTGGCAAAGTTTTTGATAAACTTACTATAGTATTCACATAATCCAATAGATGACAGTAGTTTCTTCCAATTATCAGGAGCAGGAGCATTTACAATAGCATCCACCAAAGACTGTTTTGGAATTACGCCATCACCAGATATGGTATGACCCAAATATTCAACAGATTTGGCAAAAAACTTGCATTTGTTTTCCTTTAGAGTCAACCCGTTCTCCCTCAAAACATTGTAAACATTTACTACATGTTCTTTGTGATCTTTTTCATCCATGGAAAATATTAGGATGTCATCTTGGAAGCATTTGACATATCTATCCATGTCCTTGAACAAGTGAAACATTGCTCTTTGAAAAACTGATGCCACAGAGGCTAAACCAAAAGGCATCCTCTTGAACTGGAACAAGCCCTGTGGGGTGATAAAAGCAGTAAGATGTCTTGAGTCCTCTGTCAACTCTATTTGATGATACACTGATCTTCAGTCCAAGGTGGTGAAAATGTTCGCCCCTTCAAGCAGACTAATCACCTTGTTGATTTTAGGCAGTGGGTGACAATTCACAATAATGTTCGCATTCACCGCCCTCAAATCCACGCATAACCTCAAATATTTGTCAGGTTTACGGGCCAACACAATTGGAGATACCCATTCCGAGGATTCAATTTCTTCTATAACATTGTCTTCTATCATCTCTGTCAAAATGTGTTTAATTCTTCTCTAACACTTATGGGCACATTCCGGAGTTTTTGCACAACAGGTTTAGCATTAGCCTTAACCTTTATCTTGTGGCTGTAATTCCCCAATTTACCTAATTTATTGGTGAAGACTTGTGGAAATAATCCACTCCTTGTTTTCGCAACTTCCTACTGCCAAGACAGGTTCCCTGCTCCTGGGGTTCAAAATTATGCTCAATTTACCTTGATCCTTCTAACCTAAAACATTCATACCTTTTGCCGCCACATACAACTTAATATTCACTCTCCTTTCCTTAAACAAAATGTCCGTCTCAACAAACCCAATAACATCAATAGTTGTGCCTTCAAAACTCTCAGCCACAATGTCAGGTTCGTTTAGATCAGTAGTGTCCCATATTCCCTCAAACATTCATTCAAAATAATCCTGCACAACAATTGTCCACAGCGACCCCAAATCTGCCATAAGTTCTAACTTTCTTTCTGCAACTAGCACCTCACACATAGGTCGTTTTGGCACATTCCCACTTTCGCCATCACCATTCTTCAGCAACAATACCGTGCCACTTTGTTCATCACCTCTCACATCACCCTTCCGTCCATCCTCTTCACATTTCCTAATATTCACACACGCCATTTTTCCTCTCGACATGTTAATTTTTTTTTTTAAATCCCTGCATACTCTAGCAAAATGTCCCACTCTACCACATTTCTTACACTCTTTTCCAATAGAGACACTGAGATGACGACGCTAAGTGATTCAAACTACCACACTGAAAACAAGCACATTTATCCAACTTGTTGTATCTTTCTTTTCTCCCTATAACACTGTTACTGGCACCTATATTACTATTAGGATTCCCTCTCACATCACCCACAACATCCAAATCCATATTACTGGCTTTATCAGACTCCTGTATTGTTTTCATCCATTTTTCTGACTGCTCTAGGGCTTTAGCAGTTGCAACAACATCTTGTAGCTTAGGATCTCCCATAATCCACAAATGTTCTGAATTTTCCTACTTTTCACATGCACAATAATTTGGTCTCTGATCAGTTCATCAGTCATTTCTCCAAAATTACAATGTACAGATAAACCACACAGTGCCGTCAAAAAATCATCAAAAGTTTCTTCAGGATGCTGTATTCTAGTGTAAAACTTGAATCTGTTCAATGCTATGCTTGGCGTAGGCTTGAATCTATTTTGCAATCTCATCAATGCTTCTTTAAACACATCCAAATCACCATAGTCTTGTCCTTGCATAACAGTAGGTGGTAGAGTTCTGAATACCATTTGTCCCTCCGAGCCTAAACTATGTAGCAAAATATATATTTTTTCTTTCCTGGGACATGTTTTCATCATCCATCGCTTTCATATAGGTCAAAAATTCTTTCTTCCATCTGGTCCAAGGCATAGGTGGATCACCTTTTGTTTGCAAAAATTTAGCAGGTGGTTTAAATTGCATCTTCAATATATAGAGTAGTGTTGGAAACTTTTTTTAATTTTTTTATTAAAATCAAACACAAGTTGCCTACTACTGTTTCTATGCGTGAGTCTTTCTTCGACTTTTATTATTTAATCCACAGTACCTACAGTCCTGTTTCCATGATGACTGTAAGCAGGAGACCGGAAGACCAGAAAGCTTTACATGCTGGGAACAATCAAAACAAGATAAGCCGCTCTTTTGATTTATAATGCACACCAAACACGATGTTCAAAGCACAAAATGTTCTTTTAAATTGAAGCTGACATCGCGTGGCCAGCACGTCTCAAGAGGTTCGCAGGAGAACCACCATCATGAGGAGAACACTGCAGCGCGTGTTTCCTTGGTGTGCCACACTGCCGTTGTGATCGAATACTGCCGCACGGTAAATAATGGTGCACGCACGGCGTGTTTTAAACGTCGCTGTATGCTAACGGCCTAGCGAAACTAGGCATCGGAGTTATCCAGCTTCGGTAAAGTAATCCAAACAAAAGGCAAATAAAAACTATAGTCACCACACACAGGTCTGTCTGTTGCCGGTTGTAGAATTGAGACGTAAAGAGCCAGGTGTCTTCGGTTTCAGCTTCGGTCACACAATGCAGATGCAGAAATAACTTCAAAGACGCGTAAAAGTTTCGCATTAGAGATACGTTTGTCAAGCGAAAGTATCCCCAAACTCTCGTCACCACTGTAAGAACTCCAATTCACCAGTAGTAAGGTAATAAAGTAAATATAGTTTATTCTGGATAAACACGAACGTCCTCCTCTTCCTTCAGTCTCCAATACTAGAACGCCCCATCACCAGAATCCACCCCATATTCTCAGGCCCCCCACATTCCATCACAACGTTCTGGTACAATCATATTACCTAGTCATAGCAATAACCCTTTCTAAAACCATCTCTCAAAAGCTTTGGCTTGTGTGCCCTGTCATAAAAGTCCAGCCAGTAATCCAATTTCTCTAGGTTAATTGGTGTCTGAGCCTTTTGCGTTAGGTCCTTGCATCATGCTGCCTCCCCTGCTGCTAAGCTGCTGTTGCTGATGCTGTGCATTTGGAGTTTGACTCTGCTGGTGCCGTTGCCCTGCACTCGCCCTCGATAGCTGGTTGATCCTCATGTGCACTGTATAAGTGCATACATTCCTCTGCACTTAGAGCACTCATGCCTGAATCTGCATTATTTCCTAATGCATGCACCCTTGTTAAAATCCCAGCATGCTCCCTTAGATCCCTTCTGTTGCTTAGGAAATTGCCCCACCCCAAACTCAGGTGGACTGCCCTTGAAAGGAAGGCTGCTGGCTATGAAGATCAATTTGCCACATTTAGCGGGCCTATGGTATGTTGCTAAAGATCAGTGTCTATTTCCCCCATTTCACTTCTGGGCCCCATGCCAGGCACGCCTGGAGTTCCCCATCATATTTAGCCCATGCATAACCCCAAATATCAGATGGGCTTTGCGAATCAAGTCCATGTATTTAAATCTGGCCATGCATCACTCTGGAAACCTCTAACAGTAGATGCCTACATAAACTTAAAATGCTGCTGTCCAGTTCTCTATTGTGAGGGAACCTTTGGCCTTTTGGCCGATTCCTTTTCCTCTTTTTTCGACCCCTCTTTCCAGCGCACCTCCTTATGTAGTAATTTCAGCATTTATACATATACCGCTTTCCAAATCTTCTTTTTTGTTGACAACATTAAATGTGTTCCCAGCAGCTTGGTTGTGCCCTTATAAGGTAGCTGCTTGACCTTCATCTCCTTGTTCTTAGGTCCTTCTCTTTTATCATCTCCCTTGCCTGCTACTTCTGAACCCCCTAAGCCTGGCCCCGTCTGCTCCTTTTGACTTATTCTCTGTGTCCCTGCCACTGTCACAGTGTTGGTTCCCGCTTCATTGCTGACCCCTACTTCAATGACATACTTACTTCTATGCAGCCTGCCCCCCTCCCCTGTACCACAACCTGCATCCACACCTGTGAACATCAACTCAGGTCCCATTCTCAACCCATGGCCCTTACCTGGCACCAAGGCCTGTGCCTTTACCACTGCATGCTGCCTCCCCAGTGGCCTCCTGTAGTCCAATGCTGTCACCTTCCTTGTCTGCAAGATACTAGATGACATGTTAGCTGAGCCCTCTGCCCTGTCCCCATCATACCCTGTACCTCTTGCTTCAGCTTCAAGGCTGTCCTCCCCAATAGTCCACCACAAACATACCACACTCATTTACCACTCTAACCCAACTTGGACTCCCTTCACCATACTATGCTGGGAATGAGGAATTACTGCTAACCATAGGCATGTTCCTGGTGTCCAGGAGGGCCTCTAGGACCCCATCATACCAGTCTGTAAACAGCAAAAGTCCTTTCTTATCACTGCCTTCTCTTCCTTGCTCAACACTCCCAACCCTCAGGACCCACTCTTGCTTCCAAAAACCACACAGCACTTCCCTGGTTGCCCCTCCCAATAGCCCTCATTTGGCCCGCGCTCCCACAAGGGAACGTCAATACCAAGATAACCGCCCCAGAGAAAACCTTGCTCCCTCATCAGGGTACCCACGTCATATGGTCTCTCATCCTCCTCGCCTCAACTCTGTTCCAAACTTGGTGCATCGATCATTAGTGACCACTCATGGCACTCAGTTGTAACCTGTTCACAACATCTGACCCTTCCAGACCCCCAGCAAGGTTCTCACTGCTCTAGTTGCCCTATAAGCAAGCATCTCCCCATTGAACCTTCTGGGGCTGTGGTCCCCCTTTTCCCAGTTCCATTTCCCCCACCAAGGTTACCCCTCCCCACCTGCCTCCCCAATAGAGTACCCCTATACTGGTGTAATTTGTGGGGCCCCTTCATCTACAGGGGCCTCAAAATCCCTGTCCCAGGCCCTGCCCAATTCCTGCCCCACCTTCTTACCAAAGAATTCACTCATTTGAGAATCCCTACAGGGCACCCCTTAACCCCCACTCTACTTACCCCCTCCCCTTCTCTTTTTATTCTTTCCCGGCCTGTAGACACTCTTCGGGCGTGCCCGGGCCGCACTGTACTCTGGCTAGGGAGGTGCCACCATGTGCGCTGCAGCCACCTACCCTGCATTGTCTTTTATTCTACCTGCCCCCTTTCCCCCTTGCGGCTTGTAAATATGCTGCATGGGTGATCATGCCAGCCACAGGTGAAGTGCAGCTTCAGTCTCCTCCACATCCCGCCCTGACATCAGGCCCGGCGAGGCTGCATGCTGCAGTGCTGCGCTGCCTCACGTTCTCATCTGCAGTGATGCTACACTGAAATTGCATGGCGGTGAGCAGGCCAGGATTACCTCTGTTAGGCGCTCCAATGCTTTTCTTGCTGTCTGCACCTGCTCCGCCACCCACTGAATAATGAGGTTCATGTGGCCTGCTTCCCACCACAGCCACATGGCCTCCACAACCTTAGCCTCCTCGGATGCCAAGCGGGAAAAATCAAGGGCCGCAAAAAAGCATCCAGCTACCATGGCACATTTAAACAAAATGGTGTCTGGGGTACCCATACCTCCCACTGTCATAGCCTCCTTGGGCTATATTGTGCTCCAAAAGATCCCAAGCCCCAAAATGATGTGGAGTGCAGTCACTTTTGACTGCACCCACTCTCAAAAGTGCCTGGGGGACAGACCTTCCCTACGATCGGCTGCCTCCCAAAACTCCAATGAGCATTAAAGACCATGCACACATACTGCTACGACAAACAGCTTAGTTTCAATACACAAAAATACAGAAAGTTGGTAGGCTGGCTGAATACAGAGCAGTGCCAAAGATATAGAATGTCATTTTGTCTTCCTGGCTCCATATCACAAGTACAAATATACAAATATTGTATTCTTCAAAGTCAAAATTATATGATGCTTGCAATTTTCCTATCATACTTCTAAGAACTAAGAGCAGCCCCGGCTCATACATTAAAGGCGCTCTTATCGAAAATGTTTCGTAGAGGGGAAACCTCGTGGAGCATCTATCACATCTCAGCTCTTGAACAAAATTGCAGTTCACCAATATTTGAGAATGAGTCCGCCAAAAGCGAGGGAAGAATCTTCTGCTTGATAGAGCGTGGTTTCTTGAATCTCAATATCTTAGTTAGGCCTGGTTGGAGTTCATGGAGTTCCACTTTACGGAATTCAATGGAGTTGACTAAAAACTTCATGGAATTCTGCGGAGTTCCATGAGCTGCGGAGTCCTGAATGTGCCCAGTCTCGGAAGCCCTAAGCAGGGTCGGGCCTGGCCGGCCCTACTTAGCGCTTGCATGGTTAGCCAGGCCTGACCCTGCTTAGCGTTTCTGAGATTGGGCACATTCAGGCAAGGGCCATATTTAGTGAAAGCTGTCTTTTCAGGCCTCTGTGCACTGGCCTGTCCTGTATGCCCTTCACATGGGGCAGGATGGGGCACCACAACATTACCTCCCTCATAGACAACCTCAACAACCTCGGACTCAAACAACTGGTCACCGCACTCAGCAGGACACACGCTGGACGCAATCTTCACCTCAAGCCAACATATACCCTACACCTACACCACCGAACTCCTCTGGACAGACCACCGCTGCATCTACTTCTCCTTCACCAAACCCCCCACACACTACCATCAACACACCACACCCTACCGCATGTGGGACAAGATCCCCACGGAACGACTAAACTCCCAACTGGCCCATAACCCTCCCCACACCAACGACCCCAACGCAGGAGCACACAACCTCTCCAAATGGATCACTACCTGTGCAGAAACACTAGCATCACTCAGAAAACACATCACCACCCGCAACATCAAGAACGCCCCATGGTTCACCCCTGAACTCCAAGACTCCAAGCGCAAATGCCACCAAGCTGAGAAAATATGGAGACTAAAACCCTCCTCAACAAACTTCTCCACACTCAAAACCAACATTCGCACCCATCACGAGCTCATACGCACTGCCAAAAGAGATCACTACAAGACACGCCTTGACAACAACTCCCAAAACAGCAAAGAACTCTTCACCATCATCAACGAACTTGCCAAACTCAAAGCCAGCAATATAGACCCCACACACACACAGCGCCTATGTGACGCCCTTTCCAACCACTTCCTCCACAAAATCCTGGACATCCACAACAGCTTCATATCACCCACACCCACCACACATACCCCTCTCTCACCCAACTCAACCCCCACTCAAGACCCCCCCACCACACTATCCACATGGACCCCTACCACACACGAAGAAACCGAAAAAACCATGAACTGCATCCACTCCGGTTCCCCTTCTGACCCCTGTCCACACCTCATCTACAACAAAGCTAGCCCTACCATCGCTCCCATATTCTACAACATAATCAACTCCTCTTTCGACTCCACCACCTACCAGACGCCTGGAAGCACGCAGAAGTTACCGCTCTCCTAAAAAAATAACATGCCGACCCGGAGATCCTCTCCAACTACCGCCCCATCTCCCCCCTCCCGTTACCCGCAAAGGTTGCAGAGAAATTAGTCAACACTCGCCTATCTCACTTCCTCGAAGCAACCAACACCCTTGACCCCTCACAATCTGGGTTCCGCAAGAACCACAGCACAGAAACCGCCCTCATCGCATGCACTGACGACATCAGGGCCAAAGTCGACAAAGGCGAGACCGTCGCACTCATCCTCCTAGATCTCTCCGCAGCTTTTGACACCGTCTGCCCCCACACACTCCGCACACGCCTCCACAACATAGGAATCCACCACAAAGCCTTAGACTGGCTCTCCTCCTTCCTCACCGACCAAACCCATAGAGTCCGCCTCCCACCCTTCCACTCCAACACTACCAAGATCACCTGCGGAGTCCCCCAAGGGTCCTCCCTCAGCCCCACAATCTTCAACATCTACATGATCCCCCTAACCAACATTCTCCGAGCACACAAAATCACCATCCTCTCATATGCAGATGACACCCAACTCATCCTCTCCCTCACCCACAACCCCACCACTGCCAAAACCAACCTACATGCTGCTCTTCTAGACACCGCCAACTGGATGACCACTCACCATCTCAAGCTCAACTCAAACAAAACCAAAGTCATCATCTTCGGCCCCAACAAAACCACATGGGACGACTCCTAGTGGCCCACCGCCCTAGGCCCCGCACCCACCCCCGCAACCCATGCACGCAACCTCAGCATCATCCTTGACCCCTCCCTCTCCATGACACAGCAAATCAATGCTCTAACCTCCTCGTGCTTCCACACACTCCGCACCCTAAAAAAATCCTTCAAATGGATCCCCCCAGAAACCAGAAAGACAGTCATCCACGCACTCATCAGCAGCAGACTGGACTACGGCAACGCCCTCTATGCCGGCACCACAATCACTTTCTCCTACCTCTCCCCTAAAACCTGGAACTCCCTCCCCACCGACCTTCGCAAAACCCAAGACTAACTGGTCTTCAGAAAGAACCTCAAGACTTGGCTGTTCGACCAGTGACCCTCCCCCCCACCTCCCTCCTCCCCCCACCAGTTCTCCCCCTCCCCAGCGCCTTGAGACCCTCACGGGTGAGTAGCGCGCTCTACAAATTACTTTGATTGATTGATTGATCGATGGTGGTGCACAAGAGGCCTGAAACAACAGCTTTCTTTCAGGCCTCTTGTGCACCAGCCTGTCCTGTGTGCAGTGCACAAGAGGCCTAAAATGACAGCTTTTGCTGCCTAAGGTCCTGGCCAAAATGTAGACCACAGCCATAGGCAGCGAAAGCTGCTGTTTCAGGCCTCTTGTGCACCAGTGTGCACAAAAAGAAAAAAGAAACAAGGACTTACCTGGGTCCTCCAAGGGGTCCTCATCGTCCCCAGCATTCCCAGTAGCCTGGCTCTCTGCCTCCTTCTGCCCTCGGGCTGCTGACAGAGGGAGGCCTGGATCCATCACCTGTGAGCACTGCAGCCCAGATATGGGCTACACAGATCAAGCGCAGACTGTCTGTGCTTGCGCTGTGTGGCCCATAATTGGGATGCAGTGCGTACATGGGGAGCTCCACTCCACTGGCTGGGCTAGCAGAGTTTTTGGGAAAACTCCACATTCCAAGTGGAGCGCGGAGTGCTAAAAACTATGTTATCTCCGCCAGCGGAGTGTAGCTCACTACCCTCTAAAAGCAGTAAGATTACGTTTCACATGTCAAATGCTACTTCCATAAAATTATGGCAATTATGGGAAGATGCAGCTGTAGTCCCTGTTTTGATCAGTTTCCCAACACCATTCATTGTTACCAATATGTATTTTTTAAAATAATTTCACCTCGAATTATGAACCTTTAAGCTTGTACAATTGACTTATGTACTCTCTTATGTCAGTTCCCCAGGTTACCTTTTGTCCCTAATACCCATAACAAGGGTTGAAACATCTCCAACAATTAACAAGACAGACCTCATGCCCTTCCTCTGTGCTCATTTATGAACTGTTTTATTGATATGTCATGCTGAAACAACCTGATGGAGGTTGTCTTAATTTCAATTGATGAACCTACCACTGAATGTTAAAAATAACAGTGAACTGCTTTTGATTTTCATTTTTGTGGTGTCCTGTCTGCTCTTGGGGATCACGTCCATGAAAATGTTCTGGGCAATATTTATATTTTTTGACGCAAAACTGCACCGGCGCAGTTTTGCGTCAAAAATATTACCGCCGGCTAACGCCATTTTGGTGCACCGTGCGGGCCTCAAATTTATACTTTGACGCACGGCGGCGCAAACCACAGGTGGGAGTCATTAGTTTTGACGCACACCGCAGCATCAAGTCGTAAAGCAAAACAAAGTTAACGCGGCGGAAATGACTGTGGGTCGATTTACGACACCGCAAGCCGGATATGCGCAGTTTTTTGATGCAATAGCGTAAAAAAAAAACGCGAACACTGCCATTTCACCAGAGAAGAGCCAAAATGGATCCCAGATGCCACTAGAGACCCTAGGAAGGTGACAACAGACCAGGAACCAGCCAGGAGGACCCACACAAAAACCAGGACACTTATAAGAAGAAAAGAAAGTGTCGCTTCAGTGCAGAGGAGCAGGAAATTCTGGTTAAAGAGGTGACGGAACACCAGCACCAACTGTTTGTCACCTCAAAGTTGCCAATCAGTAGGAGAGAGGCTATATGGCAACAAATTGTTGACAAGATTAACAGTGTGGCTGAAGTACGCAGAACAGTCATTGAGTGCAAGAAACGCTGGCATGACTGCAAGCGCAGGACAAAAGAAAAGATGGGCAGGAACAGGAAGGCAGCACTGCAGACTGGAGGGGGGAGTCCAGCACACCAGGAGGCCCTGAACCACATGGAGGAAATGGTCGCAGCCGTCATCCCTGAGGAGATCGTCACAGGGATTCAAGGACAGGACAGTGCAGACTACCAGGAGACAACGCACATGCAGGGTAAGTCGCATGGGGAATCAAAAGTCACTAATGTTAACCGTAAGCAGGGGGGGGATACTGACCATAAAATGCATGGAAGTCATCATATACATGGAGTGGCATGGGTAAAGGGGCACGGCATGGGGGCCTTGCCTGCACAAACAGAAGCTGGGGAACACCATTACACTACACCAACAACAGTCCCATGGGGGCAGGGTGTCATGCCAACGATGGAGCAAAGGGAAATCCACGCCAGGAGGGAAGGCCACAATGTCAAACTGACATCCCAGCACACGTCAGCCACCATACCCCCCACATTAACTAGGGCCCTCTTAACAACCTCTAGCCATACCGACAACCGGAATGTAACTGCGACAACAGTTGCCACTACCCCCTCCACTCTGTGTGCAGCTCAAGTAGCCAATGGCAGTAACCTCCCCATGGATCATACACACCTAAATTAGACGGTTGAGGATGACGACTTCAACAATCCCCTGAAACAAGACAAAGGCCCCAGTACTGTCAAGTGTCAATGCCCATAGTTGTTGCAAACATCAGCCAATGTAAACAACAATAGGAGCTACACAGCACTAAAGACATACCCGTGCTGCATATGTCAGAGTCCATCCTGTGCCTGGGTCACAATGTAACATCCCAAATGTCATACTGCTCAGACAACAGCATTGAGGGGGGACACATGTAACTGGTCACTGAAATACACCTGCACAGTCAGAGGAGGAAATAAGACACTGATACGACAATCAGGGCAATCCAATGTACCACGCATTCCCTAACATCAGCAGTACACATTACCAATGCCAACATCCAAATTGTGTCATAACATTGCTATGCATAGGATATGCCACATGTCAAATACATTTAAGTGGATGTGAAAGATCAGAGATTGGGGCAGGTCCAGATTGTTAGGTGTGCTGCCAAGGCCATCAGAACACCCACAGCCAGTGAAAGGTCTCACCATGAGAATGGATGTAGACGGAGGGTTGAGTAGGACAAGAAGGTGGCAATTCTCTATTTGGCCAAAACCAACACCTAGAAGAGAGGATGCCGACAAGTCTAATAACTCAATAACATACATGTGGCATGCAGGTGGGCCATAGGCCTGGGAGAATGCCCATCTGAAGGACTAGAGCAATGAACACGAAACAAGATCACAATGTGAATTCATCACAAGGCAGGCATGTCACATCACTCATGCCACAACACAGACACACTAATTGTACCCTGTTTCATTGCAGAGGAAGATGGATCTCCTGCGGATATGCCTGTCCCAGATTACCCTGATGACATGGATGACGAGCCGATAAACATTCCCCAGGAGACTATCCAAAAGGTCCTTGAAACCCTCCAGACCCCACCTTCAGTCACAAGGAGGAGCACAGAACAAGCAGCCATCGCCGAGGATCCACCCACCACCCCAATTGTAAGACCTGCCAGCTCCAATACAGCTGAGGACTCAGACGACACTGGCACCAGCTTTGAGAGAACTGTAGTTGGAGTACAGCGGGAGCTGGCCAAGGAGGTGCGGGTGGGGATGCAAACTATGGCAGCCAGCCTTGAGGGGGTGCGTTCGTGCATGATGGCATCTGCAGATCAGGCAGCAGCTATGCAAGCCCTAACATCTATCTTGCAGGAACAGCAAAAAACCCAGAAGGAAATCAGCACAGCTGTAATACAGTTGACCCAACACCTACAACAGCAATCCTGTCAATGCATGCACGAATGCAACATTGAACCCCTCAGGGCCGACCTGGCTGCCTACCATCATGATGTGGCTGCTATTCTCAAGAACCAACAGATCCTCCTTGATGCAGTACTGCCCTTAAGACCTTCACAGGGAGCAGCGACCGGGATGTCTGACTCCACGTCTTCTAACACTGATGTGTGTGTTGCCCCTTCACAACCACCAACAGCAAGGACAGAAGAGGCAACACACACATCAGAAGAAGAAGACATTGAACAGATCACATTAACAAGGAAAAATACCCGGAAGCACTAGTCCCTGCCACATGGCCAACTATTACCAAGGTCCTGCGCTTTGTAACTTGCCAGTCTTGCAACAACTCTACTTAATGACTGTTCTGCTTACCACTGTATATCTTGTCAGCCTGCCCAGTGATTGTCTCTCTCCTACTCATTGGCAAATCCTGTCCCTCTGAACTGTCCGAAACATCAACCCCAGAATGTCAAAAACATTTCCGTAACCCCTTGTGTAGGATCACAATGTAAGATGTCACTATAATGGACTCACAATCATGGACAATGTACAGATAGCACTACAACACTTTTCAATAAATAGCACTTACACAACAAATCTGTCTCTGGGTAATGTGACATATCAACTGTGCAGTAGATAACTGAAATGTTCCTACTGTCAAATTACGTAGCTTGTCAATACAACTGTCCTGATATTATGTAGTCAGATAAATCTGCACAGTGCTCATGATTGCATCAAACTCTGCCCATCCTGAGGGACATATCTGATGGAGTGAGAAACCATACACCATCATGCTGTGTTGGACAGAAGACTTCTTCCTCAAGGGATATCTAAGTCATCAAATAGTGGACGCAAAATGTTGTCAACATGCAATACTAACACATATAACAGTGCACACTAATCTAAGCAAACACTACAAAAACTGCATAAATGAAGGTGTCTGAGTTTACATACAAATGGGTAATCATGCTGAACTATGTCACAAATGACGTAAGAGAGTTATGAAGACAAGAATACAAGAGTGCCTATGAGAACTCATCTTATAAGGGTGTCCTTGATCATCACACTGCAGTCAGACCTAAAACTGTTCCCCCAATACCAAGTCTGGAAGCACTGTTTGTGACGTAGAAAACACACTTATCCACAGAGACACATTGTCATCCATATTAAATGTGATTGGTGTTTGCAATGAAGGGTGGAAACTTTGCAAGGTAGCTCTGGGGTAGCTGCCAATCGTACAGCTCAGTTGGGATTTGTTTGTAGCATAGGACACAAATGTAATACTACAAAATTCATGTACACTGATTCCAAACCCAGGATCAAGTATCATTTAATACATACTGTTAAGGGTTAACCAAATATCTATTAAATGCTAATCACAGAAGAGGAAACTGAGGGAAAAATCTTACCTACCCTGATCTACCCTGACTACTCATTACCCACAACTGTCCCTAACTAACCTAAGCTACACATACTTATCACATGTAACGAAACGTTCTAAACATCCACCCCCACCCCCCTTATGAGATGGGACACATGGAGGACAACACATACTAAGCTAAACACATACTATACTATCCTAAACAAATATATATTTTTTTGTATTTTTTTTAAACACACAAGAACCCCAACATAGCCCCCCACCCACCCACACACTTAATACGTAAAAATAGAAAAAATCAGGCCCCCCACCCCCACCCACTAACACTAACTAAACAGCCTATACTAACCTAACACTAAGCCCCCTAAGCCCACTAACTATAAGAACAAGGAAAGAGGAGGGAGGGGAGGGAATCATGTCCATTTTAAAAGCAGTCTAGAGGTTGGCCCTGCGGAGGGTCCTCCTGATTGACTTCACATGCCGGTTAATGTGGCTCACATCCCGGCTCAGGTGGCTTAACTTGCGCAGCACACGGTCCATCTTCCGTTCCATGTTGTGGAATGCTGCAGGGTCAATAGATGGAGCTGGGGCAGTCTGGGTACCGGTGGAGGAGGTCTGTGTGTGTGTGTGTGGAGCCAAGGCCAGTGGGCTGTCCTGCACCTGTAGCAATGCTGGGGCCTGGAAGTCCAGCAGATGTAGGCACAACAGTCTCAGCTGTGGGTGGGGCCACCTGGCCTGAAGTGGTGGTTGTACTGGTGGTGGCTGTGGTGGGAAAAGTAAGGCCACCCTGTGGGAAAGCCCTCCATGCCCCAGAGGCCCGTTCATGGCGATATCGATGGGCCATCCTCCTGAACCCCAACTCCACCAGCAGGATGTGCTGGTATCTAATGGCCCGGCGCTGGAATTCACGGACCTGGTCTGGAGTCATGTTTGCAGCTGTGAAGACAAAATGCAAATATTCTACATTAGTAACTGCATTGTGTGAAATGGCACAAGAAGGTAATCAGACAATACATCTACTGTACTTGTAACAGCTCATCTCACAATAAAGATCATTGAATGTCCCTGAGGAAGTACATGGCAGGCCAGCCTACAAAGGTCACATCACACATAGCACATCCATAACCTACAAGATGGGTAACAACTGGCTTTGACTTGCCATCTGAGTTCTGCCAGTTATCAGCTAACAATCATGTTGCATATCCTCCGCCAAGACCTGGGCTACAAATGTCAGTGTACGGAATGCAAAACTAAAGCCACATGGTCTGCAAGTTGTAACTGGACTTGCCAGTATAGTACCAAGTGCCAAACCTGAGTGTGTATACTAGGTTCCAACCAAACAGTCAATTATTCTCATGTATGTATAACATACTGGTAGCATCAGTACTGGGTACCCCATTCACAAACCCATGCCCGTGTTTGAGGGTGGGGGGGTGGATAAACAACTATCAATTTCCAACGACATGTACACTGAGGAGTGTATAGAAAACCCCACACGTGTTTGGCTCTACACACACACCACAGGTAAGGTCTATCCACAATTAGGAGTCAGCAAACCCTAGACCAATCATAGGGCCACACATGTAAGGAAATGCAGAACTTGGTACACAACATTTACTTCCAGTAAGGCCTGACTCACATCAGACAAAGAGTTGCAAAAACACCCATGATCATGATTAGCATACAGACCTAGGGCATTGCACTCAAGTTCCACATACTTGTAGCACTACATGTGGAAGTACATGCTGCTAGGAGGTTCTACCTACAGTTTAATAAGTACGTTGGTAAATAGGGAAGCAGAAGTCTATTGGAAAGCAATTTGCTTTACCAATCTTGGAGGATGTGGGTCTGACAGGCTGACTAAATCTGAGCTGACTTCCAGTGCGACTCTTGTTTATACAAGTGGCATACACATGACTCACCCCAGGACTCACTGTGGGGCCTACAGGAATGGCCTACAATCCCTAGATAATACCATAGGATACACATTGGCCAACTCAAAACATTTGAGAAACTGAAATCCCACTCATGGAACAAGAGAAATGATTGCCCAACGCATCACACCTTGCTATGCGTTCAACACACATGAGTCCATAACCAGCAAACACAACACATAACAGACATATCAACACTTACTGGAGTGGTTGGGGTCCTCAAATGTAGCCACCTCTCCCACAGTGTAGGGTGCCCGTCCACCTGTAAGGCATGGAAGGAAGAAATGTGTTCAAAATCTGTGCACAGAGCAACAATTTCATTAACATATACAATGTGTAGGCTGAATAAGGAAACGGCAGCCATTCAGACATGATGATACTGCATCTGATATATCACGGCCAACTTGTACATAGCATGGGTCTCCTGTGACAGTTACACACATATCTGCACACATGCATTGGCCCTAACTATCATGTGGTGGCAAACATGCCCCATCATTGTTAACCTGAAAAAAATATGGAGTGTAATCGTCTCATCATGTGCAACCAAGAGAGACATCCAAAGCCTGGTTACTTGAGGACTGCATTACCAGTCAAACATGCTATGTGGCCATGACACATTAATGGCACATAGGTACAATGTACAGAGGGAGGGACAGGGACTTTTGTAAGCCCTCTTGTTGTTACAGTTTATTCAATTGATGTTGCCCAGCGATGGTGATTTGCACCAACCATGGAGATGTGAACCCATGTGCATACCTTTGGACTGCCATTCCTAATTGGAATGTGGCACAACTAACTCCAACAAACATTCTAAGATGTTAGCTGAGGGCACCTTACACCTTTTCACGATGTTTCCAAATCCAGATCTGACATGTATCCAAAAAGATAAAGGACCACAATAATCCCAAACATTCATAGTACTTCAGTGAACGCTTCCCTTCCACACTCACCAGACTCACATGAGACATATGTCTGAGCCACTTTGCTATAATCAATTGACGTGAAGCCAGCACTCATTTTCTGCATCATGTAGTGATTCTAAAGTCAGTCTAGCTATTGCGTCAACAAAGTTAGCCAATATGTTGGTACATCTTTACTTCTCTGGTAAAAGTGCCTTATATAGACATGATTGGCTCCTATTTTGTTTGGTTGTCTGACACAAAGGGCGCACCAATTTACTTCATGGAAAAGTATCCTGTAAGTTTGCTGAGCACGTGCTACCTGACAGCTAGCAATTGTGATCCTTACCATAGTGCATCAATTATCCCTGTATGTTTCCCCAGCATTACACACAGTCAGCAAGTTAGCTGGCAGACATAGTACAAATCATCTGATGTCACTACAGAGCATTTAATCATGCACATTTACATGATTAGTACTCACCAACAGGGCCACCAATCACGATTCCCAGGTGGTCCAAGAGATCCTGCTCCCTGGTGATGAGGTCAGCCCACCGGTGCTTCAGCTGGCGGTCACTCCTCTGGCTGGCGTACACACGCTGCAGGTGATGCAGCACCTTTCCCCACCGGATTCTGCGTGCCTCTGTGTGATACCCCTGTATCACCCTGCCTCGATCATCAGTGGCAAGAAATGGCACACAAGCCATATGAAGCCCCCCAACTTCTCTTCACCCATCCTGCCAAGACGTGGCCTACCAGACATTGTTGAAATGTGAAAGGGAATAGGGGTTAAAGAAATAGAAAGGGAAAAGGGGGAAAGTAGGGGTAGAAATACAGATGAAAAGTAAACTTAACCACTAAAAGAGCCCAACTATCCCCAAACTACCACTACCCACAACAAACTCCCACAAACAACAAAAACACTAGGTAAATGGACAAATGTACACAAAACACAGTAGGACAGTATACACCAACAGTATTTATTTTACAAATTGACAATAGGGACAGCACACAGGACAAAAAAGCACAAAATCTTAGGACACCACTCTCTACACAGCCACACAGTCTAGAAGAATCATAGACTGCAAAGTAAAAGTGAAAGTACACCCACTGTACATGATCTGTAAACAGGATATCCTATTACATCACTTCCTGTATGAAATGTCCACCCTTTTTCGCATTATACGTAATTTTTTGTCCACCAATACTGTATTAGCGTCATTTTTTGTGACGCACAGGCGTGAAAATTAGCCCGCATCCAAATAATAGTACATGGCCTGTACAAATATCTGGATTCGGCCTAATGTTCACTCCTATGCGTCAAACAAAATGACGCAAATATAGTATTGGTGGACAAAAAATGATGCATAACGCTAGGAACGTCAACATTTCAGTGCATGAACTGGTTTTGGGCCTTTTTTCAGTTTTTATGTTATGTTACATTTGGGACACATCAGAGATAGTCTGATTGCACCCACTATGGTGTTGATGGTGTATGTTCACATGTGTGACATCATATTGCAGCGGACCATGATCCGCTACTTCCTTCACAGTATTTTTACGGTTGGCTGACGCACTAGATGGTCATATGTGTGGCCTACATATATGTGTTGCACAAATTGGGCATGTTTGGCATAAGGAGAGGATAGCAATGTGACACACATATGTACAATACCTAAATGCCTTTTGCTCAATGTGTGTGCTTTGGCAAGTAATGTATTTGTTGACCAAGTGTGTGTGTATCACATGAAGCATTATTGCACATATGCTTGTATGAATGTGACGTCCATGTGTCCAATCCTTAGATGCAAGTCACTGTGGAAATGAGAGAGGACATGTGTTAGTCATACATGTAGCAACATCCGTAATGTGGACTTCCAAGATTTAGGGTAACGTAGACACCAAATGTGACAAAGCATGCACCAGATAGATGGAAGGCACTTGTTCATGTCAATGGTCCACATTTTCAACATCCTATGTCATAGAGTTTTGGTAACAGCTTCCTAGGCACTAGTTGGTGAATCCCACAGTGAGTCATACACATGCATTGAGGAAGTGGGTACCATGATGTTTGCCCAGACAGACAAAGGTGAATCACAAATGGATGATGACACCACAGTTGAGGTCATACAAGTGAGCCACGCACATAGGTGTCTTGTTCATGTGTGTGGTCCAATGATGATCCTGTATATTTTTTGGGGTGTAATTTGTCACAGTTTGGTCCAGGACTCATCATGAGTCAGTGGCAGCTATCTGTATCTACTGCGTATCCTTGTTTGATCAATGTGAGTAAAGTGGATGAGGACATGTGAACCTACATGGGGATGGTCCCACCCTGTCACTAAAGACATGTAATGAGACAGTCAACAGGGCAACCTTGGTGTGCGGAGTGAGATAATGTCTCAGGTGTCATGTTCCGGCAGGTGTCATTACAACATTTGTACACAGGTTAGCCTCTGCAATTCCCACTGCATCTGGGAACATCATAGCCTCTGTGCTGATTATTCTCTCAGCTATTAACCACACACGGCCCATCAATATGTTGTGAGCACTGTGATTCTGCGTGTGAACTGTCAGGGTCCTGACATGTGTGGATTTTTCATGGACATTATCAGAGGTTGCTGGTTCTGCTGAAGGCCCCGTACCCAATCCCTGCATACGGCCCAGGGACACTGTCACACTTTGTCATTCATGCATAAATGAGACCCAGACAAGGGATGGGCCATGAATTTTGCTTTTCACAGAGGATTTAACTCAAATGCTACAGTTAAAAGGCAGATGATGCTATACAATGTATTTGTGTATACATTGAAGAAGGCCATGCCCAATACCTCCTGATGAATGAGAGGTTTGCTAACGCAAGTGTGGTACATATGTGGACACAGGGATACTTTAGTGTGACGCACAGAGAGATGCCAGTCAGATGCCATCAGTCAGAATGCAGGGTGAATCAGGATCCAGCAATTTGACAAGTTACATAATCAGTGGTCTGACTCAGACTGTTTGGAGGTCGAACTAGACAGTTGACATGTCAAACTGTGTATGTCCTGTGTTTTTGAAGGTGACAAATGAACCCAAGGGCTGTGGTACACGGTTTAATTAGTATCAATGCTTAACGGTGTAGTTGACATAATGGCAACTCCTATGATGTTCCAGGCATCAGCAGGGGCAGTGCTTGTTGAAATGGGTGGTGTGCATGGAGGTGATCACAGATGTGGGCTGCATCTGTTTCTCACAAGTCCTGTAGGTGAGATTTGCATTCTGATGGCCAACAGACTTTTTCACACGGGAAGCAATCTACAGGTGCTAACAGGGCTTAGAAACTAGAAGCCAGTGTATTAATTGACCTGACGTCCATGCAGTCAGATGTTCTATGACAATGGCATACCATAGGAAAGGGTGTAGCACACTCAATTGCTATTGTTAGTCTGTGTGTGTAGAGTAGGGAATATCAGGGTACACATCTTAGTATTCCAGGGACCTCTTCAGACAGGTGGGTTGTGATCAGGTGCATTGGTGTGTCAGGAGCTAGGAAATGGGCTGACATGTACATGGAATGTCATGTGCGCAATGCTACTCATATGAGTGGCACTTGTGCTGTCTATGTTCTGCTTCTATGGAAGTCTGGTCACAGATAGTCCTTGCAAATATTGGATGCAGTTGGACTTACTGCTGTCAAGGGTCTGGTCAGACATTCCTGTTACTGATGCAAAAGCACATCGACTGCCTCATGTATGAGGCTTGTTTTCCCCCTATTGAATAATGGTGTCTTAGTTGTGTGCCATATGCTGCGTTGGACTTTGATTTCAACATGTATGTGTGAAATAGGTGTGGTCCTCTGCTATTGGCCTTCAATGGAGAAATTTACATGATATATGTCATTTACAGTGTGTGTGTATGTGACCATTGTATGTTATGCATCACATTAGCTCTGGGATTTTCAGTGTCCTAATCAGTATATCAGCAATGCTCCATGAGACAACACTCTCATTCTGATAAGTAGAGATGAAGGTGTGTAAAAATCATTAGCCAGACCATGATATGGTGATTATTATAGGTGTTTATTTAAATTAGTTCATTAAAGTGGTGATGGTGATTATATTTAAAAGAAATTGTTGACGATATGTTGACGCCTGTGTATACCAGCGGCTGTGTTCTCTAGTTCCCCCTCGTGTTGCAGGCCAGCATCCTCCTCTTCCTCCTCTTCAGGCATGTGTGGGTCTGGTTCCAGGAGGGGAATGTTCCTTTTGATGCAAATGTTGTGCAATATTGCACATGTTAGGTTGATCTTACAGACCATCTCCGGGGAATATAGGAGGCTACCACCAGTGATGTCGAGGCACCGGAACCTTGACTTGAGGATGCCGAAGGTCCTCTCGACTATGGTGCGTGTCCTCCTCTGTGCGTCGTTGTAGGCACGCTCTGCTGAAGTACTCGGGTTGCCAATAGGTGTCATTATCCATGGCTGGATGCCATACCCGTGATCAGCTGCAAGAGAAAATGAATGGGATAATGCTGATGTAGCTGACCCTATTGAAATGACCTTTCATGGCAGTAGTTGCCTTGTGTTGTCTGTGACTCTTTTGTGTTATAATGTCGCATCCTAGGCTTCTTGGATGTACCATCTGCATTTTGTTCTTTCCTTGGCTGAACAAGTATTTGTCTGCTGACTGTTTGTCAGAAGTATGTTTTGGGATTTGCAGTACAGTGTGCCCTCACTAGCATTGTGACTTGTGATACAGGTGTCCCTGTGTCTTTACTGGGGGTGAGATGATAGTTCCATACACAGGTTAAAATTGACAGTGTTGTTAACACGTTCATATCAATGTACCCTGGACATCCCATACCTTTAGGACTTATGCAATGGATTAATGTAAACATCATTGGGACACTTACAATTTGCAAGGTGACATTTAGGCAACCCACTCCACACGTTGTGATCATTGACGTCTTAACATTAGACTGTAACCTAATTTCAGATGTGTGACAGGTTCACTGCAGACCTATGAAACATGGCTAGCGATGTCACGACCTCAGTGTGTTCCTGTCCACATGTTGCTGTTGTGGTGTATGTGTTGTGTGTCCTAGAGGGTTGCTGTGCAGTGTATATATAAGTAGGTTTTTGTACTTACCAACAGGTAGTCCATTGCCATACCGTCCATCCTGGAAGTGTTAATTGATGGTGCAGTGACGGAAGATGAATGAGTCATGGACACTCCCAGGATATTTAGCCACGATGTTGGTGATCAATCCCTGGTGATCAACAATGGCCTGCACATTGATGGAATGCGTGTGCTTCCTGTTGCGCTAGAGGTGTTCAGTTGCAGCAGTTGGCACAAAGCGTACATGTGTGCAGTCGATTGCACCAAGGACGTGTGGGAAGCCACTAATGAGGTAGAACCCCTGTTTTGTTTCCTGCTGCTTCTGCAGTGTGTTAGGGAAGCAGATGTGGCGGGGTGTAAGTCCAATGATGGCATCCAGTACTTTGGGGAAAAAGGCAGAGAATGATGGTTGTGATATTCCGGCAACCAGGGCACCAGTTGTTTGAAAAGAGCCACTTGCCAGCATGTGCAGTACGGCAAGCAGCTTGGTTTCTGTTGGGATGGTGCGGGGTGTCAGCAAAGTGGGTGCCAACTGCGGTTCAATGTTTCGCAGCAGCTGCTGAATGGCCTGCCAGTTCAACCTGTACCTCTGGATGATGTCGTGTTCTCTGAGGCCATGAAGGGTTGTTCTGGGGCGGAATATCTTCTCCTGCGCTGCCTTTGGGGTCCCTGCTGGTGTTGTTGTAGCTGCTGTTGTAGCTGCTGGGCTCTGCGTCTGCGTGTACGCTGGATAAGAATCACCTCCATGTCTCCCTGTTGCTGCTCTGCTGTTGCTTCTGTGTGTTCTGATTAAACACAGGTGTGTTTGCCCCATTTTAACGCCTGCCCTGACCCAGGCGTTAATTTTTTACGCAAATCGGCTGTGCATCCTTTTCCAGCTCCGCCTCCCGGCCGTGCATCATTTTTTCCCAAACGCATAAATATGAGGCACGGCCGTTTAAGTCATTTTTTCGACGGGAACGCCTACCTTGCATATCATTAACGCAATGCGGGTTGCCGCATTAAAAAAATGAAGCACAGGGCAGAATTTTGTCGTCTGCGGGCTCAGCCGTCAAAGTTTAAATACGGGGCAACGTTTGCGCTGAATGTGCTTCAAAATTTGTGACGCACATTCGGCGCAGACAGAGTATAAATATGCCCCTCTATTTTTACAACAGGCTTGAGCATTCCTTGCAAATGTTCTATTTTTACAACAGGCTTTAGTATTGTGGTGTTTAATAATTTTTGTTGTATACATCAAGTACCGGTGACATGACAGATTTCTGTTTACAGAATCATATGTCCACAGAAGAGAGTCTATTGATTGATTCATTTATTGGCAAAATGTTTGTTTGCCTAACTGTAAAAAATATTTTTGAATGATTTTCAAGTGAATGTGTGCCCCTTCTGTCATTTAACTCAAATTCACGTGAACATTTGGGTGTGCTCTTGTAGCTAGTGATCATTTGCTGCCTGTCTTCGGTCACATGACTGGGGGTGGCTGACAGTTGGACTTTGTGAATTCCTCACACAGTGGAGGAATTAGGTGTACATCAATGGGTGATCTTCTGTCAGGTGGGGGGTTGTAGCTGAGTACAGCCCTACTTACTACTGAATAGTCTGTGTTCTGCCTTCATTTAAAGGGTCTAATGACTCTATACTGTCACTGCAGCCAGCTTGGAGCCAAGGTAGGGGAGTTAAGGCATTCCATGCCCTTCAAAGAACCTTGTTAGACACTTCTTCCATCTTGCAGAAGAAGGACACCAGGGTATAAAAATAGGCCTTCAGAACAACTATTCAGTTAACTATTAGACCTGTGGAAGGACCCTGAGGACTGTCTGCTGCTATGACCTTCTATACACTCTGTTTGACTGCTGCTGAACCTGGAAGGACTGCTCTGCTGCCTGGAGCCTGTCTTAAACTCTCAGAGGCCAGCCCTACATCTTCACCTGCACTGAGGACTACCACAAGGGACTCCAATGGCTTGTTTGCTGGCCCCCTGTTCAGAGTCACAGGGACACAAGAGGCTCCCACCATTTCAAACCTGAACCTGGAGCAAGCCTGAGTGAGTCCTGAACCCCCTGGGTTCCCCACCAGCCCTGGGCCTTTGTGGTGGTGCTAGAAGTGCCCAGATAGCTCATTCCTAACACTGAGGAATTTAAAACATTTCTGCCAAAAACTGCTCCGAGAACCAGAAGGCAACCAAGACCAACCTGCTCTCATATCTGCCTGAGGTACATTGCCGGTTGGATTGACTTTTCAGCAGCCCTTTGCCAAACAGGTCCCCGATCTCATGGAACTGCTACAGCCCTCTGTCTCATCCCGCTGCAGATTTTTAACTTACATTTCGGTGACTAAGAGCCTGATGTAGATTACGGCGGACGGGAACAGCCTGTTCGCCACAACCTAAATCCCATAGATGATAATGGGATTTCAATTTTGTCTGAAGGGCAATCAGGCCCTAAGTCCAGACATAGAAATCTTCATCGTGGCTTCGACTCAAGGCCATCTGATGGCAACACTCCCTCCTCCAACACCCCCTGCCATTTTGCCCCACTAAACTTTACCTTCTCAGTCATTTTTTCTCAGAATTTCTTCTACGTTCAATAGTTGAGCGCGGACCAGGCCCAATCCCCTTTCTGTATCCAAACTGTGATCTATTGCGTGCAGCCGTATTTTTCGACTTTGACTCTGTCTCACATGACCAGATGTTCGCTGTTGTTGCTTTGATCTTTTCTGCACTAGTTTTCACTAAAACTTTAAGAAATCATAACTTATTTTTATCTGGTTGGAATTTAGTCATTTTGGTGTCAAATGTTTATAATTGGTTTTGGATGTGTCTTGTTTTATGTTTTCACTTTGTTGCTGTTTGTTTTCTGAAAAATGCTTTACACATAGCCTCTAAGTTAAGACTGACTGCTTTTTGTGCCAAGCCAACCAGGGTTAAGCACAGGTTAATTTAGTGACTTTTTGTAGTTCACCTGCAAGGTGTTGTTGCTTTTACTTAACCAGGTCAAACACTCCACTCAACCAACAACCCATTTTCTCATATATCGGCAGAACATTTCAAATACAGTGAAGCCAATGTGGCTCCACAAAAACAAGAGAAGGGACTGTTTCCACACCTTAAGTGTTTTAATAACAATTTAAATTAAATTACAGATCAAATCTATCAGCATCTTAGAAGGAAATATTTGGTAAGAGGATACATATTTAAATGATTTTGCAGTTCAAATTTATATAGGATTTGTAAAAAGCTACAAAACAGAATCACATGCAGCACACAAAATATCAAACAAGCATATTCTATAATGGAACTTCTCCATTCTAAATAAAGTATTGAAATTGCCAAGGGGAAATTCTATGGGGAAGGTGTCAGCATCAGATGAGCTGAGGTTGAAGTTCAAGAAGAAAGTATGAGTGTTGAAGAATGAAGCTCAACTCTCTGGGCAGGGTGTGAGAAAACAGGGCTGATTGCAGAGGCCCCCTAACTTTTTGCCCCCATTTTCCACTTTTTGCTGGTGTTTTCCTGACTCCGAGGGTGTCCTGGGTACTGCTTACAAGTCCCAGGGCCAGTGCTCTATGTAAAATGGATATGCAAATTAGGCTAATTATAATTGGCTAAGTTAACCTACCTATAAGTCCCTAGTATATGGAAGGGCATGTAGGTTTAGGGACCACAGCATAGGTAGTGCACCCATAGGTGCACTGCTAAGGTGCCCAGTGTCATTTTAAAGGCAGGCCTGCCTTGCTGGCTGCTTTTAAATTAAAGTTATATGCAAATTCGACTTTGGAATTAAAAGTAGTTCCAAAGTCTTAAACTACCTTATTATTACATATAAGTCATCCCTAAGGTGTGCCCTATGTGTCCCTAGGGCTGGGTGCCATGTAACTATAAGCAGGGACCTTATAAAAATAGTTTTATAAGCCATGGTGAGGTAAAAACAGCCACATTTGTTTTTCCCTCATTGTAGTAAATGGCCTCCATAGGCTAGAATGGGGAGACTTTATTTTAATTTTTAAAGTCCCCTTAAATGACGGATATCAAGAGTTTGGTATCAAATTAATTGTTATAATAAATCCCACAACTTCCAGTTGTTGGGTTTAATATAACCTGTTCAGGTAAAGAGTTTCAAACTTTACCTGAAAAGTTGCCAGTTTCAGCCCTGCATTGTTTTTGCTGTTGTGCTCTGATTGGCCAGCCTCTAGCAGCCTGGCCAGGTGACCTTGATGAGGTGTGAAGTGGCCTGGCTTTACACAAAGGAATGTGCCTGTGGGAGGGAATCTCCACTCAGCAGATGGTGAGGCAGGAAGGGGGAGGGCTGCCAAACTGGTCTTCAAAGGCAGAGAAGGACATTTGGATCAACCAGCAACACCCTCACAACCTGCAACCCCAGACAACTAGGTGCCACCTTGGTTAGATTAGGAGAGGGCAGGAGAGGGGTGTGTTTATGATTTTTAGCCACACCAGTGGGTGGGCTCAGCCAGATGTAACCTCCAACAATCAGATTCAGCCATGATGGATTTTTGGAGAATGTTGCCTCCTGGGATTGATTTTTGCCACACTTCCCAGGAAGTGGTCAACACAGGGGGAAGGACCCTGCACCTGATTGGAGAACCAGGACCCCCCTGCTTTTCACCCAGGATCAGGGATAAAACTGGCAGACCTGCACCCACACCTCAGTTCCCTACCACATCCAACAAGGAAGAACTACAGAAGAAGAAGGACTGCCCTGCTGGACCCCTGGCCTGCACCTGGAACCTGCACTCAGAAGGACTGCACCAGCTGCACACCTGGGCTTCACCACAAGAAGGACTTTGCCTGGCTTCAACTGGTTCAAGGAGGGACTCCCTGTTTGCTACAGGTGAAAAATTGCAAACCAGAGTCCCCTGCACCAACTCCTGAAGAAAGCTACCAGCTGACCACTGTCCAGTGGCCAAAAAGGAGTTTGCGCCACATGCATTCTGGGAGTTGTAGTCTGCACCCCCAAGGACCATCTCAGAACTTCTGGACCCTTGGGGTGAGCTGTGGACCTCAAAAGAACCTTAAAAGGACATCTGGGAGAAGCCCCAGAAGTTTGGAGAAGTTTGGACAACATTTGAAAAAAAGCTCCATAGAGGGACCGACCCGCCACGGCAACTCTAGCCGGCTTGCCTCAACCGCGACCCGGCCTGATTTGCTGGTTCGTCCCGGTAAAGAAAATCTCCAAAAAAGAGACTAAGTCCAAAGGTAAAAAGTTGACTGGGACCTCCCAGCCAGCGTATCCGAGGAGGGCTCCAGGGACGTGGGTCAAGATCCAGGTTTACCCCGGTCGAAGGATTTTCACCTGGAAAAAACGACTAAGTCCGAAGGTAAAAATCTCCACCGAGGATTCCCGCGACGCGTATCCGGAGAAGGGCTCCAAGTAGCTCAGATTAGACTGGCAGGTTCGTCCCGCTGAAGAAAATCTTCGAAAAAGAGCCTTGGGGCCAGATGTAGCAAAGTTTTGCGAGTCGCAAATGGGCCGATTCGCTATTTGCGACAGTGCAAAATCGGAAATGGGATGCAAAAACCCAATTTCCGACTTGCAAAAAGCGATGGGACCCGTTTGCGAGTCGCATCAGTTGCGACCCCATTTTGCGACCCGCAAATTGCAAGTCGCAATTTGCGAGTCGCAAACCATATGCAATTGCAACTCGCAAATTGCGACTAGTCGCAAAAAGCCCATTTTGCACTTGCAATATACCACTAACTCAGAGCAGGTGGTAACCATAACCAAAGTATAAAAGGAGACCCAGAAGGCATCTGGGTTACTCAACATGGCGGAGATATACCTGATAGCAGTGAGAAGGAGAGTCCATGCAGCCAGGCAGAGGAGGAGGAGGGGCCACAGACAGGAGAAGATATATAGAACAAGGCAGACTCTTTTTCAGCAAACTGAGGATGAGATATACGATAAATACCACCTTAGCAGCGCAGCCATACTAGAATTAATTGATTTACTGAAACCACAGCTAGAACACCAGACTCTGCGTGGCTGCGCCATCCCTACGCTTGTGCAAGTACTATGCTCACTGCAGCTCTTGGCCTCAGGGAGCTATCAGGGGGTAATTGCTGTGGCAGGTGGGGTATCCCAAAGTTCAGTGTCAAGGTTCCTCAGGGCATTCCTAGATGCCATACTAACACACAGGTCTTACTTCATATACCTACCCAGGAATGAGGCAGAAATTAACAGCACCAAGCTGGACTTTTACCGCATTGCCCACTTTCCCCATGTCATAGGGTGTGTAGATGGGACACACATTCAAATATGCCCCCCTGCAAATCTGGAACATCTTTTCCGCAACAGATAGTGTACCCACTCACTGAATATTCAGGTTGTTTGTGACGCCCATTATGTCATCACGGACATTGTAGCTAAGTTTCCAGGCAGTACCCATGACTCATACATGTTTAGGCATAGTGGGATACATCAATGCCTGGAACGTGGGGAATTTGGAGACGGATACCTCCTAGGTAGAGCTACAGACACCTTGCAGACATACTCACAGGTCACTGTGCACAACAATCAGGACTTCCTAACAGTGTACTTTTTGTGCCCAACAGGTGACAGTGCATATGCTCTAAGGCCATGGATCATGACTCCGTTTTTAACACCCAGCAATCAATGTGAGAGGCGATACAACAATGCACATAAGAGGACCAGGAACCTTATCGAGCGCACCTTTGGACTCCTGAAAGCAAGATTCAGATGCCTCCACCGCAGTGGAGGTGCCCTCCAGTATACCCCCATTACAGCATTCAAAATTGTGGTTGCATGCGCCATCCTCCACAACATAGCCACCCGACGTGGGCTACCTCTCACCCCTGCAGACCCAGATCCTGATGATGAAGAGCAAGAACAACCACATCGCCATCATGGGGATAGGAGTGTAGCTAATCAAGGCAGACTGAGACGGGAACACATCGTAACACAATACTTTGGAAGGTACGTGTCAACTTGTTAAGTGGAACAAAAATAACTATTTTATTAGTGCAGAAATGAAACTATTTACAAGTAATGAATGTCCATGGGCATGAAAATGCACACCAGGCATGTGGCACATTGATGTATTGTGCCACTTCTAATGGTCCAGAGTGATCTCTTTGACCTTCTGCCCCTCCTGCCAGCCAGGCTGGTCCCTGGTGCTTCCGTGGTGCTCTGCCTGCTACTCCTGAGCACCCTGCTGTCAGTGACAGAGACACTGCTCACTGTCGAGCCCTCCTCACTGTCCTGGGGTGTTTCCCCTGTGCCCCTAGACATATTCCGTGTCTCCATCAAGTCAATGATGTGGGTCAGATGTCCCAGGCCCCTAGCCACATCCCCAGCGAAATGGCCCATTTCCACCTGCAGCCCAACTGTCCTCCTCAACAGGCCTGTGGTGTTCATGGCGAGCCTGCCGATGGATGTGGCCATCCTGTCCAGTCTGTGCAGGAGCTGACGGTCCCTGCGCCGCCCACGCTCGGCCTGGGCCAGTAGTCCTCCCGCCAGTTCCCTCATGGCAAGGGCAAGGTCCCCAGTGTTAGTGCAGATCATGTCCATCCTTGAGTTCAGGTGCTGCATGCTGGCATGGTTATTGCGCACAAAGCGGTGCAGCACACCACTAATCCTCCCTAAAATTCGATTTTGTAGGCGCTAACCATGCAGCAGATGTGCCTCACTGGTGCTGGGAGGTAGTTGCCCGGATGCAGACTGCAGCCCTGATGTCCTGGACCTGCGACGCCTGCGCAGCGGTGGCTGCCCTGTGATTTCACCTGTCTCATCCCTGCCTGTTGCTGGGGCAGCCTCTTGGGATACTGTTGCAGCAGGTGTGGCTACTGCAGGGATGCTGTTGACCGTGCAGGTGGGGGTGCTGGCGGGTCCTGAGGTGTCCTCATGGGGCTGGCTGATTTGAGTGGTGGTGGTGTCTTGTTGGAGACCTGTGGGACATGGGGAACAGACTGTCAGTGTCTACTATCTGTTGCACATTTCCTAATAAACATTTGCCTATGAACTGCCTACTTGACTACATTTCCCATAATGCATCATTCTGGCGTTTGCTACCCTGAAATGGAGCTATCTTGGTTGTGCATGCCCATGTGTACATGGTGGGTGGGGGTATGGCATTGATAGGGGTACAGGCATGTCACATGGTACTCACCGGTTGATGTGCTGGGCTCTGAGGTGTCCAGGTCCCCAAATCCAGAAACTGCCTCCTGCTCCAAGGTTTCCTCCACCCTTTCTTCCAGGGGTGTGGGTGGTGGCACAGACGATGGTCCCCCTCCTGTGCCTCTCATCTCCCGGAGCCTTTCAGCCACCCTCTCCTTGGTCCGGGAGCGGAGGTCATACCACCTTTTCTTGATGTCATCTATGCTCCTGTGGCTCACCCCCAGGGAATTTATCTTGTCCTGTATGTCCTGCCACAGCTGTTTCTTGGTGGCTTCAGTAACATTGAGGGCTGATTTTCCAAACAAGTCATCATAGTGCTGACAGCATTCGTCTGTCAGCACCTCCAGCTCCCTCTTTGAGAATTTCTGCTTCCTCTTCCTTGGTGTTCCTTCCATGGCAGCTGCTGTTTGTCCTGTGTGTAGTTCAGCAGTTTTTAAAGGGTGTGGTCCTCCCTCCTCCCGGGTGTATTAGAGAACTTCCTGGCTGTGATGTGATCATCATGTGCCAGGAAGTGTTTCCAGAGTGTTCTGGAGTGGTTTCTGGAGTGTTCTGCTGCACCTGTAATCAATTAACAAGCTAATCGCAATTTGCGGCATCCACTCGCTAATTGCGAGTTCGTTTTTTGCACACTCGCAAAAAGCGACCTCGCAATCGCGGACTCGCACACTGCGTTGCAAGTCCGGGTGCGAGTCGCAATTTCGGCACGTTTTTTTGCCTGCATTACAATTTGCGACTCGCATTTTGCGAGTCGCACCAACTCGCAAAATCCGAGTAGCAAATTTTTTGTTTGCTACATCTGGCCCTAAGTGTGAAGGTAAACTTTTAACCGAGGCCTCCCGCGGCCTGTAGCCGATCAGGGCTCCATCGCAGTCGGCTTTAAACTTTGACTTTGCCCCGGTCGAGGTGCAACCAGATGACATGATTGGGACTTTTTGTTTCTAGGCGTTAAAAAAAAATTATTCTTTAAAAATTCATATCTCCTGTTCCCCTTATCCGATTTTATTCGTTTTTGTGTCATTTTAACGATACAAATATAATCTATTTTTATAAATTGGTTTTGGATTTTTAAACTGTTTCCTGTGTTTTATTTAATTACTGTTTTGTGATATTTAAATGCTTTACACTCTGTCTCCTAAGTTAAGCCTTGTCGCTCGTTGCCAAGCTACCAAGGGTTGAGCTGGGTTTAATTTACTGAGACCTAACTGGACCTAAGTGGAGGTTAGTGGCCTATTGCCCTTTCCAATAACCCATTTTCCAACACAGGGTAAATCAGCAGAATCAATAGGGAGTATTTGATCAGTCAAGTCAGAACAGGATCTTCTCAGTGGTTCTAAAGATTACACAATTAAAGCATGAAAGAAGATTCTAGTAAGCGTCATCCTGTCAGTTTCCATCAAATGAGCCAATCTGAAGACAGTGTTCTTTGGGAGCAGGTTGACTCCCTAATTTCCCACCTCTCATTCAAAAAAGTAACCATCTGGGCAGCATCGGATGTAACAACAATCTGTTCTGACTGGTGTGGGATGGTCTCACCCACTGTCTCAGTCTCCATATCGGAGACCAACTTCTAATTAAACGTTCAGTAGTCCACTACACTAATACAATACACAATAAGCCGATTGCGATTTAATGGGACACCCAATAATACGCCTGCAGACAGGAGAAAGCAAGCATTGGCAATGCCAATAGGTCTTTCCAATGTAGTGGAGTTTAGAGGTGTGGATAAGAGTGAAAAGTAGTTTTATGGAGTAGTTTAAAGTGTGTGATATATTGTGGAGGGAGTATATTGTTTTAGAGTGGAGTATTAGACTTGAGTAAAGTGTCATGGAGTGAGGTGTTTTATGGTGTTGTGTAGTGGTGTAGAGTACAGTGTAGTAGTATAGAGGGTGTTGTGTAGAGTGATGTAGAGCAGAGTGGCAGAGAGCAGATTATACTGTTATATAGTGTAGGAATATAGTGTTATAAAATATAGTGGAGTAAAGTGGTATATAGTGTATAGATGGAGTTGCGTGGAGTGTTGTATAGTGGAATACAGTGGAGTAGTGTTCTAGAATGGCAGATAGTATAGAGTTTGTATTGTACAGTGTAGTGTTGTGTAGTAGAGTATAATAGTGTGGCATAGAGTTAAGTGGCTCAAAGTACAGTGGTGCAGGCTATATTGGCATTTTAGAGGCATATAGTGCAGTGGTATATAGAGCATTTGGTTTAAGTAAAGCAGTTTAGAGTGTATTGGTGTATTTTGTAGAGAGGTAGAGTAGTATAGAATGCTGTGGTATAAAGTATAGTGGTGTACAATATATTGCACTTGTATATAGTACAATGGTATAGAGTGGAGTATGATAGAGTGGTATATAATGTTGTAAAGTGGAATGGTGAAGGGTACAGTGGAGTCCTGTAGGGTTAATTGTAGTGGTGCAGAGTGTAATGGTGTAAAGTGCAGTAGAGTTTAGAGGTGTTGAATGCAGTAATAGAATGTAGTGGCATAGAATTTAGTTTAGCAGAATTAAGCGTTAGTGTGTAGGTTTGATTAGTGCTGTGTTGCAGAGTGGTGTAGAGTATAGTGGTGCAGAGAGGAGTGAAGAAGAGTTTTGTGGTGCAGAGTAGAGTTGTAGCTAGTGCAGTTTTTCAAAGTGTGTTGATGTATAGTGTGATGGCATAGAGTGATGTTGCGTGTAGTGGTGTAAAGTGCTGCGGTATAGAGTAGAATGCAGTTTTGTATAGTGGGGAAAAGTGCAGTGGGGTAAAGTAGTTGGCGTAAGTGTATTGGTATAGGGTAAATTAGTTTTGAGTAAAGTGGTGCTGAGTGTATTGGTGTAGAGTACAGTTTTAGACTGCAGTGGCATAGTTTAGTCTGTAGAGGCATAGAGTGATGTAGGGTATAGTGCAGCAGAATAAGTGGCATGTTTTGTAGTAGTATTGAGTGGAGAGGTGGAGAGTAGATTGTTTTAGAGTATAGTGAAGTGTTGTAGCGTGTAATGATGTAGAGTTGAATGGTGTATAGTGACAGAGGTTGCAGTAGCATATGGAAAAATGTTGTAATGTATGTTGGTGTAAAGTGTAGTGGTGCGAAGTAGTTTTATAGGTATAGTGGGGTAGAGTGCATTTGTTTTGAGTAAAGTGGTGTAGTGTGAAGTGTTGTTGAGTTTAGTGGTTTTGAGTAGAGTGGCATAGCATAGAGTGCACTGGTGTAGAGTGGAGTGATGTAGAGTAGAGTAGAGGACTATAGAGTGGAGAGGTGCAAAGTGTAGTGTGGTGTGGAGTGGTGGTAAGTGTAGTGGTTTATAGTGTAGTGATGTAGAGTGCAGTTCTATACAGTTGAGTGAATAATAGTGAAATTGCATTTAGTACTGAGTAGAGTATAATAGAGTAAAGTAGAATAGTGTGAAGTGTTAAAGTTGAGTGTAAAAGTGCAGTGATGAACTGTAGATTTTGGTGCAGAGTCGCATAGAGTTGTTTATAATTGAGTGAAGTGGCTGTTCTGCTTTCCTTCTCTTATCTTATGACCGAGCTTACAAAACCTCTCTGGAATGCACTTCTGAGTTTAGAGAAGACATTTATTGTTATTATTATTTCACCACGAGGTTAAAGAAGACATTTATTATTATTATTACTTCACCACAAGGTTCCTGAGAGACGAAATTAGTAGACTGGAAGCACACGTTCAAAAGTAGTCGCAGCAATGAAAGCAAAATATATCAAAGTACTTCTCAGTTGCAATGTACACAGCAAATAGATGTGATTATATTATAGCATAACTTCAAAGCAAAGCATAAAAGTCAAAATTGCATCACAGTAGGGCTGTAGGGCCTATCCCTCTGCTTCATCTTTCTGGGGCTTCAAGTTGATGACTCCGGTTCAACTGTGAGAAAGAGATTTTCTACCCAAACGGGGACAGGCAACTGACGTCCGTTCCTGTCTGAAGTCAAGATATTTCTATTTCTGCTGTTTTCCAGAGCCATTGTTAAAAGTGTGAGAACCGAATAAACCTGGAGAGTGGCCAGTTCTCAAACTTCACTTGTTCTCAGACTGGATTGAGAGGTAAACACAAAATCTATGCGCTCAGCTAGGGTCTGGTGTAAAAAACACAGCTTGGTCTATCATGTGGAAAAACACAGCTTGGAAAAACACAGCTCATCTGCAATGTCTCAACTGCAATGTCTAACTCCATGCTAAAGCCAATAGGCAGCTAACCTAAATATCAAATGTAATGTCTAATGCCATGTCAAAGCCAATAGGCAACTGACATGAATACAGAATGTAATGGCTAACTCCACGTTAAAGCCAATAGGCAGCTAAACTGAATACAACATGTAATGTGCTACTGGTGAACATTGAGCAACTAATATGCGCAGTGGT
Organism: Pleurodeles waltl; assembly: GCF_031143425.1. Classification (NCBI taxonomy): domain Eukaryota; kingdom Metazoa; phylum Chordata; class Amphibia; order Caudata; family Salamandridae; genus Pleurodeles; species Pleurodeles waltl. The sequence goes on from NC_090436.1 coordinate 737,872,170, forward strand.
GAAACACAAAGTCATTGGTCAAACACAAATAATAGCATCACAGTGGCACAGAGTATAGTAGTGTAAAGTAGAGTTGTATATATGCTATTGGCAAATAGTAGTGTTGTGCATAGTTAGGGCCTAGCTGAGTGGTTGAGGGCCTAGTATAGGCCCTAGTTGAGTGGTTGAGTTAAGTGATAGAGAGTACATCACTTTAATTTCAAGTGTTGAAGTGCGCAGTGAATGAGGTGTTGTTTCATCGCGGGTCAGCAATGGAATGATACCAGGGTAGAACAGGCCTATAGGGCAGTCAGGCATTGCCCGACAAGTTGGTGTCTGCTTGGCTGGTTTTCCATACCTTGTGAACCACTTATACTGCATTCAAGACTGCCATAATTTGTGAACATGGTACACTTTTTTTAGCTACCTAATTCACTAATTTTGTCCATTTGTATTTTAGTGCCAGGGGCTATTGTCTGTTCCAGTCCTTCCCTGAATGGCACTATGGGGGTCATTCCGACTCCCGCCGGCGGCGGTAACCGCACGCCCGGCGGGAGCCGCCGAATGACCGCACCGCGGTCAAATGACCGCGGCGGCCATTCTGGCTTTCCCGCTGGGCCGGCGGGCGACCGCCAGAAGGCCGCCCGCCGGCCCAACGGGAAAGCGCCTTCAACGAGGAAGCCGGCTCCGAATAGAGCCGGCGGAGTTGAAGGCGTGCGACGGGTGCAGTGGCACCCGTCGCGATTTTCAGTGTCTGCTTGGCAGACACTGAAAATCTCAATGGGGCCCTGTTAGGGGGCCCCACGACACCCGTTCCCGCCAGTCTGGTTCTGGCGGTGAAAACCGCCAGAAACAGGCTGGCGGGAAGGGGGTCGGAATCCCCATGGCGGCGCTGCTTGCAGCGCCGCCATGGAGGATTCATTTGGCCAGGGGAAAACCGGCAGGAAACCGCCGGTTTCCCTTTTCTGACCGCGGCTTTACCGCCGCGGTCAGAATTGGCCTGGAAGCACCGCCAGCCTGTTGGCGGTGCTTCCGTGGTCGTTGGCCCTGACGGTCAATGACCGCCAGGGTCAGAATGACCCCCTATGTCTGCCTCTGATCCATGAGGTGATATTTACCTAAGGAACAAGACAAATATCGAAGAAACAGAAAATCCTGAAAAGAAACGTAGAGGCAAAAAACATCCATTATAAGTTACAGGAACACACGGGAGGGGAGATTCAAAGAATGGTCCTGCTACCTTCCAAGTAACCAATTCTACGAAAGGGGATGTACACTGCTCTTTGTGCATCCAGGTGCAAACAATCACAAGTACGCTGGTCAATCACTAATGGTGATGTAATCTAAGACCCTGTTGAGGTGTTTCAGTGCTAAATGGAATGGCAGAGTTTTCTTATGTAGACTATGTTTAGCATTTTGCTAGACAGCCTAGGCATTACCAAGTTAGAACAATAGGAGGAAAAAAGTGATTTTCCTAGGACCACATGATGTAGAACATGTGCAAGCTGAAAATATAACTCAGGTCTCCCATTGCCAAATGTAGCACCCTGGTATACTCTGAAGTGCAGAGACCACAAAGACACTTATGTGTTGTGGCAGTGAACTTCAAATGGCAAGTATACCCCTTACCCTGTCTTTGAACCAGTGCTTCAATCCCTTACCAGCCAGCCCTTATGTCTCCTGACAGCCCACAAATTGAGGTGTCCTGACTGTGCACTGCACAGCTGTCGCTGGCCCCTCTGCTGTGCCGGCTTGTCCGGAGTCCACTGCTGTTGTAAAGAACCAGAAGAGCAGCAGGTGCACATATGCATCAAGCCTGCTTGTACCTAGATCAGATGTTTCTGGCCCAGTCCAAGAGAAACCATTCCCCACCAGCCATGAAATGGGCTCTGCTTTGATGAAAGGAAAGGCACAAACGTGCATGAAGAGCTCTGAAGAGCTGCCCAGAATAAATAAAAAAGACCCTGAACAGTAAGCAATATAGAAAAAGCAGAAACCTACACGTCCTGGGGCAATACTCCATGGAGTGAACAACTTGGAAACAAGGAGGGACCAGGAAGCCAAATTACCCAATAACAAGACGGATGACTGAAGCACCGCCAACAGGCTGGCGGTGCTTCATTGCCCATTCGGACCGCGGCTGTAAAACGCGGTCGGACAACCGGGTCCGGCGGTTTCCCGCCGGATTTCCCCCGGTTGGGCGAATCCTCCATGGCGGCGCTGCAAGCAGCGCCGCCATGGGGATTCTGACCCCCTTCCCGCCAGCCTGTTTCTGGCGGTTTTTACCGCCAGGAACAGGCTGGCTGGAATGGGTGTCCTGGGGCCCCTGGGAGCCCTTGCACTGCCCATGCCGCCCACCGGGGTCAGAATGACCCCCATAATTTTTACAAGACAACTGACCAGACAAATCCAAAGCTATGGAAGGAGTCAAAGCCCACAAAGTATATACAACAGATTACCTGACAGTGCAAGCACTGTCTAGGCTCGATCAAAAAACAAGAATCTTGCAGACATTTTATGAAAATTAAATGTGTGTGTAGCATTGGCCTGGATAAAAGGCAGGCCAACATTAGGTTCAGAATAGATTATATACGAGTGCAGTTAGCATAAGTGAATATATCAAGTACAGTTAAGAAGGGTATACATTCCCTTTTATGACAGATACATTTTTAATAATGCCACTAAATTTACAGATGGCTCTCATCTAAATGAAAACGTAGTCACCTACTACAATTGATTAATGCAATGCACACAGATTAATACAGTTAAACACATGTTGAGAATATAAGTTGCATATAAAATGGTGGGGTACTAAATTACGCTGCACCATCCTTATGTGACTACTTAAATAAGATGAAGCTGAGCAAACATTCTTGGATGGGTAGGTCTATATGAGTATAACTATAAGCAACCATTTTTACATCATTGTTTTACCCTAAATCAAAAGCAGAAGCTGATTAAGTTTGGGTTTTTTGAAACCCCTTAAAATCTTCCCCTATGGGACATTAAAGGGCAATATGTGTACTTAATACTGTTTGTGTCACCAATTGAAAGAGCTATTGATACAAAATCCATGCATTTGTAGATCTCTGTCGACAGTCAGGAAGCTTTTTCAAGTATATGTAAATAGTACTCCACAAGATACAAGCTTCCCCCATTAATGAAGGTGTAATGGGTCAGTCAAACATGAGGGGGACAGGGAAATTAACAAGGTCCAGTGTACAACTATTACATAAATCAATAAGGTACACTGTTCCTAAAAGAAGAAAAGAGAAGAACATGGGTCCTAGGGACACTTCTAAAATTAGAAGCAAGTGTCCTCACACATCCAATAGATGTCATGCTTTCCCATAGGGCTAGCTCCACGTCAGACTGGGGCTGCAATGTCTGAAGGGCCTCACAAGGGGGCTCTTTGCCGGTGATCTTGAATTTGAAATGTGTGCCGTGATTGTTACAGTAGGGATAAATTAAACCTACCGTCAAAACAGAGCAGGAGAGATTGAGGTTAAAATTGGCTCAAGAACCTCTACAAAAATTATTTTATTTAGGATTTGAGGATCTCGGTCAAGATTAAAAACACAGGGGAGTGGGAGAGGAATGATGTTCCATGACTCTTTTGATACAGAAGAGCTATAACGGACAATCTCCCTATAGCTATAGTATAAGGTAAATATGTTTTGCGCCTTAGAAGTCCATATGGATCATGTGGCGCCTCAACTTGCCCTAGGCTGAATATGAAGGGCAAAAAGTAACTTACATAAAATGCTACACAACTTGTGGCCTAAATAGGTGAGAACCTGTGATCAGAAAAATAAAAAACAAAATATATTTATAGTACATACCATCGAAATTAATTACACACATAATAGTGTTGTGACACTCCGTGTTAATGTTCTACCATTCTAAATGTGAAAAAACTCACAATGAAACGTTCCTTACCCTCCTAAATTGTGGACCATGTTCCTTGGGAAAGTGCGAACCACTGGACTGACTTCACTCTATGTGAATCATAGAAGCATCAGAGGTTATAATGCACAAAGAAACAACATTAAAGGATAGGTAGGTAAATATACTTCATGCTATGTAGCTAATAATTAGAAAAGGTATGCCCATTTAGGGAGAGAAAATCAAAACGACTAAGAGCTCTACTACCAGAAAACAGACCGAGGAAGGGCCATAGTGGGGAGGTCAAATGATAGCCTGTAAAGGTTTTGGCAAATAGGAAGGTAATTGGACAGATGTACAGACAATGGCGGAAATGTAGTAAATCGGAAAGCTGAGTAATCCAGCATTAGGTTAAGTAATGTCACTCCGTACATGTAGAAAACAGAGTAGATCTCAGTGCAATCGGTGCGGAGCCATGCTCTGGTCTGAACCATTAAAAATCGCTGGTCAGCCCCCTGTCGCTGGTGTGACATGAAAGGCTGGTAGTTGTAAAGGGTAAGCACAACATCTAAACAAAATCAGTGAGAAGCGTAATTCAGCCTTGTAAAGCGAGGAGAGTACTCACACGTTGAGCGAGGTCCAATGCCGGAGACATACCCGACGCCGCAATCCTGGAAGTGTTGGGATGACTGTGGTCGGCAGGTAATAAGGTCATGGCACTCGGCGTGGACCAATCAGGACAGATCTTGATTTATGAGGGTGTAATGGGAACATACAGTAGTGACTAATAGGAATATATTGTAGCCATTAACTTATTATTGACTTTGGAACATTTAAAAAAATATAAAATATCTGCATCTCTTGAAGTTGAGGTGACTGTTTTACGCTGATGTGACAAGTATGTAAATAGATTAACAAATATTTACAACTGATTGGCATGACATGTTTTACATATTCCATAGTGATCTGTGAATTATTGTACTGATTTTAATCAATTATGCAATAAATTATTATACATGTATGAATGGACATAAAGGCTGTAGAATACTGTCTCTCAGTTGAAGTGATTTCTCTAAGAGGGGCACTCACCACAATCATTTCTCAACCTCAAATTTAATTTCATCAGCAAAGTGACTAATGATTACCTGGAAATGATGCCATTATCAATACTTCTGACCATTCTTTTTTTCTGGCCACCTGTCCACCCTTCCCTCTGTGTGCCCACTTTTTTGTTGTTTGACTCTTTTGATCTTCAGTGTTATTGTTTGTGTGCCTCTGTTTATTATATGTGTTTCAACCCATATGTGTTGTGCTGTCGATATAATAGCTTGATTTTCCTGGCTTCCATTGTAATCATTTTACACTTCATAACTCTCTGTCAGGCCCAGGAACCTCTGCTTCATCTTGCTTCAACAGCCTACCCACTCTTGTTTTCTCCATGCTAAATTGATGCCTAAGATTGGCTACTAGCTACAACTCTATTTTGGGGAAGACCATTCAAAAATCATTTTCCTCGTTCAGTCCCTTTTTTTTCCTCTTTTCCCATGTAGCACTTTCAGCTTTTGAGAAACATAATGCTTTATCAGAAACTATCGTAACATGTTTCGGTCCTTAGGCATGGTTGAACGACTGTCAGGCAGTGAATGTGTATGAGTCACCGTAGAGATAGGAACATGTGAGCACACATGTTTACTGAACAGTATGCACCTGTGGCAGTGTGTATGTTGATTTGTGTGGGGATATAAAAAAAAAATCAAATTTTTTAAGGAGTGCTAAGCACTGAAAAGGGAAGCAATAGTTCAACCAGAGAGATATAATCAATCAATAACTACATGTTCTAAATAGAGTCTGTTAATTGCAAGTCTGAGCAGGTTGGTGTTTATGCATTTTCTGACCCACGTGAGATTCATCTGCTTGAATGTTCATTGCATAACATGGTTGGTACATGTTGAGCAGAAGTGCAGATAAGCAGGCCTTTGATCTCAACGTATTTTGTGGAAATGTACGTTGAGTTACTTGCATGTACTGTACACTTTGAGAGTGAGTTTATTTTGGTTCTATTTATGGAAGTTGAAGCACATTGTCCCTGCCTGATTCTAAAGTGTTGGTTTTATGCAATGAAACTCTTCGCAACGCCAAAGTAGCTGATATTAAAGTTAAATGCGCTCCAGGACAAGGGCTCTTTTTAGCTTGTGTATGTGTGGATTTGGAGGAGTGGGAATATTTTCCTCAGAAATGAGAGCTGCATGTTGATCTCCTGTGTGACTGGATTTACTTGTTGGGCTCACTGGCATCAGCATTAAAAAGAATCCCCATGTACCTTACCTACTTAATGGTAGGAGGGAGGTTTGTAGATTTAGGAGACAGTCAGTGGGTAGTATAGTAGGTTGTAAATCCCCAATTATTACAATGTTCAGGCCCCCTCATGCTTAAGAAGCTATCATTTAGCAGGGCACAGGGTGCAAGCAAAAGGAGATATCGCTTAGGGTCTCAGCAGGGCTTTATTTGTAAATGAATAAGTATTGGGGTCTAAAGGTTGCTCAGAAACTCGCTCTGGAGCTATAAAAGTTCAGATTGCTGAATACCAAGGATGTGTAATCTTGATTCCACTTCAAACTTTTTAGTCTACCTACAGAGACTTCCTGCCTCTTTATATCACTCTTTGCTTTCATCTCTGCCTTTCCTTTGTCACTGAGGGTCCACCTTTCTCTTACTCCTTCCTTCCCCCTGTAGAAAGTCATCCTTTTTATTTGTGGTCAACTTTAATTTTACTCTTTTGTCTGGACCCTATTTTTTTCTGTTTTTTGGCTCTACACACTGGGACACTGCGGCCAGTGCTTACTGTTTTTGCTCTGATCCCAAAACTTGGGAAATAGGCTAAATCTCGATTAGAGTACTTGACTTGTTCTATAAAGCCATAGTATATACTGCAGAAATGCACTAATGGCATAAAGAGCTAGCCTTAATATGGGGACTGCAGCTCTTATTGTGCTATCCACTAGTGAGACAAAATAAAACATGGCTTCAGGCCTACCACTGTAGCCTAACTATTGAAGTGTAAAATTTCCATTGTGACCTGTCAAAATATCTGTTTTTGACATGTACACACCTCCCATTTGAATATTACTAAGTCACCCCTTTGTAGGCCACAAGGTAGGTTGCCTGGTATTTAAAGTGGGACTAAAAGAAAATTATTAATACAATGCTCCTACAGTGACAATACCCAATACACTATGGGCCTCATTCTGAGGCTGGCGGGCGGCAGTAGCCGCCCGCCTGGCGGGAACCGCCATATGGCCGCTCCGCGGTCGAAAGACCGCGGAGGCCATTCTGGCTTTCCCGCTGGGCTGGTGGGCGACCGCCAGAAGGCCGCCCGCCAGCCCAGCGGGAAACCCCTTCCCACGAGGAAGCCGGCTCCGAATGGAGCCAGCGGAGTAGGAAGGTGCGACGGGTGCAGTTGCACCCGTCGCGAATTTCAGTGTCTGCTAAGCAGACACTGAAATTCTTTGTGGGGCCCCCAGGGGCCCCACGTCACCCCATACCGCCATCCTGTTCCTGGCGGGCGAGACTCCTGAGGGCAGCGGAAAACCGGCAGGAGACCGCCGGTTTTCCTGTTCTGACCGCGGCCAAACCGCCGCGGTCAGAATGCCCTGCGGGGCACCGCCAGCCTGTTGGCGGTGCTCCCGCCGACCCCGGCCCCGGCGGTCCTTGACCGCCGGGGTCGGAATGACCCCCTATGTTTGCTGTGGCAGGACTACCTGCCCTTTGTAGAAAATCAGAGCAGGGGTTAAAATACTAATAGTGTATCCTGGGAAAGGGAGCAACTGGAAAACTAATTATACAATTAAGAAACTATTTTTGATAGCATTTCAAACCCCAATTCATTGGTGAAGTCAGATTTTTTATTAAATATTGTGGAAAATTAACTGTAAAAAAGCTATCTTTTCAGTGCCTGAAATTCCTGTAGGCTAATTTGCATTAGCTCTCTGGCAACTTCTGCCTATACAAGGCCCGAGAAATAGGTGTGAAAGAGGTGTGAAATTCCACCCAGGAGGACATAATAAGTTGACCTGAGTGGGCAGAAATAACTCCTCTAAGCTCAATAAAAATTTGCACGGTCGGGATCCGTACATTGTGTTGATACCACAGTATCAAATCCTGCTTGTAGGTCTGTTGAGCTACATGTAACACTGTGGCACATTTGATTGGGAGAGAACAGGATGCCGGGGCAATTCTTGTGTATCCCCTGTCTGCTTCAACTGAATGTTAATGTCATATGTGGGAGGACACTAGTGATTACCATAGTACACTCCTCTATACACCCACAACCTTCAGGACCCAAGTTTAATGTGGTGGATGACTCATGCAATCCTGAAAATGTTCTGAAACATGTCGTTTTGGGTCAGTTTGCAGAGAAGGCAAACATGAACTACTGAATACGTAGGTAGGATTACCCAAGGGAACTTTTACTTCATTAATTAGGGATTGCCCAGGAGTCACTCTCAACCACTAGCTGCCATTAATGTGGCACCCCATGGTACCTCCACAGAACACTTTCTAAATCTGCAGAAGAACAGAAGAGGGTTAAACCTGTTATCTGTGACCTGAGAGGAGACCTGACCTCATGTGTGGCTAGAAGGACACAACAAGCTGCAAGAGGCCTTTTCCTTGAAGAGTCCATATGACCAACAGCAACTTGGCCTGGACTAGACCCTGCTGGTAGCCTCTGCTGGAGTCAGTCCTAACACCTACTAGTGACCCCTGAGGCCCTGGAGCCTTGAAAGTGACCCGGAGGAACTGTTTTAGAAACCCTGAAAAGTTGGAACTTAAAAGACTGAAGGTGAATCTGACTGTTTGCAACTGCTAAAAGGTTTTGTACATCTGGCCCTAAGTTAGAAAGTAAAACCTTTGACTAGGATGAACTTAGTTGGTATATATGGCCCCAGTTCCATCACAGTCTGCCTGAGATTACACATATGTCTTGGTCTAATGTGACCACAGAGTCCCATTGGCATTCAATGCCTTTTGGCACTACTTCTACCTAAAAGCTTTAAAAATCACATCTCCGGTTTCCCTTATTGTTTTTAGTAATTTTGTTCATTAAGCATTACTCTATTTTCCCGTTAGGTTTCTATTTTTTATTGCTTGATATTTTGACTATTTTACTATGTTGGTACTGCATACATTGTTTACACATTACCCAAAGTTAATCCTGTCTACACTGTGCCATGGCTACCAGAGGGTTGAGTTCAACCTAATTTAGTGACTTTGAGGGCTCACCCTAACAGGATTTGTTATTATTTTTTTAGGTGGGCAGTCTCAATCCAAATAATTATCCACTTTTTTACAGTTACCTACTATGTACCTTACCCACGTAATTCTCAGAATGGTTGTGGGAGGTTCCAGTTTATCCGACTGCCTGACTCATATTGGAACATTGACCAAATCTTTGCAGTCTCAGGCTGTGTTCCAGATAAAATTCCTAAAAACATATCAGGACCCCCAACCAAGAACAGCTGTAACAGTCTCTTTGCCCCCCTCAAGTGTCAGTTTACTACCAATTTCTCACCTGAGGATGAGGAGTCACAAATGCCTCTAGACACCAGAGAAACCAATTGTCAAAAAAGAAGAGGTGGGTCAGCACACTTAGGACTCACCCAAAACGAGTAGAACAGTCTTTTTGACCCACGGAGGGGGATAGGTGATGTTTATCCCGATCTACCCTCCTCATGGCACAAGATGCCATCTATACATCTAGACATTAGGGAAACAATGTCCGAAATAAAAAAAGGGAATACACCAAAGGAAAACGTAGTCTAAAAAAAGAGGTAAGCCAGCACACTCAGATATAGGGGTGTGCCACTGCAAATTTTTTTATTTTTTTTTTTGTTTGTTTGTTTAATTTTTTCCAATTCTTCAGAGACCATGAGAAACTTTAGTAACCAAAACAGTAGAATTAACCATTGCAAATGTGTAGGCATTGGGTTGTGGAAGCAAGTATGTTAATATGTGTATTATTATTTGTAGGCGTGATTGTTTATGAGACAAATGGAGCCAACCATACTGCAGAGATTGACAATTCTTTGGAGACTACTACTATATCACTAACAAAAGATAAGTTTAGGATAGATGTCAAATACTTACATGAAGAGAAAGAGCTTTCCTCTAATGTTTTCTATCGCTTATTGCGTGAGTATGTTGAGGTGATGGCCGCAAAAGATTGTTATGTTTGTACGCAGATTCTGACTTCGATGTAAAAGGAACTACTTATCATAATCTGCCTGTGACGTATGCTATAAGTTGGAGTCTTTTACTAACGCGTTTCTATAACCAAGAGTATATCCAGTATTTCTTCTCTAATTATGATCTAGTGTTTTCATTTGCACCAGTCATTGGTTATTTGAATAAAATAGCCATGGATAATAACATAGTTATTATGAGAGATTTCTTTGAGCCTACTTTAAACTTTGAAACCACTTTTGCTCATCGGAACAATTTAACCTGTTTACTAACACCTGTAGAGAATAATTTTTTAGATAACATAGAAGATAGAAGGAGAGTAATAAAGGCGAGGATAAATAAGGGAATGATTAGTCCTAGACCTGGTATTTATTATGCTTATACTGACATTACTAAACAAGGAAAACTAACACTGGATGCTGAACATGTGGGAAAGCTTTGTATATATAGGCCATAGAGTAGTAATGATAGTGTGTTTGTGGGTACAAGTGAATGGAGCCATGTGTTTATGTTTCTGAGTAAATGGGATTTTATGATGAATGGACAGGACCCACCAGTGCCTGGTGTTTACTATATTTGTGGAACAAATGCCTATTACAGTCTTCCTAGAGGATGGTATGGCACATGTTATTGGAACAGTCTTTCCAAAAATATACCAGCTGGAGGATTTGAGTGAATTTCCTAGGATGACGAGAATTCAAACGAGACACAAGGGAGAATCAATTTCTAGCATTGTGGGAGACATTTTCTGAGCTATAATTCCTTCACTGGGAGTAGTTCTAAATTATATTAAGATACAGAAGTTGTCTACATTAGTAGATAACATGTTGACAAGTTACTCTTGTGCTATCATTCTACTAGATACTGAAACTACATTCTAGGAGAAAGCTGGCAAAGGAATTGCAGCTGTGGGAAATTGGTTTGGTAATTTGGGGAAAAGAATTATATTAAAAATAGTAAAATGGGTTTCAATAATTGTGTTTTGTTTAATTGGAACTTGGGGAACATATAGATCAATCAAATGGATGAAAAGGAAAAGATATGAAAAGAATCAGAAAGGATTTGATGTGCAAATGAATATATTTTATCGGAAAAGTAAAGGGAAAAAAAAACTAATGTGAAATTGGAAGAAACAAGGTTTTGAATTTCTGAAACTAAAATAAATGAATTAATTATGGGTTTCTGTGATGACATAAGTAGTCATCATAGAAGGGATTGCAGAAATGGAAATTATTTTTATTAATCACTTATATACTGGCCATTGATGAACTAATTTGTGAAAAATGAGTAACTTTTGTAAATGGTCAACATAATTCTTTTTTGTTCAACTTCAGCTAAAATCGCAGTTATTTTCCATTGCTCAATGCTTACCTTAAAAGAGTGTGATTAATAGCTTATAGATGTGTGGACAGCTACCTCTAGTGGGTCGTTGTGTTATGTTTTACAAGGTCAGATTTATTGGGTCATTGCTCGAGTTTGACTGTCCTATTGCTTAAAATTGTCACTAACGTGTGGTTTCTTCTTCAAGGATGGAAGTAGAAGTTACATAGCGACACGTTTCATCCTGAGAAGTGAAGTTTTGATGAGATGGAACAATGAATTCACAGACAAGAAGGAAGGGAAGAAGAAATTGTTATAATTGTGCTTAGTTAATAATGTCATCAGTGAACTTTTAGATATCTAACAGTAATTTTGAAGGCTGATCCGTATAACACCCCATGCACTGACCAATCGCAAGTTTTTCAAGAAATAATATAATGAGCTGTCACCTATTCTTATTTTTTATTGCAATCTTCCGGTGTTCCTATTCTATTACTACTGTCGGAGTTTCGGATTGAGGAAGTTCTTAGTGGAGGTTCGAGTCATATTAGTGATGTGGGTTTAGCTGTCGATGTAGACAGACCCTATGAAACTTTCCTGATGGTGTCCCCTGGCTGAAGTAGACCTCATGTTGTTGTCCCATGGGTAATGTATAAAATTGTAATGTTTTATGTGTCTCTTTTGTTACAGGTACCAGCTGCAACTTATAAATTAATTGCTGCAGAATGATAGAACTTTTTACTATAACCCAAGCAAGTATGGTTTTCTAAATTTGTGTTTTCTAAATTCTTTTTACATGAAGCCCAACATGTTAATGCTAATTAGTGGTTAATGAGGGAATATGACTTTACATGCTCATGATTTATATTGGCAATCTTTGATCTTTTGCTTACATGTATATCATTTCTCCGTTCCAATTATTGATGTTATCAATTTTTGTTCTAATACTTGAGATAATTTGCTTACTTACTTTGATTAATATAAGATGTTCTAGACAGCCACTATTGATTCTATATGCTTATCATTTATGTTTAAGAGTTATTTTCATGGCATTAGCTTTGTTAACATAGGGAAATCAATTTATAATCATTCTTAATAAACTGGTGTGGTTATTGCGTAGTGATTAGATTATTGATTACTTGGTCGTTGGCGTTTATTATGACGTTCATCATTGACATCCCCTCAAATCTATGTTGCAGCGATCCATTGGCCTAAAGCGTGAAATCCACTATTTAGTTTAAAGTAATAGCTAGGATTGCTTAGCGCTGCAGCAGTTTTTGGTAGCAGTGTTACTATTACGTCATTTTTTGATGATGTCTTGTTGACGATGTTATATATTGTGAAAGAATTCTTTTGAAATCATTTTACAATTTTTTTTTTTTCTGAAATGTTATACGGATCTAAGAAAATGAGTTGCTAGTGTCTTTCCCCAGTCCTTGGAGATGCTCTAGGTTGAAGAGTATGGCCCTCATTACAACCCTGGCGGTCGGTGATAAAGCGGCGGTAATACTGCCAACAGGCCGGCGGAAAAAAAATGGAATCACGACCATGGTGGAAACAGCCAACACAGACAGCCACTTTAACACTCCGACCGTCCCGACGTTAGCAACAAACACCGCGGCAGTAACCGCCAACAGACAGGCAGAGTTTAATGTACCGCCCACACTATTACAAGGCACCAATCTGCCAGCTTTTCCAGGGCGGTACCAACGCCATCAAAAGCATGACGGAAACAGTCTTTAGAACAAAAAACACTCACCTCATGACACCCAACGAGGAACCAGGATGCCACAGAGCCTGAGTTACAGGTCCTGCCGATGCTGGTCTACCTCCTCATCTACCAGGAACATCAATGACGCCGGCGATGACCACGGTGAGTACTGCACCTAGCACGCAGGGGAGGGGGGGAGGAAAAAGAGAGTGACACACACACGCAACAACCCCACTCCCCACCCACAACAAGACACACACACACACATCCACTTACATCACAGATGCACCCTGTCATCCCCTGGAAGAACGCAAAAAACATCAGTATATACAAATATTCACAGCAAGTACACAAGTCCGTATACTGTCCCATTAAATGTCTGTGGACCAGTGATCCCAAAAAGGATGGGCGAAGCCCACACATGACACCTGCCTCAAAACGGAAAGAACACTGCAGGGCCATCAGGTTGAAAAAAAAAACAGGCACCTCAGGGGGAAGGGGGGCACCTCAGCCGGATGATGGGATGACGCCACTGCTCCTCGAGGGGGCTCCATGCCCACTGCCTGGTCCTGGGGAGTGCAAAGCCACAGTCTCTCAAGTCACTCAAGTGGGTTCACTGCCCACTGCTTGGTCCTGGGGAGTGCAAAGCCACAGTCTCTCAAGTGGGTGGTTTGCCTACTGTTTGGTCCAGGGGAGTACAAAGCCACAGTCTCTCAAGTGGGTGGTTTGCCCCCTGCGTGGTTCTGGGGAGTGCAATGCCACAGTCTCTCAAGTGGGTGGTTTGCCCACTGCTTGGACCTGGGGAGTGCAAGGCCACAGTCTCTCAAGTGGATGCCTTCTTCCACTGGTTCTGGAGGGGGCTTTGTGCCCAGAGTGCTTCCTCCTGCCAAGGACTGTGTTAGTGGATGCTTTTCTTCACTGGTTCTGGAGGGGGCATGGTGCACAGAGTGCTTCATCCTGCCAAGGACTGTGTTAGTGGATGCTTTTCTCCACTGGTTCTGGAGGGGACTTTGTGCCAAGTTATGCTGCTCCAGCGGTGTGGCAGTTCGCATTCTCTCACATGGGAGTCTGATCCACGAGATTTACCGGTAACAGGTAGCATGATACTCAATGGAGGCAGAGCCACGCTCCTCTTTATGACGACTAAGGCTGCAAACTGCTAGTAGTGCCAAGGCTGGTGGTGGTGCCTCATGTAGTGTGTGCAGGGTCCAGGACGTCTCCTGCAGCCTCGGAAGCCTGCACACTGGGGATGCTGCTGATGTCCGCTCTGGAGGCACTGGCTGGGCACGTCACGGGGCATGTGGCATCGGCTGCGGTGGTGTCAGTGGCGGAGATGCTGCTGGTGGTGCAGGTGTCTGCACTTCTGGAGGGAGACACCAGGCCATCTCCTGCAGCCTCGGAAGGCTGCCCACTGGGAATGATGCTGGTGACTGTAGTAGAGGCAGCAGACGTGCAGGTGGCGGTGCAGGTGGTGGTGCATGTTGCGGCTGTTGCGGCAGTGCCCACCGCCGTACAGGTTGCTGGTCTGTCTTGCAAAAGGGGTGACACCAGTACCTCACCCGGAGGCTCCGTGCCCTAGGCTAACTTCCCTTTGCCCTTGTGTCCCTTCCCCACCTTGGAAGTCGCTGCTGGGACCTTAGCACTGTCCTCTTTGGTTCTGGAAGAGGCCTTGGTGGGTGGTTGGTGCGGCTTCTCTCTTCGGCAAGCTGGCCCATTCTTTACCTTGGCAGGTGGTGGAATGGGGTGGTCCTTGGCTTCACTAGGTGGCACACTTGCAGCCCTGATGGGTGCCGCCTTCGATGTTCCCGGACTTGCAGGGACCACAATGGATGAGGATTTGGTGGCTGAGGTGCTGGGCTGGGATCTAGACATCCTGGCCTAGGGGAAGGACGGGGGGGAGGTGTAGGGAAGAGGTCAATGGCAGCTAGGAAAACTTTTTTAGACACACTGGACAGGAAGATGAAGGGGGTTTGGGAGTGGAGGAAGAGGTAGTGGTTATAAGAGGTGTACGTCTGCTGAGTTTGGGTGAAAGTGTATGGGCTGGAGGCTGTTGTGAGGTAGATGGCTGTTGAGTGGGTGTGTGCCGGCATTCATGTACTTTGGGAGGAGGTCTCACAGACAAACTGGGAGAGGACACAGGGGACGTGTGCATGGTTGTGGGGGTGGTGATTGCACATGAGCGGTGTGTGGTGATGGCCGTGCTGGTGATGGAGGTAGTGGCTGAGGATGTAGTGCATGCAGGTGTGAGTGGAGACAAGACAGGGAGGGAGGTGGAGGACGTGGAGGAGGGGTACACAGTGCAGGCAGTGGATGTTGGTGTGTCTGCATGGGTATGGTGCTTGTGTGAGTGCCTGTGGGATGTGTGGTGCTTATGTTTGCCTGAGCCACTTTTGTGTGTTGGTTTGGGTGAATGCTGGTCTGATAGTGTGCTTGGGATAGTCTGGGGTTGAGGGGATTGGGACTGGGTAGAGGAAGTTGGAGGGGGGAGACTAGACACAGGGACAATGACTGCCATCAGTTCTGAGGCCACAGCCTGAAATGCTCTCTGTTGGGCAATCATGCCAGAATGAATGCCCTCCAGGTATGCATTTATTTGCTGCAAATGCCTTTTGAAACCCAGGATGGCATTCAAAATGGTTGACTGTACAACAGTGAGGGATTCAGGAGGTCAATAGCCTCCTAACTGAGGGCAGCAGAACTGACTGGGGCAGGGCCTGAGGTGCCTGGGGCGAAGGAGATGCCCACCCTCCTGGGTGAGCGGGCACAGGAAAAATGCTGAGGGGCTCCTTGGAGTGTGATGCTGGTAGGGGGGTGGCAGCTGTACCTTTTGTTGTGGTGGGCAGAGAGGTGCCCGCCACCGCAAGGCAGCTCCCATCAGAGGAGGAGTCGCTGTCGCTGGTGTCCCCTCCTGTCCCCGTCGTGGATCTCCCCTCTCCCTCCGTCCCACTGGTGTCTTCAGACTCTGTACATTCGCGCTCCTGGGCCATGTGCCACTGATCCTCCGCCAGATGATGTTAATACACACAAGGACAGGGTGACAAAACAAAAAGAGGAGGAAAGAGACAGAGGATACACTTGGTCAATGCCAGCAACAACACCACCGTTGGCGTATACTACACACAGGGAACAGCCCTATGCACTAGCCTATGCAGTAGCAGTTAGTGGGAAAAACACCTGCCCATGGGGGACTATGCCTAAGCCCATTTGCTGCACACCTGGAACCCACAGGAGCCTGACTAGTGTTAGATGGCCACTACCACTATTGAGGTTGGAGTGGCACAGAGCCTGCCTAACAAGGGACCTACCCTACCACGGTCGCCCTGGCCTAGGGGAACCCACAACCCACATCCCCCACCCAGACACCTCGTAAAGTGCGCTGAATTAGACTGTACTCACACCCTTGTGGCTGCTGTGATGCCCCCAAGCTCCCTTCCAATTCCGGATATGCCACCGCCAGGATCCGGAACATCAGGGGGGTCATGGTGCGACGGGCACCCCTTCCACATTGGGAGGCCATCCCCAGCTGGGCCTCCGCCATTTTGATACTCCAGCGGCGCAGGTCCTCTCATCTCTTGCTGCAGTGAGTGTTCTGTCTATGATAGACCCCCAGAGTCCACACTTCCTTGGCGATGGCATGCCAAATACCCTTCTTCTGGTGGGGGCTGACCTACAGGAAAGGTAAAGTAAGGATGGATTTTACTCCCTCGTCCAGTTCTTCTTACTCATTTGCCACAACTTTCCAACCATGCCCTGAAACACATACACTGACCATCCTCACATGCAGGCCACAGCCCCCCCATGTATCTTCCATCCAGGCCACTCCATACATTAATGTCCCATCCACCATGCACACTGTGTACTCACCTGTTTGTCTAAAGGACCGTGGAGTAGCGTGTACTGGGAGAGGACCCCATCCACCAGGTTGTCCACCTCCTCTGCGGTGAAGGCAGGGGCCCTTTCCCCAGACACTGAAGCCATTGTCGCTTCCAGACTCAGGTCACAACAGATCTTGCAGTGTAGGTCCTCTCTTGTTAAAGGTCAGGTATCAAATGAGTGCACAGATTGAAAATGGCGGTCACGGCGTAGATCGTCATTGGCTCCTGGAACCCATAGGGCCCAATGATAACCAATGGTGAATTGCGCAGCGGTCTTCGTCCGCCTACCGTGACGCTGCACAACGCCAGCAGTGTTACCTCATTTCCCATGGTTACTTCTTACAGGTCAGGCAGCCGCCATTTCAGGGGGGCACATGGCAGGGCACCGAACTGCGTCACAGCACCTTTGGGCAGGAATACAGAAAGACAGAGCAACACACTGATGAAATTACAATAGTGCAAAACAGCCTTGTGCAACCTATGTGGTATATGACCCTCTGCTCACCTTTCTCCTCCATAGGATACATCTGCTGGGGCAGATGATGAGATGGCGTCATCCTCCGGTGTACAGACCCCTGGTGGACCAGTCGACAATGGAAGACAGACACATCATTATCACCTACAGACTTGATTGTGCCACAATCCATGAACTGTGTGCCCAGTTGGAGTCTGACCTGATGTCAGCTATCCGCCAGCCCATAGGAATCCCCACTCTAGTGCAGGTCCTGTCAGTGCTCCATTTCCTGGCCAGTGGTTCCTTTCAAACAACAGTGGTCATGGCATCAGGGATGTCTCAGTCAATGTTCTTTAACATGTTGTCCAGAGTGTTGTCTGCCCTGCTGAAACACATGCGCAGCTACATTGTTTTCCCCCAGGTGGAGGATTTGCCCACAGTGAAAGGTGACTTCGACAACCTGGGATATATCCCCAACATCATTGGTGCTATTGATGGTACACATTTGGCATTTGTCCTCCCAATCAGGAATGAACAGGTGTACAGAAACCATAAAAGCTACCATTCCATGAGTGTGCGATGGTGTGTTTAGCAGACCAGTACATCTCCCATGTGAATGCCAAGTATCCTGGCTCAGTGCATGATGCTTACATTTTGAGGAATAGAAGTATCCCTTATCTGATGGGCCAACTCCAGAGGCACCGGGTGTGGCTAATAGGTGAGCCCAAGGTCCACACACAGTTTGAATAGGTGTCTGGGTATGGGAGAGTCCCTAAGGGTTTGTGTTTGTCTAACAGATACCCCTCGATATTTGCAGGTGACTCTAGTTACTCCAACCTCTCATGGCTACTGACCCCAGAGAGGAATCCCAGGACAAGGGCAGAGGAACGCTACAATGAGGCGCATGGGCGAACTAGGAGGATTATAGAGCAGACTTTCGGCCTCCTGAAGGCCAGGTTTCAGTGCCTCCATCTGAAAGGTGGCTCCCTATACTACTCACTGAAGGTGTGCCAGATCATCGTGGCATGCTGTATGTTGCACAACCTGGCTTTGCGATGCCAGGTGCCTTTTCTGCAGGAGGATGGGCCTGATGATGGTCTTGTGGCAGCTGTGGAGCCTGTTGACAGTGAAGAAGAGGGGGCAGAAGAAGAAGATATTGACAACCGAAACAACATCATCATGCAATACTTCCAGTGAGACACAGGTAAGAGACTGGCACTGTTTCTCTCATATCAGACTACTGTAGGACATTGCATGAGTCTGTCTTTTTACCTCTGTGTATGGACCCTGACAGTTCACTTTGGCTTTCCTTTTCACAGATCTGGGTACCACATTCTGCCTTCTGCTATGTTCACTGCTGCCCAACAACTGTCATACTTTGGTATGTGCAAATGAACATTGCCATTGATATTTGTCAGAGAGGTTGTAATAACACATTTGTGAAAGTACAGACTGACTCCAGATTGTTTTGTGATTCAAGGGTGTTTATTTAAGTGCTAATCAGTGGAGGGGGATGTGCAAATGGGCTGGGGGGATGATTGAGGAAAGTCCAGGATAGAGTGCAGTCTAATTGTGTCACAGGTGCATTGTCCAAGGGGGCATAGGAAGTGGAGCAATGGCAGTTCAAGGTGGTCAGGGTGACATAGTGGGACAGAAGGGTGACAATCAGGAGAGTCTTATTTCCTGGCGGGGATCTTGGCAATGTTCTCTCTCTTGTGCCTGGATTGCAGGGACCGTTTGCAGGGTGGTTCTCCTTCTGCTGGGTGTGGGGTGCTGGTAGCCTCTTGTTCATGTGGCGGGACCTCCTGTCCACTAGCGCCGGTGGACGTGGAGGGCTGTTCATCGTTCGGGCTAGTGTCAGTGGCCCGTTGGTGTGCCACTGTCTCCCTCATGGTGTTGGCCATGTCTGCCAGCACTCCTGTAATGGTGACCAGGGTGGTGTTAATGGAGTTCAAGTCCTCCCTGATCCCAAAGTACTGTTCCTCCTGCAGCCGCTGGGTCTCCTGAAACTTGGCCAGTTCCGTGCCCATGGTCTCCTGGGAATGGCGGTATGCTCCCATGATATTGGAAAGTGCCTCGTGGAGAGTGGGATCCCTGGGCCTGTCCTCCCCCTGTCACACAGCAGTCCTCCAAGCTTCCCTGTTGTCCTGTGCCTCTGTCCCCTGAACCGTGTGCCCACTGCCACTGACCCAGGTCCCTGATCATCCTGTGTTAGTGGGTTTGCCTGGGGTCCCTGTAGTGGTGGACACACTGCTGATCGACGTGTCCTTGGGACAGTGGCATGGGGCAGCTGGGTGGGTGCTGTGGTGGTGTTTCCTGAGGGGGGAGGTTCAGTGGTGGTTTGGGACTGTGGCAGGGGAACTGACTGTCCAGAGGTGCCTGAAGGGCAGGGCTGGTCATCTTGATCCAGGCGTGCAGAGCTGCTTTCGTCACTGTGGGCCTCTTCTGTGGGGGGACTGGATATGGCTGGCACCTCCTGTCTGGTGACATTGGGTAGGGGTCCTGTTGGGGTGTAAATGCATAGTTATTGTATCTGTGTGTGCCATCTTGAGCAATGGGTGAATTTCCCTCTACTCCTGTGCTTGCATTATTGACCTTGTGTGAGTGGTGATTTTGTGGCCTGGGTGAGTCTTTCTACTGAACATGCTTTGGTGATGGGTGTCCATGCAGGTCTGTAATGGGTGTGCATGCATTGGTATTACATGCAGTGCTTGGTATTGGGATGTGTGGGTTGTGATAGTGAGGTATATGCCAGGTGATGGAGTGATGGGATTGAGGGTAAAGGTGGGGGTACGTGATGGCATGCAGGTAGGGTGGGGGATATAGTAGTAAAGATTTGCCTTACCAGAGTCCAGTCCTCCTGCTACTCCTGCAAAGCACTCAGTCTGCATGATTGCCAAGACTTGCACCTCCCATGTTGTTAGTTGTTGGGGATGAGGTGGGGGTCCACCGCCAGTCCTCTGTACTGCTTTTATAGTGGTGTGAGTGTTTGGTGTGTGTGTGTGTGCATCAGGTGTGTGTATTTTGAATTGTCCAATGTGGTTGTGTTTTGTAAATGTGTGTGTATTTTGAGCGAGGCGGTGTGTCCCGCCAATTGATTACCGCAGTTGAATGACCGCCGCGTTGATTTGTGGGTCGTGATAGTGTGGGTGTATTTCTGTTGGCGTGACGGTGTAGGTTTTGCTATCACCAGTTTATCACTGACCTTTGGTGTAGCGGACTTGTGTGGGTGTCTGTATTGTGGCGTATTACGAGATGTGGGTCATAATACCTGTAGCGGATTTCTGCCGCTGCAACAGTATGTTGGTGGCCTTCAGCACGGCGGTAAGTGGGATTTACCACCAGGGTTATAATGAGGGCCTATGTGTCTAGTGGTGTTTTGATTGAATTGACTGAGATGAAATATTTTGCTCTTGCACAGCTTAAGCTAATTTGCAGATGATTGGGGTGTATAAGAGTTTAGAAGGACGCGGGGTACTCCAATAAGTATGAGACTAGGGATGCGGCATTCTTTATTTGGGTGTGGCGCTTAGTGCAGAAAAAATTGTCTACATGGTTGTTGATGACGGACCTAATGAGAGAGGTCTAAGACTCCAGAGTATATTTACAAGTGTAGTGAGGCACTTGAAACAAGCGTGGTGAGACACTTGGTATATGTTGTAATTTGTCCATTTAGTAGACTGATCCGGCGTGGTTGGTAAGTCGAGTTTGTGGGATAATTTATGTGATCGGATTTCATTGAGATTTGGTGAGTACTAAGTGCACTAGGACAACAATCCAATGATCAGTTGAGAAGTGAGATTTGCAGGTCAAATTTTGCTCTTGAATGAGGGGAACTATGAAAAAGAGTAAGGAAAGCCGAAGGTATACTTTGGAAGGTTCCTGAATTGATTGTAGTACCCTACCTGTAGTAAATGGTCAAATTTGTTTTTTTATTTGGTTTAAGATTTCTCACAAACTAATATTCCATTGATTTAATGGGTGAATTGTGAAAAAGTCAGGCCGAAAGACTTTGTCAGCTTCTCAGCAGTTGTGCTGAGAAGGGGTGTGTGCATAAGTGTGACGTAAGTTGTGCCGCGCTGGGATAGGTTGGTTAGTGAGAAGGGTCCCGCACGGATTCGTCTATCAGTCCAACACTAGTGAGATGAGAGTTTCGAAGAGGATTGTGGAATGGTAGTCACTTTTTCTGATTGGTTATTTTTTAACTGATTTAGTTGTTTATTTTGTCTGCATTTGTTTGTGAATAATGTTTTTGTGGACCTCGTTTTTTAATACATTTTGTTGAAAATGACGTTTTTCAAGGCTTTGAGAAGTGTCCTTAGAGGTGATGAGTATATTTCGACACTTGAGGGAGAAATTTGTCCACCGAAAAATATTCCGGCATACATTGTGATTGAGGAGAAGGGTGAGGGAGCGTGCCTTTGGTTGAAAAATTGTGTCAAGATCACAAAGAAAGAAGGTTGTTTGGCTTTCCCAGAAAATGGCACATTCAATTTGAGAATTTTGAAGAATTTGAGGCAGAAGTTGTACAGTTTAAAACCTCCTCCAAGGCCAGCACAATATGAAGCCTTAACGATTTGGGATCTGGTAGCTGGACAGCAACAAGCATTGAAATTCGAGAAAAGAATCAGTAGAGTCGAAATACACTAACAGAAGCTAGATGGGATGAGGAGCACTAAAGGTGGAGAGTAGCTACTTTACAGGGAATTAGATTATTTCTTGCAAGAACTAGAGAAGAGGATGATGAGACAAAAGCTGAAAAGAAAAAGAAAAAGAGTTCCTCTGTAAATAAGGAGCAGAAACTAAAAGACTTGAAACAAGTTATGTTCAATGATGATAATGAGTTAGAAGAAGATGAACTAGTTTCAGAGATTTTGCAAACTTATCCACCACCACATACAGCTGAAGGAGATTAGAGAACTAGTGAGAGTGGAATGAGTGGGCGTTGGATCAGTAATACGAGTCCTACTGCACCACCCACATCGGAGAAGAGATATCACAGAATATCCTGAGCAATGAAAGAGTTCAGATGCAGAGGAGTTTCAATGATTTATTGAACAACAGATATTAGTTGGAAATAAATATTCCTGAAATTTACCCAGAGGCTCAAGATTATAAGGACGACTACTAATTTAGTGCTAATTTAGTGCTGTCTCCAGGTCAGCAAGGTCTGAATATTATTCAAAAAGAGCCTGTTCAGATACAGATTCCTCAAACGCAGAGCATGAGAACAATGCAAAGGTCCGCTTATGCCACTACATGCACAGACTAATAATAGTAGAGTGAGTTCTTTAGTCAAGTTTCAGAATGGAGTTTGGGAAAAATCGACTCCAAGACAAGAACAAATCCTGAATGACACCAATTCTTTAATAGATTTGTCTCATTTTGGAAATTCTGGGACCAGATCCTACAGTAATGAGAGGGAGAGACTATTGCCTCCACAGCAATGTGCGAGCACAGTATGAGAACAATATTCAGGTGCACAGTCTAATAAGATTTCTTTAAAGGGTTTATCTGCACAAGAGATAACAAAGTGGTTAGAAGACTTGAGCAATTCCAAGACTTTAGTGGAAAAAGAAAAGAGAGGAAGACTCAATAGACAGATTGAGGTTGTCAGTGGAAGGAAATTCACTTCTTGTTGGGACAATGAGTGTAAATAGACTTGAGTCATATACCGAAGCTCAGTTAAGATACTTATGTAAAATAATTACAAAGGAAGCAGGAAGAGTACATCAACAGTTACAAGAAATAGCGGACGAGTATGATATTGATCTTACGAAATTGAAAAGCCTGAAGAGAAGTTCAAGGTTAAATCTTGAAGAAGAAGACTTTATACACATGAGGTCTGCAGGGATGAAAACACATTTTAGAGAATTACTTCAAAGAGTGCAAGCTTGGAGAGCATTAAACAAATGGGAAGGCAGATGGGTCAAGAAAAGAGAAAGACCAAAGAAAGGAGACAAGGCACAGGCAGGAGACTCTGTAAAAATGTTGCTGATGAGGGAAACACCAGGAGGGGATTTTGTACATGTACCTTGGAGTAGGAGTGATATCATAAGTTTTACGAATGATTACCCAAGATTGAGAGAAAAGCCAGTTGAATTGTATTAGCAAACAGATAGGTTTGTGATGCTTGCAGAAATGCCTATGGGATTACTTGAATACTGTTTCTGATATTGTTGTTCCAGAAGATTTATGGATTGAATGCAAAAGGAGTGTGGATTGGCTGACAAGTGAGCCGCAAAGGGATTTGAAAACAGGTGCAACTTCTCCAGAAGTAATGAAATATTACTATAAAGTTGTTGAGTTCCTGAAAACAAGAGTTTCGGCAAAAAATGTTGATTGGCAACGTATAGATAGAACAGCACAGGAAGCGAAGGAATTGGTTCATGCATACTATGAAAGGTTGTTGAAGGCGTTTAAACAATTCAGTGGTGCGGAGAAAATCGAGAAAGGCAACATGAATCATTTTGTGTTTAGGTTTGTTGAAGGTTTGAGACCAGAAATTAATCAGATGATTAAGAATCATTTAATTTGCTGGCAGGCCAAACTAATTGATGACGTGTTGCAGTATGTGAAATACTGTAGTGATGAGATTGAGACGAAGCAGACAAAGTTGAAGGAGAAAGCAATGGTGATGCAGATTAATGCTGCACAGACAGGAATGCAGGGAAATTTTAAGCCACAGTTGCAAGAAAGTGGCATGATTCAGAGTCAAGGTAGAGGGAGAGGTCGAGGTGGAATGATGCTTCCGGTGGTCAATAGAAATATGGATTCGATTTCTGTGGTAATACAAGATGAGCAGCAAAGAAGGAAAGTGTTACCTTGTCATAATTGCGGGGTAATTGGACATTGGAAGAGACAGTGCCCAATGTTGAATCAAGGTGGTATTGTGCAACAGACAAAAGGTGTCAATTCTTATCAGAGCATAAGAGGACCTAGAATGGGAGATCAAAATCAGAATTTCCAGAATAATATAAATGCCATGCAGGATTTTCAACCTTTGCAGCCGATGCAGCAGATACAAAATGTACAACCACAGTCCAACAAGTACAAATGCCACAGATACAACAAATGCAGCCACAGGTGCAGATGGTGCCTGCACAACAAATGCATATACTGAGGCAGGTCCAAATGATACAGGGTCCTATGGATCAACAACAGGTAATGCTTTCGCAAGTGGTCACAAATCAGAAACAAAAAAAGGTGAAAAAACAGTTGATCAATTTCCTTTACACAATGAGGATGAAATAAAAGATGAATGGCCATTGGATAGTTCAGATGAGGAGGAGTATGTGATGGCAGCATCATTAGAGGTGGAGTCAATCGACCAGTAGCATATTTTTCAGCTACTTTGGATCCCATTGCAGCAGCCTTACCAGCACAGCTGCGATCGGGGGCCAGGAAACACCACTAGACACCAGGGATTTCACTTGGGGGGGGTCGGCCCCCTCGGAAAATGCCCCCCCCACCCACCCCCAGGGGCATATATATATTTTTTTTAAAGGTAGGTGCCCCCCCCCCTGGCTAAATATATATATATATTTTTTTTTAATAAATACAAAAATAAAAGGACAGGGGGTCGTCGTGGGCAGGGTGACCCCCTGTGGGGGCAATAGTTTTTTTTGTTGTTGTAGGGTTTCCCTGGGGGCCATTTTGGCCCCCAAGGAAACCATACAACAACCAAAAAAATAGATCTATCTATATATATATATATTTATATATAGATCTAAGAAAGAAGTGACTCAAACAGATGATCTCATTAAAGAACAAAAATATATTTCTACTACAACGTTTCAGCTTCCGCCTTCCTCAGGTAGTACAAGATGGTGTGCTCAGTGGCTGCACAGCTGACACTGGTGGATTTTCAAAAAGCATCATGAGTGAAGATTCCAATTGAAATGTGGAATCAATGCAGTCCTGAGAACTCAGGAACCACAAATCGGCAATAATTAACAAGAAACTTGACCAGCCTGTAGCCAACCATTTTAACCTTGTGGACCATTTACTATCAGATTTGAAGATTTTCCCTGTGGAACATGTTTTAAAGGAAGAACTACTGGACATCAGAGAAAATGTCTGGATGTACCGTTTAAAATCTCTGCATCCAGATGGACTGAACATCACTGACAATACCACTTGATTTCTGCATATCTGAAGAGTTCTCAGGACTGCATTGATTCCACATTCCAATTGGAATCTTCACTCATGATGCTTTTTGAAAATCCACCAGTGTCAGCTGTGCAGCCACTGAGCACACCATCTTGTACTACCTGAGGAAGGCGGAAGCTGAAACGTTGTAGTAGAAATATATTTTTGTTCTTTAATGAGATCATCTGTTTGAGTCACTTCTTTCTTGGATATTACATTTTCTTGTGGCTCTTTGTATCCTTTGGGATCCAGATTTTTGCCCTGGCTGGCTGTTGTTTTCTTGTGATCCTGCATCTTCCAGTGTACTGTTTTTGGGATCACAAACCTGTATCCCCCTTGGATCCGACGTTCAAGCCAGAAGCAACCACCATGTCAAGAACAAATCTACATCCCAGATATGCACTGTTCATCCAGGAGAAAATCAGTAAGTGCCAATTTACAATAGCACATTTACAAATCTATAAGAAACTTAACATCTATCCCATGGGGTTAGAGATTAAGGCCCGTATTTATACTTTTTTTGCGTCGCATTTGCGTCGTTTTTTTACGCAAAAACGGCGCAAACTTGCAAAATGCCATTGTATTTTGTAGGTTTGCGCCGTTTTGCGTCAAAAAGCGGCGCAAATGCGGCGCTAAAAAAAGTATAAATACGGGCCTAAATCTAAACCATCTATTCAACTAAGTAACTGTGAATGGTCTGCTTCATGGAATATTTTGCTGCATAACACATCAATGGCCCTACTATCAATACATGTTAAAGTAGCCATTCAAAAAATGCAGATGCTTAAAGCCAAGCTACAAAAAGAATTGGAACTTTTAAAGAACACAAAAAGTGACTCTGAAGTGGCACACATACTGCAGAGGATTGCAGAAGTAAAAAAGATCACTGCAAGGAATGCTTTTAAAATTAAATCTGCAAAACTGAAAAGAGACATGTTAAGATTTCATATACCTCCTCTCCCAAATCACCACTTCATAAATCATTCTGTTTTTGGAGATTCACTTGTTAGTGTATGTCCTGTGAGTAAACCGCATAAAAAAAACAGAAGATTTCTAAGACAAAAAAGACTGCATAGCACCAGCCAGCTACAACCCTTCCAGACATCAGATACAGTTGTTGACTTAACTGGAGGGCGGCTATCACCAGGCAAATTAAACCTCTTGAGCAAAGGCCTCTATTTCTGTCCTGTACCTAAGGACCATAATACAGCCAACATGAAGAGAGACCTAAAATCCTTTGAGAGAAGATGCAGACTTGCAGAATACTTTAACAATAATTCTAATGTTGATCTGCCAAGCTACCTTCCAGATCCATTTAAGAAGTTCCGCCATCCCAAGTCATGGACCCCTCAATGTAGTAGAAATCCCGTACTTGATACATACATTTTATCCATTAACAAACTCATCAAAGAATCAACACCTAAAAGGATTTTTGATAACATTACCAGAGAGGAAAGACAAGCCCTCTACCACCTTCAACAGAGAACAGATGTCATTATAAAACCAGCAGACAAAGGTGGTGCAGTGGTTGCCATGAAAGTATGTGATTATATTGAGGTGGGAATGAGACAACTGATTGATACCAACACTTACAAACCTTTAGAAACTGATCCCACAGAAGACTTGAACAAAGAAATCAAGAACATGGTTGCAAAGTACAGGAGCTTAAACCTCATTGATGATACAGCAGATATACTTGTCCACCCCAAACCAAGACCTGGAAGATTTTATATGCTTCCCAAAATTCACAAAATGAACAATCCTGGCCGCCCCATCATCTCTGGCAATGATACGGTCACTGAGAGACTATCTTTATTTGTTGACCTGCACCTCCAGCCCATTGTCCAACAACTTCCATCATTTGTTAAGGACACCAGTCACTTTCTTCAGATTATTGAAAAATTAAACCAAACCTATACATTTGATGATGACACTCTTCTGGCTACATTTGATGTTACATCATTATACACCAATATACCACACAATGATGGGCTTATGGCATTATCTGAAGCTCTTAATAAAAGAACTGTGAAAAAACCATCAACAAATGTGCTTACCAACTTTGCAAGAGTTATCCTTAAATCCAACAATTTTACCTTCAATGGTAAACACTATTTGCAGATACAAGGGACATCAATGGGCACTCGGATGGCTCCTTCCTATGCAAATATCTTCATGGGAAAACTGGAGGACTACATACTTGCGAGTTCTAACATCAAACCACTGGTATGGCTACAATACATCAATGACATATTTATAATATGGAATGCAGGAAGCAGAACACTTGAGCTATTTACAGCTTTTATCAACAGTATCCATCCTACCATCAAATTCACTGGCAGCAATACTACACAGAAGAGTCATCTCCCTTTTCTGGATGTGTTACTCACCATTCATGAACAAAAAATTATAACTGATCTGTACCACAGGCCTACAGATGCTCATTTGTATCTAAACTGGACTTCATGTCACCCACGCCACACTAAACTCAGCATCATCTACAGCCAAGCACTCAGAATAAGACGCATCTGCAGCAATGAAGACACTTGTAAAGGCCATCTACAGGAGCTTGTTAGATTATTTAAAAAGCGAGGCTATCCTCTGCATATCATTCTGCAACAAATTGACAAGTCTTTGCAGTTACCCAGGGAAGCACTTATTTGGAATAACAACAGAAGAAGCAAAAGTGACAGAATCCCTTTTGTGGTTGACTATCATCCATCAGCTCCCAACTACAGAAATATAATACAAACAACTTTTCCCTTACTATCTACTTGTGAAAAATTGCAAAAGCTTTTTCCAAAACCACCAGTCATTGCTTACCGCAGAGCTCCCAATTTACGATCACTTATTGTGAGAGCTGAACTTAAGCAAGCTGTAACAAATGCAGGAGTTCATTGCTGTGATTCCAAAAGGTGCATCACATGTGAATACCTTTTACAAACATCATCAGTAACTAGCTCTGTTTCAAAAAGGACCTATGGAATAAGACAGCATCTTACATGTCGCTCTAGATGCATTATTTATGTGATTCAGTGCCAACGTCTAAGCTGTAATAAACAATATGTAGGTCAAACTGTGAATGACCTCCGTACACGATTCAGGAACCACAAATCGGCAATAATTAAGAAGAAACTTGACCAGCCTGTAGCCAACCATTTTAACCTTGTGGACCATTTACTATCAGATTTGAAGATTTTCCCTGTGGAACATGTTTTAAAGGAAGAACTACTGGACATCAGAGAAAATTTCTGGATGTACCGTTTAAAATCTCTGCATCCAGATGGACTGAACATCACTGACAATACCACTTGATTTCTGCATATCTGAAGAGTTCTCAGGACTGAATTGATTCCACATTCCAATTGGAATCTTCACTCATGATGCTTTTTGAAAATCCACCAGTGTCAGCTGTGCAGCCACTGAGCACAGCATCTTGTACTACCTGAGGAAGGCAGAAGCTGAAACGTTGTAGTAGAAATATATTTTTGTTCTTTAATGAGATCATCTGTTTGAGTCACTTCTTTCTTGGATATTACATTTTCTTGTGGCTCTTTGTATCCTTTGGGATCCAGATTTGTGCCCTGGCTGGCTGTTGTTTTCTTGTGATCCTGCATCTTCCAGTATATATATAGATCTATATATAGATATATCTATGTAGATATATCTATGTACATGGATATATCTATAGATAGATCTATAGATATATATAGATATATGTATATATATATATATATATATATATATATATATATATATAGATCTATCTATAGATATATCTATGTAGATAGATATATTTATAGAGATAGATCTATATATATATATATATCACTTTTGTCAATATGTGTGTGGTTTCCCTGGGGGCTGCGATCGGCCCCCAGGAAAACCAGACCCACATATAAAAGTGATATATATATATATATATATATATATATATATATATATATATATTTGCCACCAGTTGTCTTGCAGTTGCAGCTTGCGTCTTCAAAGCAATGCACATACTTCAACTGACGCTTTTCAACTGTAGCTTTTAGGCAGCAATAAAAAAGTCAAGTAAGTATTGTGATTATGTTTCTGCTACAAAAGGGTCAGACTTATCTAGTGGCAGTTTTAGTGCCATAAAGAAGCGCAGAAGGTTTATATGTCTACTGCAAAGAGCAAATCTGTATTTTAGGTAAATAGCTGAGTACATTAGTAAAGTCAGCCATTACCTGCGCTATAATACAAATGAAATGTATGTGCGGGGAGGAGGGCGGCTATGGAGAGATGAAGGGCACTTTTGCTGGGTGGTAATGAGGGAATCCGAGGAGGAGGGAGTGGGAGCAACAATAATGATTGTTGGACTGGGCACAGGAGGTGCTAAAGACTGTGACGAATGGTATGTGACAAGGTGTTTTTTGAGTGTCTTGAAAGAACGTGCTGATTGAGGGAAGAAGCGCAGGTAAGGTGGCCTCTACTGTTGCATGTATCTCACACACGCCATCGATTTTGTGACTGTCTACGTAGGCTAGTGTTTTAGAGCAACAGTTTAGCCAATAGCAGAGATGGCATCTTGATGGATGACTGCTGCTGTCACTCGGGTTATAGAGGACAGCTCTGACATAGGATCAGAGACTGAGAAATCAGATACTGAGACAGCATCTGAGGGATAGGACAATGGCGCAGACTCTGGGAGTGATTTTTCAGTCGGAGGAGTCCCATTCGATAACTCCTCTTCCAGTACATTATGAGGGAGGTGATGAGGACAGTCCTGCTGTCCCTTTGCAAGCAGTCTGTGCAACTGGGTAATAGTGGGTTAGCCCAACCCAGAGAGCAAGTGAATGCGGCGGCAAGCAGAGAGAGTGAGAGAGAGTGCTCTCTTGGGAGCTCCCCAATTTAGTTCAGCCCCAAATTCCACCGCCCAAATTGTATCGTGGAGACATCAAAATTATCTATCGCAAAACAAACTGGTTTTGTAAGGCAGGGACCTGTGTTTTTGGTCCTGGCTTCGGCGGCCATATAGAGAAACACACTAAACCCAAACATTTCTGGAAACTAGACATTCGGGGGAGTCCACAGAGGTGTGACTTGTGTGGATTCCCCAAAGTTCTCTTACGCAGAATACCCTGCAAAGCTGAAATGTTGAATAAAAACTCTATTTTTCTCGCATTTCTGTCACACAAACTACAGGAATATGCTGGGATCCACAAAATTACTACCACCCAGTGATTCCGCACCTGTCCTGATAAAAACACTACCCCACTTGAGTGCCTATACCAAGTGCCTGCGTCACTGTGTCTGTAAGGACCAACATTGACCGTTGTGTGATCTATTCCTGTCGCGGGCACCACGCCTACCCACACAAGTGAGGTACCATTTTTATCGGGAGACTTGGGGGAATGCTGGGTGGAAGGAAATTTGTGGCTCCTCTCAGATTCCAGAACTTTCTGTCACCGAAATGAGAGGAAAAGGTATTTTTTTGGCCAGATTTTGATGTTTGCGAAGGATTCTGGGTAACAGAACCTGGTCAGAGCCCCACAAATCACCCCATCTTGGATTCCCCTAGGTCTCTAGTTTTCACAAATGCACAGGTTTGGTAGGTTTCCCCAGGTGCCGGCTGAGCTAGAGGCCAAAATCTACAGGTAGGCACTTTGCAAAAAACAGCTCTGTTTTCTGTCAAAAAATGGGATGTGTCCACGTTGTGTTTTAGGGCATTTCCTGTTGCGGGCGCTAGGCCTACCCACACAAGTGAGGTATCATTTTTATCGGAAGACTTGGGGGAACATAGAATAGCAAAACAAGTGTTATTGCCCCTCATCTTTCTCTACATTTTTTCCTTCCAAATATGAGTGAGTGTGTAAAAAAGACGTCTATTTGAGAAATGCCCTACAATTCACATGCTAGTATGGGCACCCCGGAATTCAGAGATGTGCAAATAACCACTGCTCCTCAAAACCTTATCTTGAGCCCGTTTTGGAAATGCAAAGGTTTTCTTGATACCTATTTTTCACTCTTCATATTTCAGCAAATGAATTGCTGTATACCCAGTATAGAATGAAAACCAACTGCAGGGTGTAGCTCATTTATTGGCTCTGGGTACCTAGGGTTCTTGATGAACCTACAAGCCCTTTATATCCCCGCAACCAGAAGAGTCCAGCAGACATAACAGTATATTGCTTTAAAAAATCTGACATTGCAGGAAAAGTGGTTGTTTTCAGCTCAATTTCAATATTTTTTTATTTCAGCTGTTATTTTCTGTAGGAAAACCTTGTAGGATCTACACAAATGACCCCTTTCTGAATTCAGAATTGTGTCTAGTTATCAGAAATGTTTAGCTTTCCGGGATCCAGCATTGGTTTCACACCCATTCCTGTCACTAACTGGAAGGAGGCTGAAAGCACCAAAAATAGTAAAAATGGGGTATGTCCCAGTAAAATGCCAAATTTGTGTTGAAAAATGTGGTTTTCTGATTCAAGTCTGCCCGTTCCTGAAAGGTGGGAAGATGGTGATTTTAGCACCAGAAACCCTTTGTTGATGCCATTTTCAGGGAAAAACCACAAGCCTTCTTCAGCAGCCCTTTTTTCCCATTTTGTGGGAAAAAACGAAATTTTCACTGTATTTTGGCTAATTTCTTGGTCTCCTCCAGGGAAACCACAAACTCTGGGTACCATTAGAATTCCTAGGATGTTGGAAAAAAAGGACGCAAATTTGGCGTGGATAGCTTATGTGGACAAAAAATTATCAAGGCCTAAGCGCGAACTACCCCAAATAGCCAAAAAAGGGCTCATCACTGGGGGAGGGAGGGGGCAGCAGCTAAGGGGTTAATGTGACAATCAAAAGAAAGATGCACAGTGCCTAACCCAGCAACATTTTTGCCAGATGAGAGAAATGATTCAGATAAAATAGATGATACTGAACATGATTGTTTGGAAGTTACAGAATTGTGCACCGAACCAAGGGCCAATATTAGAGACACTTGCCTAGAAGACAGTGATCAAATTATCTTTGTTGATGTTTCCTGCCAGAGAGATAACAGGGTTACACTGACAGCAGGTTATGCGGTGTGCACAATTACTGGCATATTAGAAGCTTCATGGCTTAAAGGAGTGTTTTCTGCTCGGATCGTAGAATTGGTGGCTCATACTAGAGCATGCCGAATTTCTGACCAGATGAAAGTAACAATCTATACTGACAGCCAATATGGATTTGGCATTGTGCATGATTTTGGAAAACATTGGTCACAGAGAGGTTTCCTATCGTCATCAGGTTCACCTGTAGGAAATGGTGAAAGAATACATGAATTGCTACAAGCTGTACAGAAACCTGAGAACATTGCTGTGGTTAAATGCAGTGCACATCAAAGAGGACAGGATTATGTGACTTTGGAAAATGCTTCTGCAGATCAGGTTGCAAAATTCTGTGCCGTAAATAGTATCTTGTTCAAAGGGAAATGGGAACTGATGCCTGAAAATGATGAAGTCTATATTAATTTTACAATGCAAATTGTTGAGACTTTGAAGGAGCTGAAAGCTATACAAAATAATGTTTCAGAGGAAGAGCATAGAGATTGGGTGAAACACAATTGTATACAAAGAGAAGATGACATTTGGGTGACAACAGAAGGGAAGGTGGTTTTACCAAAAAAGTTTACTGACACAGATAGCCAGATATTACCATGGCCAAGCACACATAGGGAAAGACGCAATGATCAGGAGTTTCAAACAGTTTTGGTTTCATCCAAAATTTAGGCAAGTTGGTGAACTGGTTTGCCATAGATGCATTGTTTGTCAGCAGATGAATGTTGGTGAGGGAACAGTTGTCAACATGGAATACATAGGTATGGCAGGCGGTCCATTCAGCAGAATGCAAATGGATTTTATTGAGATGCCGGCATGTGCTGGTTTGAAATATGTACTGGTTACTGTGTGTATTTTCAGTCATTGGATTGAGGCTTACCCCACAAGGAGAAATGATTGCCTTACAGTAGCTAAGTTACTTTTGAGAGAGTTGATTCCAGGTTTTGGTTTCCCAGGTTCTCTGGAATCAGATAGATTAAGTCACTTCAACAATGAGATGATAAAATTACTATTTCCAGCTTTAAACATTCAGCAGAAGCTACATTGTAGTTACAGCCCAGAAGCTTCAGGACATGTAGAGCAAATGAATGGAACTTTAAAGTCCCGATTGGCAAAGGTGTGCGTCAACGAATTTGAAATGGCCAGATGCTTTACCTTTAGTTCCAATGTCAATGAAAAATACTCCTGACAAGAAGACTTGTTTGTCTCCTCGTGAGATTCTGATGGGGAGAGCAATGAGATTGGCATAAATAACTGCAAATGCACTTGTAAATATTACAGATGACATGGTGCTAGATTATTGCAAAAGCTTGGCTGATGTGAAGCGATCTTTTTCTCATCAGGTGGAAGCCACAACAGTTCAACAATCTCAAGGTCAAGGTCACAACTTGAGAGCTGTTGACTGGGTTATCATACGAAAGCATATAAGTAAGTCGTGTTTGGAGCCACGGCGGAAGGGGGCCTATCAGATAGTCCTTGTGACCACAACAGCTGTGAAGACTGCAGGTCTGCCAAATTGGGTGCATGCCAACCACACGAGGAAAGTGAATAACCCAGCTGAACAAGAAGAGGAGCTGTTCATGGTACCAACAGCTAACAACATTCCAGGTAAAAGGCAAGAAAGAGAGGAGCTGGAGAAGATTCCTGAGGATGTTCGAGATGTACCTACTCCTATGACGGATGAAAAAGAGCACAGTTTGGAGGAGAGTGAGCAGTCTGCTAATAGTAGAAGAAAGATCAACACAAGAGGAAGGAGAAACATCAGTTGATAGAAGTTCTGATCAGAGGAGGGTGTTCTCAAAAGAGAGTGATCAGAGACAACCGGTCGAGAGAAAATCTGCTCAGAGGAGGGTGTCCTCAGAAGCAGGTGGTTTGATATACCAAACTGACCAAAAGACTGACCCCTTTGGAAAATAAATCGAGACAAATCCAGCTCAAGTGGATTTGACTCTTCCTGAACCAGTTGTGGGAACGTCAGAAGAAAAAGGTTCAAGTTCAAGTCGAATCCGATTATGAGAAAATTACTGACGAAGAAGATGTTAAAAGGAGATAATTGGCCAGAGAAAAGTATGAAAGGAGGAAAAATAAATGTGTTCCCACCAATTCAGGAGGAAAAAGAGCTTAATGAAGGAGAAAATAGTAGTGGAGAAGAAGGTGAAAGTAGTAAAAGACTAAAAAGAAAGAGAGTTGCAAGCAAGAGATATTCCGGTCCAGAATGGGCATATGTAACTACAAATGAATGGCATAAAGAATTTTTGAGTTATTGTTTTGACAGACACATTGAAAACTTTCATTTTGGCACGCGAAGAACAAAAGGGTATGTTTAGAAAAAGATGAAATTGGAAGAAGAAATTTTTTGAAAGTCGTACTTAGAAAAAGACATTAATAACTGAAATTTACAAATTAATCACAGAATTTGACAAGCTGCTCTACAGGATTTGACAAGAAGACTGTCCTGTGTGAATTAACTATTGAAAAAAAAAATTTGAAGGGATTTTTTCAAAATTATTTTGAAAATCTTTGAATGTTTTTGTTTTTTTGTTTTTTTGTTTTCTTTTTTCTAATTCTTCAAAGACCTGAGAAACTTTAGTAACCAAAACAGTAGAGTTAACCATTGCAAATGTGTAGGTATAGGGTTGGCGGTAGCAAGTGTGTTAATATGTTTATTGTTATTTGTAGGTGTGATTGTTTATGCGATGAATGGAGCCAACCATACTGCAGAGATTGACAATCTTTTGGAGACTACTACTATATCAC
Organism: Pleurodeles waltl; assembly: GCF_031143425.1. Taxonomy (NCBI): domain Eukaryota; kingdom Metazoa; phylum Chordata; class Amphibia; order Caudata; family Salamandridae; genus Pleurodeles; species Pleurodeles waltl. Next base: position 737,907,600 of record NC_090436.1, read on the forward strand.
TAACAAAAGATATGTTTACGATAGATGTAAAATACTTAAATGAAGAGAAAGAGCTTTCCTCTAATGTTTTATATTGGTTTTTGCGTGAGTATGTTGAGGTTATAGGTGCGAAAGATTGTTATGTTTGTACGCAGATTCTGACTTCGCTTGAAGAAGGAACTACTATTGAGTTGCAGTCTTTTACTAACGCATTTCAATAACCAAAAGTATATCCAGTATTTCTTCTCTAATTATGATCTAGTGTTTTTGTTTGTACCTGTCATTGGTTATTTGAATAAAAAAGGATAATAACATAGTTATTACGAGAGATTTCTTTGAGCCTACTTAAACCTTTGGAACCGCTTTTGCTAATCTGAACAATTTAACCTGTTTACTAACACCTGTAGAGAATAATTTTTTAGATAACACAGAAGATAGAAGGAGAGTAATAAAGGTGAGGATAAATAAGGGAATGATTAGTCGTAGATCTGGGATTTATTATGCTTATACTGACATTACTAAACAAGGAAAACTAACACTGGATGCTGAACATGTGGGAAAGCTTTGTATATACAGGCCACAGAGTAGCAATGATAGAGTGTTTGTGGGTACGAGTGAATGTAGGCATGCGTTTATGTTTCGGAGTAAATGAGATTTTATGATGAATGGACAGGACCCACCAGTGCCTGGTGTTTACTATATTTGTGGAAGAAATTACTATTACCGTCTTCCTAGAGGATGGTATGGCACATGTTATTTGTGCATAGTCTTTCCAAAAATATAACAGCTGGAGGATTTGAGTAAATTTCCTAAGATGATGAGAATTCAAACGAGACAAACGGGAGAATCGATTTCTAGCATTGTGGGGGACATTTTCGGAGCTATAATTCCTTCAGTGGTAGTACTTCTAAATTCTTTTAAGATACTGAAGTTGTCTACAATAGTAGATCACGTGTTGACAAGTTATTCTGGAGCTATAATTCTTCTAGATACTGAATTAACTGCTACAAGAGCTATGGCACTTCAGAATCACCTTGCGTTAGACATTCTTTTGGCGAAAGAGGGTGGAGTTTGTAAATTACTTGGTTTGAGTCATTGGTGCACGTCTATTCTTGACAATTGAAGAAAAAATTAGAGGTTTGATTAATAATGTAACAATTAACAAAGAAGATTTAAAAGAATTAACTGAAACTACAATCTTGGAGAAACCTGGCAAAGGGAATTGTAGCTGTGGGAAATTGGTTTGGTAATTTGAGGAAAGGAATTATATCAAAAATAGTGAAATGGGTTTCAATAATTGTGTTTTGTCTAATTGGAGCTTGGGGAACATATAGATTAATCAAATGGATGAAAAGGAAAAGATTTGAAAAGAATCAGAAAATATTTGATAAGCAAATTAATAACTTTTATGGGAAAAGTAAAGGGAAAAAGAAAACTAATGTGAAAATGGAAGAAACAAGGTTTTGAATTTGTGAAAATAAAATAAATGAATTTATTATGGGTTTGTGTGATGACATAATTAGTCATCAGAGGAGGGATTGCAGGAGTGGACATTTTTAACAATGATTTTTTTTTTATCAATAATGTACTGACTATTGATGAACTAATACTAATATGTGAAGAACAGGTGACTTTTGTAAATGGTCACCATAATTCATTGTTGTTCAAACTTCAGCTAAAATCACAGGTATTTTCCGTTGCTCAATGCTTACCTTAAAATAGTATGATTAATAGCTTATAGATGTGTAGACAGCTACCTCTAGTGGGTGTTTACGTTATGTCTTACAAGGTCAGATTTATTAGGTCATTGCTCTAGTTTGACTGTCCTATTGTTTAAAATTGTCACTAACCTGTGGTTTCTTCCTCGAGGATGGAAGTAGAAGTTACATAGCGAGATGTTTCTTCCTGAGAAGTGAAGTTTTGATGAGATGGAACAATGGATCCACAGACGAGATGGAAGAGAAGAAGAAATTGTTATAATTGTGTTTAGTTAATAATGTCATCAGTGAATTTTTTGTTATCTAACTATCTAACAGTAGTTTTATTGGCTGAAACGTATAACACCCCATGTACTGACCAATCACGAGTTTTTCAAGAAATAATAGAATGAGCTGTCACCTATTCTCTAGCGAATCTCATGAGCACGAGCACTTTGCTTGGCTGGCTGTTGGAATGTTAAAAATGAAATGGCCATTACTGTTTATTGAAAAAAAAATGGGGGTCTTGTGGAAATTACATTAAAAAAGCTATATAAGGTGGGGGCAGCAGAAAGGCATGCTGTCCCCCAAAGTTCAGAGAGAAGGTATCTAAGCGATAACTACTGTGCAGAAAATAAATGTATATTGTTTTTAACTTATTTTTACGATCTCATAGTACTCTCGTGGGATTATGAAAAGTAGAAAGGAGTATGTGGTCTTTGAATGCACTGTAGTATGCACACTTGCTACCATTGGAAGGATTGTTACTAGAGATGGTGTTTATCAGAGTCTACGTTTATGCCCATTGGTTTGGTAACAGTTGTGAGTAGAGTACAGTCTCTTCCTGCACATTACCACGTACACACATTATCAGAGAGAGGACTGTAAGTGGGAGGACTGCCCCTGGACAAAGAACACTATGCACATCTGTACCCCAAGAGGGAAGTCTCAGTGGAGAGGCCAGTCTCTCTACACACAACCTACAATACACACTCCTCATCTGACAGAGGTCTGAAAAGAGAGGCCAGTCCATTTACACACCTTACTACGCTAACCTGTCATCTGAGAGAGAGGTCTTACAGGGCAGCCCAGTCCATGTACAGCCCTAATACATACACCCATCATCAGAGAAAGATGTCTGACAGGAGAGGCCAGTCTTTCTCCGTACACCACGTGTTTTTTTTCTTCATAAAATGTAATAATTTATTTTTCCCCACAACTATATAATGGATTGTATTTCATTCAACTAATCACACTGTTAATATTCTGGTGCATGAAAAGTATAAATATTACATTGAGATATATTCAGTGTAAATGCAAATTCCATTATAAAAAGTACGATCTCGCAAGAGGCTCACAAGAGCACCCCAGGGAACACTCCCCCATCGGACAGCACTTGAGGGGTTGTCTCCATGGCTCGCTAGGGGGTTGCGAGAGCTGCTGCTTATAAATTTCTCATTGACAACATTAACATTTTGAACAACAAAAAAAACAGATATTCACCGGTTATAGCTAGCAGCAGTAATTATAACTTGCACCCCCTCCATGCACTGCTTCAGACCTCACATATGATATGTCACATTCATTGCTAGTGCTACTAACTATTACTGGTGAATTTCTGTGTTTCCTTAAGTTCAACACATTAATGTTGTCATTGAGAAATTCACCTAACTATAACATTAATTTAACCTTTGTTTTTTCAGTCAATATATATATATATAAATATATATATAAACACTTCATAACAGCATGCCGGTCCTGCTCCTGACCGTCAGCGGTGCTCGTCCTTTGGCGCGCGCTACCTCGCCTAATTCTCCACACTTTTTTCCTGTTTGAAGGAAAGACGGCACTCCATGGGCATATTAGCTTATCAGGATTTATTTGCACAAGAACGCGTTTCAGCGTTACCGCCTTCGTCAGCTTATCATTCGGCAAAAAGGGAAAATAAACAGGAAAAAAGTGTGGAGGATATATATATATATATATATGAGCCTGATTTAGATCTTGGCAGACAGGGTTGCTCTGTCATGAATGTGATGGACATCTCGTTCACTGTATTTCAGTTCATTATATGCGAGGAAATTGTGATACAGTGGAAGGAATAACCGACATGTTTGTAACAGAGTAACCCATCCTCCAAGATCTAAATCAGGCCCTTAGTTTCGATTAGAAATTCGTTTTTGGTTTGCTTCTAAATTTGCACTGTTTGTTTAATCTTTATTACATTTTCCAACAAAGTGCCCTGCTTTGTCCAGTTCTGCATGGAAAGTTTGTGGGTGATCCGTCAAGCGGGGTGAGAAAAAGGGTGGGGTAAAAAAATGTGTGTTTCTTATGTTATTTCCCATAGATATTTTACATATGACTGCAGCCTGAACCACTAAATGGAATTGCAAACAATTTGGCAGAAATCTAAGGGCCTCATTACAACATTGGCGGGCGGCAACCGCCGACCGCCGACCGCCGACCGCCAAGTTGTAACCGCTGTGCGGCCGCCAATGCGGCCGCACTCCCACCGTACCCATTCTGACATCCCCGCTGGGCAGCAACATGGGAGCCGGCGGTGTTGTGGCTGTGCGACAGGTGCAGCTGCACACGTCGCGCTATTCACTGTCTGCTGGGCAGACAGTGAAAAGCAGTGTGGGGCTGTGCCTGGGGGCCTTCCCTTCCTGCCAGCCTTTCGATGGCGGTTCCTACCTCCATGGAAAGGCTGGCAGGAATGGGACTCGTAATCCGCTGTGCAGCGCTGCCCTGGCGGATTAAAACCGCCGGGACAACCATGGCGGTAAACCGCCGCGGTCATAATTCACGAGTTTGTACCGCCAGCCTGTTGGCGGTACAACCTCTAAAACAGCCCTGGTGGTCTTTGACCACCAGGGTTGTAATGAGGGCCTAAGTCTTGTTCCAGAAATATCTCTTTTTGTGATTTGGAGTATATCCATTTAGTAGTTTTAGAGATACTCCGCAGATCCAACAGATCTCATGCTGAGATCTGATTGGCTGCCAGTACTTCAACTGGGTGCTGGCAGCCAACTTGGGACTTGAACTCAGTCCAGTCCTAAGAAAAAAGTCCTCAAAAATTAGAAGGGAGCAGGGTAGGAAAACCCTGACGCCATTGCCTTGGTGGTGGGATCCTACAGAGACCCCAGCTATGGGCAACATTTTTTAAAAATGTTTTTGCTGTGAAATGGCAGTGGATCCATGAACCCGTAGCAATTTTTTTAAAAAGGCCCAGCTCTCCCAATGCTGCTGCTTCTCTCTTGGTCCTGTCTTCTCCTTGCTTTTCTCCCATTTTTTGAGTACCTTCTCCTTGGTTTTCCCTTGTTCTCATTGTTTCCTCCTTGATTTCCCCTATTTTTGTGCCTTCTTGCATTTCCCTCATTTTCACTGTTTTCTCCTTGCTTTTCCCTCTTTTTTGTATGTCTTCCTTTGCTTTTCCCTCATTCTCACTGCTTTTTTCTAGATTTTCCCCCCTTTTTTTGCGTGCCTTCTTCTTGCTTTTCTGACTTTTTCACTGCTTTCTCCTTTCTTTTCCCCCTGCTTTTTGTGTGTCTTCTCCTTGCTTTCACCTAGTTTTCTCTGCTTCTCCTTGTTTTTTCCTTCATTTTTTGTGTGCCTTCTCCTTGCATTTCCCCCATCCTCACTGCTTCCCCCTTGCTTTTCTACCTTTCTTGTGTGCCTTCTCCTTGTTTTCCCCCCTTTTCCACTGCTTTCTCCTTGTTTTTTTCACACATATAATGCAGTAGATGGGTGCTAAGGGTTGCAGGAAAAGTGGCACAGTGCAGTGTCACTTTCCATAAATCTTCCCCTAATTTCTATAGAAAGTGTGTTTTTTGTTTTGCCTACAACTTTGGGTTTGATGGAGTCAGGGTACAGGTTCCCTGACCCCATGGGGGTGATAAAGTTGTGGTAACGGGACAAATAATGCCTTTGAAATGAAGAAATGATTTTTTCAATGCTTTTCAAGATCCGTGTATCCACCCGAGGGCCCAGCGCAGCCCGGTGTGCATCTGCAGATGGATCCATGGAGCTCAGAAAACATAAAAAAATACTAAATTCTAATAGAGACACTCTGGCATTCAGTATTAAAGCTAGAGGAGCATGAGGGGGAAGAGAATAGGAAAAAAGACTAGAATGTTACTTTGTTTTACCATATATATAGAGGCAGTAATGATTCATAATGATTACTTCATGTTATGATTTGGTTTTGTGTTGTAAAAAAGTGTTTTTAGGGATGTGTTTTTTATAAGATAAAAATATAACTTCCGAACTACCCCGTGTATCCACGGATCCACCAGTGAATTTAAACAAGGGGCTGTGCTGAGCGCCGTAGTGGATCCACGGATCCAGCAAACATCATATCATATTGGCTAACTTTTTAGGAGCACTGCAAAGGGTTAACCAGTGGGAAGTTGTAAAACATTGTATTAACATGAAAGGGAGATTGTTATTTGTTTACTGACTCAGTCACCTTAAAAGGAAAGTTGAAGAGGTTGCCATTACTGGTTGCACACTGTGAGAGCGGACTTTTATTTTTGTGGTTGGTTTTCAGAGCTTTGTTTATTGAAAAGAGAAACAGAGAGCACAAGAAAGAGAATCTTCAGGTATGTGAAGTGAAATGTACTTTATTTTAGAAAGTGTTCGTATATGAATAAATTAATATTAGGTTGAAGAAAGTGAGTAGGGCGTTCACAAAAAGCCATAAAAGGTATACATACTAGGTTTGAGATTTATGTAAAGGAATTGTACAAGTAATTCATTCTATATGAAAGGTATTCAGCTGAACTTGGATAAGGGGTTTCGTAGATGTTTCCAGTTTCCATCATTATATTAAAGTGATCCCTAATGTATGCTGAAGCTAGTGTGGAGAAGGCACTAAAGAGTAATTTAATGATTAAACATGTTTTATTGAGTTCTAGAAGTTTAGGGCCAGATGTATCATTAATTCCAATAGCAATTACCAAATTGTGTTTTTTTGTGAATTGCAATTACGTAATCGATATTGGAATGCATGAAACACTAGGAGTTTCATATAGAGATTCGCAAGGGCATGCAAATGAACCTACCTCATTAACATTCATGAGGTAGGTCACAATTTGCAACCCATTGGAAATGGCTACAATCACAGCAGACCACCATGTCTGTGATTACTTTTAAATAAAGCATTTGTTTTTTAAATGCATCCCGTTTTCCTTAGAGGAAAATGGGATGCATTTAAGAAGGAAAAATGAAAAGTTTTCTTTCGTTTTTTTAAGAGTTGGCAGTGGTCCCTGGGACCACTGCCTACCCTTAAAAATGTTTGTTGCATGCATTCACAAAGGGGAAGGGGTCCGTTGGTGACCCCTTCCCCTTTGAGAATGAGTTAGCACCAATTTGAAATTGGTGGTAACTACGGTTGTTTTGCAACCGCATTTATGGTCACAAAACAATCATACATACCTCTGCGATTTGGTATTAGGAAGGGACGCCCTGGGCACACCCCTTCCTAATACCGAATCTGTATGTAGTCGCAAATACAATTTGCGATTCAGTAACAATTTACCAAATCGCAAATTGGACTTGATACATCCCAAAATGTATTTTTGCGATCGCAAATGGCCTGTTGGGCTGTTTGTCTTCGCAAAAATGTTTCATACATCTGGCCTTTAATGTGTTTGTCTATACAGAAATGGGTAGGTAAAAAAGCAATGCTGAATTCATTCAGAGAGTCACATGTGTGTTGAGAGATGACAGATCTTATTTCACTATGAGTTAGACATTAGTACGAGTGAAGAATATTACTTGAAAAGGTACAAAAAAGCATTGGGTTAGAGCTGGCTGAATAGTCTTTTGCTGTAGAAGGGGAATAGGTCTGATATACTGCATGTAGGATGAAGAGGAGGTTGCTGTGTCAAAAGAAGAGAAAACAAGTGTTTTGAATTTTTATTGTCTTAAAAGTGCACTTAAATGGTTAAGGTGTATGTATACTGTCTAATGTATACTGTTGAGGAGATATAAATTAATACAAATAAAAAGGGGGACTTATGCTCATTTAGATACATTAATAACCATTTGAATATTGATATAGACATAGAGAATTTAAACACATAGGCTGTGGTAAGAGATGTATTTTGGATATAATATACTGAATTCAATATGTAGTTTTGTATATTCACAATATAGATTCTTATTTATATAAATTGTGGTTTAAATATGGTTTAGGGTACTAACTCTGAGCATAGGTACACAGTTTTTAATTTTTTTTAAGGACACTTGACGTTAGAAAATGTGTTTACATAGGTTTAGGTTGTGTGTTGTAAGAAACTCACCCCTTAAGTGAGAAGCATGTGGACTATGGAAGAGAGTGCATTTTTATTAAAAGATTAAACATGTTCTGAGTTTTAGTGACTAAGATGAAAGGTTGTAGAGGCATATGCCCACGTTTATATGTACTCTACTAGAACATATAGCTAATACGGAAAAGATACAGTCAGTCTCATATCTAGTGAAATAGTCATAAAGTCACTTGTGTATTGACCAGTGTATTCACCAGTGCATAAACTAATATACCAAATCATACAACAGCGAACACACTGATTAATTCAATAACACAATCAGGAACGCACTGATGCATGCACTGACACACCTAGGCACACACTCATCTGTAAACCGACATACTTTTACACAGTGTGATGTATAGACTAACATCCCCAGATGCATACTAATGAGTGGAGTGACACACCCTGGCATGCACTGTTGCATACACTGAGATAACCAGGTGAAATTGATGCATTGACTGAGACACCCAGCTGCACTGTAATGCATACACTATAATACACTTAGGTATGCAGTAATGAATGTGGTGGGACACAGAGATACTCTCTTATCTATAGGCTGAGAGAGTCAGGCGCACACTGATGTATACAGTAATACATTCATATACACTCTCTTACATATAATGAAATATCCAGGGATACAATTATGCATCTACTGACAGATTCAGGCACGTATTGGTGCATGCAGTGATGAAGCAAAGTGGACACTGATGTATTCAGAGAATCATTCAGATTTACATTGATGTATACACTGAGACACTGTGAGAAAACAGGGCTGATTGCAGAGGCCCCCTAACTTTTTGCCCCCATTTTCCACTTTTTGCTGGTGTTTTCCTGACTCCGATGGTGCCCTGGGTACTGCTAACCAGTCCCAGGGCCTGTGCTCTGTGTAAAATGGATATGCAAATTAGGCTAATTATAATTGGTTAAGTCAACCTGCCTATAAATCCCTAGTATATGGTAGGGCATGTAGGTTTAGGGACCACAGCATAGGTGGTGCACCCATAGGTGCACTGCTGAGGTGCCCAGTGTCATTGTAAAGGCAGGCATGCCTTGCTGGCTGCTTTTAAATTAAAGTTATATGCAAATTCGACTTTGGAATTAAAAGTAGTTCCAAAGTCTTATACTACCTTACTTTTACATATAAGTCACCCCTAAGGTGTGCCCTATGTGCCCTTAGGGCTGGGTGCCATGTAACTATAAGCAGGGACCTTATAAAAATAGTTTTATAAGCCCTGGTGAGGTAAAAACAGCCAAATTCGTTTTTCCCTCATTGTAGTAAATGGCCATCATAGGCTAGAATGGGGAGACTTTATTTAATTTTTTAAAGTCTCCTTAAATGATGCATACCAAGAGTTTGGTATCAAATTAATTGTTGTAATAAATCCCACAACTTCCAGTTGTTGGATTTAATATAACTTGTTCAGGTAAAGAGTTTTAAACTTTACCTGAAAAGTTGCCAATTTCAGCCCTGCATTGTTTTTGCTGCTGTGCTCTGATTGGCCAGCCTCTAGCAGCTTGACCAAGCTGCCTTGATGAGGTGTGAAGTGGCCTGGCTTCACCCAAAGGAATGTGCATGTGGGAGGGAATCTCCCCTCAGCAGATGATGAGGCAGGAAGGGGGAGGGCTGCCAAACTGGTGTTCAAAGGCAGAGAAGGACATTTGGAGCAACCAGCAACTCCCCCACATCCTGCAACCCCAGACAACTAGGTGCCCCCTTGATTAGATTAGGAGAGGGGTGTGTTTATGATTTTTAGCCACACCAGTGGGTGGGCTCAGCCAGATGTAACCTCCAAAAATCAGATTCAGCCATGATGGATTTTTGGAGAATGTTGCCTCCTGGGATTGATTTTTGCCACACTTCCCAGGAAGTGGTCATCACAGGGGGAATGACCCTGCACCTGATTGGAGAACCAGGACCCCCTGCTTTTCACCCAGGAGCAAGGATAAAACTGGCAGACCTCCACCCACACCTCAGTTCCCTACCACATCCAACAAAGAAGAACAACAGAAGAAGAAGGACTGCCCTGCTGGACCCCTGGCCTGCACCTGGAAGCTGCACTCAGAAGGACTGCACCAGCTGTACACCTGGGCTTCACTGCAAGAAGGACTTTGCCTGGCTTCAACTGGTTCAAGGAGGGACTCCCTGTTTGCTACAGGTGAAAAATTGCTAACCAGAGTCCCCTGCACCAACTCCTGAAGAAAGCGACCAGCTGACCACTGTCCAGTGGCCAAAAAGGAGTTTGCACCGGGTGCATTCTGGGAGTTATAGTTTGCGCCCCCCAAGGACCATCTCAGAACTTCTGGACCCTTGCGGTGAGCTGTGGACCCCAAAAGAACCTTAAAAGGACATCTGGGAGAAGCCCCAGAAGTTTGGAGAAGTTTGGACAACTTTTGAAAAAAAAGCTCCATAGAGGGACCGACCCGCCACGGCAACTCTAGCCGGCTTGCCTCAACCGCGACCCAGCCTGATTTGCTGGTTCGTCCCAGTAAAGAAAATCTCCGAAAAAGAGACTAAGTCCGAAGGTAAAAAGTTTACCGGGACCTCCCAGCCAGCGTATCCGAGGAGGGCTCCATGGACGTCGGATCAAGATCCAGGTTTACCCCGGTCGAAGGATTTTCACCTCGAAAAAACAACTAAGTCCGAAGGTAAAAATCTCCACAGAGGATTCCAGCATCGCATATCCGGAGAAGGGCTCCAGGAGGTCGGATTGGACTGTCAGGTTCGTCCCACTGAAGAAAATCTTCGAAAAAAAGACTAAGGGGGTCATTCCGACCCTGGCGGTCGGTGTTAAAGCGGCGGCCAACCCGCCAACAGGCAGGCGGTAAAAAAATGGAATTCTGACCCTGGCGGGAACCGCCAACAGAGACTGCCACTTTAACACTCCGACCGCCACAGCGGGACAAACAAACAGCGCGGTGGTCACTGCCAACAGACAGGCAGGAGCCAATGTACCGCCCACCCTATCACAACCCACCAATCCGCCACCTTTTCCGGGGCGGTAGCCCCGCAGATAAAAACACGGCGGAAACAGACATTACGAACGGAAAACGCTCACCTCTACACACTCCACAAGGAATCTGGACAGCATGGAACCCGAACTACACATCCTACCAGCTATTGTCTTCCTGCTCCTCTACCAGGAGCACAAACGCCGGCGCAGAAGACACCGGTGAGTACTGCACCTACGACACAGGGGAGGGGGGAGGCAAAAAATTACGGGCACACACATACGCGACACACCCACCCTCACCCTCACCCACAACTACATACACATCAATGCAGAGCAACAACTCAGAGTGACACCCCCCAGACCCCCCAGAAGAATGCAAAGACAAAATAAAATGTTCATGAATTCTGAAGTATATTGAACGGCTAAGTAAAAAAATATATCCAACATCTATAACTATATATACAAATGTAAATTGTCCTGTGCAAATTGGGTATCAGCCATTGTTCGTGGGCCAATGGGCCTAAACACATGGGCAAAGCCCACACACGATACCCGAATCCATTGGAGAGAACACTGCAGGGGCATCAGATAGCAAAACTACAGGCACCTCAGGGGGAAGGGAAGGGGGTGCACCTCAGCCAGATGAGTCCACGACGCCAGATCCACGAGGGGCCTCCATGCCCACTGTTCAATCCTGGGGAATGCAAAGCCACAGTCTCACAAGTCCAGACAGTGGGTGGATTGCCCACTGTGCCATCCTGGGGAGTGCAAAGCCACAGTCTCACAAGTCCAGACAGTGGGTGGATTGCCCACTGTGCCATCCTGGGGAGTGCAAAGCCACAGTCTCACAAGTCTCTACAGTGGGTGGATTGCCCACTGTGCCATCCTGGGGAGTGCAAAGCCACAGTCAATCAAGTGGATTACAGACTCCACTGGTTCTGGAGGAGGCATGGTGCCCAGAGTGCTTCGTGCAGCCCTGCCCGACACAGATCCGGCCCTGCCCCTTCTGCCAATGGGCCAGCGATGCATAAGACTGCGGTGCCCTGTCCAGCGGTGCTTGACTTGAAGGGCCCAGCGGAGCGGTGCAGAGACGGCGGTGCCCAGCGGGGCGGTGCTTGACTTGAAGGGCCCAGCGGAGCGGTGCTTGACTTGAAGGGCCCAGTGGAGCAGTGCAGAGACGGCGGGGCCGAGCGTAACGGTGCTTAACTTGAAGGGCCCAGCGGAGCGGTGCAGAGACGCCGGTGCCCAGCGGAGCAGTGCTTGACTTGAAGGACCCAGCGGAGCGGTGCAGAGACGGCGGGGCCCAGCGGTGCGGTGCTTGACTTGAAGGGCCCAGCGGAGCGGTGCAGAGACGGCGGTGCCCAGCGGAGCGGTGCTTGACTTGAAGGGCCCAGCGGAGCGGTGCTTGACTTGAAGGGCCCAGCGGAGCGGTGCAGAGACGGCGGGGCACAGTGGAGCGGTGCTTGACTTGAAGGGCCCAGCGGAGCGGTGCAGAGACGGCGGGACCAGCGGAGCGGTGCTTGACTTGAAGGGCCCAGCGGAGCGGTGCAGAGACGGCGGTGCCCGGCGGTGCCCAGCGGTGCCCAGCGGAGCGGTGCTTGACTTGAAGGGCCCAGCGGAGCGGTACAGAGACGGCGGTGCCCAGCAGAGCGGTGCTTGACTTGAAGGGCCCAGCGGAGCGGTGCTTGACTTGAAGGGCCCAGCGGAGCGGTGCAGAGATGGCGGGGCCCAGCGGAGCAGTGCTTGACTTGAAGGGCCCAGCGGAGCGGTGCTTGACTTGAAGGGCCGAGCGGAGCGGTGCTTGACTTGAAGGGCCCTGTTCAGCGGTTCTTGAGACGGCGGTGCCCTGTTCAGCGGTGCTTGTCTTGAAGGGCCCTGTTCAGCGGTTCTTGAGACGCCGGTGCCCTGTTTAGCGGTGCTTGTCTTGAAGGGCCCTGTTCAGCTGTTCTTGACACGGCGGTGCCCTGTTCAGCGGTGCTTGACTTGAAGGGCCCTGTTCAGCGGTGCTTGACACGGCGGTGCCCTGTTCAGCGTTGCTTGTCTTGAAGGGCCCTGTTCAGCGGTTCTTGACACGGCGGTGCTCTGTTCAGCGGTGCTTGTCATGTGTCTCCAGGGTACCAGATCCGGCCATGACATGGATCTCACTCGCCACCCGACATGTGGCTGCCGTGCCCTTCGTGCACATCTGTCTTCTCGCTTGCGGGGCCCTCCTGTGCTGCCGTCCCGGGCCCGTGGGTGTCCTCCTTCACCCCTGGAATGGGGCTGGTGGGGCCCTCCTGGGCAGCTCGCCTGCTGCTGGACTTGTCGGGCGTGCTGCCCTTGCCACCCTTCCCTGCTCCTCTGTGGCCCTTTCCTCCCTTTGTCGGTGTGCCAGGTGGCACCCCACTTCCTGACCGTGCCAGGGTAGTGCCCTTGGAGCCTGCTGTCTCTGGCCTCTCGCGCCGGGCACTGGCTTTTTTGGATTTCTTTCCAGGGGGTGGGCTGGCTGTATCTTTACTGCTAGCAGAAGTAGCTGGCCTTGAAGGTGGTGGACTCCAAATTCCTTGGACTATTGTCCTTGTAGGTCCAGGTTTTGTGGTGGCTGAGGTGCTGGTTGGAGTCTTATGAGATGGAGGGGGTGGGTCAGGTGATAGAAAGAGGTTAATTTTGGACAGGAAAAACTTTTTTGGAGCAGTGGGAAGGGTAGGTGTAGTGGGTATGGGAGTGGAGGAAGAGGATGTGGTTGTAGGTGAGTCAAGTCTGGTGTCTTTGGGTGCAGGTGCTTGTGCTGGAGGCTGTCGTGAGGTGGATGGCTGTTGGGTGGGTGGCTGCCTGCGTTTGTGTGGTTTGGAAGAGGGGGTAACAGACACACTGGGAGAGGACACAGGGGACGTGTAAATGGTAGTGGGGGTGGTGACTGCACGTGTGCGGAGTGTTCTGGTGGGTGTGCTGGTGATGGACGTAGTGGCTGATGATGTTGTGCATGCAAGTGTGAGTGGAGACGTCACAAGGAGGGAGGAGGGAGACGAGGAGGAGGGGGACACAGAGGAGGCAGTGGCTGTTGGCATGTCTGCATGTGGCTGTTGCTTGGGTGAATGCTTGTGTGATGTGTGGTGCTTATGTCTGGATGAGCTTCCCTTGGGTGTTGAGGTGTGTGCAGGCTGGTCTGTAGGTGTGTCTGGGCTAGGCAGAGGTACAGGGGAGTGGGACTGGGTTCAGGAAGTTGGAGGAGGGAGGCAGGAGACAGGGACAATGGCTGCGGTCAGTGCTGAGGCCAGAGCATTGAACGATCGCTGATGGGCAGCCTGACCCGAATGAATGCCCTCCAGGTATGCATTACTCCGGTGCACCTCCCTTTCTACACCCTGGATGGCATTCAAAAGGGTAGACTGCCCAACAATGAGCGTCCTCAGGAGGTCAATGACCTCCTCACTGAGGGCAGCAGGGGTAACTGGGGCAGGGCCTGAGGTGCCTGGGGCGAAGGAGATGCCCGCCTTCCTGGGTGAGCGGGCACAGGCCAAGGCTGAGGGGCTGCTGGGAGGGCGGAGCTGGTGCGCTGGGTGGCGGCTGTACCTGTTGTTGCGGTGGGCACGGATGTTGCCCCCACCACAAGGGAGCTCCCTTCCGAGGACGTGTCTGTGTCGCTGGTGTCACCACGTTTCCCCGCTGTGGAGCTCCCCTCGCCCTCCGTCTCACTGTTGAACTCCGAGTCGGTTGCATGGCCCTCCATGGCCATGTGAGATGCAGCTCCCTCGTGCTCCGATGCCACTTCTCATCCGCCTGATGATGCTAATGCACACATGAACAGGAAGACCACCAAAAAAAGGGGGGGGGGGAAATAAAGACATGTTAAGTGCATGCATTGGCGACACAGTTGGCGGAGAGGACAGACACAGAAGCCCCCTGCACTACGCCGCGCACTTCGGGTACACAACTCAATCCGTGGGACATGACCTACAAGCCTATGGACGACAAATCCACACATAGGTGACACAGGGCCATGATTAGCTGTACTAGGCAACCTACAGAGGTGGGGGGTGGGGGCACAGGGCCATGCCTAACGGAGGGGCCTAGCCTACGGAAATCGCCCTGGCCTAGGGTTAGCCACAGCCCTCCTCCCCCACCCAGACACCTCCACTGCGCGCAAAGTCAGCAGAATGTATTTGTACTCACCCCCTTGTGTCTGCTGTGATGTCCTCACGCGCCCATCCAAATCGGGGTAGGCCACCACCAGGATCCGGGACATCAGGGGGGTCAATTGACGAGTGCCCCCCCTCCTACGTTGGGAGGCCATCCCCTGCAGAGCCTCTGCGGTCTTCCTGCTCCCGCGGCGGATGTCCTCCCACCTCTTGCGGCAATGGGTGCCCCGTCTGTTGTGGACCCCCAGGGTCCGGACGTCCTTGGCGATGGCACGCCAAATGTCGATTTTCTGATGGGCGCTGACCTATGTGACATGTACAGGGGGAGAAAAATAAACAATCATTTTCTACATGATCGATGTGAGTGGCACCCCATCCCCACCCTTGCCATGTGGCACATGCTCTCATCTGTCGTTTGATGCATACCTCATTTGCTCCCCTCCCCACCATCGTTCATTCACCCCACTCAACCCAGGCATTGGCCACAAAGCATGGTCCCAGTGTTCTTACCTGTTGGTCTGGAGGACCTTAGAGTAGCGCATACTGGGGGAGGACCCCATCCACGAGTTTCTCCAATTCTTCAGAAGTGAAGGCAGGGGCCCTTTCCCCAGTCGCAGCAGCCATTGTCTCTTCCAGACCGAGGTCACAGCAGCACTTGCAGTATAGGTCCTCTCCTGTGGATGATCAGGTATCGAGTGATTAAGCAGATAGAAAATGGCGGTCACGCCCGCGGCAGTGCGTACAGCGGCGGTGCGTACCGCGACCGCCGGCGCACATCGTCATTGGCTCCTGAGACCCATAGGGTTCAATGTTAACCAATGCAGCTTTGCGCCGCGGTCTTCGACCGCCTCCCGCCATAGTGTGCCACGCCAGCGCATTGACCTCACATCCCACTGTCGCACTTCACAGGTCAGGCAGCCGCCATTTCAAGGGCCCACATGGCTTAAAATCTACTGCGTCACACATACCTAGGCCTTGCATCAACACTCATACAAGCCATTCAATGCATTGAGAATCGTGTACTTTGCAAGCTGTGGGAACGTACCTGTGGGTTGATCGACTCTGTGCTCCATGTTGTCCTTCCTAGGCACCGTCCGCTGGGACCTACGAGGAGATGGAGGAATCTTCCCGTGTACAGACCGCTGGTGGACCTGTCGACAATGGAAGAAAGACATGTCATACTGACATACAGGCTTGACAGAGCCACTATACAGGAACTGTGTGCCCAACTGGAGCCAGACCTGATGTCACCCATCCGCCAACCCACAGGGATTCCCCCTCTAGTGCAGGTTCTGTCAGTACTCCATTTCTTGGCAAGTGGGTCATTCCAAACTACAGTGGCCATTTCATCAGGGATGTCACAGCCTATGTTTTCCAAGGTGTTGTCCAAAGTGTTGTCTGCCCTGTTGAAATACATGCAGAGCTACATTGTTTTCCCTGAGGTGGGCGATTTGGCTAGGGTGAAGGGTGATTTCTATGCGCTTGGACATATTCCCAACATCATTGGTGCAATTGATGGGACACATGTTGCTTTGGTCCCCCCCAGCACGAGTGAACAGGTGTACAGGAACAGAAAAAGTTATCATTCCATGAATGTCCAGGTGGTCTGTTTGGCTGACCAGTACATCTCCCATGTAAATGCCGAGTTCCCTGGGTCAGTGCATGACGCGTACATCATGCGAAATAGCAGCATCCCTTACCTGATGGAACTACTTCAGAGACACCGTGTGTGGCTAATTGGTGACTCTGGTTACCCTAACCTGTCATGGCTACTGACCCCAGTGAGCAATCCCAGGACAAGGGCAGAGGAACGGTACAATGAGACCCTAGGATGGTGATCGAGCGGACCTTCGGCCTCCTGAAGGCCAGGTTTAGGTGCCTCCATATGACAGGTGGATCCCTAATGTACTCACCAAAGAAGGTGTGCCATATCATCGTGGCCTGCTGTATGCTTCACAACCTGGCTTTGCGCCGCCAGGTGCCTTTCCTGCAGGAGGATGGTCCAGATGGTGGTGTTGTGGCAGCTGTGGAGCCTGCGGAGAGTGAAAAGGAGGAAGACGAAGAGGACGACACAGACAACAGGGACAGAGTAATACAGCAGTATTTTCCATAACATACAGGTAAGAATCAACACCGGAATTTACATTTACTTAAAGTCTCCTGCCTCTCTACTGTCTGAGTTTCCACCCAGTGTATGTTCACTGAGTTGTGTCTTTCCCTTCCAATTTCAGAGATGTGGGCCCCACTCCGTGACCTCTGCTTTGTTTCCCCATGGACTACAGCTGTGTGACAGTGGTATGTTGTCATCACAATGTAACTGGACATTTTGGCACGGTTCTGTGTAATACATTTGTTCAAAAATACAGGCAGACTCCAGATTATTTTTGTGCAATAAGTGTGTTTATTAAAGTGTAAAATTTAGGGAAATGGTTGCAATTCGGTGATGGGTGATGGTGGAGGAATGTCCATGGCAGAGTCCAGATTTTCAGTCTCACAGGTGCATTGTCCAAATGCCTGTGGAAGGTGGAGCAGGGGCAGTTTAAGGTTGGACAGGGTGACAATGTGGGACAGTGGGACGACAATCAGGGGGTATCCTTTCCGGGCGGGGGTCTTGGCATCCTACTCTGTCTTCTTCCTAGCTCTCAGGCACCACTTGCGGGGTGGTTCTCCTTCTGCAGGGGGTGGGGTTCTGGTGGCCTGTTCTTGTGTCGGGGCCTCCTGTCCACTAGCGCCGGCGGAGGTGGTAGCCTGTTCTTGGTCCATGCTAGTGACAGGGGCCCTTTGTGGTGCCACATGGTCCCGCAATGTGCTGACAATCTGATTGAGAGCCAGTAAGATGGTGACCATTGCGGAACTGGTGCTTCTGAGGTCTTCCCTGAACCCCATAAACTGTTCCTCCTGAAGTACCTGGAGCTCCTGGAACCTGGCCAGGATCGTCGCCATCGTCTCCTGGGAGCGGTGGTATGCTCCCATGATGGAGGAGAGGGCCTCGTGGAGAGTAGGTTCCCTGGGCCTGTCCCCCCCCGTCGCACAGCAGCCCTCCCAGTTCCCCTGTTTCCCTGGGCCTCCGTCCCCTGGACCGTGTGCCCACTACCACTGCCCCCAGGTCCCTGTTGTTGTTGGGGTGGTGGGTTAACCTGCGTGCCCTGTAGTGGTGGACACACCGCTGATTGACGTGTCCTGGAGACAGAGGCATGGGCCTGCTGGGTGGGTGCTGTGGTGGTGTTCCCAAAGGGGGGTAGGTCTGCTGTGGCCTGTGGCTGTCTGAGGGGAACCGACTGTCCCGAGGTCCCCGATGGGCCGGGCTGGTCATCTGGGTCCAGGGAGACAGAGCTGCTGTCATCACTCTGGGCCTCTTCTGGGGTGGAATGGACATTTTCTGGACCCTCCTGGGCGGTGTCGTGGCGTTCGGGTCCTGCAGGGGGGTATAAGAGTATGTTTATTGCTTCTGTGTGTGCCATAGCGTGCAATGGGTGGGTGCCCGGGTACCCCAGTGCTGGCATTCCCTTGTGGGGGCTATTGTGACGGTGGTTTGGGGGGGGGTATGTGCAGTGGGCATGCTTAGGTGATGGGTGTCCATGGTTTATGGTCGCATGCAGGGCTTGGTGTTAGGATGGGTGGGTTGTGATGGTGAGACATTAGCAAGGAGGATGTGTGATGGGGGAGGAGGGGGGAGGGCAGGGGTATGATTTGGCATGCCGGTGGGTGGGGGGGGATGAAGTAGTTGAGATTCGACTTACCAGAGTCCATTCCTCCGCCTACTCCTGCGAGGCCCTCAGGATGCAGGATCGCCAAGACCTGTTCCTCTCATGTTGTAAATTCTGGGGGTTGAGGTGGGGGTCTGCCGCCAGTCCGCTGCACCGCGATGTTGTGCCTTGATACCATGGAACGCACCTTCCCCCGTAGGTCGTTCCACCGCTTCCTGATGTCGTCCCGATTTCGTGGATGCTGTCCCACAGCGTTGACCCTGTCCACTATTCTTTGCCATAGCTCCATCTTCCTGGCAATGGTGGTGTGCTGAACCTGTGCCCCGAAGAGCTGTGGCTCTACCCGAACTATTTCCTCCACCATGACCCTGAGTTCAGCGTCTGAAAACCTGGGGTGTCTTTGGGGTGCCATGGGGTGGTGTGGATGAGGTGTGGGGTGGCGTTTGTGGTGATGGTGTTTTGTGCGTGGATGTTGTGTGGGTGATGGTGTTGTGTGCCTCTGTGTGGTGGGATTGTCTATTCTGTGCTCTCTCTCTGGCCTTCGTCAATAATTTTGGGTCGTAGGGGTTTGTGGGTGATGTGGGTGTGTGTTTTATATTGTGTTGGGTGTGTGGGAGTGGTGTTAGTATGTATATCAGGTGTGTGTGTTTCAAAATGACCAATGTGGCAGTGTTTTGGAGCTGTGTGTGTATTTTGACCGCAGCGGTGTGTACCGCCAATGGAATACCGCGGTTGAAAGACCGCCGCGTGGATTCGTGGGTCGGAATGGAATGGGCGTATTTCTGTTGGCGTGACGGTGGAGGTTTGGTCATCGCCAGTTTTTCGCTGCCCATTGGTGTGGCGGACTTTTGTGGATGTCGGGTTTTTGGCGGTTTGCCTGTTGCGGGTCAGAATGACCGTGGCGGTTTCCCGAGGCAGCGGCGGTGTTATGGCGGTCTTCTGACCGGCGGTAAGCACCTTTTACTGCCGAGGTCAGAATGACCACCTAAGTGTGAAGGTAAACTTTTAACCGAGGCCTCCCGCGTCCTGTAGCCAAGCAAGGCTCCATCGCGGTCGGCCTTCAACTTTGACTTTGCCCCGGTCGAGGTGCAACCAGATGACCCGATTGGCGCTTTTTGTTACTAGGCGCTAACAAAATAATAATTCTTTAAAAATTCATATCTCCGGTTCCCCTTATCCGATTTTATTCATTTTGGTGTCATTTTGCAATGTGCAAGGTCGAGGTGCAGGTCAGTGGTCCAGCAGGGCAGTCCTTGTTCTTCTTCTCATTGTTCCTTGTAGGGATCTGAGGTGTAGGTGCAACTCTGCCATATTTATCCTTGCTACTGGGGTGGAAAGCAGAGGTGGGGGCAACTGTCCAATTGCAGGCATGCCACCACCGTCTTGGGTGACCACTTCCTGGGAAAGTGGCAAAAATCAATCCCAGGGAGCAACGTTCTTTAAAAGTCCAAAATGGCAGAATCTGAATTTTGAAGGTTAGGTCTGACTGAGTCCATCCACTGGTGTGGCTACGTTCCCTTAGCACACTCCTCTCCAGCCCTCTCCTAATTTAATAAGAGGGGCACTTGGCTGTCTGGGTTTACAGGAAATGGGGGAGGTCTTCAGACGCTCCAAATGTCCTTCCCTCCTTTCAAGACAAGTTTGACAGCTCACTCCCATTTCACCATCTGCTGAGGCAGATATCCTCCCTCAGGCACTTCCTTTGTCTTCAGCCCAGACCACTTTATACCTCCTCAAGGCAGCCTGGCCAGGTTGCCAGAGGCTGGCCAATCAGAGAAGGGCACTACAGAGCTGAAGTTGGCAACTTTCAGGTAGCATTCAATAACACTTTCCCTGAACTAATTAAATTAAATTTAACAATGGCAAGTTGTTGGATTTATTATAACAATACGTTTTATTCCAAACTTGAAATATCTAGCTCATTTTGAGACTTTATTAATTAAAATGAAGTCTCCCCATTTTAGCCTTTGAAGCCCATTCACTACAATGAGGGAAAAATGAATTTGGCTATTTTTCATCACCAGGGCTTATAAAACATCTCTTGTAAGGTCCCTACTTTTAGTTACACTATACCCAACCCTGGGGGCACCTAGGGCACACCTAAGGGGTGACGTGTATGTACAAATAAGATAGTTTAAGACCTTGGAAGCACTTTTAATTCCAAAGTCAAATTTGCACATAAATTTAATTTAAAAACAGCCATCAAGGCAGGCCTGCCTTTAGAATGACACTGGGCACCTAGGAAGGGCACCTATAGGTGCACTACCTATGCTGGGGTCCCTAAACCTACATGCCCTACCATATAGTAGGGTCTTATAGGTAGGTTGATGCTGCCAATTATAATTCGTCCATTTTGCATAGAACAGGTCCTGGGACTGTTTAGCAGTGCCCAGGGCACCCTCAGAGTCTGGAAAGCACCAGCAAAAAATGAAAAATGGGGGCAAAGAGTTAGGGCATGTCTGCAATCAGCCCAGTTTTCTCACATATGTACACTACCACACTGAGAAACACACTGATGCATACACTGAGAGACCCAGGCAGACATTAATGTAAAAACTAACAAAGCCAGTTATATAGTAATGCTTCCCTTAAAACATACAGGTAGACACTATCATATACATTCACATGCCTAGGATCAGGTTTACACATACACTTACGCACCCAGGGACACAATTATGGCTAGATTAAGACAACTAGACAAATTTATAAATAAACTTATACATGGAAATGAAAAGTTACATATGCACTCACACAGGTATGGAAATACTGATGAGTAATAAAGACTCAAACACAGCTCTTTGTTTGATTCAGTGGTGGTTCTAAGATGAACCATTTTTTTCTAGTTTTTGATAGAACACGTTTTTAATTTATTTTCTTTTTTGTCAGAAAATGTGTTGGAAACTTGTGAAAAACTTTAATGAAATACCTTTGCACTATGAAAGCCCAACAGTGTGCAATAACAGCTAGTTTGAAGAAAAAACTTGCAAAAAGAAATTCGTAACAGCGGTTTTGACCTGCAAAAAGAAGTTGTTGACATTTTTTACTTTTGCAACCACAAGATTATGGCAGATTAGACCCTTTGACCTAATTCGGTGCATGTGGCTGGCATACTGATATTCTGAGCAATAGCTTGGCTTGATGATGATGCACCAGGTTCTGCATTTGGATATGTCCGTTCTTTTTCTCTCATCATTCATTGGTATGCCCATTCGTGGATTCTGCACAGATGTTTCCACAAACTCGATTTTCTGTGGCTGTATTTCTTTGATGTACCATGAGATAGATTTCTTTTCACAGAGGGTGCATTACACAATTCTTCCACTGACTTGTTTTTCCCCACTAGGTATGGTAAATAAATCCATACATCACTCTTTTTTCCAGATGAAGAAGGCACCTGTTGAGAATCATCTTCTTCAGGAACATCTTGAGACTTTCCAGGTGGTGGTGGAGCACTCCCTTCAGCCTTTCTGAAACTTCTGTAACAGAAGGCTCACAGCTGATATGCTTCTCCTTCAAGAGGTAGCAGAAGAATAACTGTTTTAGGGAGTGGCCCTACCCAAATGTAGGTATGGTTCAAAAATAACCAATGAAATGTCAGATTGCTCTTCACACATCGAGCGGCTCAGCGGTTCTGAACTGGAGTTGCGGTTCCACGAAAATTGTGAAATATGTTTTGTGTTCTATTGTCAATAAATAAAATATGTTTGTGAGCTGGAAATATGTGGAGTCTTCTGTGTATATGGGAAAGAATGGGGTGCGCAAAGTAATTATTTTTTTGTGAAAAAATAAAATAATTGCGAATCCGCAGATTCAAACCACAGATTCAATCCGGTCATATGATCGGAACAGAAAACATAGAGCTTTGCCACTCTGCATCTATGGATCCACAGATGACGTTGCAGTTCCAAAATTAATTTAAAAAGAAAGAAGTATAAAACAGTATCAGCAGCACTTTTATAAGAAAGATTGGGCCTCTTCACTTCAATTTGCAACACTATACAGGGTTTGTGTATTTCACCGTGGCAGAGAGCTCAATGAAAGGATTACTAATAATTTTTTCTCCAGACATCTGGTGTTAATATCTAAGTATGTATGAGAAAAAATATATAGTTACCTAAAAAACCCAAACATTATACACAAATTATAGTCTTAAAACACTTAAACAAACCTTAGAAGTTCCATAAAAATACAAAAGGTTAATGGGAAATTAAAGTTAGGAAATAAAATAAAAAAACCTTAGACATTCACTGAAAAAAACAAAGGACACCGGGATGTTAAAGTTAGGAAATAGAATTTAAAAAACCTTAGAAATTCAGTGAAAAAAACAAAGGTTACATGGGTGTTATAATTACTAAATAGAATTTAAAAAACCTTAGAAATTCACTCAAAAAAACAAAGGTTACAAGAACATTATAATTAGGAAATGGAACAAAAAAACACCTTAGAAATTCACTCAAAAAAACTAAGGTTACATGGACGTTATAGTTAGGTTCTGAATTTACCTGTGCAAAGCTGTTAGAATTTAGCAGTTATAGTTACCTAAGCTAACTATAACTTGTGCTCCTGGAATGCACTGCCTATGACCTCACATATTACATCACTCATGACATGGTCAGTGACATCACTGATAACATCTCGTATGACATCACTGCTTTTCTAGAAGTGGGGGCCTCCAGCAGACCCCCCTTGCACCCAGGACAGCCACCTCCCCATGGCCAAATATAGAATGAAATGCAGGGGGGACATCCTGCCACCCCCTCACAGCCCGAGGGACCATTACCTCTCTGGGCTGCATACAAATAAGATAGGACGTCCATTGCAAACCCCAAGCCGTGGGGACCACAATCTCCCTTGGGCAAAGTGAAATATCAGAGGGGGGCTGCACGGTGGTGTTTAGATTAATGTAACATAATGAAAATTACTTTACATTAAAAAGAACCATAGAAATTTACTGAAAAAACAAAGGTTACTGGGACGTTATAGTTAGGAAATAGAATTTAAAAAAACTGAAATTCACTCACACTCTCACCATGCCCTGCTAATTACCGCACACATTACGGCACTCATGACATCTTTAATAACATCATTGATAATATCAATTTAATATTTGTAGTAAAAGTTTTGATGAAAAAACTGTGTATGACTGGTAGGGGCACAAGTTATAGGTTCCTTGGTGCACGAGTTATAGTTACTTGACATAACTATAACTATAAGTGGTGAATTTCTGTAGTTTTGTATGTTTAAAATGTGATCCTAACTATAATGTCCCTGTAATCTTTGGTTTCTGCAGTGAATATATATATATATATATACATAGAGTTAGAGTAACACATAAATTATGCAAAAAAGAAGAGAGAACTTGGGGTAGTTTCAAAGTTTAGGGGGAGAGCAGCTCAGAAAATAAGCACAATGAAACTCCAGCAACACTCTAGATTTGCTCACCTCAAATGTCTGTTTATCTATCAAACTCTTTAAGCATAGGATCAGAACAGTGACAACAGTTATATATATATATATATATATATATATATATATATATATATATACATATCTTCCAATAATAAATGTATCCAAACATAGATGCACTCACATTAAGGTTTATTTGTGCCAATACAGTATACTCACTGAACCATTTCGCTACAGTCGAGTTCTTCGACAGGTGTGATGTGTACGTGCTTACTAAAATTCATGATAAGAGCTCTTCCCCTGTCATGTTTTGGGTGTCAGATGCCCACAGTTCACAAGACCACTTATACACTTGATTACAACGTTTATAGGGGAACAGTGGATAAGAATGACCAGGTTTTTCAGCCATATAATGCAAGTCATGAAATTTGCACTTGGTATAAGAAGCTGTTTACCTTCAAGACGGCAAGATACAATTTGTATGTTGTTTATCATCATACCAAGATGAGAAGGCTCATGTCTTTCCTTGACTTTCAGTTGACCATCATTCTAAGATTTATTGCTACAGAAGCAGCAGCCTCCACTTCATATGTTATTGAGAACATGGCTAGGCTGCAGGATGAACTGTTTGCAGACTGCATTTGTCCAGCAGCTAAAAAGACTCAACCTTATCGTCATTAGAGACCTCTCAATGCAAGGAAAGAGACAGGAGCATCATTGTTACTCTTTGCAGTGCCCAACTCAGCCAGCCTTGCATTTTCATACTTACTTTATCTTGTACCATCCAAAAGTAAAGTACTGGGAAATTGACTGAGGTGGAACTACCATAGCATATACCTTTTACTGACTGTCCCTGGATTCCTGCCTTGCATGGGCCACTACTGTGCCAGACAAGCAGCCATATTTTTTTCCTCTACCTGAGAAATTCATGGTCTTTCTCATGGCCTACTTGACAACTTTATTAACCTTCAGAATGTGGGAGCTGTTCTGTTTGCTGAATGACAAGTGCCTTATAGTTACCACAATGTACATAATTGTGGATGGACCACATGCCACGTTTTCATGGAGTATCCTGTGTGGAAAAAGTGTAAAGTCTTGACTAGTTTTTGAGGTGTTCTTTAGATAACTTAGGGAGTCTTCCCCAATACATTTACCTTAGTTTCAAAGCTAGGTATGCTCACTCAGTTTGGGGACTGTGTGCCTTGCATGACAGTCTCAGATACCCTCAACGTGGATCCACAACTGAAAGGAGTTGGATTTAGCACAGTGAGTGTGCTGAAGGAGTATTGAAGACATATTTTCTTGAGCTTCAGTTAGCTAGCAATGGGAAGTGTCAGCAAAGGTTCACTTGGCAAGTATACAGGATTAGTCAGGTTTTTGAAGGGGACAGTGACAAGAGCAGGTAACAAAACCTGAGGCTAAGCATGCTTTCACTGGGACATCAAGGCAGGCAGATAGTGAGGGTAGTACAGAAACACATGCCATCACTTCATCTTCACAAATAGACTCAACCCCATATACAACACATTCACCCCAATACAGAATTACTCTATCACTCAAATAAGAAGATTACCCTATACTAAACCATAAAGAGCACAGCAGATAGCCTCCTCTCAATCTCCCACGAAGCACTCACCCTGCTCGTCAAACAGCTTTGCTGCTCTTTTCAAGCTCCTGACATGCAAATTCAAAGCCTTACCACCACTAGCTTAGTATACCTTAATACTGTCTCAGATTTCAGAAACTTTTGCCCAGCCGGATTCATACTCTCACAGATCTCATGCATATGCAGCACCAGAACGGAGAGAAGTGACATCTCCTAATTTGCTCTGATAGGGTGGAATGTCCTGCCCCAAAACATTTGTGCTCTCTCTAAAATTATTGCATTTTGCAGAAAGCTGAAAACATGCAACTTCAACTAGGTGAATCCATGAATCAGCCATGACTGCTCCTGGGTCAGCAACAGGATACTTTTGTGGGTGGTATTGTGCTTTACAAACACACAATGCATTACAGAGAACTCTACACCTAATGTGACATGTATGGGTGACATATGCATCCTGCTTGCCATGTAAATCCTCTGTCACAACATAGTAGATATTCAGTTTGCCCTGTGAAAAGTGCATTCCAGTCACAGCACTGCACATAAAGGTGGGCGGGATATATGCTACATTCTCACAGACTACCCTGCATCAAAAACTAATGTTCTACATAGTTTAGGCTGTGCTCTTTAGGAAACTTAGGTAATCTTTCCCAGTATGTTTGCCTTAGTTTCAGTACATATGAGTACATATGCTCACTCAGTTCAAGGACTACGGGCCTTGCATGGAAGTCTCAGACACCCCCAACTTGCATGCACAAACTGGAAAGAGTTGGATTTAGCACAGTGAGTGCGATAAAGGCACATGAAAGTCATGTCTTCATGAGCCTCCTGAGGCTCTCATGGGAGCCATTAGTAAAGATTCACCAAGGACGTGTTCGGTAATGTTGAGAATGTCGATGAGGTGAATGATTGACAGGTAGTAAAAACATGGTCAAACTTTTAATTAATTTGTGATGGTTGTGGAGGCACCAACCGGCAACTTGTCTAGACACATGCATTTATAGACGTTTGTGTGTTTATATGCAAGTTGACTGATGAATGGTTGATATGTTGTCATGAATGGGGATTCCGTCATCTGGCATGTGAATGTCATGAGCCCTTGAATGGCAGTGGTATGTTGATGTAAATGCATTGATCTGTTGGATCAAGCCTGTGGCTGGCAATATGAAAGTGCTGTGTGTGGTGTGTGGATGGCCTTTGAATGAGAGAGAAAGAGGTTGGTGCCTTGAAGTGGCTTTATGGCTCACCTTCAGTACACTTGATTTCAATATCCCAATACTGTGACAGATCAAGCTATCATTACTGTCAAAACCCATCAGTGTAAATGATGGATTACCTTTTAAAAATGTGTGCTAGATTTATATCTGTGGCTGAAAAGCAAAAGTGATGGAGTATCCTTACTTTCAAGCTAATGGTCTGCCTGCCCAATTTATATTGGGTCAGACCATTGGTGTAAGCATGGCAAAGAGTGCTAGCATCATTATGGCTTGTCCAACTAAGGGCCATCAGAGGCTGACCTCTATGTCCATCTGCCCATCTCTCACATAGATCCCTCCCAGATATCAGGCAAGGGGCTCCACAGCCAGCACAAGTAACAATGTGTTTTGCTATACTGCTGACTGAGCCAAAATACACACACTGAGAGGAGTCGAAAAGATTCTCTGGAATGCACCTCTTAATCTGAAGAAGACATTTATTATATATCTTTGCAAGGCTCGTGAAGAAAGGCCTGTATAGCCAAAAATGTATGTTTAAAATGTGCAACAATGAAGTAAGATCATATACACAGAATCTTCAATCTCTAAACAGCAAATATATACATGCAAGGATACAAACACCTATATTGATATATGTATATATATTCATGTACAATGTAAATCAAATAATTAATAAAAATTACCACCGTAGGGCCTGTCTGGTGGTTCATCTTTCTCCTGCCAGCAAGTCTTTGACCCCGGTTCGACTGCAGCAAGAAAGAGAGATCTCTACCCGCATGAGAAATATATCAGGCATTCGACGTCTAAATTCTGATTGAGGTCTCTGAATCTCCCACTGTTGACCTGGGTCTCTTGTATACCTTAAACAAAGAGGAAGGAGTTTTCTGAAAAACCCCTCCCGCTCGGTAAGAAGTATTAAAAATGCTGGCTAGTTTAGGTGAGCTTTAAAAGAAACATGTCAGAACTTGGCCAAAATCCCAAGGTGTCTTTCCCAAAACTAAACTGTTCCCTCCTGCACCATAAACATCAGTCTAGTACATCCTTATCTTGCTAACTGACTCCTCCACTTTATGTTGTATCCCTTCGTGAGAAAAGAACACGCAGAATAGAAAACACGTTGCATAACATGTGTTGTATGGAAAACTACTCACACTTTTAACGTGGCAGTGAAGCTAAGGCTAAGCTGAATACAAACTGGAGTCTGTAAATGGTGACCACTAATGTGACGGTGGTCAGCTAAGCCAAGTGCAAAGTGGTGCGACATGAAGTCAGTTGTCAAAACACAAATATCACTACACAATGGCAGCAATAGGCAACCGAGCCTATTTCCCCATTTCTTCCTAAGTGATTCTGACAGCTGCTTGTTAACGGTTACCCAGGCTGTTGGGGTATGATGTAAGACACCTGTCAAAGATAGGATGAATTTTCCCAAACCATATCCCATCAAAATATGTACAGCCACTTCAGATAATTAAGGCCCTTATTATGACATTGGTGGTAAGTACTGGTTACCGCCATGGTGACTGCCGCAAACATACCATCGCCGCGGCGGATCACCGCTACCCATATTATGACACACACATAGCAATCCGTCACTATACAGCCACACACACAAGTCCGCCAGCCCAAAGGTCGGTGATAAACTGGCGGTAGCAAAAACCACAACGTAACGCCAACAGAACTACACCCACCACATTATGACCTAGGATTCACCATGGTGGACATTGAATGGTGGTAAACCTTTGGCGGTACATACCCCAGCGCTCAAAATACACACACACACGTACAAAAATCACATTGGACAATTCAAACTACACACACCCGACACCCATTCACACACAACACCCACACCACTATAAAACACACACACACATTACCCACAACCCTTTATGAATAGAAACAAGTGCCGCAAGCGAGATAGCAGGACCACAGACAAGACCAGACCCACACACCACCATCACCTATACACCACCCACGTACCTTACATCAAACACCCCAACACATCACCTTACACACCCTCACCCACACCACTCACACTACACCCATGGCATCACAAAGGCACCCCAGGTTCTCAGAGGAGGAGCTAAGGGTCATGGTGGAGGAAATCATCCGGGTAGAGCCACAGCTATTCAGATCACAGGTGCAGCAGACGTCCATTCCAAGGAAAATGGAGCTATGGTGCAGAATCGTGGAGAGGGTTAACGCCGTGGGACAGCACCCCAGAACAAGGGATGACATCAGGAAGAGGTGGAACGACCTACGGGGGAAGGTGAATTCCGTGGTAGCAAGACACCAACTAGCTGTACAGAGGACTGGCGGTGGACCCCCACCTCCTCCCCCACAACTAACAACATGGGAGGAGCAAGCCTTGGCAATCATGCATCCTAAGGGCCTGACCGGAGTAGGAGGAGGACTGGACTCTGGTAAGTCAAATTTCTCACCCCCCTACCTGCATGCCATCACATACCCCTACCCTCACTTCCATCACTCCACCACCTCCCACACACTCCACCATCAAAACCCACCCATCCCAATACCAAGCCCTGCAAACAACACCAATGCATGGACACCCATACCAGACCTGCATGGACACCTATCACTAAAGCATGCACACTAGAGGGAAACAGCTAGCCCATCAAATAACAACTCACACAAGGCAAAGCTGCCGGGGCAAAAACAACCTTAGAGGGCAACACACCCATGCACAAGATGTCACACGCAGAAACAATAACACTACATCCCCACAGGTCCCCCAGCCAACATCACCGGAGAGGAGGTGCCAGCAACATCCAGTCCCCCCCAGAAGAGGCCCAAAGTGATGACAGCAGCTCTGGATGCCTGGATCTAGATGACCAACCTGGCCCATCAGGGATCTCTGGACAGTCGGTTACCCAGGCACAGTCCCATACCACCACAGAGCCTCTCCCCTCAGGAAACACCAGCACAGTACCCACCCAGTGGGCCCATACCTCTATCCCCAGGACACGTCAATCAGCAGTGTGTCCACCACTACAGGGACCCCAGGTCACCCCACAAACACAGGACGATCAGGGACCTGGGGTCGGTGGCAGTGGGCACATGGTTCATGGGACAGAGGCACAGGACAACAGGGAAGCTGGGAAGACTGCTGTGCGACAGGGTGAGGACAGGCCCAGGGAACCGACTCTCCAGGAGGCACTCACCAAGATCCTGGGAGCATGCCACCATTCCCAGGAGACGATGGGCCCGATACTGGACAAAATACTGGAGAACCAGCGCCTGCAGGAGGGACAGTACCTGGGGACATAAACATCACCCTGTTCACCATTGCAGGGGTGTTGGCAGACATTGCCAACACTATGAGGGAGGCAATGGCACACCACCGGTCCCCTACCACTAGCCAAACTGATGAACAGCCCTCCACCTCCTCTAGTGGACAGGAGGCCCCACCACAAGACCAACAGGCCACCAGGACCCCTCCCCTTGCAGAAGGAGAACCACCCCACAAACGTTCCCTGCGATCCAGGCAGAAGCCAGAGACTATTGCCTAGACCCCGCCGGGAAATAAGACTCTCCTGAATGTCACCCTTGTGTCCCACCCTGTCACCCTGTCCACCTTGAACTGCCATTGCTCCCCTTTCTATGCCCCCTTGGACAATGCACCTGTGATCCACATATCCTGGACTTTCCTCCACCATCAACCTAGCCCATTGTACACCCCCTCTACTTGTTAGCACTTAAATAAACACCATTTTAAAGAATACAATTATGGTGTTATGTCAAATGATTTAACTATGTATTCATTTAACAAGGCATAAACACTGCAATACAACTGTACAGTAATGTATACATAGGAATGACCTGTAGTTGGCTGCAGTCAACACACCAGGAGCGATAGTGGGGCACAAATATCTGCAAATAGAGATGCCAAAGGCTACAGTGAGTGGCCATAGAAGTGGGAAAATCAGCATGCCAGTGACAATGTCAAACACAAAACTGTCAATTAAAAGTTAAGTTACACTGTCTTACCTGTGTGTTATTGCACTTCTGTTGTCCTCATCCTCATCCTCATCCTCTGCCTCCTCATCTTCACTGTCCACAGGTTCCACTGCTGCCACACACCCATCTCCAGCCTCATCCTCCTGCAGAAAAGGCAACTGGTGACATAAGGCAAGGTTGTGCAACACACAGCATGCCACGATGAACTAGCAGACCTCCTTGGGTGAGTAGCACAGGGAACCACCTGTGAGATGGAGGCAACAAAACCTAGCCTTCAGGAGTCCGAATGTCCTCCCTATAATTCTTCTTGTTCCACCATGTGCCTCATTGTAACGTTTCTCTGCCCTTGTCCTGGGATTCCTCACAGTAGCCATGGGAGGTAGGGGTAA
Organism: Pleurodeles waltl; assembly: GCF_031143425.1. NCBI lineage: Eukaryota > Metazoa > Chordata > Amphibia > Caudata > Salamandridae > Pleurodeles > Pleurodeles waltl. Next base: position 737,938,959 of record NC_090436.1, read on the forward strand.
CCAGAGGCACCTGCAAATATAGAGGGACACCTGTTAGACACACACTAACTAACCCTTAGGGCCCACACCGTAACCATGCACCAAAATCCACTGGGTGGGAACCAAGGCTCACGTATTAGCCACACCCGGTGCCTCTGGAGTTGAGCCATCACATATGGGATGCTGCTATTCCTCAGGATAAAGGCATCATGCACAGACCCAGGATACTTTGCATTGACATGGGTGATGTACTGGTCTGCCAGGCACACTATCTGCACATTCATTAAGTGAAAGCTCTTTCAATTTCTGAACACCTGTTCATTTCTCCGGCGGGATACAAATGCAATATGTGTACCAGTTGCCCCAAAATATGTTGGGGATATGTCCCATTGCATAGAAATCAGCTTTCACTGTGGCCAAATCCTCCACCTGAGGGAAAATGATATAGCTGCGTAGGTGTTTAATCAGAGCAGACAACACTCTGGGCAGCACTATTGAGGACATTGGCTGTGACTTTCCTGCTGCCAAGCCCACTGTCACTTGAAAGGAGCCAGTTGCCAATAAATGGAGCACTGATAGCACTTGCACAAGAGGGGGATCCCAGTGGGGTGATGGATAGCAGATATCAGGTCAGGATCCAATTGGGCACACAGCTCTGTGACTGTGGCCCTGTCTAGTCTATAGGTGAGGATAAAGTGCCTGCCTCCATTGTTCCCAAGTCCACCAGGGGTCTTTACACAGGGGATGTCTCCATCTCCTATTCATCCGCAGCAGTTGCAATCTCTGGGGCAAACCGGTGAGCAGCTGGTCAGTGTCTCACATTTCCAAACACTACACTTCATTGCATGTTGCAATTGTTACAGTACATTGTTGAATAGGTCCAAATGGTGCTTATGTGTATTGTGATGCAGTTAGGTGCCATGGCCTGCCCCCCTGAAAAGGCATCCGCCTGTCCTGTATGAAGGGCCATGTGGAAATGAGGTAATTCCGCTGACACTGTGCGCCGTTGCGGGAGGCGGTCGAGAACCACTGTGCAACTCCTCATTGGTTATCATTAGGCCTTATGGGTTATAGTGACGAAAGGTGATGTACGCCTGCGGTGACGGTAAGCACGGCTGCGGACGTGACCACCATTTTCTGTCTGTTCACTGGCTACATGACCTTCAACATGAGAGGACCTACACTGCATGTGCTGCTGTGACCTGTGTCTGGAATCGACCATGGCTGGTGTCTCTGGGGAAAGGGCCCCTGCCTTCACAGCGGCGGAGTTGGAGAGACTGGTGGATGGGGTCCTACCCCAGTACCGAATGCTGTATGGGCCTCCAGACCAACAGTTGTGTACACTGTGAGCACTATGCATGTCACATGAATGCATGTAGTGCTGTATGTGAAGGCCTCATGCAGGGGGGTAGGTGGAAGGGCCCTGGGCAGCGTTCTGCATGTATGTGTGGCCATGTCTGTGCATCTAGGGATGTGAAGGGCTATGGTGGGCCAGGAGTGTAACAGGCAGGACGGTCAGAATAATATCTTTCCCTGTGTCCATTTCCCTGCAGGTCAGCACCCATCAGAAAAAGGGTATATGGCGTGCCATCGCAAAGGACGTGCAGACCCTGGGGGTCTACTGCAGGCGGAGCACCCACTGTCGGAAACAGTGGGAGGACCTGAGATGCTGGGCACGGAAGATAGCAGAGGCCCAGCTGGGGATGGCCTCCCAACGAGGAAGGGGTGCCTGTCGAACCCTGATCCCCTGATAGCCCGCATACTGCCGGTGGCCTATTTGGAGCTGGATGGGCGCTTGGGAGCATCACAGCAGCCACAAGGGGGTGAGTACAGTTCCCCAATATACTACTTGCGCGTGGTGGGGTGGTATCTGGGTGGGGAATGGGGGGCCTGCGGGTGCCCCTAGGCCATGCCGGACATTGCAGGGTAGGTACCATGTTGGGCAGGGTCTGATGTAAACTTCCTCCAACCATGCTAGTAGGCATCCACTACTGTGCAGTGATCTCAGGTATGCTGCAATTGGTGTTAGGTGTCCATGCCCATGGGCTGGTGACTAGCATTTTGACTGTAGTGCATTGCCTAGTGCATAGGACTGTTCCCTGTGTGTGTCTGTCATGTATGCCAACTGTGGTGTTGTTTGCGCCATTGACCAAGTGTACCCTTTGTCTCCTACCCCCCCTTTTTGTTTTGTCACCCTGTCCTTATGTACATTAGCATCATCTGGCAGAGTAGCAGAGGCACCGGCGACAGAGGGAACTGCATCCCACAGGGCCCAGAAGACCAAATCCACTGACAGTGAGGGCACCCGTGGGACGGAGGGCGAGGGGAGCACCATGGCGGGGACTGGAGTGGACAGTTCAGGCAGTGATACCTCTTCTGATGGAAGCTCCCTGTTGGTGGCAGACACCTCTGTGCCCACCCCACTACAGGTACTGCCGCCACCCCTGTGCCAGCAATGCCCTCCCAGCAGCCCCTCAGCGTATTTCCCATGCCTGCGCACCCAGGAGGGTGGGCATCTCCTTCGCCCCAGGCACCTCAGGCCCTACCCCAGTTAGCCCTGCTGCCCTGAGTGATGAGGCTATTGACCTCCTGTGATCCATCCCTGTTAGGCAGTCAACCATTGTGAATGCCATCCAGAGGCTGGCAGCCCAAATTCAACAGACAAGTGCATTCCTGGAGAGCATTCACACTGGCATGGCGGCCCAACAGAGATCAATCCAGGCTCTAGCCTCCTCTCCGATGGCAGCCATATTCCCTGTTTCTAGCCTCCCCCTCCAACTTCCTCTACCCAATCCCATTCCCCTCAACCCAAACCTATCCCAATCACACAGTCAGACCAGCATGCACACAAGACAACTCACAGGAGTGGTTCAGGCAAACACAAGCACCACACATCATCCCACAGGCACTCACACAAACACCATCCAGATGCAGACATACCAACATCCACTGCCTCCACTGTGTCCCCCTCCTCCTCCTCATCCACCTCCCTCCCAGTTGTATCTACACTCACACCTGCATGCACTACATCCTCATCCACTCCCACATCACCATCACACCTATCACTACACGCCCCTCACTGGCAGTCACCATCCATACATCCAAGTACATTTCCCCTGTGTCCTCTCCCCCTGTGTCTGTGCACCCTCCTCCCAAAGTACACAAACGCAAGCACTCAGACAACCAACAGCCATCCACCTCACAACAGCATCCAGTCCATGCGCCTGCACCCAAAATCAGCAGACAGCTCCTTCAACCACTTCCTCTTCCTTCATTCCAAACCTTCAGCCTCTTCCTGCTACAATGTGCCTAAGAAGCTTTTCCTCTCCACCGTTGACCTCTTCCCTACCACTCCCCCCTATCCTTCACATCGGGCTAGAGTGTTCAGAACCCAGGTGAGCACTTCAGCCACGGAGCCCACGGCCACAGTAGTGTTGACAGCTACTCCAGGTGGGAGAGGATACTGGACACCAGGCAGCCACACAAAAGGGTGCCTGCACCAGGTGCTGCAAGAAAGGCTAAGGAGGCACCACCAGGTGCGTCAAGGAAGGGCAAGGAGGCACCCGCAACTGCTTCAAGGAAGGGCAAGGAGGCACCCCCAGCTGCTGTAGGAAAGGGCAAGGATGCACCCCCAGCTGCTAACAGGAAGGGCAAGGAGCCTGCACCAGCAGGCAGGAAGGACAGGAGGCCTGGTGCTGGGACTCATTCGGAGCCCTCACCACCAACCATGGTAGTTCAGCCGTCCGAGGCTGCAGGGGAAGGGCTGGAGCCTCCCCCCACCACTGGCAGCACCACCACCAGCACTGCCACCAGCACTGCCACCAGCACCACTGCCAGCAGCAGCAGCCCCAGTGGGCAGCCATCCAAGGCTGTAGGGGAAGGGTTTGAACCTCCCCCACTACGGCCAGCACTGCACCAGCACCACTGCCAACAGCAGCAGCCCCAGTGGACAGCCATCCGAGGCTGCAGGGGAAGGGCTGGAGCCTCCCCCCACCACTGACAGCACCGCCACCAGCACCACTGCCACCACTGAGCAGCCGTTACTGCCGGTGGACAGTGTGTAGTCTTGCCTCCATGGGCTGTTGTGCGTCCTGGCCCCTGCATATCCTGTGGGTCTGACACCCAGGTGAGAGACTCTGACCTTGCACTCCCCAAGATCTGCATCACGGTGCACAATGCCCCCTCCAGAACCAGTGGAGCAGCCATCCACTCATCCCGTCCTCCACAGGATGAAGCTCACTGGGCACAATGCCCCCTCCAGAACCAGTGGAAGAAACCATCCACTCACCCCGTCCACAACAGGATGAAGCTCACTGGGCACAATGCCCCCTCCAGAACCAGTGGAAGAAGCCATCCACTCACCCCGTCTTCCACAGGATGAAGCTCACTGGGCACAGCGCCCCCTCCAGAACCAGTGGAAGAATCCATCCACTAGAGAGACTGTGGCCTTGCACTCCCAGGACCAAGCAGTGGGCAAACCACCCAATTGAGAGACTGTGGCCTTGCACTCCCCAGGACAAAGGAGTGGGCACACCCCCCATTGAGAGACCATGGACTTCACTCCCCAGGACCAAGCAGTGGGTACAATACCCACTTGAGAGACTGTGGCCTTGCACTTCCCAAGACCAAGCAATGGGCACAGCACCCACTTGAGAGACTGTGGCCTTGCTCTCCCCAGGACAGCACACAGGGCATGTTGCCCCCTCCAGGACAAGTGGTGTTGTACCATCTTCCAGCTGAGGTTCCCCCCCATTCCCTGACCCCCTAAGGTGCCTGTGTATTTTTGACCTGATGCCCCTACAGTCTTCTCTCCGTGTTGTTGCAGGAATGAGGTGGGGTCTTGGCCTAGGTGTTGTAGCCCTGTGGCCCATGGACATTGAGGACTGGGCAGTGTCCCTACATTTGTAAATATGTATATACATTTGGATTTTGAGGCACTTATTCATAGTATTTTATCGTATTGCACTAACTTCCTTCAAGTCATTTTGTCCTTTCATTATTCCTGAGGTGTATGGGGTAGATATGTTATGTTGCTGCTTCTGGTTGTGTGTATGGTGTTGGGGGTGGGTGTGTGTGTGTTGCGTGTGTGTGTCACTCTCTTTTTCCTCCCCCCTCCCTTGTGTGCTAGGCAGAAGTACTCACCGTGGTCGTCTTCGCCTGCGTTGGTGTTCATAATGTAGCAGAAGGTAGACGAGCATGGAGAAAATTTGCAACTCGGGCTCCATAGCGTCATGGTTGTTCCATGAGTCTCCACAGGTGAGTCCTTTGACTTCTGAGATTTGTTTGCGCCAGACTTTTGATGTCGTTGGTACTGCCCCGGAAAAGGTGCGGATAGGCCTGTCATAATGGAGTGGGCGGTACATTGTCTTCTGTCTGGCTGTTGGCGGTTACCGCCGTGGTGCTTGTTGATTCATCCCTGGCGGTCAGTGTGTTAAAGTGGCTGTCTGTCTGAGCGTTTTCTGCCGTGGTCATGATTCCATTTTTGTTACCGCCGGCCTGTTGGCGGTATTACCGCTGCTTTATCACCGACCGCCAGAGTTGTAATGAGGGCCTAGATGTTTGTTTTACACTATGAAAAGTCTGTGCAGCCAGTAGGGTTTGGTAGATGTGAAGTAGTATAGCAATAAGCCTTCTTATATTGTGTAATTTAGATGGGTGACATACAGACTAGTTTTCACTGCATGTAGTAACCCAGAAATCTCTAGTGGTAAGACTGTGAACTGTCTAAAGCCTCTCCCTCTATGGGAGGTAACTACCATGGTGAGAAGGGCATCTTTTTCATTTTCAAAAAGAAAATACACCTTTGGGGTTTTGTTTTTGAAAATGAAAAAAGAATTGATGGACGGCTCCATCATATTGACTGAGCTGTGTGCCAAACGTAGAAAAGCATTGACTGGAGCTGCCATGACCATGGCTCCTCACAACCAATGGAGTCCAGAGGTTCATGACTTGCATGGCTCTCACTATGTCATTTTAACCAGAAGCCCTTGTAAACGTCCACCTTTGGTAGGAAACACACATTTTCCTCACATTTCCGTGACTGAAAGTTCTGGAATCTGCAGAGAGCCACATGTTTCCGACCACCCTTGGTTCCCACACATCTCCCACTAAAATTGTGTGGGTGACCAAGAGACACGTACAGGTTTGCTAGGTTTCCCTAGGTGCTGCTTGAGTTAGGGACTAAAATCCATAGCTACCCACTTTGGAAAAACGGTCAGTTTTTGAAGAAAATTGTGATGCGTCAATGTTGCATTTTGGCCCGTGGTACTAGGCCTACTCATACAAGAGAGGTATCATTTTTATAGGAGGTCATGTGGGAACATAAAAAAGTAGAACATTTGTTATTACCAAGTCGATTTTGCTGTATTATGCCTTGTAAATGTAAGCAAGTGTGTAACACAGAAAACATTTAGAAAAATCTCCTCTGAATCACATGGTAGTATTGGTACCCAAAAATTTAGAGATGTACAAATAATCACTGCTCCTAAACTTCATGTCCTGTGCTCCTTTCAGAACTATATAGATTTTCTATGATACCCATTTTTCACTCTACATTTTTCACCATATGAATTGATGTCTACTCGGTACACAATAAAGAAAACATTGTGCGGTGCAGCTAAGTTGGCACTGGGTACCTTTGGTTCTTGTTGGCCCTACAAACCCTTTATAGGCCCACAAACAGAAGGGTCTAGAAGACGTAGGGGTATAATGTTTTTGTAAATCGGCCATCGTGACAAAAAGTTGCAGATTAAAATGTTGCCACAAATGGCAGTTTGTTTCCTACTCATTTAAAAAAAAAAAAATTATTTGGGAAAACATTACAGGATGTACACATGTGACCCCTTGCTGAAGTAAGAATTCTGTTTAGAAATCTATAGCTTTCTGGGATCACCCATGGGTTTTACACAGGTTTCCACCACAAGCTGGAAGTAGGTCAAAAGCACAAATAAATATAGAAAATGGGCTACCTCATTGAAAAATGCCAAAACTGGGGTAAAAAACTATCTTTTTTCAATTCAACTCTGCATGCTCCTGAAAGCTGGTAAGATGGTGTCTTTAGCAATGAAAGCCATTCATTGCTGCCATTTTTAGGGAAGAAAACTTTTTTCGGGAGATGTTTTTTCCAATTTTTCTCAAAGAAACCCTGAAAATTAGCTATACTTTGGCTATTATCTTGGTCCTCTTTAGGAGAACCCACAAATCCTGGGTACCTTTACAATCCCCAAGAGGTTGGCCAAAAAGGATGCAAATTTGGCGTGATTATTTTATGTGGACAAGACGTATTGGAGGCCTTAGTGTGAACCTAATCCAAATGGCCAAGAAAGGGCTTAGCAGTGCAGGGGGTGGGGTGGGGGGCTATGGGGGGAAAAGTCCCTGCAGTTGAGTGGTTAATACTCCATTATGGGTTTCTACCAATGGATGCAGAAATACCACCAAAATCTATGTTTGTTCCTCCTGGATAAATAGTGTCTGCTTTTAGCAGGAAAATGTGACTGTTACAAAACAGAATTTACACTAAAGTTGTGATTAGTATTGCATCTGATCATTTTATGCTGTTATTGTGAATGGAATGGGCAGCGCTCTCGCTCAAAAGCTATAGGAATTCTCCAAAGAATAACATCGATAGACTGTAAGACTTTGATGTCTATTAGGCTATCAGTGCTTTAAACTTTGTTCTCTTTATGCCTGCGCCAATGGTGACTACAAAAAAAACTCTTGCAAGCTGTATCCGTGTTTACAATAATGATGGTCGTGGCTGTCAGCCATTCTCAAGCTCAGTGTGTTAATGCCAGATGAAGAGGAAGTGAGCTGAGCTCTGAAAATCTTCCAATGTACCATCTTTTTTAACACTTTGACTTTTCCAGATCAGACAAAAACAGATTTGTGTAAATTTCTTTCCATCAAGCAGGAATATTTCCTTTTTACATTAGGCACTATGTACTATCACCATACGTCAATTTACTGCCTCTCCATTTACATCTCATTTATTCCCCTGTATCCTGTATGTGCCTGTGCTGTCCAGTTGACAAGCTGTAATCACATCAGAAAGAGCAATCTCCCCCAGTTCTCCAATAAGGACTCAGGTTACAACTGCTTCCACTTGTGTAATGTTCAGATGTTTCTCTGCCCCTTGCTTCTATGCTCCTCCCATGTGGTTAACTACTATTGGGAGCAGAAAGGATCACAAATCTCCCTTGGTTTCGTGGCTGAATGCACTGTGGAGGTGTAAGGAATGACCATCAAGTTACAATAAACTTGGTTGTGCATTAAGTCCCTACGCATAGAAGACCGTTTACTCATCCATGTCATGATCACCCCCCGTTTTGCCGAATGCTATGAAATAGCAACAAATCTTCTGTAAGACATTGGGATATCTGCCATTTATCCCACTAAAGCTATGGTTAGGGTATGGTCAGTGAAATGTTTATCTTGATGAACAGAGGAGCCAACACTTCTCTCCATTTTGTTGACACCAATATCCAGCCCCATGCTTACATCTCATGCAGCCATTGTTGAGACTCTTGTTGAATTTAGCCAGGGTTTGGACAATTATGTATTGTTTGTGTATGAAGTTGAAATGAACTAGCTTCTGTCTATTAGTAAATGTGATTAGCTTTCCCTGAGTACAGCAGTAGTTTTACACCTTACCTATACATGTTGGACCTATGTCTGGTGATCAATGTTGTCTGGCCAGAAAAGGGTGGATTTTATTTGCTTCAGAGTATAATGTGCTTGGTATCCTCCATAGCAATTATTTTAATGAATACAGTCACATTCTGGTGGGGAGGGGTGTTGGGAAAGACCGCTATGCCATTCTGACAGCATGGTCTTGTCTATAATATAGTAATACTGCAATGAAGAATTGCTTGCTCTTTCCTGGAATATTTGTAATAGAATACATTTTGCATTGAACACCAAATTGCAAAGCAATAGCATCCCTAGCTTAGTCAATATATGCTCAGGTCCAGGATCTAGCGATGGTAGTATTCTGGAATTGTCCATCATTGGGACTAGAAGGGAGTATGATGATTTGAGCCCATCACTCAATATAATATCAGGCCAAGCCTCATATACGAATCTGACTCTGTGAGTTCATATCTTTTGCATTTAAGCTTAGTGCTTAACACCAATTTTAGGACTACTTCTTCAACCAACCTTTGCTCTATCTACAGATATTTGCACAATGGAGGTGGATGAAACCATTGGTGTGCATAATGTTCCTGAGCCATGAAGTAGTATAAGTATAGGTGACGCATAAACATCTATCCACTTTACATCAATAAGGTTAATATCGCCCCTTGGACCCTTGCTGTCCCTCCCACCTAAATCAGTTTCAGCAGTTGTTAGAAATTGGGTCTCTAGTTAGCAGTCGGTTTGCACCCTGTGCAAGTAGGGCCCCTCACTCTAGTCAGGGTAAGGGAGATATCCACTCAAATAACCCCTGCTCAGCCCCTTGTTAGCTTGGCACGAGGAGTCAGGCTTATCTCAGAAGCAATATGTAAAGCATTTCCACATAACACACAGTAATAAATGGAAACACTACAAAAGGACACCACAACAGTTTTAGAAAAATAGGCAATATTTATTAATATAAAATAAGACCAAATACGATACAAATCCGCCATACAGTAATAAATATATGAATTCTGCAATATTTACTCAAAAGTACAGTTCCTTGAAGTTGATAACTCCACCTGAGGCTATAACAGCATCATGATCTACAAAACCAACAGTTCAGGCTGGCTGTGGCGTCCCGGGACAGCTACTGTGTCTGAAAACCGTGCAAACAGTAGCTTTGAAATTGCAGGGAATCATGATCCTCGCATTGAGCTCCAGAGAGTGGCGTCGCTGGCATCGTGGTGTCGGTTCCGGAGTCGGTGCAGGAGCTATTGGGCCCTTGAAGCCACAAGCGGTGCAGATGGAACTTAGGCTGGTAAAGTCAGGAGCGCTGGCTTGTATGACATTGGGCCGCGGTGCAAAGTTGGGCGATGCGAGGTGCGGTGCCCACAGGTCATGGTGCAGGCAGCGGCTCAGTGATGGTATCCAGCGGCGTCTGTGAGACCAGGACTGTGGTGTGACTCGGGCGGTGCAATGTGTGGGGTTACCAGGTTATGGGGCAGGCAGCGGCGTCATCGTTGCTGAAGCGCTGTCGTCGGAAGGCCCAAGCCAGTGGTGCGGGACGGGGCGTTGCTTCATGACCGTCACAAGTGGTGTCCACAGGCCACTGTGCAGGCAGGGATGCCAGGTGACGACACTGGAGTCAATGGTGCTGGCTTCGGTGGACCGGGGCTGTGGTGCGAGACAGGATGGTGCTTTGTGTACCTCACGAGTAATGTCCACAGGCCACGATGCAGGCAGCGGTACTGGTGTCATCAAGAGCGGCAGTGTCGGGGATGCCCAGGCTGCACTGTGAGCAGGCGATGCTGGAGTGTGGGGCCCATAGGTCACGGTGCCAGCAGCGGCTCGAGGAAGCCGTCTGATGACGGCGTCGGTTAGACCAGCAGACCGGGACAGTGCGGTTCCGTGCAGCATCTGCAGGTCACAGTGAAGGCCAGCGGCATCATTGGCGGCGTTGCAGTGATTTCTCCTCTTAAACAGCACAAAACAAACAGTTCTCAGTGCTGCAGGTCATGGAAACTGAAGTCTTTGATGTACCTGAGACTTGCAACAGGAGACAAACTCTACTCTAAGCCCTTGGAGAACTTTCTCAAGCAGGGCGCACAGCAAAGTTCAACCTTTGCACTTTTTTTCAGGCAGAAGCATCAACTGCAGACCAGTTCATCAAAGCAACACAGCAAAGAGAGTGTACTCCTCCTCCAGCTTTTCAGCTCTTCTGGGTAGAGGTTCCACTTGATTCCAGAAGGATTCTAAAAGTCTGGGGATTTGGGTCCAATACTTATACCGCTTTCTGCCTTTGAAGTTGGCAAACTTGAAAGCACAGCCTCAAGTGTTTGCAAGATCCTTTCTTGTCCAGGCCAGGCCGCAGACACACCAGGGGGTCGGAGACTGTATTGTGTGAGGGCAGGCACAGTCCTTTCAGGTGCAAGTGACCACTCCTCCCTGGAGGCAGAGTCACAGGATGAATTAAGCAAGAAAATGCCTACTTTCTAAAAATGGCATTTTCAAACTCATAATCTAAAATCCAACTTCACTAAAATATATATTTTCAAATTGTGAGTTCAGATACCCCAAACTCTATATATCTATCTGCCCTCAAAGGAAATCTACCCTTTAAAGTTATTTAAAGGCAGCCCCCATGTTAACCTGTGAGAGAGATAGGCCTTGCAACAGCGAAAAACTAATTTGACAGTATTTCACTGTTAGGACATGAAAAACACACCAGTACATGTCCTACCTTTTAAATACACTGCACCCTGCCCATGGGGTCACCTAGAGCCTAGCCTACAGGTGCCTTACATGTATAAAAAGGGAAGGTTTAGGTCTGGCAAGTAGGTACACTTGCCAGGTCGAATTGGCAGTTTAGAACTACACACACAGACACTGCAGTGGCGATTCTGAGCCATGTTTACTGAGCTACTAAAGTGAGTGGCACAACCAGTGCTGCAGGCCCACTAGTAGCATTTGATTTACAGGCCCTCGGCACCTATAGTGCACTTTACTAGTGGCTTAACAGTACATCAAATATGCCAATCAAGGATAAACCAATCAACAGTAAAATTTACATAGGGAGCACTTGTACTTTAGCACTGATCAGCAGTGGTAATGTGCGCAGAGACACTAAACCAGCAAAAAACAGAGTCCAGTAAACCATAAAAACAGGATGTCAGAAGGTAAAAAGACAGGGGAGACACGCCAACAAGTTGTCAGGTCTAACAGCAGTGATGACCGAAGCTTGGAGAAAAAGGACTGAGGCAGGAGTATGGGCATATTTATAAATAAATACAGTAGTTTGCGGAGTATCTTCATTTTAATTATTGATATCCTTCTCACCACAGAGATGGATAACCCAATCTAATGGTCAACATGTATATTTAGAAGATCAATCATTCTCAGATTTGTTCTGGGATACAATCTCATTTGGGCATCTGTGAAACTGGATCCTAAATATTGCATCACATCAGCCCTCCATTCTACAATGAATTTGCATCCTACCTCTTCAATGTCCTCAGTCAATGGACACATTTCCCATTTGCCTGAAATGATTTGCTGTACAGAAAATACCCCATACCTAATTACTTTGTGGATAATAGTGTCAATATTCTGAGTAGGATTTTAAGTGACTAACAAAACATCATCTACCCACAGGGACAATATATGGAGGCAGCCTCTCACATAGATACATCCCAGATAGCAGACAAGGGGCTCCAAAGCCAGTACAAGTAACAACAGAAACAATAGGCAACCCAGCCTAATTTCTAATTTCTCCTCAAGTGGTTCTGACAGCTGCTTGTTAATGCGTACTCAGGCTGTTGGAGTATGATGTAAGACACCTGTCAAATATAGGATGAATTTCCCCAAACCATATCCCATCAATAAATGTGCAGCTATTTCAGAGAATTACATGTTTCTTCTAGGTTAACAAAAGTCTCTGCATCCAGTATGGTTTGGTGAATGTGAAGTAATATAGCAATACGCTTGCTTATATTATGTAATGTAGATCATCCAGGTATAAAACCAAGTTGACATGGGACGTCAGTTGCATCAGTCTATTTGTGACTATTTTTGCAAAAGAACTGTTGATGACAATAATTAAAGACAATGGTCTGTTTGATGTGCACTCCTACATGTCTCTGGCAGGCTTTTATAATGCCATGGTGACGTCATCATTTACAGAAGGTGGAAGTACACCTGACTGTAAGGTATTTTTTTACATTGCTAGCAGGTGAGTTACTATCTGCTCTATAAATTCCTTATAAAACTTGCTGGTAAGGCAAGTTAATATGAGTGTTGTTCAGCAAGCCAATTACTTCCATACAGGTGTGATCATTGTCCTGTCTCATCTAGACATTTGGCCATTTGTGTTATGCTAGCCTGTAGCCTAGTTGTATAGAATTTAGCATAAAATCTAACAAAACGTCTAGGATGTGCTGCAGTTTGAAGGGTATGCTCCCTCCCGGCATGTGTATGGTTGAGACCTTGGGAACATGACAGTACCTAAGCTAGAGTTTTCTCTGACCTACATCCCTTCCCAAAGCATTTTGCCATGTGTTGTTTGCCAAGGAGTCTTACCCCTTGCTCAACAACCTCCTGCATCTGTACTTCTGGGGACTCCATTTTTTGCAAAAGTACTGGGGTGAATGTGAACCTCCTGCAATAAAACAACATCAAAGACATGAGGTTGTATCTCATTTTCTAGGGATTATTGAGGTCACATAAATACACCTGTCTCCCCATCCATCTGTGATGTATGGATTGCATCACATAATGTAGTGTGAGGTGTAGTTATTTGTCACTGTAGTATATCAGTGTCATGTCTACCAGGTATTGTGTAGGTTGTGTACATGTCCTCTTTCCTATATCATTCACATTATACCAGAGCAAAATATCTCATAACCATTTGGAACTTGAGGTCCACTCATTTGGAACTTGAGGTCCACTTTGACCTCAATAGGAACAAACTAATATCATGTTTGCTACACACTAACCTTAAAACATATTCTCTATCTCTATAGTTTACCAGTTTGGCAAACATTGGGCATGGCTGTTGACCAAGGGGCAGCCTCGAGAAGCAACTTGTGTGATTGTTGGACAATAAACATCTGCAATAGTTATTCCTTACCAAATACTGTGATCAGGAGGGATTCTTCAAAGAGCTCTATCTGCCTACTGGTCATATTTTCCACGACCCCAGTATCTGGATATTATGTTGGTGGGCTCTCATCCTCAAGGCTCTTATTCTTAGCTCAAATGATCTGTACTACTTTGTTGTTCTGAGTAATGGCCGTGGTTGTGGTTGAGGTGTAGAAGAAGAACCCTATATTCCAATATTTATGACACCCCACAATTTAGTTCATCCTTAAGTTCAGCTCAAGTGGTCCTTCTCCAGGTTGATCTTGTGTAAAAAATCGCTCTTCCCAACATCAGTTTAGCAGAATAATAAAATAAGTAACTGGGACCACTCAATAACTCAGTTCTAGATCAGGAGAAAAATGTGAAGAGTTGTGTTACAGAAAAGTCAAAATCAAGTGATAAAGGAATAATGCCATGAAGGCTCACAATGTAGAGTTAATACAGATTAGTCAAACATCAGAAATAGTTCTTAAGTCCCAGGTGAGCATCAAAATCGGAAAGAAATGTGCAACACCCCTAACAGAAAAGGAAAGTCTTCTACAAAATTCCTAAATCCCCAAAACTACTATCAATCGCCCAAATCTGGTGCATCCCTCAGAATCCAGGAGTTTTTATGCACAAGCTTTGCATTGGACAATTAGTTAACACCACAGGTTCGGCATGACATGAGCCCATGTAGCAAATTCTATAGCAAATCAAAAGAATTCATATCAATAACATTATTTGTTAACACCATACCATTTCTAAGAAAGCATCCTTTTTTCTGTGTTGCTGTCATCCAGAGATGTTTAAACTAATCTACAACATTCAGGCAATTCATCTTTACACTGAAGAATCAGACCAGGCTCCACAACAGAACAACAGTGGAAGGGCCCTGGGAAAATGTCACAGTTAGGAACACCAAAAAGTTAATTTACAGCACAACAGGAAGATTACATTAAAGTGTCTTCATTATAGAAAGCTGGCGTGAGAAAAGATGTGCAGGGGAAAATGATGGGAGGGAGTGAATGCAGAAGTGTGAACAGAGACAACAGCAGCATCCAGTTTATCCAACATCGCGTTTTCACCAAAATGTGACATAGCTTTTTATACTTCATATCATTCTTCCCCATTTTGTTGTTTGTAGTTGTAAATTAGTGGGTGTAGACAATGTCTACACAACCATATATGTTGGTATTGTCCCAAGTAGTTGATGGCACTTTGATTTCCACCTCCAGTTAGGTATCTTAGGGGCAGATGTATCAAAGTGTTTTGCGATCACAAACGGCTCAAAGGGCCATTTTTTATCTCAAAAACTGCATTTTGGGATGTAACAAATCCAATTGGCAATTCGGTAACTTGTTACTGAATCGCTAATTGGAATTGCGACTACATACTGATTCGGTATTAGGAAGGGGCGTGTCAAGGGCGTCCCTTCCTAATACCGAATCGCAGAGGCATGTATGATTGTTTTGTGACCGCAAATGTGGTCACAAAACAATTGCAGTTACCACCAATTTCAAATTGGTAGTAACCCATTTGCAAATGGGAAGGGGTCACCAAGGAATTTTTTAAGAGTAGGTAGTGGTACCACAGACCACTGCCTACTTTTAAAAAATGAAAAGAAAACTTTTAATTTTTCATTTTTAAACGCATTCCATTTTCCTTTAAGGAAAATGGGCTGCATTTAAAAAAAAAAAAGATTGCTTTATTGAAAAGCAATCACTGCCATGGTGGTCTGCTGAGCCCAGCAGGCCACCATCCCTGTGATTGTAGCCATTCGCAATGGCTCACACATTGCGACCTGACTCATGAATATTAATGAGGTACGTCAATTTGCGAGCCCTTGCGAATTGCAGTATGAAACTCCTGGAGTTTCATACATTCCAATAGCGATTACTTAATTGCGATTCACAAAAAATCGCAATTAGGTAATCGCTATTGGATAAATTGATAAATCTGGCCCTTTGTCATTTGCTTTTCCATTTTCACTCTTCAGCTGTTGGCTGTCAGTCTCTCACTGCCAGCCACCCAGAACAGAGATCATCAGTGCTCTTATTTCTTTCGAACAGGCTCCAGCACTCTTGGATGTGGCAGGCGTACAACACCTATTGGGCTGAGAGTACTTGAGCCTCCTCTTTCCCTTCTCCCCACACACGATCAGCTTCTGTGGACTTGGCAGAGCTTAACAACAAATGCCATCTTCCTTAAAGAGCTGCTCTGACCTATCCTTAATGGCCTTTTGCACTTCGTACACTCTTCATTGTCTTTGTGAAAGGCTCCCTGTACCCCCCGCAACCCCTGATCCTTCTGCCTAATTGGGATATCTGCATAAAGAACACACCAAAAAAAGCTAAATGTTGTGTGTGATGTCAGCAGGTCACACCACAACAGAGAAGGCAAGTTTAAAGCAGTATACAGGAATTTTATCTTTTCACTGAAATTTAACAAAATATGTATTACTATTATAAATCTATAGTTCTTAGCCTTTCGTTTTATTTCATCAGTAATGTGGGACCATCCCTCTCATGGAACTCTTTTTGAATGAAGATAAAACAAAATAAAGCCTTCATTCTAACCTTGGCGGTCGGTGATAAAGCGGCGATAATAGCGCCAATAGGTAAGAAATATGAAATTATGACCACGGCGGAAGGCCGCTCAGACAGACAGACACTTTAACACACTGACTGCCAGGGTGAATTCAACAGGCACCATGACAGTAACTGCTAACAGCCAGGCGGAAGACAAAGTACCGCCCACAGTAATGACCCACCTATCTGCCACCTTTTCCGGGGCGGTACCAACGGCATCAAAAGCCTGGCAGAAACACTGCACAAAAGGGAAACTACTCACCTCTGGACACTCAAGGAAGAACCACGCAGCCATGGAGCCCGAGTTGCATGTCTTCCCCATGCTCTTCTACCTTCTACTCCACTATGAACACCAATGCTGGCGAAGGCAACCACCATGAGTACTGCCACCTAGCACACGGGGAGGGGAGGAAAAAGAGAGTGACACCCCCACCCTCAACACCACACACACAACCAGATGCAATAACATTACATATTCAACCCATACCCCTTAGGAATAATGCAATGACAACCAAAAAAGAGTAAAAAGAATGTAATAAGATAAATATATTAGTAATAGGTGCATCCAAATAAAAAGGTATATACATATTTACAATGCAAGGGACACTGCCCAGTCCTCAATGTCCGTGGGCCACAGGGCCATATCACAAAGTCCAAGACCCAACCTCACTTCTGCAACAACACGGAGAGAACACACCAGGGGCATCAGGTCGAAAATAGACAGGCACCTCAGGGGGACAGGGAATGGGGGGCACCTCAGCCAGAAGATGGTACAACGCCACTGGTCCTGGAGGGGACAACATGCCCATCACTCTGTCCTGGGGAGTGCAAGGCCACAGTCTCTCAAGTGGGTGATTTGCCCACGGCTTGGTCCTGGGGAGTGCAAGGCCACAGACTCTCAAGTTGGTGATTTGACCACTGCTTGGTCCTGGGGAGTGCAAGGCCACATTCTCTCTAGTGGATGGCATCTCCACTGGTTCTGGAGGGGGCATTGTGCCCAGTGTGCTTCATCCTGGGGAGGATGTGGTGACTGCATGGCTTCTCCACTGGTTCTGGAGGGGGCATTGTGCCCTGTGATGCAGATCTTGCAGAGTGCAAGGTCACAGTCTCTCACCTGGGTGTCAGACCCACAGGATTTACAGGGGCCTGGCCGCACAACAGCCCATGGATGCAGGACTACACACTGTCCACCACAGGTGACGGCTGCTCAGTGGTGGCAGTGGCTGTGCTGGTGTTGGTGCTGTAATGGGTGGGGGGAGGCTCTAGCCCTTCCCCTGCAGGCTCGGACTGCTTCACACTTGGGCTGCTGCTGGCAGTGGTGCTGGTGGTGGTGCTGGTGGTGTTGGTGGCGGTGGTGGTTCTGGCAGTGGTGGGGGGAGTCTCCAGCCCTTCCCCTGCAGCCTCGGACGGCTGCCCACTCGAGCTGCTGCTGCTGGCAGTGGTGCTGGTGGCGGTGCTGGCAGTGGTGGGGGAGGCTCCAGCCCTTTCCCTGCAGCATTGGACGGCTGCCCACTTGGGCTGCTGCTGCTGGCAGTGGAGCTGGTGGCGGTGATGGTGGAGGTGCTGGCAGTGATGGGGGGAGGCTCCAGCCCTTCCCTGCAGCTTCGGATGGGTGACCCACCATGGTTGGTGGTGGGGGCTCTGACTGAGTCCCAGCACCAGGCCTCTTGTCCTTTTTGCCTGCTGGTGCAGGCCCCTTGCCCTTCCTGCCAGCAGCTTGGGAAGGCTCCTTACTCCTTTTGGCAGCAGCTGGGGACTGCTCCTTGCCCTTCCTTAAACCAGCTGGGAATGCCTCCTTGCCTTTCTTTGCAGCAGCTGGGGATGCCTCCCTGCCTGTCTTTGCAGCAGCTGGGGGTGCCTCCTTGACCTTCCTTGCAGCACTTGGTGCAGGCACCCTATCAGTGTGGCTGCCTGGTGTCTGGGATCCTCTCCCACCTGGTGTAGCTGTGGACAATACTGTGCCCCTTGACTGGGTGGCTGAGGTGCTTGCCTGGGTTCTGACCACCCTGGCCTGACGTGAGGGACGGGGTGGGGAGGGCTAGGGAAGAGGTCAAAGGTGGAGAGGAAAAGCTTCATAGGGACATTGGGGCGGGAAGAGGGAGATGGTCTGGGAGTGGAGGTAGAGGGAGTGGTTGTAGGAGGTGTCTATCTGCTGTGTTTGGGTGCAGGTGCATAGGCTGGATGCTGTTGTGAGATGTAAGATGGATGGCTGTTGGGTGTCTGAGTACTTGCATTTTTGTACTTTGGGAGGAAGGGGTACAGACACAGTGGGAGAGGACACATGGGACGTGTGCATGGATGTTGGGGTGGTGACTGCCAGTGAGGGGCGTGTGCTGATAGGTGTGCTGGTGATGGGGGTAGTGGATGAGGATGTAGTGCATGCAGGTGTGAGTGTAGGCGCAACTGGGAGGGAGGTAAACAACGAGGAGGAGGGGGTCACAGTGGAGCCAGTGGATGTTGGTATGTCTGCATCTGGAAAGTGTTTGTGTGAGTGCCTGTGGGATGAAGTGTGGGGCTTGTGTTTGCCATGTCCACTCTTGTGTGTTGTCCTGGGTGCATGTTCATCTGACTGTGTGATTGGGATAGGTTGGGGTTGAGGGGAATGGGAATGGGTAGAGGAAGTTGGAGGGGGGAGGCTAGAAATGGACAATGGCTGCCATCAGAGAGAAGGCCAGAGCCTGGATTGATCTCTGTTGGGCCGCCATGCCAGTGTGAATGCCCTCCAGGAATGCATTTCTCTGTTGCAATTGGATGGCATTCACACTGGGTGACTGCCCAACAGGGATGGATCGCAGGAGGTCAATAGCCTCCTCACTCAGGGCAGCAAGGCTAACTGGGGCAGGACCTGAGGTGCCTGGGGCAAAGGAGATGCCCACTCTCCAGGGGGAGCGGGCATGGGAAACTCGCTGAAGGGCTGCTGGGAGGGCAGTGCTGGTACGGGGTGGCGGCCCTACCTGTAGCTGAGGTAGGCACCACCGGGGAGCTTCCATCGGAAGGAGGAATCCATGTCAGTACTGTCCCCTCCTGTGCTAATGCACGTAAGGACAGAGTAACAAAACAACAAAGGGAGGGCGAGACAAAGGATACACTTGGTCAATGGCGCAAACAACACCAACTTGGGCGTACACGATACACACACACACACACAGGGAACAGCCCTATGCACTATGCAATGCACTACCAGTCACAATGCTAGTCACCAGCCCAGGGATAGGGACACCTAATGCCACTTGCAGCATACCAGAAACCCACAGACACCTGCCCAGTAGTGGATGCCTACTAGCTTGGTTGGAGGTATTTTACACCAGAACCCTTCCCAAAATGGGACATATGCTGCAATGTCAGGCCTGGCCTAGGGGCACCCATAGGAGCACATCCCCCACCCGGATACCACCCCACCATGCGCAAGTTGTATATTGGGGCATTGTACTCACCCACTTGTGTCTGCTGTGATGCCACAAAGCGCCCATCCAGCTCCGGATATGCCACCGCCAGTATGCAGGCCATCAAGGGGATCAGGGTTCGATGGGCACCCCTTCCTCGTTGGGAGGCCATCCCCAGCTGGTCCTCTGCCGTCTTACGTGCCCAGCATCTCAGGTCCTCCCACCATTTGCGACAATGAGTGCTCTGCCTGCAGTAGACCCCCGGGTCAGCACGTCCTTGGCGATGGCACGCCATATACCCTTTTTCTGATGGGTGCTGACCTGCAGGGAAATGGACAGAGGGAAAGATATTAGTCCGACCGTCCTGCCTGTTACACTCATGGCCCACCATGCCCCTTCCTATCCCTATTAGCACAGACATTGCCCACCATACATGCAGCACACTGCCCAGGGCCCATCCACCAACCCCCCCACATGAGGCCTTCACACACAGCGCTCAATGCATTCACGCCCCATGCACCATACTCAAGGTGTACTCACCAGTTGGTTGGGAGGCCCATACAGCATTTGGTACTGGGGTAGGACTACATCCACCAGTCTCTCCAACTCCAACGAGGTGAAGGCACGGGCCCTTTCCCCAGTGACACGAGCCATGGTCAGTTCCAGACACAGGTCACAGCAGAACTTGCAGTGTAGGTGCTCTCCTTTTGAAGGTCACGTAGCAAGTGAGTGAACAGATAGAAAATGGCAGTCACGTCCGTGGCGGTGCACACGGTCACTGCCGGCGTACATCACCATTGGCCACTCTAAACCATAGGGCCCAATGTGAACCAATGAGGAGTTGGATGGCGGTTTTCGACATCAGCAGAATTACCTCATTTCCACCTGTCTCTCCAAACAGGACAGGCGGATGCCATTTCAGGGGAGAGGCAGGCCATGGCTCCTAACTGCGTCACAGTACACATACGCACCATTTGGACCTCTCCAACAAAATACTGTTACAATCACGAAATGCATTGAAGTGTAGTGGTTGGAAATAAGCGATAATAACCAGCTCCTCACCATTTTGCCCCATAGTTTGCATCCGCTGCCGATGAATAGGAGATGGAGACATACCCCTGTGTACAGACCCCTGGTGGACTTGGCAACAATGGAGGACAGGCACATTATCCTCACCTATAGTCTGGACAGGGCCACAATCACAGAGCTGTGTGACCAATTGGAGCCTGACCTGATATCTGCTAACCGTCACCCCACTGGGATCCCCCCTCTTGTGCAAGCACTATCAGTGCTCCATTTCCTGGCAACTGGCTCCTTCCAAGTGACAGTGGGCTTAGCAGCAGGAATGTCTCAGCCAATGTTCTCAATAATACTGACCAGAGTGTTGTCTGCCCTGATTAAACACATGTGCAGCTACATCGTTTTCCCCCAGGTGGAGGGCTTGCCCACAGTGAAAGCTGACTTCTATGCAATGGGACATATCCCTAACATTACTGGGGCAGTTGATGGTAAAAATATAGCATTGCCCCCCCCGGCAAAATGAACAGGTGTTCAGAAATCAAAAGAGTTTTCACTCCATGAATGTGCAGATGGTGTGCCTGGCTGATCAGTACATCTCCCAAGTCAATGCAAAGTATCCTGGGTCTGTGCATGATGCCTTTATCCTGAAGAAAAGCAGCATCCCATATTTGATGGCTCAACTCCTGAGGCACAGGGTGTGGCTAATAGGTGAGCCCTGGTTCCCACCTAGTGGGTGTTGATGTATGGGTATGGTGTGGGCCCTAAGGGTTGGTGTGTGTCTAACAGTTGTCCCTTGATATTTGCAGGTGACTCTGGTTACCCCAACTTCTCATGGCTACTGTCCCTTGTGAGGAATCCCAGGACAAGGGCAGAGGAACGTTACAATGAGGCACATGGGCGAACAAGAAGAATTATAGAGAGGACCTTCGGCCTCCTGAAGGCCAGGTTTTGTTGCCTCCATCTAACAGGTGGATTCCTGTACTACTCACCCAAGAAGGTGTGCCAGACCATTGTGGCAATCTGTACCTTGCACAACCTTTCCTTACATCGTCAGGTGCCTTTTCTGCAGGAGGATGAGGCTGGAGATGGGTGTGTGGCAGCAGTGGACCCTGTGGACAGTGAAGATGAGGATAAGGAGAACAAAAGTGCAATAATTTGTCAATACTTCCAATGACACAAAGGTAAGAAAGTGTAACTTCACTTTTAATTTACATTTTTGTGTTTGACATTATCACTGGCACTGGTTTTTCCCACTTCTATGGCCGCTCAATGTAGCCTTTGGCATGTCTATTTTCAGATATTTGTGCCCCACTATCGCTCCTGGTGTGTTGACTGCAGCCAACTACAGGTCTTTCCTATGTTTAAATTTCTGTACAGTTGATTTTCAATGTTTAAACCTTGTTGAACTAATAATACTTAAATAATTTGACATACTCCCTACTTGTATTGTTTCAAAGGGTGTATATTTAAGTGCTAAGAGGTAGAAGAGGGAAGTGCAATGGGCTGTGGTGATGATGGAGGAACGTCCAGGGTATGGGTCTAGTCTATTTGTATCACAGTTGCATTGTCCAAGGGGGCATAGGAAAGAGAGCAATGGCAGTTCAAGGCGGACAGGGTAACAGTGTGGGACACAAGGGTGACAATCAGGAGAGTCTTATTTCCAGGCAGGGGTCTTGGCAATAGTCTCTGGCTTCTGCCTGGATCGCAGGGACCGTTTGTGGGATGGGGTGCTAGTGGCCTGTTGTTCCAGTGGCGGGGCCTCCTGTCCACTAGCGTCGGCAGAAGTGGAGGGCTGTTTTTCAGTGTGGCTAGTGTCAGGGGCCCGTTGGTGTGCCACTGCCTCCCTCATGGTGTTGGCCATGTTAGCCAGAACCCCTGCAATGATGACCAGGATGGTGTTGATGTGTTTGAGGTCCTCCCTGATCCCTAGGTACTGTCCCTTCTGCAGCCACTGGGTCTCCTACAACTTGGCCAGTATCTGGCCCAAGGTCTCCTGGGAATGGTGGTATTCTCCCAGGATACCTGCAAGTGCCTCATGGAGAGTGGGTTCCCTGGGCCTGTCCTTGCCCTGTCACACAGCAGTCCTCCCATCTTCCCTGTTGTCCTGTGCCTCTGTCCCCTGATCCGTGTGCCCACTGCCACTGACCCCAGGTCCCTGATTGTCTTGGGTTTGTGGATTGCCTGCGGTCCCTGTAGTGGTAGACACACTGCTGATTGACGTGTCCTGGGGACAGTGGTATGGGCCCGCTGGGTAGGTACTGTGGTGGTGTTTACTGAGGGTGGAGGCTCTGTGGTGGTATGGGACTGTGGAAAGGTAACCGACTCTCCAGAGGTCCCTGACGGGCCAGGTTGGTCATAGTGATCAAGGCGTGCAGAGCTGGTGTCATCACTGGGGGCCTCTTCTGTAGGGGGACTGGATGCTGGTGGCATCTCCTCTCCGGTGACGTTGAGTGGGTGTCCTTTGGGGATGTAAATGCAATGTTATTGTATCTGTGTGTGCCATCTTGTGCATGGGTGTGTTTCCCTGTATGGTTGTGATTGCCCTGTCAGCTTTGCCTTATGTGAGTAGTGATTTTGTGGGCTAGATGATTCTCTCTAATGGGCATGCTTTAGTGATGGGTGTCCATGCATTGGTGTTGCATGCAGGGCTTGGTATTGGGATGGGTGGGTTGTGATAGTGAGGTATATGTGAGGTGGTGGAGTGATGGGGGTGAGGGTAGGGGTAGGAGTTTGTGACGGCATGCAGGTAGGGTGGGGGATATAGTAGTAAAGATGAGATTTACCAGATTCCAGTCCTCCTGCTACTCCTGCGAGACCATCAGGATGCATGATTGCGAAGACTTGCTCCTCCCATGTTGGTAGTTGTGGGGGAGGAGATAGGGGTCCACTGCCAGTCCACTGTACGGCTACCTGGTGTCTTGCAACCACGGAACGCACCTTCCCCCATAGGTCGTTCCACCTCTTCCTGATGTCATCCCTTATTCTGGGGTGCTGTCCCATGGAGTTGACCCTGTCCACGACTCTCCGGCATAGCTCCATCTTCCTTGCAATAGACATCAGCTGTACCTGTGATCCAAATAGCTGTAGCTCTACCCGGATGATTTCCACCATGACTCTTAGCTCCTCCTCTGAAAACCTGGGGTGTCTTTGGGGTGCCATGGATGTGGTGTGAGTGGTATGTGTGAGGATGTGTGGGGTGATGTGTTGTGGTGTGTGCTGTGAGGTGCATGGATGGTGTATGGGTGATGGTGTTCTGTGACTCAGATTGAGTGGGTGCTCCTGGCTTGCCTCTCTCTCTGTTAGCAATCTTTTTTTTGTTGAAAGGGTTGTGGGTAATGTGGGTGTGTGTTTTATAGTGGTGTGGGTGTGGTGTGTGTATGTGTGTCAGGTGTGTGTAGTTTGAATTGTCCAATGTGGTGTAGTTTTGTAAGTGTGTGTGTGTATTTTGAGCGCTGCAGTGTGTACCGCCAATGGTTTACCGTGGTTAAAATACCGCTGCAGTGATTTGTGGGTCATGGTGCTGTGGGCGCATTTCTGTTGGCGTAACGGTGTGGGTTTTGGTACCGCCAGTTTATCACTGACCTTTGGGCTGGCGGACTTGTGTGGGTGTCTGTATAGTGGCGGATTTTTTCTATGTTGGTCATAATACCTATAGCAGTACACCGCCGCCGTCATGGTATGTTGGCAGCAGTCAGCACGGCGGTAGGCAGCATTTACCGCCAATGTTGTAATGAGGGCCAATGTGTTGAACTATGTACTAGGCAAGAGATTTTGCATGGAAGAGTACATGTATAAGGCAAGAAGGAACTTGGAGGCCTGCCAAGAGATCGTGAAGCTCTGGTATAACCAGACTGCCATGTCTGAATACAAACCAGGACTACTGGTGTGGGTGTTGGAGCCTGTGGCTCCTAGGACCCTCCAGGACAAGTAGACTGGGCCATATCCAATCCTAAAAAAGGATTGTGAAGTTACCTATCTGGTATACTTTACCACCCCCAGGAACTCTCACGGGGTTCTGCATGTTAAGAGGTTGAAGCCCTACCAAGACAGGGCAGACATGACCATGTTGATGTTCACAGATGAAGGTGGAGAAGAGGAAACTGAGCCACGTCCAGATCGCCTCTCCACTAATGTGAACGATGGGTCAGTGGAGGAGGTTGTACTCTCTCCCTGCAAGCAGGTGTTAGGGCAGTTTGCTGATCTGTTCTCCCTGACCCCTGGACTCACCACTTGGTGTGTCCACGACATTGACACAGGTGACAGCCTACTTGTCCAAAGTACAGGTTGTCTGACCAGGTCAGAGCCAGTATCAAAGCTGAGGTAGCCAAGATGCTGGAATTGGGAGTAAATGAGCCTTCTGACAGTCCATGGGCCAGTCTAGTGGTGCTAGCACCCAAACCCAATCCCCCGTAGGAAAAGAAAGAATTGAGGTTCTGTGTGGACTACAGAGGATTAAATGCAATCACAAAGACTGATTGGCACACTATACCTAGAGCTGATGAGCCCATTGATAGGTTAGGGGCTGAAAAGTACTTGAGTACATTTGATTTGACTTCAGGCCACTGACAGATTGCTCTAAATAAGGGACCAAAGAAGAGGTCAGCATTCTCTACACAAGATGGACATTACCAGTTTAAAGTAATGCCCTTTGGCTTAAAGAATGCCCCTGCCACATTCCAAAGGTTAATGAATAGGGTGTTGTCTGGCCTGGAGCAGTTCTGCGCAGCTTATCTGGATGATATAGCTGTGTACAGTGCCACCTGGGAGGATCACCTGACCCACCTGAAGGAAGTGCTTCAGGCTTTGCAGCAGGCAGGCCTTTCTATTAAGGTCAGTACGTGTCAAATAGGGCCTGGGTCACCTTGTAGGTAGAGGCCAGGTACAACCCCTCCAGGCTAAAATCCAAACCATATGGGATTGGACGGCTCCTACAACCCAGACACAGGCCAGGGCCTTCCATGGTCTGACTGGATAGCATAGAAGGATTGTTCAAAATGATGGGACCATTGTGGCTCCCTTAGAGGAACTCACTTCTAAAAAGAGGCCAAAGAGAGCTATGTGGACTCCAGAGTGCCAGAAGGCCTTTGACTCTGTTTATGTGTTCAGCACCAGTGTTTCTGGCCCCTGATTATACAAAAGAGTTTGTGATTCAGACATATGCTTCAGAGCATGGAATTGGGGCAGAGTTGGCACAGGTAAATAAAGATGGTCTTGATCAGCCAGTTGCCTTCATAAGCAGGGGACTAATCCCCAGAGAGCAAAAATGGAGTGCTACTGAGAGGGAAGAAGAAGAAATACTTTATTCGGCATGAAATAATTCAACCATTAAAACAAGTAAATAACAATACATAGGCCGAAATAGCAATAAAACAATATATGAAAAATAACCATCAAATAAAACAGATGAAACCTCATTATTAAAAATTAAAATAAAGGAAATTCTTATGAGAACTCTACATTGCTACCCCAAGTAATAGCTCCCCTCAAGAACGATCCTAACCCCCTCCAAACCAATGCATCTGAAGCCATTTGCAGCCACATAAAAGCAGGACGATATTGCACAAAAACCTTGGGCCTCAACAAAGGTAATAAAAAACGAGTTCTAAAAGGTGCATAAAAAAACACAAAATAATGTAAAATGGGACAAGGACTGCAGGGACACCCCTTCACAGGGACAAGGTCTAATAGATTTATCACCATACTGGCCTAACGGGAAACATAGATTACTTCTACTGATCCCCAAACAAAATCGAATAATGAGAGACCTTTCCCTCACATCATTTATCTCTAAAAAATAGAGCTCAGGGCCCGACCCCCATCTTTAACATAATGAAAGCCATGACCGATTTTTCCCCTAAGACCTCCCCCTCTCTTTTGGCCCCCTAAATTCTCAAGAAATTATCCTTAATCCAATTTTTATCACGGCTAGTCAGACCCTCAGGAGTATCAAACAAGTCAGGCCCCCCCAAGTCATGGGCCGTCTTTCTTATACACGTCAGCCAGGGAATATTCTTTACATTGTCACAGGCCAAACAATCCCTTAAAATCTCCCTATTAAAGGTGGCATGTTCATTACTCCAAATAGAGATCCATAACAAGAGGGGAGCCAACTGAATAGTGTCTTGTACAAACTTGAGATCTAGTTCCAAATGAAGGTAAAAACCAGAAGTGTTTTGGCCAACTCCCAATAGCCTTCTACAGAAACGATTTTCTTCTACAGTAGGTGCTCGGGTATCCATATACCCCCAGAGTGCTGCACCATACAACAGGACAGGGAGACATTTCCACCTGTACATTTCAAGCAAAGGCTTAATAGGTTTACTTCCTACTCTTACAGCAAAATCAAATGCAGCACCAACTGTGGCATGGAAAAGTGTACCCTTTCTGGCAATACAGGGTTTCCAAAAACCTTTATCGTCAAAAATGACCCCTAAATATGGGAATTCATGAACCCTGCTAATAATTTGATCTTCAATCCTTAGCTCCCCCACCCTACTCAAGGATCTACCACATACCATAAAGTGTGATTTCTTATAATTAATCTCTAGGCCCAAAACTGACATGAAGGAGCCATAAGCTCTAACTAATTCACAGAGGCCATTCATAGTGCGGGCCATAAGGACTGCATCATCCGCGTACGTCAACACAGGGACATTAATACCATTTACCTTAGGGACATCCCTGCAGTGTTCCATCAGGAAATCCGACAATCCATTTGTATATAAAAGGAACAGAGTGGGGGCCAAAACACACCCCTGTCGAACGCCCCTTGTGAACTTAAAAGCCTCAGAACATTCCCCATTTATCCCCACCCTCACATTTGCAGCCGTTCCTGAGTGGAGATACCGGAGCAACTCTACAATATTAGGATCCATCCCTAACTGATTTAGCCTCTCCCACAGTATAGACCGATTTACCTTGTCAAAGTCACAACTAAGGTCCATAAAGGCAAGGTAGAGGGTGCCCTTCCGAGCTTGCGTATGTTTCCCAATCATCACCAATAGGTTAAGGCACTGTTCTTGCGTGCCAAGACCTTCCCTAAATCCGTACTGGTCCCGGCTTAGAATTTCATTTTCTACCATCCAGGCCTCAATACGTCTTAAGATGATACGTCCCAGAATCTTTGCAGAAGAATTAAGGAGGGAAATGGGGCGATAAGAGTTAGGATCATTCCGCTCACCCTTTTTGAATACTGGGATAATACAGGCCAATCTCCAGGAGGCAGGAATACCCACAGTAACTGCCGCATTAAGAACATTTAAAAGAATAGGTGCCCATAGCTGGGGACAGGATTTATACAAATCCATGGGGATCGAATCCGGGCCCGGGGCTTTATTACTAGCACTACCCGGGAGTGCATCAATAACCTCCTAGAGTGAAAACCTGATCGCTAGATTGGGAGCCACATCATACTCATTATCCCGGTTATTTCTTAGGGGGATTCCCTCAAAAAATCTGCAAAAATAATTTACCCAGGCCTCCGGGGCAATATTGCAGCCCTGGCCCTCAGATCTTTCTGTTACAAAAGAACCTCTATTTACCACCTTCCAAAACAAACCAGGATCCTTCAGGACTGTGGCACGCTCCAGCTCTTCCCAAGCTTTTTCTTTATGTTTTACCTTACTCTCCCTCAAAGACCTTTTGCACTTAATCCTTGCTTCTTTCACAGGGACCTTATCTCTAGGATATTTCTTGAGGGTCCCGTTTTCATGTTTGCCCTAGTATGGTAACAGGCCTTATCAAACCACCCACATTTGTGCTTACTGAGGCGGCTGCCTATTGAAAACAAACAATTTCTAACTGGTATGTTAACTACAGTTATTGCCTCCATAACTTTCTTAGGACTAGGAGTCTCTGTCAAAAGTATTTCCGTGAACAAATGTAGGTTGTCCCCCACCACCCTTTCTACAACTTGTTGGGGATCTACCTGTTTCTAAGCAAGCCGCCTGCCCTGATCTCTTATCTTCACTGATGCGGGCCCACCCGTCCTGATTTACAGAGAGCCCCTGGGAGTTTAAAGCAAACTGTAAGAGGATTATGATCACTAATGCACTCCCCTAGCACCTCTGCTCTAATCATCAGATCTTTCAGTAGTGGAGACACGAAAATATAATCAATTGTGGTGCCAGGCCCTCTACCCACATAAGTTGGGAGTTGATAAGTATCTACTACTTCCATGTCACAGAAATTCTGAAGGCCCATCTTCCTAAATTCCTTAATCAGAACCCTGCCTCTAGAATCCTGAACACCATCTGCCGAGTAATCCTGAGAGGGAAGCTTTTACTGAGACCACACTTGTTTGGTACTCACTTTCATGTCAAAACTGAAAACAGACCTCTTAGGTGGCTCATGCAAATGGGGGAGGGGAAAAATCTGGAGAATCCTAAACAAACATGCAATGTAATATTCGGTCTTCAGACCGATGATTGTTTTCCTCACAAGTTATAAGGAAGTGCTGTGCTGTAAACACATTCATGACATGCTTTATCTTTTTTCATACATGCTGATTTATTTTGTAAGGGAGCAGCAAGAAGCGTGCATGTGTGAGTGCGAGTCCTAACAGTACCTCCCCCAAAGGCCTTTTCACTGGCCGTGGTTTGGAGGGGTATCATGAATGAAAGGAACGTACCAACTGTGGGGCGTGGACATGGGTGGCTGGTTCCCATGACTGCTCTTGGGGTGGGTAGCCTTCACAGTCTATTAGATAAAAGAGACGGCCTTGTCGCCTACAAGAATAAACAATACGATGGACTTTTAATTCTTTGTGAATATCCCGAAGTATGGAAGGTGGTGGGGGAATAGGTTGAGTGGTGGGGAGAAATGGTTTGAGCAACAAGACATGAAATACTGGATGCATTTTATGTTCACTGGGAAGGTTCAGTTTCATAGCTGCAGGGTTGATAACTTTGGTGATGGTGAAGGGACCTTTGAACCAAGGCTGTAGTTTACAAACCCCTGGTATGGGTTCTTAGCCATACTTGATCACCTTCTGCATATGTTGGTGCAGATGTACGGTGTCTGTCTGCTTGTTCTTTCATCTTTTCCTTGGTGTCAAGTAGGGTTTTTGGGGTCTTATTCCAGATGTTTTGTAATTCAGATAAATGTGCATGTACTGCAGGTACCTTTTGGGATGGTAGGAATGGTATGCACTTGGGATGATAGCCTAGATTACAATAAAAAGGTGACATGTTATGAACCGAATGACCGCTGTTGTTATATGCAAATTTGGCTAGGGGAAGTTCTCGCAACCAACTGCTATTTAAGGTGGTAATTAAACAACATAGGAACTGTTCCATGGTTTGTTAGTTCTCTCTGTTTGACCATCAGTTTGTGGATGATGTGCAGGGGATAACAGATGGTCAATACGAAGAGAAAAACATAGTTCCTGCCAAAATTTAGACACAAATTGTGTTCCAAGATCAGAGATAATTACAGTGGACAGGCCATGAAGCCTTACAATATGCATTTTAAAAGGTTCAACTAGTTCTTTAGCAGCTAGGATATTAGTGAGAGGAATGAAATGGGACATAAATTCACTACCACTAGTATACGTGTATTCCCCTTATCTTTCGGTAGATGGGTTACAAAATCCATTCTAAAAGTATGCCATGGAGCTGGCAGTACTGGTAGAGGAATGAGTTTTCCTATGGGGGTGGTGTGTGAAGGTTTGTTACAAGCACATACAAGACATGTTCGTATAAACTCTTTTACATCTGCATTTAGGAAATCCCACCAGAACTGTTGTGTGCACAAGTCTTTAGTCTTACACTCTCCTGGATGTCCACTCAAGGAGGACGAATGGCACCATGGAATAACCAGCTCTCTCAGATTCTTAGGGATAACGAAAGCCTGATCATGATAAAATAGATTGTCAGAAATTGATTGGATTGGGTGTGCTAACCACTGTTACTTATTTCCTTTCTGCAATTCTTGTTTTGATGTGTCCAGGAATGGGAGCTCGTCCAATCAACTACCTATAATCTTTTCGGGTGGAATCATTGAATCGGTGTTATCTGTCTTGTATCTGATTGCATTGTGGTGTTTTGGAGACATGACAGGGCATCAGCCTTAAATTGTTGTGGACCAAGTCTATAAGTAATTATGAAATCAAATTCATTAAATAAAGGAACCCATCTCATTTGTCAGGGGGTAAGTGCTTTCGCAGATCTAAAAAAATGTAAGTTCTTATGATCTGAATAAAAAGTGATGGGAAAACGTGTTCCCCACAAACAATGTCTCCATTTTTGAAAGGCCAATTTTATGGCTAGAAGTTCTCTTTTGGCTACTGTATAGTTTTGTTCTGCCGGTAAAAGGTTTTTTTTAGAGAAGAAGGCTATTGGATGCATATTCCCAGTTTCAGAATCTCACTGAGAAAGGATTCCACCTATTACCACTTTTGAAGCATCTGCTTCTACATAGTAAAGTAGAGAGGGGTCAGGATACCTTAATATGGGTGCAGTAGTAAAACTCCCTTTCAATGAGTCAAAAACTTGTTGTGCTTCAGGAGTCCACTTAAAAGGTACTCCTTTTCGTAACAATCGAGTAAGTGGGGCAACAGTGTCAGAAAAGTGGGAGATAAACCTTCGATAGAAGTTAGCAAAGCCAAGTATAATATGGATTTCTTTTACGTTTGTGGGTTGTGGCCATTGTAAATTAGCATCAATGCTTTTTTAATCCATTTGGACCCCTTGTTTTGACAAAACAAACCCTAGAAATTCCACTTGAGGAACATGAAATTGACATTTTTCTAACTTGGCATACAAATTATGTTCACGTAATTTTCGCTAACACAGCAGACACATGATTCTCATGTTCTTTTTCATTGTGTGAGTAGATTAAAATATTGTCTATATAGACTATGACAAAGCGATCCAGGAATTCACTAAGAACGCAGTTTATAAAGAATTGAAATGCCACGGGGTGTGCAAAAGCCGTTTTCCAATCGTCGCCCTCACGGATTCTGATGCGGTGGTAAGCTCCACAAAGGTCAAGTTTGGTACAGATTTTGGCTTTGTGAAGTTGGTTAATAAGGACTGTAATCAAAGGAAATGGGTACTTGTTTTTTATGGTCATCTTATTAAGGGATCCATCATCAATACAGACCCTAAGATCCCCGTTCTTCTTTGAGACAAAAAACAAAGAAGAGGAAACAGGGGAAGTAGAATGGCGAATGAAGCCAATTGCCAAAAGCTCGTCTAGATAGTCTTTTAGAGAATTTGTTTCTGCCTCTGATAGAGCATATATCCTACTACAAGGTAGTTTGGCACCTGGAACCAAATCAATTCTACAATTGAAACTACGATGAGGTGGTAAACTGGTGGCTTGAACCTTATCAGACACATCTGCAAACTCCTGATATTGTTCCGAAAGCGAACTGTCACAAGTGGATGATGAGACCATACATAACAAGGGAGAATCCCAGCTTGTTGCCTCTTGGTAACAATTCTGAAGACAAAATGGCGAATTTAGTGTCACAGTCCTGATATCCCAATCTATCCTTTGGTTATGTTGTTGAAGCCAGGGTACTCCTAAGATAACTCCAAAAGTAGGAGTGTCAATTAAATCAAAGATAATAGATTCAAAGTGACCATTGCCACAGACTATTGTAATAGGTTCAGAATACTAAGTTATTAATCCTGAGAATAATTCAGAACCATCAATGGCCCGAAGGGCCTCAGGCTCTTGATTGGGGAGAAAAGTGATCCCTAACCTTTTGGCTAATGAAATATCCAAAACATTACCTGTTGCCCCAGATTCAAGAAAAATAGATTGGATTTTTCTTGATAGGGTTTGGAAAATCATGGTCACTGTTATTAGGACATGACATGGAGGTGGAAGAAGAGTATGTCTGGAACTCTTTGAGCTCATTTGTCTTTTGCCCAAAGGATAGACCTCACTTCAGGTTTACTGAAGCTACTGTCTTTTTGGGTATTGGTGCTTTGAGCTTGGGTCTCACAGGACATTCTCATGCAACATGACCTGCTTTGCCACAACAGAGACATAAGTTCAAAGAACGCCTACTATCTTTTTCTTCTTTGGATAACGGAGACCAGATACCCCCTATTTGCATTGGCTCACTAAGTTCCTGATTCTTAGTCTCTTCTTTTTTCTACAACAATAAGACGTGTATTATCTCCTCTACCTTTTTCACCTTTTTTTCATTTAATCGATGATCAAGTTTAATGGCTGAATCAATAAATTTGCCACAAACTTCGGGAGGTTCTACTATCTCAGACAAAATGTCTTTCAACTCATCTCGGAGTCCCCGATAAAATAATGAGGTTCTTTTACTCTCTGGCCAATGGGTTTAAGATTCTAATATATTGAAAGTGGTTACATATGTTAAGAGGTCTTTATTTCCTTGTTTCAAATTCAGTAACTCAGTATCTCTGGATTGCATGAAGGTGTGTCGAGAAAAAAGTTTCTTCATTTGGGCTTGAAACTCTGGGAAATTATGCAAAAGACGGTCATCATTTTGGACTAAGGGGATAGACCAATTAGCAGCATCCCCTGCAAGGTACGAAAGGACAAAAGCAACTTTTGCGGCATCATCTGGAAAAGCTGCGGGCCTGCACAAAAACTGCGTGTCACATTGGTTGATGAATATATCAAATTTACTACTATAGCCAGTGAATCTTTCGGGTGGAGCCAATGAAACTGGTGTAGGTTTATGAGGTACAAAGGTTGGTGGTTTTAGAAGGGGTTTGTCTGTTCTAGGAATTGCACTAACCATGGTTCGCCTCTAATCTTGTATCTCTCAAGTTGTTCTCTAAGAGAATAATTTTCCTCCCTCAATTGCACTACCTCAGCCTGAACTTGCATCAGAGCCCTACAGGATCCTCCATCTTGACCTCTGTCTGAGACATCTTCGCTCGAGCGGACTCAATTTTCGTGGGCTTGGCTTTCAGACAAGACCATGTCCACTCACCTGAATTCCAGGTTCCGCGGGAGCGAAGATAATAAAACCTTCACCCTGAAACACTATTCTCTCAGATCTGAAATGAACAGGGAATGAGTGAATAGCCTCTGGGGCAAAGGGATAGGTAGCAGGGATTTGGGATGGGAAGAGAAACAAAACACTGGTTCACGAAGGTGCGTCACTGTTGTTCTAAGAAAGTTGCCTCAGGGCTTGGTGCAGGAATTCTAAGACCAAAAACAAATCAAAAACAAAAGAACGACAAACATCACAGAGTCTTTCAGCAAAATAACAATAATTATTATCATTCGATTTGGCAATCACTGAGTCTTTCAGCAAAGTCACAATTATTGTTAGCGCTCAATTGCTCAACTATTAAGAACACTTTTGTAACTCACAACAAAATTGTTATAAAATCAAACTTATGAATTTGTCTTTTGTTATTCGTTTTCACACAATAGACTTGCTCCAAAACAATCAGATTAAATGTTTAAGTTTGCATAGATATCGAGCAATGTTTTCAGGAGTTCTCAACACTTAACTTCAATGCTGCTTTTAAAAATACTTCTCAAGCTGTCTTTGGAAAATAGTCTTGTACCACAGGTTTCTCAGCATTGACAAATGTCTTTCATAATGAACCAAAAGGTCACTAACCCAAGGAAGGCTGAAAACAGGGAGACAAAAGGGGAATTATTCACAAACCGACTTCTTCTGGAATGTTTCAATTATTTGAGGAAGATGGAATACTGCTGGTAAATTCTACAGCCGCTGCACAAGTAATCCACTCCAGAGAGGGAAGCTCCGATGAAGCCTTGCACTGAAAAGACGACTCCTGAAAGAATCACGGAACTCCAGCTGAACCGGGAACACATGCGAGCGAAGGAAGACTCACAGCCAAGCACAGGAAACACCCTGGCAGTTCTATTTATAGACTGGTGTGCTGGTGATGAGTCATCAGACACATGCTGGTAATAAGTCATCAAACACTTCTGATTATTTACCTGAAGTAATTCAATGTCTCCATAAACCGCTTGGCACACAGTTCACAAATGGGACAACACTTGCTTTTATCAATACAAACAAATATGCAATGTAATATGCGGTCTTCAGACGGAAGATAATTTTCCTAACAAGTCACAGGGAAGCGCTGGTATGTTAACACATTCATGACATGTTTCATCTTTTTCATACATGCTGATTTATTTTGTGAGGGAGAGGCAAGAAGCGTGTGTGTGTGAGTCCTAACAATAATAGGGCAGGAAATTTTAGAGGCCCAGTAGATTTCCTGCACTGGAGAGTGCACTGCTGTGTGCCTACTGTTATTTTTAAAGGCAGTCCTGCTTTGCACACTATCTTTATAAAGTAAAATGTAGCAAATTTAACTGTGGAATTAAAAGTACTTCCAAAATAATGATCTATATTACTTTTACATATAAGTCACGTCAAGGTCTCCCCTAGATGCCCCAGGGTTGGGTGCCATGTAACAAGAAGCAGAGACACTATAAAATATATTTTAAATGCCCTGGTGAGGGAAAAACTGCATCTTTCATTTTCCCCCACTGTCGAAAGTTTACTCCATAGGCTAAAATGGAAATATTTTTCATAAACCTAAGTATGGCAAGGAAGAAGCTGAAAACAGTACTAAAATGAATTGTAATGATAAAATGCAACAACTTGCTATCATAACTGATACAGAAAATACGTTATAAGACGTTCTTTACTGTAAGTCAAATTCCAGCCTGCTAGTGGTCTCTCCTGATAGGTCAGCCCTCACAGGATTAGCCAGGCTGCTTTGGTGAGGTGCTAACTGGCCTGCACTGAGCAGATGGGAGAGGAAGGCAAATAGTGAAACCAGGCCAGAAAGGGGTCTGGGTAATTAAAGCTGGGGCTTCAAAAGGAAGTCAGTCAGAAAGGAATGCATCCAGGCTGCCCTCTAACCGCTATACCATACAGATAGATGGTGGGCTTCGGAAAAGAGTTTGCAAGTGGCAGGAGGGGAAGTTAATGGGAATCAGTTACACCAGGAGGTTTGTTTAGCCAGATCTTACTCCTCTGGAGGAAAATCATCCATCTTGGAATATTAAAGTGCAGTGCTTTATGGGACAAGAAGATGCCACACTTTGAAGGAAGGTGTCATATTTCTGGGTGGCACCATGCAGCTCATTGGACAAGGATGTCACTAACTGTCCCCCAAGATGATTGAACAAAAATGGCTAATCAGCATTGGAATTCTGATCTGCTGACTGGAGGCCACCAGCCGAAGAAGGACTGGTCAGCTGGATACATGGTCTGCAACCCAGAGGACTGCATACTGAAGTATTGCTCCTGTTGCACACTGGAACAACATCCCAAAGGATTTGCTTTTTAAAGGGCTCAGGAGTGGACTGCCTGAAAGCAACAGGTCAACAGAGCTTCACCTGCTTCATCTCCATCAAGAAGATACCAGCTGGACAGCCTCCAGTGGCCTCTGAAGGAATTGGTCATATGCATCCAGGGAAATTTAGTCCCATCATCCCAAAGACCATCTCAGAGTTTCTATAACCATGTATAGGTGTTGTGGATGCCCATAGATCTGCTGCCTGAAACCACAAGAAGAATAAGAAGGACTGCCCTGCAGGAGCCTTGGTCTGCAAAGCAGAGGACTGCATGTATTTAAATGCTTTACATACCGGTCTCCTCAGTTAACCCTGGCTGCTCTTCGCCAAGCTACCAGGGGTTGAGCCAGGGGCTACTTTGTGGGACACAGACTGGGCACAACCCTGGGTTGGGTGTGTATTGCTAATGGTAGGTGTGTGCTTACCCCTACCAATACCCAGCCTCTACCACAGTATGAATAAACAGTAGCTATAATATTGTGCATAACCATTGCCATTTTGCAAAGCTTAATTTGGTGGTGGGCACCCATTTATTTTGAAAGTACTCGTAGGTTGAGACTAACAGAAATGGAAGATTGTGTTATAAATGTACCCTTACATGCTGCTTGTCTCAGAAACTAGAACCTGAAATTCTGCATCAAAACAAGTCTAATGGCATAATATATACTAAAGGAAAACAAAATGTATCTTTAATTCTTCTGCCCAGTGTGCTGACAAATGCCTTACTGGCCATGTATCATTGAGATCAGCCACTCTATAGATCGTATTGAACCAAAAGAGTGAATGGGGCCCTCACAAGCGATTTTGATACAGCTCTGAAGATAGCTCCACCATCAGTGTTCTAAGTGTTAGGTCCCCCCACCTCTTGAAGTATGGGTCTATTTACACCCCTGGGATGTGGCCGCATCATCAGTTTGACATGCCTTGTTAGTAAGTAACCACCCCCCCATTCCCCTCTCAGCACCTTGAGACCCTACTGGGTGAGTAGTGCGCTTCAGAAATTATTTGATTGATTGATTGATTGACTTGCATGCTTTTCTACTTTAGTTGACACTGTGCTCTTCAAGCCTCAGATGTTATACTCTGCCATGCCCCAGAGGAGACAGATGGACCTCCTCTACCAACACAAAGGCTGCCTGCAGACGTTCGGTTGTTCTAGCCTTCTTATAAGCACCAAAGTCGTCCCACACTGTTCAAGGTTTTAATCACCCCACCACAGTGCCACCAACAGTACAGGAAAAGTGAAATTCTAGTGCCAGCCAGCCTTCTGCCACTGGCTTGGATACCTCTACTGCACGTGGTTTGCTGCCTGTGGGGTATGCTCAACACTAGTGCTTTCCCATTACCAGGTAATGGGGGCACAGTTTGGAGCTTTCCCTGTTGTGCATTGCATGGCATCTATGTTTCCCTCAGCCAAGAACATGTCCATCACTGACACACCATTTTCCAGCATTGTAATCAATTTATAAACTTCGATATAGGACGCGTTTTTCACTAGGCCAACTAAGCTCAAAGCACCATCTTGCTGTGTGGCTGTCTAGCAGTACCCCTCATGTTGTACTAGCTTGACCTATTAATGCATAATAACGCTGCCTTTACAACAGACTAAAACATCAACAAAACATGTATGTGCAGCTGCTTGTAACAGCAGCTGAAGATAAAATCTTGTCTCAAGTCAATATCTCCTCTGCTGATATATATACTACAAAATATTTTAAATTGATCGAATACTAGCTGCCACAAAGTTCAGTCAAAAATTGTGCTAAAGAAGTTTAATGCAATTTTAGAGTTTATAGACAAAACATTCACTAAAACATTGTAGCTAGATCCAAAAAAGTGTAATTGTAACTTAGCATGCAACTTTGATAATACTTTTCATAAATTATTCACCTTGCTTATTTGAAAACAAGATTCCATTATATGTTTTAGTGCATACAGTTTTAAGCAGCCTTTTTTTAACAAGGATACATCCAATTGACATCATCCTCCATGCTGGAGTCTGCCTCTGTAGCATTCACCAGGACAGTTGGAGAGTTGGTGGTTGTCATTTTACAGGAAAGGCATGGGGCTTGTGACCATGTTGTAGGTTCAAATGAAGGGGCCTCATTACAGGGAGTGAAGCAAGGATATTCAAAGTTTGGAAAAAAGAAAACATGCATTTCTAATTTCATATAGGCCTTGTAGGAAAGTCCTCTTTTTGCCCTGGTCACCCCCAAACCTTTTGGACAGATACTGATGGTTACTGACTCTTGGCTTTGCCCTAGGTACTGCTAACCAGTCCCAGGACCAGTGCTCTTTGTAAAGTGGATATGAAAATTAGGCTCATTATAATTGGCAGTAACAAACTACCTATAAGTCCCTAGTACATGGTAGGGCATGTAGGTTTTGGGACCCCAGCAAAGTTAGTGAACCCATAGGTGCACTGCTGAGATGCCCAGTGTCATTTTAAAGTCAGGCATACCTTGCTGGCTTGGCTGCTTTTACATTTTTTTAATTAAAGTTACCTTCACATTTGACTTTGGAATTATACTTACTTCCAAAGTCTTAAACAACCTTATTTTTTACATATGTGACCCCTAAGGTGTGCCCTAAGTGTCCCCACGGTTAGGTGCAGTGTAACTATAAGCAGGGACCTTATAAAAGATGTTTTCATAAGCCCTGATCAGGGAAGATAGCCAAATGTGTTTTTCCCTTATTGTAGTGAATGGGCTCCATAGGCTAAAATGGGGAGACTTTATTTTAAATTAATAAAGTCCCAAAAAGAGCTAGATATTTCATGTTTGGCATCAAACTGATTGGTATAATAAATTTAACAACTTGCCATTCTTGAATTTAATATAACTAGTTCAGAATAAGAGTTTTAGAACTCTACCTGAAAGTTGCCAACTTCAGCTCTGTAGTGCCCTTCTCTGCTTGGCCAGCCTCTGTCAGCCTGGCCAAGCTGCCTTGATGAGGTGTGAAGTGGCCTGGGCTGAAGACAAAGGAAGTGCCTGGGGGAGGAGATCTGCCTCAATAGATGGTGGAACAGGGTGGGGGGAGAGCAGCCAAACTGGTTTGAAAGGAGGGAAGGACATTTGGAACAGCTCAGGACCTCCTCTCCCATTTCCTACAAGCCCAGACAACCAGATGTCCTCTTGATTAGATTGGGAGAGGGCAGAACAGGAGTGTGTGAAGGAATTTTAGCCACATCAGTGGGTGGACTCAGCCAGACCTAACTTCCAAAATTCAGATTCTGCCATTTTGGATTTCTAGAGAATGTTGCTCCCTGGGATTGATTTATGCCACACTTCTCAGGAAGTGATCATCCAAGAGGGTGGGTCATAATGAGGGCCCTTGTCTCCTAAGTTAAGCCTTGTTGCTCGTTGCCAAGCTACCAAGGGTTGAGCTGGGGTTAATTTATTGAGACCTTACTGGACCTAGTGGGGGTTAGTGGCCTATTGCTAAGTGTAGATACCTACCTGCCCTTACCAGTAATACACTTTTCAACAGGCTTATTTATTTCAGCGTCAGGACTCATCTTACTTGTACATAAAGTCTGCAAAAAGACACAAACTTGGAGTAATGAAGGTTTCCAATAGAGCTCGGCAAGTCACTGGAAGCTTGAGTTGGGCTCAAAACAGATGTCTGCCTGTGGCTGAGCTTGAGTTCATCATGCAAACTCAAACCCTAAATCAGCCAAACGTTCACTAGAGGCGACAAGGCCTAATGGTTACAGCTGCCAGCTGTGAAACATGAGGCGGCAGGGTCAAATCTCTGCCCTAGCTCAGCATTCTCTGTATTATGGCAAATTTTCATGTGGCGAACGGGTAAGGTAGTCTGTGGTGAAGCTGCTTTATGCCATTGGGCAAAGCTGGCACTATGTAAAGCTTGAAAAAATAAAATGTGGAGACTGCCTGTCACCCATGTTTTAGTCTTATCATCCAAGAATTAAGGATAAAGCATTAACCTTGGATGTCACAGAGATACCCATCTAGTGTCTGCAATTTACATTGTGAATCTGGAACATCTTGGATCAGCCATGTCTTCACTGTGATAATTGTGTGTTCCTAGACAAATATTTTATTCCATAGAATCTGCTTTTTGTTCATTCTCACATATGAGACACCCTTCAAATACCTGAGTTTGGGAAGTATGCTGTACAAAATCCTTTCTTGTGTTTAACAGCTGGTAATGTTGCACCATCTGTAAAAAATAATCTATGTCAAATACAGGGTACACATGACCCTGGACTTCCTTCTCAGTTCACTAATACCATTGTGATCATGTAAGGGGCAGGAATGTTCTCAGTCCATGTTTAACCCCTACTGTGCCTAGGATGAGGTGATCTCATCCAAGGCACCGGTTCCCCTGGGCAATCGCTTCCCCTTCCACCCCTGCCCCCGTGACCTCCCCGTGGTGTCTGATGACGTCAGCGCTCTTTCGCTCGATGACCTCATCAGAGGCCTTCCCTCCGGTGCTGGAAGCTCAGCTTCCAGCGCCCGATCGGAGGAGAAATGCAAAGCATTTCTCCTCAATCACATGGAGGGGGCAAAGAAGCCTGAAAGGAGAGGAAAGGCCTTTCCTCTCCTTTCAGGCTTCTCTGAGCATTTCTGCGATCGGGCAGCAGAAATGCCACTAGACACCAGGGAATTTTTTGTTGTTGTTTATTTGATAAGGAGAGCGGCCCCTTGGGCAAGGGCCGCTCTCCAGGGGGGCAATTTGTTTTTTGGCTGTTTCTGCCCCCAGCAGGGGCAAAAACTCCCTTAGACACCATGGATTGTTTTTTGTTTTTGTGTTTTTTTATTTGTGGGGAGCGACTCCTTAGGCAAGGGTCCTCCCCTGGGGGCAAAACATTTTCTAGCCCATTTCTGCCCCCCTTGGGGGAGATCGGCCTATTTTTATTAGGCCAATCTGCCCCCAAGGGGGACAGAAACCACTAGACACCAGGGATTTTTTTTTTATATGTACACATAAGGGGCGCGGCCCCTTGAGCAAGGGTCCTCCCCTGGGGGCAAACATTTTTCTAGGCCATTTCTGCCCCCCTTGGGGGCAGATCGGCCTATTTTTATTAGGCCGATCTGCCCCCGGGGGGCAGAAATCCCCTAGACACCAGGTATTTTTTTTTTTTTGTTTCTTATATGTGGGGAGCGACCCCTTAGGCAAGGGTCGCTACCCTGGGGGCAAAATTAATTCTAGGCTGTTTCTGCCCCTTTTGGGGGCAGATCGGCCTATTTCTATGAGGCTAATCTGCCCCCAAGGGGAGCAGAAACCAGTAGACACCAGGGATTTTTTTTTTGTCAGTTTCACATGAGGGGAGCGACCCCTTAGGCAAGGGTCGCTCTCCAGCAGGGGGCAAATTTGTTTAGGCCATTTCTGCCCCCCTTGGGGGCAGATCAGCCTTTTCTAATTAGGCTGATCTGCCCCCGGGGGGGCGGGCAGAAACCTCTAGGCACCAGTGTTTTTTTTTTTTTTTGGGGGGGGGAGCTCCCCTGGGGGCAAAATTATCTTTGGGCCATTTCTGCCCCCCTTGGGAGCAGATCGGCCCATTTCTATTAGGCAAGGGTCGCTCCCCTTGGGGGGCAAATTTATTTTAGGTCATTTCTGCTCCCCTTCGGGGCAGATCGGCCTATTTCTATTAGGCTGATCTGCCCCTGGGGGACAGAAACCACTTAGGCACCAGGGATTGGTGTGTGTCTTTTGTTTGAGGTGTGCAGCCCCTTGGGCAAGGGTCGCTCCCCATGGGGGCACATTACTGTTGGCCGTATCTACCCCCTTGGGAAGGCCCATCTGCCCCCAAAGGGGGCAGAAAGCCCACCAGAGACCAGTGGAGATTTTTTTTCAAAATAAGAGGGTAGGGGTATGGCCATACCCCCACCGCAAATAAATGGGGCCAAAGTTGTTCTGCCTGCCAGTGGGCAGATAGGGCAATTACCCCCAATCCACACCATGGGGGGCAGGAAGTCTACTAAATGCCAGGGAGTTTAAAAAAAAAATAGTGGGGTGGTGGCTCCCAACCAGTATTGGCATGGTTATGCCCCCACCCCAACTGAAGGGGGTAACAGTCTTTCAGCTCTCGCCCGCACACTTAAACATCTCATCCCACGGCAAACAAGTGGACATTTGATTATTTGGGGTTTTGGTTTTACATTTGGGCCATGAGAGCTTGGCTAACTCTCAAAATTGTCACACTTGGAATGGTGAGGGCTGCACTTTTTGGACTTTGGGATGCTGCCATGTAGAGAAATCCACAACACCTAGACACATCTGAAAACTAAACATCTGGGTGAGTCCAGGGTGTTGTGCTTCACATGCACCTCGCACCATTTTCTTACCCACAATGCCCTGAAAACCTCCAATTTTGCTGGAAATCACACATTTTTCCCACATTTTTGTGATGG
Organism: Pleurodeles waltl; assembly: GCF_031143425.1. Taxonomy (NCBI): domain Eukaryota; kingdom Metazoa; phylum Chordata; class Amphibia; order Caudata; family Salamandridae; genus Pleurodeles; species Pleurodeles waltl. The sequence continues at coordinate 737,981,331 of NC_090436.1, forward strand.
AACCTACCAGAATCTGCAGGAATCCACAAAATTCCTACCACCCAGCATTGTCTCATCTATACCGATAGAAATTCTGCCACACTTGTCAATCTAAAAATGTTTTTTCCAAACTGCCCTTTTGGACCCGCTTTGGTTCCCCCTCAATTCTGACATGTTTTTGGCTCTTCCCTGTCACAGGCACTTGGCTCACCTACACAAGTGAGGTACCATTTTTCCAGGAGACTGAGGAGAACGTTAGGTGGTAGGAAATTTGTCCCGATGTGGTGATCCCACACAGAAATGTGGGGAAAATTTGATTTTTTAGCTAAATTTGAGATTTGCTGAGGATTCTGGGTAAGAAAACACTGGGGTATCCATGCAAGTCACACCTCCCTGGACTCCCTCCGGTGTCTAGTTTTCAGAAATGTCTGGGTTTGGTAGGTTTCCCTGTATGGCTGCTGAGCCCAGGACCAAAAACGCAGGTGCCCCCACAAAAACAGGTCGTTTTGTATTTGATATTTTTGATGTGTCCAGATAGTGTTTTGGGGCATTTCCTTTCGCAGGCACTGGGCCTACCCACACAAGTGAGGTACCATTCTTATCGGAAGACTTGGGGGAACACTGGGTGGAAGGAAATATGTGGCTCCTCTCAGATTCCAGAACTCTCTGTCACCGAAATGTGAGGAAAAAGTGTTTTTTAGCCAAATTATGAGGTTTGCAAAGGATTCTGGGTAACAGAACCTGCTGAGAGCCCCACAAGTCACCCCGTCTTGGATTCCCCTAGGTCTCTAGTTTTAAAAAATGCACAGATTTGGTAGGTTTCCCTAGGTGCCGGCTGAGCTAGAGGCCAAAATCCACAGGTAGGCACTTTGCAAAAAACACCTCTGTTTTCTGTAGAAAAATGTGATGTGTCCACGTTGTGTTTTGGAGCATTTCCTGTTGTGGGCACTATGCATACCCACACAAGTGAGGTACCATTTTTATCGGGAGACTTTGGAGAACATAGAATAGCAAAACAAGTGTTATTGCCCCTTGTCTTTCTCTACATTTTTTCCTTCCAAATATAAAACAGTGTGTAAAAAAGACGTCTACTTGGGAAATGCCCTGTAATTCACATGCTAGTATTGGCACCCCAAAACTCAGAGATGTGCAAATAACCACTGCTTCTCAACACCTTATCTTGTGCCCATTTTGGAAATACAAAGGTTTTCTTGATACCTATTTTTGACTTTTTATATTTCAGCAAATGAATTGCTGTATACCAGGTAAAGAATGAAAACCCACTGCAAGGTGAAGCTCATTTATTGGCTCTGGGTACTTAGGGTTCTTGATGAACCTTCAAGCCCTCTATATCTCCGCAACCAGAAGAGTCCAGCGTTCGTAACAGAATATTGCTTTAAACAATCTGACATTGCAGGAAAAAGTTACAGAGTAAAACGTAGAGAAAAATGGCTGTTTTTGTTACCTCAATTTCAATATTTTTTTAGTTCAGTTGTTATTTTCTGCAGGAAACCCTTGTAGGATCTACACAAATTACCCATTGCTGAATTCAGAACGTTGTCTACTCTTCAGAAATGTTTAGGTTTCTGGGATCCAGCATTGGTTTCACACCCATTTCTGTCACTGACTGGAAGGAGGCTGAAAGGACAAAAAATCGTAAAAATGTGGTATGTCCCAGTAAAAGGCCAAAATTGTGTTTAAAAATTGGGTTTTCTGATTCAAGTCTGCCTGTTCCTGAAAGCTGGGAAGCTGGTGATTTTAGCAACACAAACCCTTTGTTGATGCCATTTTCAGGAAAAAACACAAGCCTTCTTCTGCAGCCCTTTTACCCATATTATTTTTCAAAAAACGAAAGTTTCACTGTATTTTGACTAATTTCTTGGCCTCCTTCAGGGGAACCCACAAAGTCTGAGTACCTCTAGAATCCCTAGGATGTTGGAAAAAAAGGATGCAAATTTGGCGTGGGTAGCTTATGTGGACAAAACGTTGTGAGGGCCTAAGCGAGAACTATGCCAAATAGGCAAAAAAGGCCTGGCACAGGAGGGGGAAAAGGCCTGGCAGCGAAGGGGTTAAAAACTTTCACCTGTATTATATAGTTCTTAAATAATCTGATGTACTAAAGTTAAACATTTCCATGTGTTAAATACATTTTTTTTATTTTTACCACACAGTATCATATCCCAACAAGATATTTGTTGCATAGTTTTCATGCTAAGGGCCATATTTATACTTTTTGACGCAAAACTGCGCTATCGCAGTTTTGCGCCAAAAAGATTAGCGCCGGCTAACGCCATTCTGAAGCGCCATGCGGGCGACGTATTTATAGAATGGCGTTAGCCGGCGCTAGCAGACCGGCGCTGCCTGATGTGCGCGGAAAAAAACCACGTACACCAGGCAGCGCCGGCGTAGGGAAAAATGGCGTTAGGGCGTCTTAAAATGGGGCAAGTCAGGTTGAGGCAAAAAAAACGTCTTAACCCGACTTGCGCCATATTTAACGACGCCCAGACGCCATTTCCATAACTCCTGTCTTAGTAAAGACAGGAGTCATGCCCCCTTGCCCAATGGCCATGCCCAGGGGACTTATGTCCCCTGGGCATGGTCATTGGGCATTGTGGCATGTAGGGGGGCACAAATCAGGCCCAAAAAATCTGGCGCAAATGCGGGGTTTTTTGCCCCGACCACTCCCGGGCGCGATTTTTGCACGGGAGTATAAATACGACGCATTTGCGTCGCAGTCATTTTTTTAGATGGGATCGCCTACCTTGCATCTCATTAACGCAAGGAAGGCGTTCACGCAAAAAAATGACGCTCATTCCCCATACTTTGGCGCTAGACGCGTCTAACGCCAAAGTATAAATATGGCGTTAGTTTTGCGCCGAATTTGCGTCGAATAAAACGACGCAAATTTGGCGCAAACGGAGTATAAATACAGGCCTAAATATTTTGAAGGTTCGACTCGTGCACGGGCTTCTGGAGTCAGAGCCCAGCATTCTCTGGGGTTTCCCTGTTATTTTGTTGGTTTACCCACCTCTAGTTACCTGAGTGATATGGATGTCAGTTTTGATGGATGGCTGGTAGTAAAACGAGCAGAGACAATGATTACAACATTCCTCCCTTCAGTGGGGAAGGTTTTTATTTGCACTGAAATTATCAGCCCAGCTGAGGTGCCTTCCTACCTGGCGAGAACTACATTGCTAATATTCAGAAATGCTTTATTTTATTATTCATTTGCTGGCTGTGCGAATTAACAAAGCTAGAGACATCGAGTAAATCCTAGATGCCTTCAAATGCCATCTGAGCAGCTTCAAAGCAGATTAGAGATTATCTAAACACAAAATCATTACGCAGAAGCAACTGGTGCGAACAGTTCCTGCATTAAGCGTCTGATATGTGAATTAAAATCCCAAAGTCCGACATTCATTACGAATTAGCGGGAGGCGGTGGTGGGTCCTGAGGAGCAATGGGTTCAATGCCATGTTTCATCTATGACGACAGGGTTAATTGGTTGGGAGCATACTCCTTAAATTGCACTCCATTTATATATCTTTTACTACCCCTGATTTACAAATTGTTGCTTTTTAGTCACAGCGACAGATAAGAAACCATGAATTTGAAAAGCTTTTCCTTACCTAATCATAGGCGGAATCCGTGCATGGAATAGGAAGGTGGAGTCTTTCGGTGGGAGCGAGAGGCCAGCCTTCCGTCCCACAGTGTGATCGTATGGTGCACACACTGTTGCATGGCAGCACCGGAAATAGCACCCATTTTGCTACTTAGACATCAAGAAAGAGGTTGCTTCGTGGAAACTCACTACCTTTGCATGAACTACCCTGGCGGAATAATGAACTGCATGACTGGAGTATGATCAGTCTGTAAAAATATGCTTTGTCGCCCGATTAAACTCTCAGGTCCTGGGTGGGACAAGCGTCACATATATAAAAACGCCTGGCTAAATGTTAATTATGCCAGAGCATTCAGAGTAATTTCTGTAATTCCGCATTACTCTTTGACACGGAATTACCATAACTGCATAATTACGCCTACTCACCTAATTTGGGGAAAAAATCCTACCGCAAGAGCACAACTGGCTATTCCTAGTCTCCTGCATTCAGCACTACTTCTTAAAAATGTATACCTGTGTCCATTTTGGATGCAAGGGTGCATTTTGCGCTAACAAAACCGCAGTAAATGCTGGGACTGAATTGCAAAAAATCCTACCACAAGAGCACGTTTACCAAGCATGAGTGGCCGCTCTCACTCGCTAATCATGGCCTGCTGAATTTAGTGCTATTTCTTAGTGCAAAGATCGATCCTTCTGTTCCATTTTGGCCATGATGGGGCATTTATAGCTAAGAATTGGTGCTAAATGCGGAATTCTTCTTCCTGCATAGTCCTGTGTAATCAAACAGAATTCTTGAGTAATCTGCGTGATTACACTACACATAATTTTGCAAGTTATGCCCACCTCTTTATACAATATGACAGATGAAATCCCAACAGTATTAATTTGTGTTCAGTGCCATGGGAGCACCAATTGTGTGTGTTTTCATAATGCAAACTGTGCAGCAGTCAGTTTCGAACTAACATGAACTTCAGGTTGTTTTTTTGATTTGGGGGGAACATTTGCATTGTTTTTGTTTATTCTTCCTGCCATGCAATGTTGGGTCTAAATATATGTAATTGTGAATTGCCCTATTGTTTGATCAAATAATGCATAATTACTGATAGAATAGCTAAACTGTACCACCATTCTTGTAGACTTTCACAGCAACTAGAAAATGTTCTGTACATTCCAACATGCTACCTTAGAATCCATACATAGGAAACATAATACAGCTCGCCTTTGATAACAGATCTTACCAGCAACTGTACTATTTCTGCATACCTTGTTTTGTGATGCATATACCTCGAAACATGTTGAATGATGAATGCACAATCCGCCAAACAAATTGCAAATAAAATGAGGACTTGGTAATATCAGTAAACAATTGTTGTCTTGCCAGAATTACACTCCTTACCGAAAGTTTCAGTAAGCGCTCATAACAGAAAATTGCTAGCCCGCAGAACCGCAAGGAACAGTGCATTACACTAACTCAGTAGTTATTGCAGTTCAATAACACATAGTGATACAAAAATTGAGAGTGTTGCCTTGTACTCCCGAGCTTTGAGGATGTTCTGGTGGAGGCTTTTTCTATAGTTAAAAGTAACTCGAGTGTAAAGAGTAGGAAACATGTCCTACATGGCTTAGCAGGTTATCTGCCCTTTACAGTCAGAGATGTAACACTGCAAGGAATTTAGACTTGTCAGTTCCATTCAAGATATTTGGGAAAGGGCGGGTGAGGATTAAAGGGGATCCACCCACCTCTACTGCAACCCTTCAGTCATCAGTGATCAATCAAATATATTATCACCATGACCTTCTTGTTAGCATGTGGTTAAAACTAGAGCAGATCTTTGGCATTTTCAAATTATTCTGGTTTTTACTCTGCTTTAGAAGCACGATGCTTATTATCACTGTTTTGTGCTGTTCGTTAGTTGTGGACGGCTGCTGTCACCATTCAGGCAGGGCCTGCTTTAGGGCAGTGCGAGCAGTGCAGCCGCCACCGGGTGCTGACCTGGATTGGGGGACGCTGACCTCAGAGGGGCCCTGTGTTTATGAAACTTTAGATATAAAAGCATCTGCTGAAAAGTTCCTTGTACATCCAGCCTTCAGGAAGCAATTAAAATGTCAAGGAACCTCTTGTGATTAATTTCCTGCTAGGGAGAGAGATGGGAGTTTTGACTAGCAGCAGCTTGACTCGCCATAGAGTAGCACAGAGGGATAATATGCCTGCTGCATGGAACAGAACTATATTTTATGTGGATAGCTGAGTGGATTACTAAAGCCAGCCTTTACAATCTCTTTAAAACAAATGAATGTATGTGAAAGGGGGGCTATGGAGAGATGATAGTGTGGGAATCCGAGGAGGTGGTCATGGGGTGGGTAGGGCACTAAAAAAAGACTGACGCACAGGGCGCCACCAGTGCTAAAGCAAGCCCTGCATTCAGGCATAACTGCAGCACCTTAAACCAAGACACATGACATCTTATTTTCCTTTGCAGTGTCTTCTCAAGTTACACTGTGCACTTGTATGCTGCACATAAACAAATGACTTTCAATCTTGGAGCCATAAATTTCTAATTTTAAGACACATATATATTTTGATCAGGAGAATCTTTGTGGTCTCCTCTCACAACCAGTACATAACCTCTCAGGAAGAAGCAATAATTCAAAACACCTTGATTTTCAAACTTACACCTCTGTTACATTTGTGGTTTCCGCGACCTTTTATTTTTCTTCCTGTCTCGTACCCACAGGCTACTAGAAAGACAACAGGTTGTGTGGTGCTTGGATGCTATCTTCCTACTGCATGTGCTGACCTGAGAGCTGAGACAGCACAACGGAGTGGACAGATCTAAGGCACAGCATGTTGCTGGTGGCAAAAACTCCTCTATTGGTGGAAGGGTATCATTGTATTGTATTGTATTGTAATCGTATTTATATAGCGTTTACTACCCCTGACGAGGCGTCTAAGCGCTTTTCGATGAGTAGCACGCTACTCCGGTATCCAACAAGAATTAGTGATGGATTAGTATAATTTAATAAGGAGTACAGTTTTAGTATTATTATGAGTTAATTTGAGTTGCGGATATGAGAGTTTGTTAGTTAGATTGACTGGAGTAATGGAGGGGTGGAGGAGGAAAGAAATCCAGAAGTGTTAATTGGGAGTTTATCCTTCATTTACTCAATCCAAAGGCTTGAGATGAATAAAAGGGGAGCGGAGGGGAAAGAGGATGTGGAAGGGTTAGGGAGAGCATAGTAGCAGAGTGAGATGAATGCAGGAGAATTTAGTGGGGTTGTGTGGGAGGTCACAGAGGTAGAGTGAGGTTTGGTGAGTTAGATGTGGAGGTGGAGGGATGAGCTTGGGCAGAGATATTTAGGAGATGAAAATGGTCGAAGGGATTTGGGATGAGTCCGAGTGAGAAATGGAGCCATGCAATGATCCACAAACATGCCAGGCACAGAAACAACATATACACATACATACACATATATATATATATATTTATATACACACACACATGAATACACACACATATGCACATACAACACATAATTAGAATCATGGGTAAAAAATACTTAGTCTGACAGGTTTAAAGGCTCTTCTTCTCTGGCCATGGCCAATCACAGAGCCCCAGGACAGATTGGGGCTCATTTACAAGCCCCTTGCACTGCTGTAGTGTCATGTTTTTGATGCTATAGTGGCACAGAATAATCCCCCTCCCCCTGCCATATACAATTGTGCTACTTTGTAAACATTTGTGCCACATTATACCTGTGTCAGGTATAATGTATGCAAGAGAGACATTCCCCTGCTAGGACCCTCACAGGAATGGTGAAGTGAAATCTACAAGATTTTACTGAGTCATTCTAGCATAATTTTGTAATGCCTGCTCAAGGGCAGGTGTTAAAGGAAGCTAGGCTGTTTTAAAAGGGCCTCCCCAAGCTTTGCTAGACTAGCATCAGAATATTTGTAGAAAATCCAGCAAAGCACCACAACTGCATCAGAAATTCTGGCACAGCTTTGCTAATGAGTGCAATCGTGGGCTGTATTGTAAATACAGTGCTATCATTGTGTCGTTAGGGGGGCACAGGGCAGTGCAACCAAACTAGCGCATAGTGATCAATGTGTCAGTTTGTTGTAAATGGGGCCCATTGTTTCTTGTTTGTGCTGCAGCCCATTTGAGTTACTTTCAACCCTTGAAAAACAAACATGATTCACAAAAAAAAGAAGCTGCAAATGGAACTAGTCACTACTCAACCAAATTTAATGGAATTATTCTCAAAATTTCACTGTTCATGTACGTGGTCCATCATGCAATTCTACTACACCCAATGTGATTTGTAAATCAGAGGCTCCTAGTTTATTCAGAGTCTCAGAAAAATATATCTGTCCCACTGTGGTACTCAGCACTATAGCACACACACAACACCAGCTCAATGACCTGCACGCCAAGCAAATGCACATCTCAGCAGTGCCTCCTTTGGGTAGTCCTTGTTGCCCCATATTTACAGTGTCTATCCCCAATGACTGATGTAAATTTGTCTTGTGTTTAGTTTAGTTTAGTTTCGAGGATTTGTAGAGCGCATGGCTACCCAAAGGCTTCCCAGTGCTGAGGAAGATCACTAGGTAAGAGGAACAAACTTAAACAGGGAACAATATAGTTTTACATTTTCTACGAAAAGAAGATTCTGACATGTCATGATGCAGTTCCAAGGGGAGGGAGTTCCAGATCTTAGCTGCTCTACAGGCAAAGGATCTACCCCCCCCCATCTAACCTTCTTAGCACAAAAGGTGCTAAAGTTTATTATACAAACAGGCTTGCATGCTATTCTGATATTCCTATCTGCAGCTCGAACACAAATCATGCACATACATAAACTCTCACTGTCTCCTGTCCTAGCCATTGGGATTTAGGCAAACATTAATGTGTGGGCCACACTGCTGGAATAGTTGCACATGTATCAACTGCTAGGTGTTAAACCTGGAATTCTTGTGATTTTTCCCTTAACTTTTTGTTTTCAACCACCCTCCTTTTTTGCTGACTTCACTTTAGCTGGCTATAGGATACTGCACACTTTACGACTGCTAACTAGTGCTAAAAGCTGGTGCTCTTTCTTTAAAACTTGGTAGAATTGGCTTACACCCATTTGGCGTAGCTAATGTAAATGTAAGCCCCTAGTAAAGTAGTCTGTAAATCAATTACTTCTAGTGGGCCTGCAGCATTGTTGGATGGTGGGTCATTAGTTGTGTGACCTGCACAAGTAATGGGTCCACACTCGACCATCAGTGGGAACCAAACAACCCATTGTAGTGCTTGACTCCCATAGGGTAGCATTGCAGAGCAGTCTGAGGCTTACTCAAGCTAGTAATTACCATTCAAAAGCACACAAGAATAACACTCAAGAAATGATTGTCCAGTTTATGCTTTTTCTTTTGATTAAGTAAAAGTACATTTATTACACACACACTACTCAATACTATGCAACAAATACAAATATACACAAGCTGATGGAATTACTTTTGGATGACATTGAGTAATCATTATTGTGCCTCTCAAAGGGACATATAAACCAACAACCCACATGGCAGAAAATTCACTTGTATTCCAAAGCAATATTTGATTGTAACTTGGAAAGAGAGCCCCTAATACTGGCAATATTGAACATCTACTTTGATCACTAATGCCTGTCAGTCTCTCATTACTCAAATAAGCATCAACAAGGAGCATGTCTAGGCAGGTTGGAGTGGTTTGCACTATTAGAATTACCCTCACAATGATCTATGCAGTCTACCCATACATCTAAAGGGTGTGGCCAAGGTTCATCATATTCCAAATTGAAATGTTCAACATAAAAATGATGCATAGTTGACACCGTCCCTAAAGGACATCACTTGGTTGTCAATCAATACGTAATATCATTTTTAACCTTTACAGGGTGCCTTTTCATATGACCCTACAAAAGTCATATTATTGGCCACAATGCTGCAGCCACACATTTTCAATCACATTTAGCATAAATGCTACCATTTTACCATAGTCCCTAAAGGACTCCATTTCTGTGACAAGGATATACAGCCTTTCATGCATAGAGAGTGTTTACCATTGCAACAATCCGTTGTTATCACCATTCAGGCCACAAGGACTGCATCCATGATCTTCATCCCTTTTGGGGTGCAGTTCCACCACCCTGAAACAAAAGTTCCAGCTGGGGGAGTGCTTGGAAATACATTAGCAGCCTTGAGGGATTATCCTTTCCATGTCCCTTAAAACTGAGGGTGGAGACAATTGATAACTTCCTGGAGGGAGGCTGAGCTTATCCTGCAGCTCCCTCTTAAGTAGTGATGATTTTGGTGGTGACTCTGCTCTCCTAGAGGTCACCACTGTGCCAAAACGCTCTCTTCTAGAATTGGTGGCAGATCCCTAAGCTCTTTGCTGCTGGTCCTCCCTAGGGGTCAAAGGTCATGTACCTTCCCTCAGGGATATATCAGGCCCTTGTGAGTCAATTTAGTCAATATTTGGCTCATTTTACTTCTGTTGCCAAGCCCTAGCCACCTGGAGTATTTTCTTTAGACCTCCTGGCCTATGAGATCCCCAACTCGTTAGGGAGCCAGACCTATTGACTCCCTGCACCAGTCTATCATTTGGGTGCCTTCCTCACTTCTAGGCAGCTCTCTCACCTTGTGCCAGAGCCCAGTCTTTCCCCAAACTGGTCCTCATGTGGTGTAAGGGGACCTTTCCTGGTCCTGGAGTGTGACCACTGGGTCTGGGGTCATTCAGGGGCAGAGTCCCAGCCCCAGTAGGCAGTCAGTGGGTTCTTCTCTCCAGTTGTCCATGATGCCCGTCTTCAGGCCAAGTGTATTACGGAGAAGCATAGTCAAAATAGAAAGCCCTCCCCTGTGCAAGGCCTTTTCAGTGAGGGTGGAAGTGTCCAGCAGGGCTGCGCCTCTGACCTATCCTGATGTGCCACATTACTTCTCAGTCCCTGTACTAACCTTCCTGCACAGTATTATGGGATAGCTCAAAATGGCATTGTGCAGGATTCAGTTGCTACATGTGCTCTGAGAGACTCAGCCCCTCCTCCCTGACATTCCTGCCAGGGCGTCTTCCAGCAATTCCTCCAAGGAGCCCCTCCTCACTGAGTGGCCTGGGACAGGTCCGGTTCCTGGTACGGAATGACAGCTGACTGATTGATGCAAGGCCTTGCTCCTGTAGCTGGACAGAGGAGTAATTGGCCCTAATCCTGAGCTGAGTCAGAGAAATATGACATCCCTGGATGACCCATAAACTGTATTAATATGCTTTTGTAATCTACTGCACTTTTCTTTTAATTCAGGTTACAGTTTGCATTGAGACTGTGGACCCTAGGAAACTGGATTTGTGCCCTAGGCCAGCTTTTCCCATTGACATTTAATTGAGTGTCACTACAATCAAGACAGTAAGCACACTGACTGTCCCTCAGATGTGTACACTAATCTCATAAAGCCTTCCCCAGGTCACCACCAACTCTGCATGATCTCTTCTGCACCAGGCTACCTAAGAGCAGTTCTTGGGCTGGGCACGATAGGAATCCTCCCTGCACAGCGCTCACACGGGTGCACACACGTGTGCACACACGATCACATGTGACCAGCCCTAGGTCTCCTACCCTTACAATGTCACAGCAGCCTTTGTTTAACAAGGGGGCACTGGTGGTAAACAAGGGTACTCTATTTTACCATGAGCTTACTTTGAGTGTGTCCCAAACTATGAGGCCCCCTCACAGTAAAAGGTCACAAAAAGGTGATCCCAAAGCAAAAAATCAGGGTGGACCAGATAGTCAGAACCATCTTCTCCCACTTAAGTAGCACTTTAAACAAGTCTCCGGTCTGCCGTAGCAACCTATGTGTGCAGTTTACCATGCTCAAACCTTCCTTTTTAATACATGTAAGCCATCCTAATGGTAGGCCCTGGACAGCCTAGAGGACAGGGCGCAGTGTATTTAAAAAGTAGAACACGTATTTTTAAGACTTACACGTCCTGGCAGTGAAAAACTCTCAAATTCTTTTTTCACTACTGCAAGGCCCCTATCTCCCATTGAATAACTTTGGAGTTACCTTATTACACTTAATAAGTGATCATTTCCAATGGTGCAGGTGACCGGGTCATGTTTGGTGTCTTTGGAATTGTAATTACATTTTTTCTCTCATGGTGACGTCAGATTTTTGAATTACAATTCTGGAAAATGCCAGTTTTAGAAAGTGGACATATTCCTACCTGAGCCATTTAGTGCCTCACACAATAAGTGTGCCTGAATGGGCTATTAATGGCAGGATGGGAGGACAGAGCTGGGCGCAGACCTACTCACATTTGTAATAGGCTGTGCCCTGCCTCCACACTAAGGCTTTTTACTCCCTGTAGTAAGTCTGGAGCCAGGGCATGGAAGGGAGTAAGACTGTGCACTTCAAAGGGAAGACCTATGGAAGCTTCTCCCAATTCACAAAAAGGCCCAGGTATAAAACGTGGACTCAAGACTCCAACTCTTCAGTACTCCCAGACCTGTGGAAACTCTGCCAGGAAGGATTGCTATGCTGCTGAAAGGACTGCCAGTCTGCTTCTCCCATAAGGAGTTGCTTGCAAAGTGCTGTTGCTTCAGGGACGTTTGCATAGGCAGTTCTCCACTCAAAGCTGTGGGCAAGGGATAATAATATGGGGAAACAAGTCAGAAACCCCACGGAGCATGATGTTCCCCTGCACTTACCATGACGGTCAAAACACAAGTATAAAAACACAACCCAGTATCTGATGCTAATGCACGTCACTGTATTTGACACCATTTATAACAAGATTGGTGTAAAAGATGCAGTAAATCACACATCGGTAAGTCTGTCCATCAAGTTATGAAACAACATGATGCAATCAGGGCTGTAGCTTCAAGGAGGTGTTTGTAGTTGGACACTCCTCCAATAATTACTTTTTTGTAATTGGTATTTTAGTCTGAGTTCCATGAATCTGATCTGCTATGGCTGTGCCAGTTTTTCTTGACTTCTACTTCCTTTGTGAGTTTTTAGCATGTTCATTTTTTGGATCAACGGCTTAAATGTATTTAGGCCCAGATTTACAAAGATTTTGTGTTGAAGTTGTCCTTTTTTGACACAACCCGATGCAACATTCTTATTGGTATTTACAAAGCCACACACATGTTGATTTGCATGGCTTTGAAGGAAAAGTAACTCAATGCAGTCTATGGTGTTGCCTTGCATTAATTTGCATCAGACAGGTATCCCATTGGTGGTGCATTGGCATCCCTGTGCATTCACCCATGGATTTTGATTTAAAAATATATTTATATAAGCCAAGATTTAAAAAGATTTTGCATTTAAGTTGTTACTTTTTTGATGCAGCCCCAATGCAAAATCCTTTTTCTTATTTACAAAGCCAAATGACGATTTGCGTGTCAAAAAAGTAAAGCAATGCAGTGCATTGTGCAGCCTTGCTTTACTTTGCATCAGGGAGGTGTTTCATGGGTGATGCAAGGGTGTTCACTTGCATTCATACATGGATTTTGACCCAAGTCCATATTTTCAAAGAGTTGTATCAAGACTGCTTGCATTGACTCCATGTCACCCCAAAGTGCACCAGAATATGAAGAGAGCAGAACTGCACCATTTCTCTGATGTTCTGGCATAGTTCTGCTGTCTTTAGGTGAAACAATGCAGCAACTTTTCTTGCTGTGCTGCGTTGCACCATTTCTTTATAAATATGCTCCACCAATGACCAGTTTACTAACAAAGTAGCAAATCTGCACCCATAGAGGTACACCTTGAATTGATGTGAATGTACTACCTTTTGGAATTCACATATATTGGCAGTAGTAGGCTTGGAAGGCTTTGCCAGTCTCAGGTTTCCAGGCATACTACTGACAATCAAATACCCAAAAGTGGATGCTTGCAAATAGTCTAAACACTGGCAATCCCTCGGTGAAAACTCCAAACCATTGTTTTTCACCGGCTGTGCAACTTTGAACAGAGGATTTATTAGACGGTGTAAGGGCAGACAGGGTGGCAGAGAACTTTAATGCATTTACTCAGCACACAAAATTTAGAGATATCTGCCAATCCTGTGGAGATCTCCAAACATTGACAGGAACAGTCATCATGGCAGTTCCTGACAATGTCGAAAAAATGTTTAACAGCGTCTGGCAATCAAACGTTTCCAAAGTGTCTTAAATTTCAAAATCAACTTCTGAAAAAGGGAGTTTGTCTTTGGAAAAAACAAAACTAATGACCATCACACCACTTTTTGTCCAATGTGTGAGGGTCATTTTACTTTTTTTAGTGTCCCCCACCATCAGGCTATATCTGGGTGTCATGAATAGTAAAAAGAAAAACGTCATTTGACTGTCCACCCCACTAAGAGTGGACAGTCAAATTACTTTTTTGGGCACTCATTCTGTAGGGCCATTGAAGGAAGCTTCATACTGACAAATTTTACTCCAGCTGCATAAAACTTGACGTCCACCCAAATTAAAATCAGACAGGCGGACATTGAGTTGTTGCAGACAGGATACTCAATCATGTTGCGACATAGTACCTATTCACAAACTCCAAGTCAGGCCCCAGAGGCTCACCAAATACAAGTATTTCGAACCTTGGCCATCTCACGCATTCACTCTGCAGCCAACTACCTTTTTTAGTTGGGGGATCTGAGAGTCACAGCATGCACCCCTGAATCTCACTCTCTAACCGAATGAAATGCTTGTATTATTTCCAACAAAAATAGCATCGTACTAATTAAAAAATACCATAAGAGGCAACGAACCGACAAAAGACAGTCTTTTAATAAAATTCTAATAATTTAAAAGTATGAAAATGCAAACGAAGAAAACAAGGGAAGCTGTTTTTAAAGGATTCTCGGATTGTCTGGTGCAGAATAAGGGTTAGGTTAAAACTACACTGTCAGCATCAGATTGCACAACAGCATGCCATTTTCTCAGAACGTGTTTTCACCAAGAGACATCAGATCATATCTTCGTGTACTGCTTTCATGTTACCCATCTTTATCCCCTGGGCTCTCGATCAGCATCAATCATTAATGACCATCTCGGCATCCATATCCTTGGCAGAAGCCATTGCTGCTGAAATCGGAGGGCCGCATTTGATAACGTCTTTGAATTGCTCTTTCATCTTTCATTTTCTTGATTCCCAAGGACCTAGATTGGCTGCTCCTTTATGGAAATATCATCTGCTTTAAAGAAGCAAATAATATCTGCATTAAATACACTTTCACATTATCTTGATTTGAATGCTGTCACCATAAAGCAGATGTCAAGCAGCTGCAAAAAACCTAGGCGAAGGAAGCAAAATATAAGCACATGTGGTGCGGAAATGCAGAGGAAAGATTAGGACCAGCCTGTTTTTGCAGCCGGTTTGTAGGAGTTCTGTTGTAACGGACACGAAAATCGAGCGTAATTTGCGACCTACAGTGCTAAACAGACTAAACACCAAAATGGATTTGCGATGTTTCTATTAAATAGTCTTCTCCCTTGCACCTTTCTGAACTGCCTTCCAGGTTTTCGACTTAGGATAGTACTGTGCTAAATGTTGTTTGCGTTTTTCTGAATAAGACCGTTCGTAGTATTTAGCTTCAGAACTGCTATTTGATTTTCACCCATATGAATTATACAATTTCTTGAAACTAAGTCCCATATTTTTACTTTTTTTGCTCCGCATTTGCGTCATTTTTTGATGCAAAAGCAGCGCAAACTTACAAAATATAATTGTATTTTGTAAGTTTGCGCCGCTTTTGCGTAAACAAATGAGGTAAATACGGCGCACAAAAAGTATAAGTATGCACCTAAAATTCACAATTATAAAACTCAGGGAAAATCAATGCTCAGTTTGCATCAAATTTGTACACAAGAAGAACCGCATCAAATCTACAATTTAGGCCGGGTGAGCCTTTAAAAAGTCACTAAATTAACCTGTACTTAACCCTTAGTAGCTTGGCACAAAAAGCAGCCAGCCTTAACTTGGACCCAATGTGTAAAGTATTTATGCAGCACTCAAACTGTAATAAAGTGAAAACACACCACAAGAAAAACCCCTCACTAATTTAGAAAATTGTGTAAATTGTATTAAGTTATTTGACACCCAAACAACAAAAATCCAAGCAGTAGAACAGGAGTTAAGAATTTTTAAAGATTTTTAAATTGTTGGTAAAAACTAGCTCTTACATGATCAAAGCACCAATGGCAGACATCTAGTCTTGCAAGGCCAGGTTCAAGTCGAGAAAGTATTGGCTGACTGCAATGGAGCGGGATTTAAATAAAAAAGCAGGTTGGGCCTGATTGGCACTTACCTTTGAACTTTGAAGAACTTCTGGTGAAAGAGATCTGAGAGGGTAAAGGTCAGCCGGCAAGCTTGTAGGCAGTGTCTCAGGAGAGAGCATCCTCAGGGAGCCGCTGGGCAAAGTCACAGTGAAGATTTCTTTATTTCCACTCAGGACCTGATTTAGAACCCCTTTTAGAAGTTAGCAGTAATAGTCACTTGTCGACTTTTCGTCTAGAAAACCGCCTGCACCATGACAGTCCGCCCACACTATTTAGATGTCAGCAGGAGCATAGATGAAAGACCTCTGATGGACCGCCATCACCACCAAGAAACTTCCCCTGCGTCGACAGCTTCGTAGGCAAAACCGTCTGGCAGCAGGATGACAGCCCCTTTTACTGCTGAGCCAAACATGATGTGCAGTCTCGCTAATGCAACAGTGGCGGCTCAACCTCCACGCCTGGGTTGATGGATTGGGTGATATGTAAGGGCAAAACTCACCTTTTTAATGCTTTCTACATATCCTGCCTTCATGAACCCACTGCTACCATTCTTCCCATTGCTCCTGGACCAGGTCCAAGATGCAAATCAACCCCATTATAGCTGGAACAGGAGGTAAGTCACAGGCATTGCTGTTACCCTCAAAGCTGTAGCATCACCGTAATACCGGACTTGTGAATGGCTCAATAATTTGTGCAAACACTGCCATAATGCAGCACAATGCTGAAGTGTGTAATATTGGAATCACAAAATGTATTAGAAGAAACCTTGAGATATAAGTAGCACACACCAATCTGGTATGGGATGCCTTCATGGCAATGGACACCTACATAAAAAAGTCTCAACAATCACAAATAGAATTGTGTCTGCACAGGTGTGTGCCATTATGTACCCATAACATCAAAAGTATCAACTGAAACAGTATACCCTATCTGAAAAACAAAATCCCAACTACACTGCAACATGCTACAGGAGGACGTACACAGAATGTTCTACCAGTTTCACTGGTGAACTGCAAACATGGTAGAGATGTATGAAGGTCACATGTCCCCATGCTGTGTGCACTATATCACAAACATAAGATCCAATTTAACTGTAAAATGACGGGTGTAATGCATATGTGCATATTATTGACACATCATGTCAAAATAAACATGCATGCATTCTCCAGTCAAAAAATAGAGACACATATGATTTTAGTGTAAGTGTCCAGTAACAACATGAATGTTTGCACCAAAATTAATATGGCCATCACTAATGTACAACATTAACGAATGCAATTAAAAAAACAATTAAAATATACAAATTGTGTTTGTCAGTGTCACAAATGAGAGTAAATGCATTGCTCACACATATGCAGAAATAACATCATCAGCAAACAGTTAGTAACAATTAAAATATAAGGCCAGGACAAAGGTATTTTCAAATTAAACATCTTTATACATGGCAGAGTTAAGTCGCTCAGTGGTAACTATGAAAAGTCCTTCATAATAAATACAGGAAGGCATTTGCCCATGTGGGCCATAATGACTTTCATGCTCATCATGTGCCTCTTAAATTCACTGCCAGAAAAAAACCTCCTTTGGAAGGGGCATTTATGGGGCAGAGAGCAGGCACCTCAATGATGATCCGGGGGGGAGTGGGGTGGTTCATTGAGTTTGGGAAAGGTGGGTTTGGTAGGGGTGGTTTGGGATTTGGAAGGGGTGGGGTGGGAGGTGGAAGGGGTGGCTTGGGAGGTAGAAGGACTGGGAAGACATTCTTGAGGGGTGGGTTTGGTTTTGGAAGGTGTTAGGGCCAGGGAAAAAATGAGGTCTTCCATTGGAAAGGGGTAGAGTTGTCTTCAGGGAGTTGGGTTTGGGAGGTAGAGGGAGTGACTGTGTCTGTTGTGTGTGTTGAAGGTGTGGGTGCTTGAGGGTCTGGTGTATGTGCTGTAGCTTTAGATTTGTGCCACTAACTGGTTTTCTGTTGGGTGGGTGAGTGTGGGCATTTGAGTCCTGTATGTGTGTGTGTGGATGTTTTTTTAGTGGATGTGGTATGTGTTGGTGTAGTGTCTGTTGGTGTGCTGGTGCATGCATGTGTGGTGATGTGTGCATTGACTATCAATGTGTTTTTTGTGTGTGTGGGTGTTGGTGTAGTGGTGGGTGTTGTGTCTGTGGGTGTGCTGGTGGCAGTGTGTAGTGGTGGTATGTGTGGTGTCTACATGTCTGTGTTTGTACCTGTGTATTTTGATGTGTCAGTGTTGAGATGTGCTACTTTTGATTATTATTGTGGGTGCGTGCATATGTTTCAATGTGCTTTGGAGAAAGGTGGGTTGAGGGTTTGGGATGGAGAAGGGTTTGGAAGGGTGGGCATGAGGGTGGGGGGTGGGAGGCTGTGGCCAATGAAGAGGCCAGACCCTGGAATGACCACTGCAGGCCAGACACTGCACTGTGAATGCCATCCAGGTAAGCCAGCATCTGTGTGCTATGGCCAGGCAGCCCTTGGGTGGCATTCAGAAGTGCAGTGTGACCGACAGCGATCAACTGTAATAGGTGTACAGCCTCCTCAGTGAGCACAGCCTGGGACACCGGAGCAGGGACAGAGGTGTCTGCAACAAAGGTTACATCCCCCTTTTTAGGGGGCAGCTCAGGCTAACTTCGGGGGTGCAAGAGGGAGGGTGGAAATTGGAATGGGGGTCAGATGAAGACACAGGTATCACAGTTTCTTAATGGTCTGCCCCCACTGGGGACTGGTCTTCATTGGATTCCCCTCAACCTTCGTGCCACTGGGTCCCTCAGTGTGGGTGGTGTACACACCCGATACCCAGTGGTCAGCTTCATCCCTGCCGATGTAGCCACTGTTATCTTCTCCTTGGCCAGTTGTTGCTGAAAAAACAGATACAACAGGTTTAGGGTATCTGTGAGAATACAATTGGACATCCTCATCTGAAACAAGTTCAGTAATCCCCCATCGCAGCTCCAATATCATGTATGCCATTGTCCATTGTACACTTGTAGTTCACTCAATGAAAAAGGGTCAAACAGCATGAGTAAATACATAGGCCTGGAAACAGCTCTGAACCACTGCCATACAAAGCTAAAATTGATTCACTTCTCCCAAAGGGTACATTTTTGGGATTGAAATTGTCTGCTCAAGATGGGTCACCACAACATCTATGTGGTCTAACCTTCCATATGCAAATGTCACTTTCAGTATCACCTTGCTCTCCATCATCAATCACACCTCTTGGCAGAACTAAAGACACAAACATGTTGTCTGTGGGATGTGCAGCTGTCACCAATGTGGACATATTCCTGTCTTTTGCAGCCAATACAGTTTAACAGACATATTCATGCTATGCTGGTAATCACAGACTGGCTTACATGCACATTTGTGAAACTCTAAGGATTCAGGTCAACCTGCTGCTATTCACATTAACTTACTAGAAGTTGGCAGGACAAATTGGTTTCAAACATGTTAGATAAGGGATGATGCCACTGTACACAGAATACAAATATTTTTGGTGCAGTTGCACATTCTCATATTGTCATAGCAACAACTGAACAATGTCAACACTGATATATCAGCTGCATTTTAATTGCACAGTTTGCCACAGTTAATAGTAATGGAGCCTACATTCACTACACAAATTTGTGCTGTACCATCCCACCTGAACCTATCATGACATGCACCATTGTTTTGTGAATCTGTCCCTCATGTCATTGTGAAAATGCTGCGAATCTCTTTGCTTGCATGCAGCCACTTGTCTGCCCACAACAGCACTTGCCTTGTGAGGAGGAATACAGGGGCAGATGTACTATGCAATGCACAAACCCCGTTTTGCGATTCGGTAACCTGGTTACCAAATCACAAAACGGGTTTGCGAGTCACAATTAGGAAGGGGTGTTCCCTTCCTAATTGCGAGTCGCAGTGCAATGCAGGATTGCTTTGTGACCGCGAACGCGGTCTCAAACCAATCGCATTTTGCACCCTTTTGTAATGGGTGGTAACCCATTTGCAAAAGGTAAGGGGTCACCGTTGTGAATGGCACTGCAAACATTTTGTCAGAGCAGGCAGTGGTCCTATGGACCACTGCCTGCTCTGAAAAAATAACACAAAAACGTTTCATTTTTCGTTTTTGTAATGCATCTCATTTTCCTTTAAGGAAAACGGGCTGCATTACAAAAAAAACCAAAAACACTGCTTTATTAAAAAGCAGTCACAGACATGATGGTCTGCTGTCTGCAGCAGGCCACCATCCCTGTGAGGGCCGCCACTCGCAAGGGGGTCGCAAATTGCGACCCACCTCATGATTATTCATGAGGTGGGCCTTTGCGACCGCCTTGTGAGTCGCAGGTGGTGTCAGGGACACCATCCAACATTCCGAATTGTGACTCGCAAATTGCGAGCAGCTCTGACTCGCAATTTGCGGATCGCAATTCGGAATGTAACTACATCTGGCCCTTAGTGTCATTATTTAGCACAAAGCAATACTCCATATGCAGCATCAGACACTGTCTGATCAACTTATATCTCCAGAAATCCTCATGGGCTTTGGATGTGTGTCAGGCTCAATGTTGATAGCATACAACACAGCTGGAAAGTAAAAAGGTCAAAATACAACACTATCTACAGACAGTGACTGCTCCTATTGGGCCCACAACTGCTTAGCAATCTTCTGGTAAGCCACTGAAATGATGCAGGCCATTAGGGAGGTCAGGGTGTGGTGCACCTGCCTGGATCTCTGGGAAGACTGCCTGACTTGGCTCTCGGCTGACTTGCATCTCCTCCCATCTCTTCCAACAGTGCAGGCTACGCCACTTGTGGACCACCAGAGTCCGCACCTTCTTTCTGATGGCCTTCCAGATCTTCCACTTCCAAAGGTTGACCTTTATGGCAGACATAATCACACTCAAAGCTACATTGGCTTCCTGCTTAAACTCCCAAGAGCCAGAACCCAAGGTCTGCATCACATACAGTGATTAAGGGCTATATACAAGGGCTACTATGTGTCAGTGAGAGCAGTGGTTTGTGGGTTGTATAAATAAGTTTGTGTTGAATGGGACAGATTGGGACGGATCATTGTGAGCCAGTGTCATCTGAACCTGCTACACCTAAACTAAGTTTACCTATATGTGACTCCATGACAAATTTTAAACCATACAGAGCAACCTCATACACATTATGTGCTGGAATCCTACATGATAGTAAAGTATTAGACAACCTCAGACCCTCAACATTAACATCATTTCAACATTGGCTGTATATTGCCAGTCATACTACTAGTATGCTGTCTAGTGGACACTGGTAGTCAGTGGCCTGCTGTTTATGCGATGAAATAGGATTTGTATGTAACATGGACACACATTACATCGTCTACTTTCAGGTGACTTAACATCACCATACGCAGACATTTCTGACAGTGGCAAAAAACAATCTGTCCCAGCTACATAATTCTGTCAACTCCAATCACAACACTACTCATTACCAAAAATGAACAAAATAGCCTGTGTGTCAGAAAGGAAGAGGTTACTCAGTTAGTCAGTCAGACATTACCCCATCATACATGTAGCTGTTCCTCTGGCAAGGAGCTCCAGCTCCTCCATGCCGAAGGCAGGGGCCCTGTCAACTGCTTTGTCCAGCATCCTGCCTCTCAGAGGTGATAACAGCACCAAAAAATCGAAGAGGTCTTGATAGCTGCAGTGTTAGGAGGCAAGTGAGTGTCTTTTCACAATGTGGTGTGCCAGCACACGGCGGACACGATCTGTGACGGATACGGACACAGCCATTGGCTTTTGTGCGTAGCCGTCACACACGTTAACCTATGGCAGGGCCCGTCATGGAATCTACCAAATACTGCACAGTCAACTTCCACCAGCGGCTGTTGGATAGCCAATGTCTTGACGGCAAGGTCAGGCAGCTGCCATTTTAGGGTGTTAAGTTGCGCATTTGTCAATTGTTAGTGTGTCACCAGCACTCAAAATTGAGGCAAATATAGATACAAATGTCAGATACAAACAGCACTTATCTTGGCAAGATTTGACACAATAAAATGTGAACCATGACAGTGTTTGACACCGCTAGTGATGCAGGGGAAGTACTACCGCCGATGGCGGTGTTTTAGAAAAAAATGAATAAAAAATGATGTGCAAATAATATAGTTCAAATGTATAATTTGGGCACAATGATAAAAAAATAAAAATAGGATTTGTAAAAAGGTTTTTGAGGTCCAAATATTTGATGTTAATGTGCGTCCATGTCTTACCCAATGACATTTTCACTGTTACTAAGAAGTCAGATGTGTGTTGACATAAAAAGTATGGTGTGATCATTTTATCTGATTTTTTCTTTTCCTTACATAAAGACCTCAAGCATTCCAGCCCTTTCAGACCTTGCCACATAAAGGAAAGGGACATCATCAAGCAATATTGTCTAGTCTAAATAGGCAAACTATCCTGGATTTGTGTCAGCATTTGGAGCTTTATCTCCTGTCTCACTATATAACTCAAACAGCCATAACACCAATAGTGAAACTCATTGCAGTACTGCATTGTCTTGCCACTGGCACCTTCCAATACACTGTGGCAGTGTCTGTGGCCATGGCCTAACCAATTGTGAGTGGTGTTCTACAGGAAGTCCTTGCTTCTTTGATGAAACACATCAACAACTACATCCGATTCGCACATGCACAGGATTTGGCCACCTTGAAGGGAGAATTTGATGCTTTGGGTGGCCTACCACATGTGGTTAATGCAGTAGGTGGCACACATATTGCCTTGGTGCCACAACATGCAAGAGAACAGGTATACCTCATTTGGAAGAATGTCCATTCCATTAATGTGTAAGTTGTCTGCTTACCAGACTTATACATCGCAAGTGTGTGTGCCCGCTTCCCTGGGTCAACACATGATTCATCCATACTACATAACAGCAACATACCCATGCAGACGTCACAACTTGTAACAGAGAGGACCTGGCTTGTTGGCAAGTGCAATATGACTTGATGATCTTTGCATGAATCCTAGCTTAGGAAGGGACAGTGGCTTGGTATGTGAGTAATCTGTTGATGTGTTGCTTCCGTGTAGGAAACTCAGTGTATCCTAACCAACCATGGTTATTGGTACCGCTGAGAACTCCAACAACCCAGGGGATCTCTGCTTAAATGAGGCTCATGGAAGAACAAGGCCAGGTGTAAGTGCCTGGAGAAGACGGGTAGAGCCTTCATCTACTCACCTGATAAGGTAGGCCAAATCACAGTTGCATGCTGCATTCTCCATATCATCGTCCTGCAGATGAACATCCCTGTAATTGCAGAGGAGGGTGACCATGATGAGCCCCTGAGTGAGGATTTTGAAATGCCCAATGAAGATGACAGTGGTGTAAAAGAAGGAGGTGACTTACGGCAAGATGTGAGGTACTACTTCTTCATCTGAGTGTAAGTTTACCTTCAGACATATTTACCACCAATGTCATTAACAACTTGTGGCATAGGGAACATATCAGTCTGCAATGGTAATTTATTAGGAATGGCCATTGCAGGAAAGTTCAAGGCAAAGATGTCAGTGGATGAGAGTTTCCCCACATTGGCTACTCTGGTCATTGACATAGATTAACTGTGCTTATTCTAAGTATGTGTGTCCTCATGACTTGCCAATTGAGTTCAATTTAATTTGAGGTAAAAAAAAATCCCTAGTTATTTTGTTTCCGGGTCCTTCAAAGTTGTGAAATTTGCTGTAACATGTTGCTGTTTGCAAGTACAAAGTGAAAATGTGTTCATGATGGACATACTCCTACTTGGAATGGACAAATCTTTTCCAGAGACAACTTGCACTCTGATAGCATTAAAGTTCCGAAGACTGTATCAGACCTGTTTTCTGTGTGATGGTGCCATCAACGCAATATATGCTACTTGCTTGTTCAAACCACATGTATATGTAAAGTCCTAGTACACTGTTCTTCCTTCACATTGGCTAAAACTTAAATTTGTAGACAGTAGAGATAGCTGTTGATGTGTTTCCTCATAGATGATCGAACTTTTTATTAGCATACCACTGATTGGTGAATGTGTCATTGCACCAGATATTGCCACAGTGTCCTGTATTGACCATGTGGCCTAAAGTGTTGTTACTGCCATGATGTAGACTATTGGTGTTAATGATCTAGGATTCCTTTTGGGAGGTCAGAATGTGTGGCTCCAACTGAGGTCATACATCAGTGATGGTTTGCCTATTTTCTCTGATCCTTTCGCATATTTCTTTTCTTTCATGGTGTCAAGGTCTACCCCTGAATTGCACAGCCTATTGGGGTTAGGCCTGGTTATTGAAACTCAGATTTCATTTCTACCAGGACTTGTTGCCTACATATGTATGTTTCAAATACATTCTGAGTTGAGTTTGTTTTCTTTGAATACATTGGTAACACTTTACCTCTTTGTAATTTCAACATCCAATGGAAAATGAGTGTTCCAAAAATTTGATGACATGATGATGGAAGATGGACATGACAAATGAAAGGCCACAAATAATCTAAAAGGAGCCTTGTTGTCTGTGTCCATAACATTTATTATCATGACACAAAAAGAGTAAGGTGAATAAAAAAGATGAAATAAACAGAATAGAGTCTATCATGGTGAATGGAAACATGGAAATAAAGCCTAAAAAAGTTTGGAGTCCTATGTCCAAAATACAGATGTCCTCAGAAAAGGAAAATGTGTCCCTGAAATGGTCCACAGAGTGGATGGTAGACACACAGAGGAGGAAATTAGGTTCTGTGTCTGTTGGAGGTAGTGTGGTTGGTCCTGCCATCCTCTCCTGCTGGTCCGGATGACCCCGCCCTCTGAGGAGGAGGGGTGGGGCACATGTACAGGGACTGGGTGGGTGGAGCAGGCTCCTCATGTAGCAGGTCCTCCCTGTCTGTGGCTGGCAGTGGAGTACTTTGCCCAGATGTGGACGGACCACAGACAGGGGCAGATGGAATGGGAAAAGCCCTTCATATATGATGATAGATGTCAAAATGCACTCCAGTCAGGGAGCTCATTTTTTCATTGTGGTTCTGTAGTTCAAAGATGTGCTTCTTCTGCACCTCCTTGATTGCCTGGAGCTCAGAACTGTTGTACTGCTCCCGAAATCTGGTCAATGGTGGTCTGTCTGACGAAAAACCTGGTGGCCTCACTTGGATGGCCAACGGAGTCCCTCCCACCACCCCACCTCCACTAGCCTGTCCCCTTGAGAAAGTGTGCCCCATCCCACTGGGTTCTGTCAGAACTGGAGGTGCATTGTTGGTGTATCAACAGCAGCCAGGACTGGAGGGGGGTCACAGGATTGTTGTGTAAGGGAAGTGGAGGTGTCCTCACGCTGAGATGTTGAGATGTTGCTGCAGCTGTGGTGGGAGGTATAGGTGTAGGCCAAGTTTGACTCACTAGACCTGTCTGGCCAGATAGACCAGATAGACCAGCTAGCCCCTGATCATCTGGACTTGCATTAGTGGAGACCTCACTTAAGGCTTGCTCCTGGTCTTGAGTGGAGGTGTCTGGGATGGCACATGGTGGTACACTGTGCCGGGTTGTTGGACTTGTGAAGTTTGCAGAGAATATGCAATTAATACTTAATTTGTCATTTAATGTTTCTTTGTCTACAAATGTGCCAACCTAGAAAGTAGAAGCAGAGTGAGAGGCTGATTAGACCTTTGTTTTATTTTCATTATTTTACACATTCAGCCTGGTTTATACATATGACAACTCCAGTGCTGACATTGTAGAGATGTCCTGAAATGCAAAAGTGTTATTTCAGAATTGTATATTACATGTAGCAGACCTTGAACACAACACAGAGGTGAGTAGATTGGAATATGGGACCATTCCAAGGCCTAGCAGGCAACAAAACATCGGAATCAAAGTGATTCAACTAACAAATATCACTGTATTTAGGCATCATATGGACAGTGCAAATTACCTTGTGTGCGGGTACTACTTCTATTCAGCATGCCAAAACACATTTTAGGATAACGTGGATTCAATAGACAAAGATTTCTGTAAGGATTTTCATCAATTCTCTGTCAATATAAGCAGGTGTCAACATGATTGTGATACACAAGAAGTGACATTTTATACCATAGCATGACTAGTTTAAAAAAAAAAATATGTGTAAATATGGAAGTAAAGAGCAGTTGAAAAACATAACATTGCACTATTGTTTTTCAGACCCCAAAAAGGTGCATCATGGTAGTTGTAGAAATCTGTTGACACCATAGACAATACTTGTTTGAAAAGTAAGTTACACATATCACTTTCAATGTTAATAATGGGAGAAAACATGTACATTCATATGGGTATGATGTAAGTAGGAGAAAATACCACTTAGAAACACTATACTTTTCTGTGAAAATGAATGTGGTTTTGAACCTGTTTTTGGGAGAACAACAGCTTACATTGATAAACAGTAATCAACAGAGCCACTGCAAGGGATGATCCATGGGAACGACATACAATCTGACTATACATATTGCTAAGGGTGTTGCAACATTCTAAACATCTAACTGAAGGGCAGGACTCCATTAGTGATTAGTAAAACACTTATAGGTATAACTTATCAGACTCCACTCCACCAGGGATTCCTGTCAAGACTTCAAAATGGAGGATTTGCAAGACCTTTCCCCTCCCAGGGAAAGAGTTTTTCCACCACGAGTCCTCTGGGCCTCCAGGTGATGCTTGGAGGCCAGTGAACAAACTATCCCCCGCAAGTCGTTTTACCTCTTCCTATTCTCTTCCTGTGTGCTCATATTGTTAGCTACACCATTCACCCTTTCAACCATTCTGGCCCACATTTGCCTGTTCTGGGAAATGACTGTATTATGGACTTGTGCTCCAAACAAATATGGCTCTACTCTAATGGTTTCACCCACCATGACAGACAACTCTCCCTCTGAAAAATTGTGATTTCTCCTCCCTGCCATTGTAAAAATAGGGAAAATTGGAAGAGTGAGCAGATGGAGCTGGAAAAATATCAACAATATTGGTGCAAAAAAACAGAGGGAGAGCAGCACAGAATGAGAAAAAACCTGTGTCCTTGTTGTGAAAATCAGCTTAAAAATTCTCTGCTGCAGTGGAATCATGGTCTGAAATGGAGTGTGTTTTATAATGTGTTTTGCAGGTGCTAACAATTCACAATTGTTCAATTTACAAAAGGTATGCGCTGCTAGCATCCAACCAGTGGCCACAGCCATGATTCTATGCTGAACGGGTCCTACGATGGACTCCCACTGTCATGGGCCCGCCTCAGACATACCATCACTATGTGATCTAAATAGGCTTGGTGGGATGCCACCATCAAGACGGCGATGGAGGGCCTACTCGTCAGCATTGGAATCTGCTACGTCCGCTGCGAGATGCAGTTGGCACAATGCAGTACACTCCGTCGCATCGGTCTTTGGTTTAGCTGCAATACATCTAATTACAGCGTACGGGAGACCACCTTAAAAAGTAAAAAAGTGTAGCCCTGGTCTAGTCTTCTCATTTCTATGTGGAGTTAATCCTCTTTATTCCCCTGTAACCTAGCGGAGCTCAGTGGTTTACAAAATCTTTCATTTCAAATTCTTTTCAGTTTAATGCAAAAAACTTCCAATTCATTATTAATTAAAAATACTTATTAAGCCACTCACATACTCTTACTGCCCACCATCAACTTCTTTCACACTATACTAAACACTATACCTCATACACTCACACACATTGATCATTCATAAGGACTCCATTCAACTCCAACCAAATTTATACTCCCAACAACTATCTCAACTACATCCTTATATCATAACCACCCTCTTTTTAAGTCTAAAAATGTTCAATCTTGAATGACTGATCTTATACCACTTGATTATTTCTTCCAATCAATTTCATTCTACAATTTAATCATGACATACATTTTGTGAATGTCCATTGATTTATGTGTATGTATTTCACTTCTCAAGCCGCTGTGGCTAATACATCTACACGCGTTTCGGCCCTACGCCTTCCTCAGGATTGCCACATATTGGTGACTTCAAAATTAGCCTAGACCTGCAAGAGCATGATAATAGGTCAACTACTGAGCCACGCAGGCATCTAACCATTCTATACTAAACACTTTTTACCATCTATAGGTGGGATCACATCACTCAACAAACGGATGGGAGACCACCAACATAACAGTCTTTTTGGACTCGCCGCCTGCGCGGCTCTGCTGTAATACCGCAAAGATCTAAATGAGGCCCTTGGAGTTTGGTGGACGGTTACTCCATCACAAATGTGACGGATATCCCGTCCGCTGCATTATGGTTTTTTAGTCACATTTATGGAAGTTGAAAATCTCCAGCTGTACGAGTCTGAAGGCTATAGCTAACTAGAGTTCCAGGAGGCTGGATACCCACTTGGCGATGGATCGCTGAACAGGATTTGCTGTTGCAGAGACAAATGTATCAGGAGCAGCCGCAAGGTCAGGCTGACCGTGATAAACCTTCGGCAGATCGACAAGCAGGTTGACACGGCCTGCCTCCGGTTCTCAAAGCAGTTTTCAGCCAAACATATTCTTTCCCAAGTTTATTTTTTTTAGCTACCTGGGCACATTTAGCATCACCCCCAGGGTCCAGGACTGGAGGGGCACCACTTGCGGAGTTAGTACTCACTCAGGCTGGGTCCAGGTGAGGGATCAAGATCGTGTGAGCCTGTTATGTCCCTGTGGCTCTGAACATGAAGCCAGCAAAGTAGCTCTTAGAGTTACTCTGGAAGTTCTGGGATTTGGCCTCTGAGGGTTCAAGGCAGACTTCAGCCAGCAAAACAGTCCTTCCAAATGCAGCAAAAGCAGTCTTGTGGAGTATGCAGCAGGTCACAGCAGCAGGCAGTCCTCTGAGAGTTCTTCTGCAGGTCCATAAATTGAGCTGAAGAATGAGTCTGAGGTTCCTATTTTGTACCTAATGCCTTCTTTGAAGTTAAGAGAAGTTTCTCTTTGAAGTGCGTTGAATTTCCTGACTCCCCAGCACAGGCTGCAAGCTGGCTGCAGAGACAATATGGAGGTGACAAGCCCTTTGTTTGAAGGCATAGCACAGCTTATACGTTCACAAATGGGGCTGTGCCCAGCTCTCCCCCCATCCTACCAACAGGTGGTCCATTTAGGCCCACCTAAAACCTGTATTGAGTGACTGTCTGGGGGAAATTCGCAAGGTCTAACTGCCAGTTAGACCCAGTCATGTGACCTAAAACTGGCTGTAAGCACCTAATGACTAAAGGCAGGAAAGGGCCAACTTTCAAAATTCAAATTCAACTTTCAAAATTGTAATTGAAAATCTGACTTTAGCATTACATAGGATTTTAATTACAATTTCGTAGCTACCAAACATGAAATGGTTATCTGTCCCCTATCACAACTTACCACTTATTAAATAAGCAGAAAGGCAACCTAATGTTATCCTATAGGACAGGTAGGCCTAACAGTAGTGAAAAACAGATTTAGGATGTTCTCACGACCAAGACAGGTAAAACTTAAAAGAACATGTCTGACCATTTAACCACTTCGGTGCCTTAGACATAACGATTACGTCCTAGGCAGCACTGCTCGGATGCTGAGGACATAACTGTTACGTACTGCACAAGGCCCTCCCCTGGGCAGGGATGGGAGGGGAATCGCTTCCCTTTACACCCCCACCCCTCAGTGATGTCTCATCAGAGGCCGCCCCCATCGGCTCAGCTCAGCTTCTAGTGCGATCAGAAGAGAAATCAAAGCATTTCTCTTCCGATTAGGGGGTGAGGGTAGGCAGAGAGGTATCAAAGGAAAGGAAAAGCCTTTCCTTTCCTTTGATGTCTTTCTGAGAACTTCTGCAGAAATGCTCATTAGACAAGGGATGTTTACTTACATCATATAAACATGAAGGGGAGCAGCCCCTTTGGCAAGGGTCGCTCCCCTGGGAGGCAATTTTTTATTAAGCCTTTTCTGCCCCCCCGGAGGCAGATTGGCCTATTTTAATTAGGTTGATCTGCCCCCGGGGGTGGGGGGGAAGAAGCCACTAGACATAATTTATTTTTTATTTTTTAGATGTGGGGAGTGATCCCTTAAGCAAGGGTCGCTCCCCTGGGGGGCAAGTTTATTTTAGGCCATTTCTGTCCACCTTAGGGGGTAGATCAGCCTATTTTATTTTGGCCGATCTGCCCCCAAGGGGGGCAGAAACCATTCAGCACCAGGGATTTTTTATTTCTTACAGATGGGGAGCGATCCCTTAGGCAAGGATTGGTCCCCTGGGGGGCAAATTTATTTTAGGCCATTTCTGCCCCCCTTAGGGGCAGATCGGCCTATTTCTATTAGGACGATCTTCCCCCAGAGGGGCAGAAACCACTTAGGCACCAGGGATAGGTGTGTTTGTGTTTTGCTTGGTGGGGGGGGGGGCCTTGGGCAAGGGTCACTCAATATGGAGGCACATTACTGTTGACCAGTTCTGCCCCCCCTTGGGGGCAGATTGGCCTATTTTTATATTGCCCATCTGCCCCTAAGGGGGGACAGAAAGCCCACCAGACACCAGGGAAGATTGTTTTTAAAAACTAGGAAGGGGTAGGGCCATACCCCCATCCCAAATAAATGGGGACAAAGCTGTTTTGCCCACCGTGGGTAATTGCCCCAATCAACTCCCTGGGGGTGGGGGGCAAAAGCCTACTAGATGCTAGGGAATAAAAAATAAAAAATAAATAGTAGGGTGGTGGCTACCAACCAGTATGGGCCCCACCCCAGCTGAAGGGGATAACAGTTTTTCAGCTCTCCCCCGCACATAAAAGATTTTATCCCAATAGCAAGCAAGAGGACATTTGATTATTTTGGGTTTTGGTTTTTCATTGGGCCATGAGAGCTTGTCTAACTCTTAAAATCATCCCACTTGGAATGGTGAAGGCTACACTTTTTGGACTTTGGGAGGCTGGCAAGTAGAAAAATCTACGAGACCTAAACACATCTGAAAACTAAACATATGGGTGAGTCCAGGGTGGTGTGCTTCACATGCACCCCGCACCACTTTCTCACCCACAATGCCCTGCAAATCTCTAACTTTGCTTGAAATCACACATTTTCCCCACATTTTTGTGATGGAACCTTCCGGAATCTGCAGCAATCCACAAAATTCCTACCACCCAGCATCGTCACATCTATACCAATAAAAATTCTACCCCACTTGTCAGTCTAAAAATGTTATTTTTCAAACTTCTCTTTTGGACCCGCTTTGGTTCCCCCTCAATTTCTACATGTTTTTGGCTCTTCCTTGTCACAGGCACTTAGCCCCCCTACACAAGTGAGAGCAAGGGTAATGTTTGGTGGTAGGAAATGTGTGCTGCTGCGGTGATCCCACACAGAAATGTGGGGAAAAATTGGATTTTGTAGCAAAATTTGAGATTTCCTGAGGATTCTGGGTAAGAAAACAATGGGTGATGCACGCTAGTCACACCTCCCTGGACTCCTTCGGGTGTCTAGTTTTAAGAAATGTCTGTGTTTGGTAGGTTTCCCTAGATGGCTGCTGAGCCCAGGACCACAAACGCAGGTGCCGCCCCCGCAAAAAACAGGTAGTTTTGGATTTGATCATTTTGATGTGTCCACGTAGTGTTTTGGGGCATTTCCTGTTGCGGGCACTAGGCCTACCCACACAAGTGAGGTACCATTTTTATTGGGAGATGTGGGGGAATGCTGAGTAGAAGGAGGTTTGTGGCTCTCCTCAGATTCCAGAACTTTACAGCACCGAAATGTGAGGAAAAAGTGTTTTGTTGGCAAATTTTGAGGTTTGCTAAAGATTCTGGGTAACAGACCCTGGTGAGAACGCAACAAGTCACCTCATCCTGGATTCCCCTAGGTGTCTAGTTTTTAGAAATGTCAAGGTTTGCTAGGTTTTCCTAGGTGCCAGATGAGCTAGGGGCCAAAATCCACAGCTAGGCACTTTGCAAAAAACAGGTCCGTTTTCTTTTGGAAAATGTGATGTGTCCATGTTGTGTTTTGGGGCATTTGCTGTTGCGGGCACTAGTCCTACCTACACAAGTCAGGTACCATTTTTATCGGGAGACTTGGGGGAATGCTGGGTGGAAGGAAATTTGTGGCTCCTCTCAGATTCCAGAACTTTTTATCACCGAAATGTGAGGAAAAAATGTTTTCTTTTTTTTGGACAAATTTTAAGGTTTGCAAAAGATTCTGGGCAACAGAACCTAGTGAGAGCGCCACAATTTACCCTATCATGGATTCACCTAGGTGTCTAGTTTTAAAAAATGCACTGGTTTGGTAGGTTTTCCTAGGTGCCAGCTAAGCTAGAGACCCAAATCCACAGCTAGGCACTTTCCATAAAACATGTCAGTTCTCAATGTAAAAATCTGATAGGTCCATGTTGCATTTTGGTGTGTTTCCTGCCGCGGACACTATGCCTACCAACACAAGTGAGGTACCATTTGTATCAGGAGACTTGGAAGAATGCTGGGTGGAAGGGCATTTGTGGCTCCTCTCAGATTCCAGAACTTTCTATCACCGAAATATAAGAAAAAAGTGTTTTTTTGGCGCCAAAGTTTGAGGATTCTGGGTAACAGAACCTAGAGAAAGCCCCACATGTCACCCCATTATGAATTTCCCTAGGTGTCTACGTTTAAAAAATTTATAGGTTTGCTAGGTTTCCTTAGGTGCCGGCTGAGCTAGAGGCCAAAATCCACAGTTAGGCACTTTCCAAAAAACAGGTCAGTATTCTTTGGGAAAATGTGATGTGTCCATGTTGTGTTTTGGGGCATTTCCTGTCACGTGCACTGAGCCTACCCACACAAGTGAGGTACCATTTTTATTGGGAGACTTGGGTAAATGCTGGGTGGAGGGAAATTTGTGGCTCCTCTCAGATTCCAGAACTTTCTATCACTGAAATGTGAACAAAAAGTGTTTTTTGCCAAATATTGAGGTTTGCAAAGGATTCTGGGTAACAGAACCTGATGAGAACCCCACAACTCACTCCATCCTGGATTTCCCTAGGTGTCTAGTTTTAAAAAATGCACAGGTTTGGTAGGTTTCAGAAGGTGGCGGGTGAGCTAGAGGCCAAAATCCACAGCTAGGCACTTTCCAAAAAACACATCAGATTTAAATGTACAAATGTGATGTGTCCATGTTGCGTTTTCTGCTGTGGGTATTAGGCCTAGCCCCGCAAGTGAGGTACTATTTTTCTCGGGAGGCTTCAGGGAACATAGAATAGAAGAGCAAGTATTATTGCCTCTTGTCTTTCTCTACATTTGTTCCTTCCAAATGTAAGACAGTCTGTAAAAAATATTACATTTTGAGAAATGCCCTGTAATTCACATACTAGTATGGGGACCCAGAATTCAGAGATGTGCAAATAACCACTGCTTCTCAACACCTTCTCTTGTGCCAACCTTTGGAAATACATAGGTTTCCTTGCTACTTATTTTTCACTCTTTATATTTCACCAAATGAATTGCTGTATACCCGGTTTACAATGAAAACCTATTGCACAGTGCAGCTAATTTATTGGCTCTTGATACTTAGGGTTCTTGAACCAACAAGCCCTATATATCCTCGCAACCAGAAGAGTCCAGCAGACGTAACAGGTTATTGCTTTTAAAAATCTACCATACCTGGAAAAAGTTATACAAGAAAACATGGACAGAAATGGCTCCTTTTTACCTCAATTTCAATGTTTTTTCTTATATTAGCTGTTACTTTCTGTGGACAAATCCTTGAAAGATCTACACTAATGACCCCTTGCTGAATCCAAAATGTTGTCTACTTTTCAGAAATGTTTAGCTGTCCAGGATCCAGCACTGGTTTCACACCCATTTCTGTCGCTAACTGGAAGGAGGCAGTAAGCACAAAAAATATTAAAATGAGGTATGTCACAGTAAAATGCCACAATTGTGTTGAAAAATGTGGTTTTCTGATTCAAGTCTGCCTGTTACTGAAAGCTGCGAAGATGGAGATGTTAGCACAGCAAACTCTTTGTTGATGCCATTTCAGTGAAAAAAACACAAGCTTTCTTCTGCAGCCCTTTTTTCTCATTTGTTTTATAAAAAACTAAATTTTAGCTGTATTTTGGCTAATATCTTGGTCTCTTGCAGGGGAACGCACAAACTCTGGGTACCTCTAGAATCCCTATGATGGTGGAAAAAAAGAACGCAAACATTTGGTGTGGGTAGCTTATGTGGACAGAGAGTTATGAGGGGCTAAGCGCAAACTACCCCAAATAGCAAAAAAAGGCTTGGCACCTGAGGGAGAAAAGGCCTGGCAGCGAAGGGGTTAAATAAAACCCTGCCAAAGGGGCTACCTAGAGGCTGCCTTAGGGGTGAGATATGCAGTAAAAGGGGTATATTGCCAATCAAAATTTATATTTCAAAACTACATTTAGGCTGCAATGACAGGCTGCCCTGGGACATGTTTTAAGGAGCTACTAAGTGGGTGGCACAATAAGTTGGTGTAGGCCTACTGGGTATAAGGTATATCACTTTACAAGGGAATTATAAGTAATTTAAATATCCCAATCAGGTGTAAGCTAACTAAACCACATTTAAGGGAGAGATCACAAGCACTTTAACACTGGTTAACAGTGGTAAAGGGCACAGAGTCCTAGGGCCTACATAAAATAATTCAGCAAAAAATAGTAGGAGTGGAGTTAAAACATTTGATGGTGACCCTGCAGAAACAGCCAGGTGCAACCTAGGGCAAATTGTCTTAATCCTGTTCCTGGAAAAAATCTGGAACTCACTCCCACCATACAAAATATCACCTTTACTGCTCAATTCCAAATACTGGACAATTAATTGGCCATCTGGACTCCAGTGAAATTGTACAAACTTGGGCTAATACACTACATTTTTCTGCTGACACTGTGTTCATTTGCCAGATGATCTGCATCACTTACTTTTCTATTGCATGCATATCCATTTATACTGGAAGAAGAGAGAAACTAAATTAATCAGAAAGTTTAATATGAAACTGACTCTTCACAATATAATAGTTCCCTTAGGCTCATTGTCTATATCACCAATGCCAACACTCAACATGTGGGATTCCTTCCTACTAAACCCATTACTTACCATTGCCATTAAAACTATTGTTTTCAAAATGGCAACACAGTAGTGCTGCACCACACAAAGGACCAATAGGGCTATATGACAATTTTGAACATCATAGAGCTATTGATCACTGTGATCCCCCATATCCTGTAGCCAGGCACTTTAAGGACTAAACTACAGTGACTGTACAAAACTTTCCTTTTTTGGCATTGAATTAAAATCTCCTAGAAATAGAGGCAATAGAAGGCGGATTTTGAGACAAAGTGGGTTGAATTACATCATTGATCTGGATACTAAAAGACCAGTAGGGTTAAAGTCCGAAGAAGAACTGAGTGTCCATTCAAGGAATGGATAACCACCTATCATTATGTTGTGTTTTGCTCTCTATCTAGTGCAAATGTAAACTATTCTGTTTGGGATTGTGTTTACTATGTTATATTCTACTTTATTGCAGGATGAAAGGAAAGGGATAGTGTATAGCAGTGCAGGAGTTATTGGAGTGGTATCCCCCATTTTTTCATTTACACACAGGGTGATCGAAGAACTGCATGGATAAAAAAATTATTTTCACTTTTGTTACAGGGCTGGTTCATCAATGTGCAGACAGTGTGTTAATCTTTTGCTTATACAGGACTATTTAGATAAATTGTGGTTACTTTCAAGTGTTTAGGGAGTTAGAATGTATGTTCCCTATGTCCTTTGGAGCAGGATGTCATATGCTTTTATTGTGTACTTTTGATTGGTTGCAAAACTTTATTCTGCAATTATGCCA
This sequence comes from Pleurodeles waltl, assembly GCF_031143425.1. Classification (NCBI taxonomy): domain Eukaryota; kingdom Metazoa; phylum Chordata; class Amphibia; order Caudata; family Salamandridae; genus Pleurodeles; species Pleurodeles waltl. Next base: position 738,017,014 of record NC_090436.1, read on the forward strand.
TCAAAATTAATTTACATAAACAAATAAATGAAACAAGAGTTATAATTACTACTGTGATAAAATACATGAGATTTTTAATATACATATAGCAAATCGAATTAATAGATAAATAAGATAAAACATATCCTAAAATGAGGAAGCTGAGACATGAATAAGCTAAAGCAGTGGTTCCCAACCTGTGATCCGCGAAGTCCTCAGGGGGTCCATGACTATTTAGAAAATTAACTTATATTAACAGATTAATAAAATGCATATAAATAAAGTGTCTAAATGTGCAACTGAAAATATTAATGCTTACTGTAAATGTCAAGGAATTTGAAATTGGAGGCTAAAAATGAAATTAGTATCCTCAAATTGATTCGTGGGAGCAGTACGGGGCATCAAACAGACTATAGGACCTTATTATGAGTACGGTGGTCCATGGACTGCTGCAATCTTGGCGGTCCGACCTCCACATTACGATGCTGGTGGTTGGACCCCCAGCACACCGCTGCTACCTCCAGGATTGGTGATCCCGAGTGGTTGGCGGCAGTGCAAGTTTTGGTCAGCAATGGTTGTGTTGAATTCGGCACCGCCATCCTGATTACGTTTTGCCTTTCCGCTGGCCTTCCCACGGCAGGGACCTTGCCATAGAAAGGCTGGAAGAAAGGCAGGGACAGGGCCACAGGAAGTCATGCACATTCTGAGGCAGGGGTACACCTTCTATGTGATGTCATTGACCTAGGCTGCTGAGAGCAGAGGCCAATGCCACTGCACTGTTTCTGCAGCCTGGCAGAAACATCATAATACTGTGGTAGTGAGGCCACCTGCTTGGCGTCCGCTTCCCAACGGTCATGTTGTCATTTCGGAGGTCTGACCGCCAAAATCGTAATAAGGCCCATGTGTATTGTTTTGAGGTTCACATCATCGAGAATGTATAGACCTGGGTCCCTGACTTCTAGTAATTACTCAGTGTGGGGGTCCCCGGGTTCTGATAATGATGGCACTCCCTTTCCTAATTGCGACTTGCAAAAACATTTTGCGATTCGGTAATTGTAGGAAAGTACCCTCTTTTTGGCATATTACCCCCGATTTCTGCCTAATGTTAGTGTGTTTGACTGTGTCACTGGGATCCTGCTAACCAGGACCCCAGTGCTTATGCTCTCTCTCCTCTGGATTTTGTCACTGCATACTGGTAACTCAGTATTTCATCCCAAAATGGCATACTGGTCACCCCTTAGAAGTCCCTAGTATATGGAACCTAGGTACTCAGGGCATTGGGGTTCCAGGGGATCCCTATGGGCTGCAGCATTTCTTTTGCCACCCATATGGAGCCTATGCAATGGCTTCAACAGGACTGCATTACAGCCTGTGTGAAATGGTGCATGTACCATTTCACAGCCATCAGGTCACTAATAAGTCACCCACATACCAGGCCTTCCAACCCTGAAGGTAGAGTGCAGAGTACCGATGTGTGAGGGCACCCCTGCACTAGCAGAGGTGCCCCCACTTAGTCCAGGACCATTTTCCCAGACTTCGTGAGTGTGTGGATGCCATTTTACACGTGCACTATACATAGGTCACTACCTATTTACAGCTTCACAATGGTAACTCCAAATATGGCCATGTTTGCTATCAAACATGTTGGAATCATACACCAAGGCTTTTGCAAGCATTGGTTATATGATTCCATGCACTCTGGGGGCTCCTTAGAGGACCCCCAGTACTGCCATTACAGCCTTCTGAGGTTTTCCAAGCAGCCACAGCTGCTGCCACCTCACAGACAGGGTTCTACCCTCCTGTTGCTTGAGCAGCTCAAGCCCAGGAAGTCCTTTGGGAGAGAGATGTTACAGACTCTCCCCTTGGAATTAGGATTTACAGGCATGGGACGGATAGCCTCCCAGAGCCTCTGGAAATGCTTTGAAGAGCACAGATAATCCAGTCTTCACTGGTTCGTGGATCCCCAGTCCCTGCTCTGGCATGAAACAGGACAAAAGAAAGGGGAGTGACCACTCCCCTTTCCATCACCACCCCGGGGGTGGTGCTCAGAGCTCCTCCAGAGTGTCCCTGGGTTTTGTCATCTTGGATTCCAAGTGGCAGGGCACTCTGGAAGTATCTGAGTAGCCAGTGCCAGCAGGTGATGTCAGACCCCTACCCTGATAGATGCTTACCTGTTAGCTGACCAATCCCCCTTTCAGGGCTATTTAGGGTCTCTCTCTTCGGTGGTTCTTCGGATTCGGATTTCAATACTCCAGCAGGAATCCTCTGCATCCTTTACTTCACCTTCTTACCAAAGAAACTTCCTCTGGACCCTCCAGGAACTCTACAACTGCTACAAAGAAGCAAAGATGAGTTCTGCAATATTGTATCTTCAGCTCCTGCCAGCAACTTCAACTGTTTTACGGTCGTGCATCCTCAGAGGACAGCCGGTCTTCAGCCTGCACCAGAAGATCGAAGGAATCTCCCTTGAAGTGAAGGAGTCACTGCCCTGCTTCAGCAGGCACCCCTCTACAGTGATGACTGGTGACTTGGGTCCCCTTTCTTGAAGAAGTGCATGGATGCATCAACACAGGTGGTGGACTGAAGTGAACCCAACGGTCCTGAAGTCCAGCTGTCCAACTTTGGTGGAGGTAAGAGCTTGCCTTCCCAGGCAAGACAGTACCCCTGTGCACCGCAGGTTTTGCAGTTGCCAAGGATTGATGGCATCCTTCCATAAAGTTCTTCATGCACCATGCAGCTCTGGTCCCCAGCACTCCTTCCTGTGATGCACAGCCTCCTGCATCATTCTCCGGCGGCATGGGATCCCTTTGTGTAGTGCTTCATGGGCCTCCCTTTACACCTTCTTTGTCCCTGTGCTGTGGGACTCCTGTATGCACTGTCTGGTCTTCAGAGGACCCTCTGAGTTGCTGAGAGCCCCCTCTGTCTCCCTGGCCTGGGTAGAGGCCACCAGGTCCCTCCTGGCCGTGGGCAGAGCCATTTTCCACTAACCACAAGCTTTGCGTGTGCCAAGGCTTGTTGGCAGAATCCAGCGACGCAAACCAGACTGCAATCATCCATCCGGCGTGGGACATCATCTGCACAAACCAGAAACCAGAATCTATCTTCTTGGGTGCAAGAAGATAGGTGGTTCTTCTTTTGCACCTTCTTCTAGGTTAGCAGGGGCTCCTGTTCTCCCTGGACTCTTCAGTGCTTCTTGGAGTTGGTCCCCAACTTCCACAGGTCTTCAGGTCCAGGAATCCATTGTTGGTGTCTTGCAGTCTCTTCTGGTTCTTGCAAAATCTTCTATCACATATTCTTGTGTGTTCTAGGACAGTTACTCTAATTTACTCCTGCTTTCCTGGGCTCTGGGGTGGGTTTTATTACTTACCTTTGGTGTTTTCTTACACTCCCAGTGCCCCTCTACACACTACACTTGCCTAGGTGGAAAACTGACTTTCGCATTCCACTATTTCAGTATATGGTTTGTGTTCCCTCAGGGCCATTTCTAATTATGGTGATTTTCACTATTTTCACTGTTTTCTAACATTTTTTACAGCTATTTCTGCATTCTAGTTTACATACTGTGCATATTACTTACCTCCTGAGGGAGTATAGTCTCTAAGGTATTTTTGGCATTTGTGTCACCAAAATAACATACCTTTAGTTTTGTAACACTGAGTATTTTCTTTCATCTGTGTGAGTACTCTGTGACTACAGTGGTATTGCATGAGCTTTGCATGTCTCCTAGTTAGGCCTTGGCTGCTCATCCACACTACCACTAGAGAGCCTGTCTTCTACACAGTGACTACATTTCACTAATAAGGGATAACTGGACCTGGTATAAGGTGTAAATACCTTAGGTACCCACTACAAACCAGGCCAGCCTCCTACAGTATTGGATTACCAAATCGCAAAATGGGGTCTGTACATCCAGAAATGTGTTTTTCTGGTCGCAAATGGCCTGATTCTACAAATCAGGCTGTTTGCGACCAGGAAAAAGCATAGTACATCTGGCCTTTTATCTGTAATGCGTATCTTGCCTGTAACTCAATGATGTTCAATTGAACAACACTATATTGTAGACATGCATTTTGGAATTCTAAGATGGCGTCCAGGTTTACCAGAGGTTTTCTACCCAGTATTACACTTAAGTACTTTTTCGATATTTAATGTTACTATATAACAGTGTACTCGTTTAAAAGTTCATGTGAACAAGGCAGTTTTTCCAGCTGAAATACAGCATGGTGCTTCAATAAAGGAATATGTCCAGCAGTAATCCCGTTCTGAGTAGGTGTTATTTTGTTTGGGTGATATGAGTACTATCTATATATCCGTACTAATAAATTAACAATGTCATTAAAATTTATATCAGCTAAACTAAATATTTTTTTGATTATGTGTTAATATATATAAAAATATAAACTGATATATAAATATATAAATAAAATACATTGATTAAAGTAAACAATAAATACAATATTAAGAAAGGAAAAATCAAACATTTTCAAAAAATATTATAAACATTAAAATCATTTTTAAAATAAAATCAAATAATGTTAAATACAAAAAATACAAAACAAGCAATAATATGAACTCTATTTAATCAACATTATTAGAACTATTGAATTATAAGAATATCAAACATACTATTCACACTGTAGTTTATGCAACGATTGGGAAAGTGTTAATCTTTTTAGGAGTAAAATTTACTATTAAATACACCACTCCAATCTGTGCAGTAGTGGTGAAGGGCTGGATTTCAGAGGAGTGAAATTTACTATTCCCACTCCAGTATGTGCAATAGTAGAGAAAACTTTGGAGTTTAGAGGCATGACATTTACTATTGCCACTCCAGTCTGTGCAACAGTAGGGAAAGCATTGGATTTTGGAGGATTGAAATACATTATTCGCACTTCAGTCTGTGAAACTGTAGGGAAAGAGTTGGATTTCAGAGGGGTGAAATGTACTATTCCCACTCCAGTCTAGAAATTGTGAAATTGCAAAAAACGTTTAACTTTACTACTCCTACTGCAGTCTAAACAAGGATAAGGAAAATGGTTCACTTCAACCACATCACAGATATAATTAACAACATGAATGTTGAAAAATATTAAACTCTCCATATTAAAAAATATTTATATATAAATATATATATATATATATATATATATATATATATATATATATATGAATTAAAAATAAACAGTTTAATCAATTTTCATAATTACTATTAATTATAATTAAAATAGTTAATTTTCAATTAATAAATTATTGTTATTCAGTTATTAATTAACTTCCCACCTTACACTCCTACAAACCTAGCAGCTCATACCTAAAATATAACTTACATTTTTTTTGTGTTATTCAAATATGTAAAATCAATTAAATAATTATTGAACAATTGCTTTAGTTCCCAGCCTAGACTCCTGCAAATCTAACAATCCACAACTAAAATATCATTTAAACAGGTAAATAGACCATAATTGAATTATGTATAATTCAATTAAATAACTAATTTACGAAAAATAATTAATAATACATTAAAAAATAATTAAATAACTTTCCCCCAATACCCCTCCAAACCTAGGATCCCACAACGTAAATATTAAGACAATAAATCAATATTCCATATTTTATATTGTTAAAAATTGATCAATTAATTTCTTAACTTCTTAATAAATAAATTCATTATTAATTTACATCTCACCCTAGATCCTGTACACCTAACAGCTGGCAACTGAATTATAAGCAAGATAAAAAAATATTCCATACTTGACATATTTAAAATCAATTAAATATTTAACTAACAATTCATATCTAATTGTTAATTAATTATTTCTTAATTTAACCACCTAGCCCCTACTAAACCAGGAACCAACACTGTAAATTACTTTAAAGCATAAAGTTGTCTAAATCACTTAAAATTTTAAACTATATTTTAACAAAAATACAACCTTTATATAAATAACACACAGAATTAATAAATCAACCAAAACACATTCAAATCATTAAAAGAACAATATTTATTACAACTATATTGAAAATGATATTTAAACATCGATAATATTAAAAACAATGGGCCAGATTTATCAAACATTTTTGTATTTGCAAACGGTGCAAATCACAAAATGCCTTTCAAGATGTATGAAAGGCATTTGCAATGCAATTTCAAGGAATCACTAAAATAACTATTCCCTGAAATTGCAACTCCACTTAGAGAATCGCAAATTGCAAATCTCTAAATAGGAAATTGTAAATAGGGAATTCCAATTTGAGATTTCCAAAGCGAATTGGGCATTTGGGAAATGCACTTACCACCAAATCCAAGTTGGTGGTAAGCATGTGCAATTTTTTAAAATGCATTTTTAAAAATGACATGTAGCGCACACATGCCTCTAGGGCATGTGTGCGCTTCACATGTCCGCAAATATTTTTTTGGGGTGCATCAGAGGGGGCCTCACGTCCCCAGCACCCTGGGGTTTGCATTACCTAATTTGCAAATTGCTAACTGGAATTCACAAATTAGGTAATGTAAAACCATTCGCACCTATGGGCCTACAGGCCCATAGGGATGAATAGAGCCCCATTACCTAATTGCAATTCGGTAATACCGATTGCGACATTTAAGAAATCACTATTACCGACTCACAATTTTCTTACATCCCATTTTGCATTTCTTAAATAGCGATTTCTTAAAATTCGCTATTTAAGAAATGCAAACCGGGAGCCTGATACATCTGGCCCAATATTACTTATCTAAGGGAACAATATTCATGTCAATGATATTTGTGCATCAAGATGTTTGTGTATCACACTATTTATTTTTTTCAATATTTTTGCATTCTGATATTTTTAATCTCATATTTTGTCCAAACACCCAAAATTAAGACTTCTTGAAAAGAGAATTCTGAAAATCACTCCTATTGTGTGATCACTCCTCCTTTTAATTACTGTTATTGCTTGGTATTGAACACTGCATGCTGGGGCACTGATATCCTCCCTCCTCTGTATGTTCTCTGGCTACTAAAACATAATAAAATTGACTAGTTCACAATTGGAATATATACCTTCCTATTAAAGACATAGGGGGTCATTACGACCTCGGCGGTCTTTTTGCAAGACCGCCGTGCTGAAGACCACCAGTGGTGGCGGTCTTACGCTCTGCGTATTATGACCGTTGGCTGCTCTCCGTCCTTGTTCCGACGGAGAGCCGCCAACAGCCATACTGGCGGGAGGCGGGGAAGTGGAGGTTGCTCCACCTCCACCGCCACGCCAACAGAACACCGCCCAGCGAATCACGTCCTGTGAAGGAATTCCCTGGCACTGATAGTACTTACTGCTATGGTTTTAATGGCGGTAAGCCGGGTCAAAATACCGCCGGCGGTATAGTGACGGACGCCCCAGGTCTCCAGCCCGGCGGGCGGAACGGAGAACCGGCGGATGACCATGGCGGTATCCGCCATGGTCATAATACAGAAAAAAGACCGCCAGCCTGTTGGCGGTTTTACCGCCGGTTCTCCGCCTTCCGCCAGGGTCGTAATGACCCCCATAATCTATGGTGCAGGGGAGTACACCAATAGATGAAATGTTAAATGTCACCTGTGGCCTGCAGCACATGTTGTGCCACCCATTGTTTCAACAGTTCAAGCACAGCTAAAGCATTTTTAGAAGAGGTATGAATATTAATATTCTGTTACTTTGCATGGACAGTCAGGACTTAATGGTGTCCATAAGTAGATATGACCATGACTGCAATTGTTGACATTTATATCTGGGTCTGGAGTTGGGTGAAAACAGTCCAGCTTGCAGTTCAAATTGGGTGATCCAGTATATCAAGTATTACTTTGATCTTGGGGGTCCTACTCCTACCCGAGTAGTAGGCAAACAGCAGCAAAGATAATGATACAAATACACTTTGTAGACTTTGGAGATCTTGTAACCAGCCCAGAACAAGCACCTTGTGATACATGGGAATTGCACACCCCACTATTTTCTCTAATGCAGGTATAATCTCACTGCAGTGATCCTGCAGCCTAGGGCAGACCTATGCCAATTTTGGAAAATCTGTGTTTGGGGCTCTAAATCTGGTGCTGATAAAAGGTAGGAGAAAGAGTGTCCCCCTGCTTTGTTGCTTTGTATGCAGGGGAGATGATCCAGCGTGTGGGAGACAGAGCAGAGTTGTCTGGAGGGGTTTTGTGGAATCTCAGTGGTGGTAGTGCAGTGCCTTGAACATGTGGGGGAGGAGCCTGAACTGGCATCTCTTCTGACCCAGGAGTCAGTGCAGATGAGGGTGATGTGGGTATGATGAGGGAGATCCAGGATGTGTCTTGCTGCGGCGTTCTGAATGGTCTGTAGTCTTTAAGCTAGAATGGCCTTGATTCCCACATAGTGGGTGTTTCAGTAGTCTAGTCGACTGGTGAGGAGGGCTTGGATGATAGTGCGTCTTGCATTTTGGTAAAGCCACTTGAAAATCTTGCATAACATGAGCAGGATGAAGAAACAGGAGGATGACACTGCATTGACTTTGGACCTCATGGTGAGCTTCCTGTTCAGACTGATACAAATATTCTTGGCATGCGCAGCTCCGGTTGGAGTGGGCCCAGTTGTGTAGGCCACCAGGAGGCCTCACAGGGGGAGTTGTCGCTGCTGAAGATCAAGATTTCTGTATGGTCTGTTTTGAACTTGAGGCAGTTATTCCTCATAACATTGGCGATGCTGGTCATGCATTGGTAGAAGCTGGTTCTGGTGGGGGTTGAATTTTCCAGAGAGGATGAGTTGCTTGTTGTCAGTTTAGGATATAATGTTGAGTCCATGGGTACTGACTAGGCTCGCAAGGGGGAACATGTTGAAGAGGGTGGGGCTGAATGATGAGTCTTGAGGGACTCTACATATGATTGGTGTGGGTTCTCATGTTAAAGAGGGTGCGGCTGAGTAATGAGACTTGAGGGGCTCTGCATATGATTGGTGTGTGTTCAGTGGTGAAGGGTGGAAGGTGGAAGGTCAACTCATTGTGTTCTGTCAATGCGGAAGAAGATGATACATCTGAGGGTGGCTTCTTGGATGCCTATGTCATGAAGTCTGGCGATGAGCATGTGGTGTGAGATGGTGTTGAAGGCTGCTGAGAGATCGAGAAGAATAAGGGCAGTTGTCTCTCCTTTGCCAAGGAGGGTCTGGATGTTGTCTTGGTGCTATGGTTGCTATCCGGATTGGGACTCGTCCAGGAAGTGATTGTGTTCCAGGTAGATAGTGAGATGATGGTTTATGGCTTTTTCAATGACTTTGACTGGGAAAGGGGCTGAGGACATGGGTCTGTAGTTGCAGAGTATGTTGGGTTCTGCTAAAGGTTTCTTCAGTATGGGTTTAATTTCTACATGCTTCCAGTCTTCGGAGAATGTGGAAGAATCCAGTGAGGTGTTAAGTAGGGTGGGAAGTTTGAGGCTGACCCTGGATGCTCCTAGGTTGAAGATGTGGTAAGGGTGTGGGTCGGATGGGGCCCCTTAGTGAATGGATTTCATGATGGTGTCTTGACTGGTGAGGTAGTTCAGGTGGTTAGCCTTGGGATGGTCAGGTGTGTGGGGTTATTACAGTTGATAAATTCTTCAGGCATGAGTTTGGTGTTGAGGTATCTGTAGATGCTGGGTATTTTGTTGTGTCCTAAGCGGAAGAGATTGACAGAAGAGCTCCTTACTGATGTTGGGGTTAGCTTTGACTCTGATGTGGCTGGTGGTGGTATAGGTTGACTGCTGATTTGTAAGTGGTACTTTGGCTCAGTCTTTGGTGGTGTGCCACCTTCTCTCAAGGGGCTTGTAGTTGTGCATGGCTGTCCTGAGGTCCTCGGTGTACCAGCTGGCTTTCTTGGTAGATCTTCTGTGTTTCTTGTTCATGATGGAGGTGACAATGTCAGCGTAGTCAGTAATCCAGGCGTTGAAGCTTCTGATGTCCTGGTTGACGTTGCGGTTTCTGGGTGGGTTGAGGCAAAGGTGTTGATCCATTTGGTCTCTAAGGCCTTAATGCAGCTGAGACAGGTGGCATTGGGTTGCATCGGGGGAGGGTATGGGGGTCATGATGATGAAGTGAACGATTGAGTGGTTGTTCCATTTGAGTTTGGTGGTGTGGCTGTATTTGATAGGGTATCTGGATGTGAAAATTGGTCAATCATGTGTCCTGCAATGTGCGTGCCCAATGGAATAGGAATATTTATGAAACAATATAGGCCCATATTTTTACTTTTTTAGCCCCACATTTGTGCCGATTTCTGATGCAAAAGCGGCGCAAAATTACAAAATACAATTGTATTATTACAATTGTATTTTGTACGTTCGCGCCGCTTTCGCATCAAAAAATGACGCAAATCTGGCACTGAAAAAGTATAAATATGAGCCATAGTATCTTAGGGAGAACAACCATTTTTATTAATGTGATTCACCCTGTGAGCGACAGATGGAGCACAGTGCAGCGTGCTATCTGTTCATGCAACTGGTCGATGATAACACCATAAATCTCCCTAATGATCACCTCAGGGTCTTGGTTATACAAATGCTAATATACTTCAAGGAGTCATCATACCAAATTTGCGAGAACACTGGGATGATTCTGGTACTACTTTGTATTGGGGGAAATTTTACATTTATCCCAATTGATGTTTATCCTGGAAGGTGCTCCAAAGAGGAGGATTTCTCTCATGGCAAGATTAAGACTCTAGTTGGGTGTCCTCAAATATAGAGCAATATTGTCCACATACAGTGAAATGACGAAGTGACTACTGGTGCACCTCACTGGATACTGGGAATAGGTCTGTCCTTTTTGGGCAGCTAGCAGATCTAGTGTAATGCCAAAAAGGGTAGGTGAGAGTGAGCCTCCCTACCGGATGCCTTTGGATATGGTGATGTTTTGAGATGTGCAGGTATTTATGTGGATATGGGCTGCAGGAGCACTAGAAAGAAATCTGAGCCAGTTGATAAATGTAGCTTATTACATAGAGCATAATTAGAATCACCCCATAGCACAGTGTGTGGCTCAGTAGCTAGTATACTAGCACAAAAAGTATGAAAGAAGCCTGTGTCATCTGTATTGGGGCTGCAGTAATTAGCATGCATGCCCCCTAGTTTGCCCTAGAGTGTAACATATTGGTGATGGTCACCTTAGTATGTACCTAACTATGTGAACTTTGCAATTTTTTAATTAGAATTATTTTACCCAGAATGTAGGAAGAGTATGAGGATGCTATAAGGTGTGCGGCCCATCCTGATGCAAACATGCGTTCTGAGTGCCACATGAGGTGAGTCTCATTTGTAGGGCTAAGCTAACTATATACTTCTCTAGATAGGTTAGCACTTGCCAAATTGTACCAGCCCTCTCACCTTCCATGCCAGCATTATGAGATGCCGATCAGCCATACAATGAATACATCAGTAACACCTGCATGGTGTGTGTGACCTGCCATGAAGTGTTTGTCACTTTTTATGATGTGTAATTTAGTCCTTAGAGAATAATTTTTATCTGATTGTGCAGTATAGCATCATCTAACTGAAAAACAACATTTAATCACCCACAACCTTCCCATGGTAGCGACCCAATCTTGCCACACCGAATGTCCCCACAATGTAACACTATAATGGAATAACCCAATAATACCACACAGAAGCTATTAGAGGTGGGATATCACAAAATAGACATTATTTGAGGGAAATGGAGGCCTACCATAAACGCTTCCTAAATAGTAAGAAGTGTACAGAGGAGAAATAGTACTGACACACTTCTCAGTTACAGTGCAGCTTGCATTAGACAGTCTACATTGAACAGATTGTGAAAAAGGGGAAAGATTTGGGTGCTCATATACATAGATAAATCATCACCAGTAGAAACAGTGTGGAAGGCTGAAGAGGACAGTGCTGGTGTGAGGACACATACTGCCCTTGAGACACAGACAATGGGTGTGACTAATCCGTGTCATTGAGTCTGGAGATTAAGGTGTGTGAGCCATCCTTCTTCAGCCCCTAGGGATTTAGCCATCAAGGCTTCGAGTGAATTCCATTGGCAATTGAGGGATCAGGAATATGTGTGTTTTACCAGAATCTGTGGCCTTCAGTTGCAGCCTATCACACAGCGTAAAGAATCCCTTCAATGATAAGGAATGTCTTGACTGGGATAGGTTTCCTTTTCACCTCCTGCACTGCAATATTAAAGTCAGGCAAAAGCAAGATCTGACAACCCTCATATGTTAATCTGCATTTTTCCCTGGACAACTTTAGAGCAGTGTTGCAGTTTCTGTAGTCCATTAATCTGGCAAGGATAGGTCATGCTAGAGCACAAGGCAGCAGCCTAGGTGCAATATACATAGGTAATTTCCTCTGGATCATGCTTCAAGATCCTCGTTTGTGGCTGCTATAGAGAGGAGGACTTTTTTCCATGTTAAGTAGGGCGTTTTCCTTCACCTTAAAGTCAACCTCTGTACCATAGACATGTTGTTCCACTTCCCCTAGCTTGCTATTGTGCTTTTCCAACTTGTTTGATATGGAATACATTCTGTAGATGATCGCGTTAATCTTGGAGTTAATATAGTGTGGATCGTTTTGCATGGCATGTAAGAGCGACTTTCTGCACCTTTCTGCTGTCATCCTGCACCTCAGGGAATGTATCAGAGTGGGGTTCCAGTACCTCAGCATCCACAGCACTCACGACAATCCTTGGAACACACCTCAATTAAAATTGAAGTTTTGGCTGTTTATTGTTCGTCTTCCCCATGATGTTAGATGGGACAGTGGTAGCAAAAAGTGAAGACTCCCTTGAGGGTCACAGCATCACCGGCTGGAACATGGCAGGTATCGTAATTAAAAGAGTACAGGCACCCAGAATGTGATGTCTTAGAGCAGATCCGGCTGATGTCTGTGGACATGATTTGGGGGACCACACCCTGAGAGAATGCAGCGGGGCAGCTAGAGGGACATGGAGGAACTCATCCAACATCTTGGGCCGAGAAGCATTTTGACGTGCTGACATGCCAGTGGTCCTGCCACCATCACCCAAATCATGGAGGATAGAGGTGGTCATGAGCAGACAGGGAGCAGGCCATCCACTGTAGGTTGCAAGTCAGTAGCCCAAGCAAATCATCACAGACAGGAAATGGGAAGGCCCCTGCAGCATTGCGATCCCCTTGACACAGTAATCTCAGAGACAGCAGCGCCACCTAATGCAGCTGCACAGCGCTCCATCTGAATAGTGGGCTGCTGGGAGAAGGGGTAAGGACCCAGAGGTATGCACTAAGCCCCCAGGGTGTAGCCAAACTGCAGGGCCATGGTCCCCGCCCTCTTCCTCCAAAACCCTCCTCACCTCTGCTGGGGGTGAAGAGTCTCTAGGCTTGCGACAGCTGCCACACACCCCAGAACAGTTAAAAGGGCACCCATTCCCAGACATGGCCCAGACGCAGGTATCGGACCACACTGCCGGGTCCAAAGGGGCCTGATACCACTGAGCAGTTCCCTTGGAGGTGCCCACAGCCTGTCCGTCAGCTAGCAGAACCAGCCAACATGGCTAGCTAGTCCCAAAGCCCATTATGATTGGTTACCCCATTGTAACAGGGAGCTGTGTATTTCAGACTGGACATGGTCAGGCAAGTGGAAATAAAGGATTCTGGTGGATGTTGCCTTCTGAGGTGAAAACCTCACAGAAGTGCTGCCATGTCATTGGACCACTCTCTGGAACCTCATTCAACCACTATTTCTAATATATATTATACATCAAATTCACTGGTGAATTCTGAGCTTTGATAAATATTTAGGAAAAGTAAGTTTAAAAAAGTTAACTTTGGCAGTATGAATCTTCAATATGCTGAAAGGCATTAGTTTGCCAGCAACTGCTCCTATTAGTGCTTCCCTTGAAGGGATGAATAGAGGTTGGTGAATGCATTTTGCAAGTATGAAATTATTTTCTGACTCAAAATGGATTTTATACTTAAAAACAAACAAAAAGAATTATGTTGTTGTCTCAAACTCTGTGATGTTGCGAAACACAGGATTTGCGTCCACAGCGAAGCATGATATATTGGGCACTATGAGTGATATTTGGAAGCAAGAACTTCCTTTTGAAACCACTGAACACTTGCAATAATTCAGACGTGTACACTAGTGACCAACATTACTTATAAGACCTGTCTGATTGCTCAGTAGGCCACTATGCTAAACATGCTCTCCCTTTAGCATAATGTACTATTGAACAAGTCTCAAATAATTGTAATCATAAACTTTTGAATAATAATCAGCTTATCATTAAACAAGTGACAGCCTCCAATAAACAGACATAGGTAACTTAGGTCCTCATTAAGACATTGGCAGTATATGCCGGCTACCGCCGCGGTGACGACTGCCAAAAGACCGTTGCTGCGGCCAACATCTGTCCATCAGATTATGACCACGACCGATTTCTGCCACAAGAAGGGTGGAAATCCGGCTGTGGCCAAACTGGCGGATGGTGTTAAGGTGGCGCTGCTACCACCATCAGCGCCATGCCAGTAGACCGCTGCCAGCCGTATTATGACAAATAATACGGCCTGGCGGTGTTCAACTGGCAGGCGCTGCTGGCGGTAGCAGCGCCCTGTCCTGTTCCCTGCCGAAAGACCCCCTGGATGCAGGTAAGTTGGGCTTCTGACAGGGTAGGGGGGTGGAGGGTGTTGTGTGTGTTTGTGTGTGTGGGGTTGTGTGCATGAATGTGTGAGTGTGTACGTGAATGCGACTTTGTAGTGTTGTTTGCGTGGGTGTATGCAAGTGTGAGAATGCCTGTTAGAATGGAAATGTGATTGCGTGTCTGCATGAATGTGTGAATGCGTGTAGGATGTGTGTGAGAATGAATGGATGAATGCATGAATTAATGCATGAATGTCAGTGGGAGTGAATGTGTGTATGCGTAGTGCGTGTCTGCGAGTGTGCGTGAATGGGGGGTGGAGGATCGGAAGGGGGGAGGGTGGATGGAGGTGGGTTGGGGATCGGAAGGGGGGTGGGGGCGTCTGGGGAGTGTTTGGGGGGATGGGTGATCCTCCTACCAGTGACAGGGAATGAATTCCCGGTGCGCATCCTTGGGTTCATCAGGTGATGTTTCCAGATTTTGAGCCCAGGATCCATGCGTGGAAATTTCTGACACGCTGTGTGAAGAGTCCACATTGAAAACAGATGCTGCGTTGTTTCTCCAGCCGCGAGGCAGCTGCTGCATCACATTTTCAGCCGCGGGCTGTGTGTTAATTTTTTTTCTGACGCACACACAGCGTGCGTGGATTTTCCATGTAGGTTTTCAGTTTTCACTTCTAAGGGTCCAGGGATTGGATACAGCACTTTGCAAGTCAGAACTCTCAGCCAAAGAGCCCAGGCACTGAAGTCTTTGATATCCCTGAGACTTCGGAACAGGGGACAACCTCAGTCCAAGCCCTTTGAGAAACTTCCTAAGCAGTGCGAAGTCCAATCTTTGTCCTCTTCAAGGCAGAAGCAGCAACTGCAGGAAAACCCAGCAAAGCACACACAGCAAAGGGGCAGTACTCCTCTGGGGTTTTGTGTGCACTACTTATACTCATTTCTGCCTTTGAAGTAGGGAAATTTCAAAGGAAAATCGCTGTTGTTCACATGATCCTGACTTGACCAAGCTTGGCCCCAGACACACACTAGGGGGTTGGAGACTGCATTGTGTGAGGACAGGCACAGCCCTTTCAGGCGTAAGTGTCAGCTCCTTCCTCCCCACTCTAGCCTAGGAGACACATTAGGATATGCAGAACACTTCTCAGCTCCCTTTGTGTCACTGTCTAGAGGGAATTCACAAACAGCCCAACGGTCAGTCTGACCCAGACGTGGATTCCACAGGCTGGCAGAGGCACAGAATGCTTAAGCAAGAAACTGCCCACTTTCTGAAAATGGCATTTTCAAACAGACAATGTAAAAAACAACTCTACCAAAAAAAATATTTTTAAATTGTGAGTTCAGAGACCCCAGACTCCATATCTCTATCCGATCCTAATAGGATACTGCACTTAAAAGATATTTAAAAGCAGTCCCAATGTTAGGCCTTGCCATAGTGAAAAACTAATTTGGCCATGTAAAACACGCCATATCCTACCTTTTAAATACACTGCACCCTGCCCATGGGGCTACGCAGGGCCTAGCTTAGGGGTGACTTACGTGTCATAAAAAGGAAGGTTTGGACCCGGCAAGTGGGTACACTTGCCAGGTCGAATTGGCATTGCAAGACTGCACACACAGTGGCAGGTCTGAGGCATGTTAACAGGGCTACTTGTGTGAGTGACACACCCAGTGCTGCAGGCCCAATAGTAGCGTTTGATTTGCAGGTCGGACTCCAATTCCTTCATAGATGTGGTCAACATAGACCAGGAAGGAGACTTACCACGGTCTTGGTCAGCAGGGTTTACCCTTCACCCTGTTCATTTTACTAGTGAATGACTTTACTTACTTCCCTACTTACTGTGTTGTCTCATAGCCTTCAAAAAGTCACCTGTTGTGATGAAACACGTGTTGGCTGTGTATATGGAACTATGCTCAAATGACTACTTGGCTGTATTTATGGATCAATGCTCAACCTATCTCTTTTGATGCCCTTGGCTACTAATTAAAAGAATCCATTACAACCACCTCAACTGGAGGACATCTTTATTATGAACATTGTTTTGAGTGCTGCAGCTTCTGTGCTAAATTTCATGTTTAGTGTTTCTTTGAAGCACTACTGTATGCTCTTGGGTAGTGGAGCATCTTACCACATAGCACCATCACCCACCCCATATTTGCACAATGTTTGACATGAACTACTATTGTCTATACTTGTTCAACGTGTGGGAAGTGCACCCCTTTCTACCACCACTACCCACCCCCTTTCTTGTGTGTAGCATTTGACTGACACGCCCTGGGCACATCTAGTGCCCTTTACTATGGACATACTAATAAATCAAATATGCCAATCAGGGATAACCAAACACTAAACAATTTAGACAGAGAGCATTTGCACTTTAGCACGGGTTAGCAGTGGTAACGCTCCAAGAGTATCAAAACCAGCAAAAACGAATTACAGCACAGGGTCCAAAAACAGGAGGTCAGAAGCACAAAGTACAGGGAAACCACATCAAGAGCTGTCAGGTCTAACAGGGGCGATATATAAAAGACAACTAACGGAAAATCCTATTTATGAATTTCCCGTCTATAAGGTGCTACAAAGTAGCCAGTGTTTCATCAAAGATTCCAAGAGGGAAATTTACTAAAATTTTGCACTGGTTTGTATCATAAAACTCATGCAAATCTGGTCTGAAGGGTTATGTTGGGAATCACTTTTTGAATGTAAATCATGACATACATTGGAAAATTGCCTGATTTAATGCAAATAAGACTTATGTGCTCCCTTGTACTACTTTACATTAAGAGGACAATCCATGGGTGGTACATGGGCATTCCCAAGCAATTACCCATAGGGTGTAATGCAAATCCCTATCTACTAACGTTAGCACATGAAAATTATGCCTCCTCAAAGCAAGAGTAACAATGGAGAATTTTTTACATTTCTAATGTTGCATATGTGCTTCACTGCACAGCACACATACGAAGTGGAAAAATTATTAAACTATGTCAAAGAGCAGTTTCTGTACTATAAGAGTAGACTTTTAATTTAAAACCAAACTTTGACATCACGCACAAAACCTTGCACCATGGTGCATGGCAGCCTAAAGTGTCAGAGCTGTATCACCAGACATGGCACTGTTGCTCTCTCTCACTTCGATGCAATGCACCACATACACATATTTCTGCACTTCATTGTGTTAAAAATGTATTATATCTGCTCCGAAGTGTTAGCAAAAACCGGGAAAGCCTTCAGTAATGAGCATGCAATCTAACTGGAACAGCTAGTATGCATGAAACAGATCCAGAGAGAAGAAATTAAACACTTTGGGCTACTTTGCAGTACTTTATTTCGAGGGGGAAGTCCATGTGTGGTACATGGATGGTCACAGGCAACCTCCCATTGATTTTGATGCAAGGCCCTATCTCATAAAAAAAATAGATATGACTAAACCAAAAACTGATGCCTCTTCGAGGCAAGCTTTCTTTTCTCAGTTATACATGTGTGCTGCACTGGACAGCACATAGAGAAAGCGTGAAAGTGTCAGTGATCAGAAGCTTAAAACGGGGAAGGAATGGATTCCAATGTTTACTTGCTAAACTCAGAAAGCATGTCTTCCCAGCCTACTCGTCGATGCTTAGAGACAACTATCAGGTAGGGGCTGCTGGATCTCAGCTGCTGAAGATGAGAATAATGAATACATTTTGTTTTAAATAGATGAAGCACAGGGACTGGTAAGCTTTGAGTGTAGTGCAGGTGCTCTTAAAACTGATCGTCTTGGAAAGGACGTCAAGGCAGAGGACTTAGGCCGGTCACCAAGCATTCAAGCAAGAATTCTGAATTCTTTGAAGTCTTGCAATAAATTAAAGGGGTGACTGAAGAAGCATTACCTTGCATTATTCCGGATGATTTAAGATTCATGCCTGGACAGCTAAGCAATGTGACATAGAAGGTAAAGAGAAAGAAAGGTCATGATAGAAGAAAACTCCCAAATTTGACCACAGAAAAATGCACGAGGTAGGAAGCAATGTTGGATAGGCCAAATATCGTCCAGAAAACTCTGTGGCCTGGTTTTGCCTGGGAAGCTGAAAATCTCTGTTTTGTCAGAATTCAGTTTCAGGCATTTCGTTCTAATCCAGTCACCCACAGCAAGCAAACAAGAATGGAAGGCAAAATTGTCATTGGCATCTGGCTGTCAAGAGTGACAAGAATTTGTGTTTCGTTAAGATGGCTCATTAATCAGAGACAAACCAAATGGATCAGCCTAACGCCAAAACAAACATTTAGAATAAAAAGCATCAGGCTAAGAGAGGGACCTTGAGGAGCACTATGAGTAAATCAGATTGAAAGTGATGAGATGTTTCAGTATGGTTGGACAGTTAGGGGCATATTTATCAAAGAGTTGCATCATTCTCATGCCACGCAATGAGGAGCAAGAGCATTGTAACTCCCCAAGTTACATCTATCAAACCAGGTAAGGACCCATTGCATGGCATTGCCTGGCTTCAATATATATCCAGAGCGATGCAATGCAGAGCAAACTGCTGCAATATGTTACTATGCACGGTGAAGGCACTCAATAGGTGGAGCATGGGTGTTTCCATGCATCCACCCATGGATTTTGATGCATTCCCATATTTACCATTACTGGTAGACCTAGGAAAACGTAAAAAAACTACTACTTTCCAGATGAGGCGTAACAAGGAGAAATATCTTTATTTCTCCTTGTTGCTTCCTCTTTCTATGTATGATTCAATTTGTGACCCACTAGGATTTGCTGCCATCACAGGGAAGGTGGTCTGCTAGGGTCAGCAGACCACCATGTCTGTGACTGCTTTTAAATAAAAAAACATTTTTTTTTAAAGGGAGCACTTTTCCCTATAAGGAAAACAGGATGCGTTTAAAAATAAGAATGAAATGCTTCATTTTTATTTTTTAGGAGTAGCCAGTGGCAATGCGACCACTGTCTGCTCTTAAAAAATATTATGCTAAACATTCTCAAAAGGGAAGGGGTCCCTTCCTATTTGCGCATAGCTTACACCAACTTTCAGTTACTGGTAAAGTACAAATGTTTTGCGACTGCATTTCAGTCGAAAAACATTAGATCATACCATTTAGATTCCCTATTTGGAACAGATGCCCTAACATTCACCTTCAAAATATCAATTTTGTTTGTGTTTACAAACCCAAACTGTGATTTGGTAACAAGTTGCTGAATCACAACTAGGAGGTTGTACATTACAAAAAGCATTTTTGCAGTAGCAAATGGCCTGATTGGCAGAAGCAAAATGCTTTCTACATTTAGCTCTTTGTTCCATCTCATCAAGAATCAGCGCCAGGCCCAACCACTGCTGTGGCTGAAGGGCCCAAAAGTCACTGAGGAGAGCACCTAGACATGAGTATGGGCTGGGTGCCAAAAAAGAACATAGAGGCTCAGACTGAGGGGTTCGGTCCACACAACACAGCATGCTGACTGTGAGAGCAGCTTACAACTCACTGACTACCCCTGTCGCAGCCTTGCCTGTGAGGCTCGTCCTTAACATAGGCCGTAGAAATGAGATGTGACATGTGTTATCAAGGCTGGTGCGGGCAGTGCAGCTGCACCGGATGCTGACCTGGATTGGGGGGCGCTGACCTCAGGGGGGCACTGTGTTCAGCAATAACTTAAAAACTTGCGATTTAAAAGCACCTCCTGAAAAGTTCCTTGTGCATGCAACCTTCATGAAGCAATTAAATTGTTAAGATATGTCTTGTGATTAATGTTCCTGCTAGGGAGAGAGATGGGAGTTTTCTCTAGCAGCAGCTTTGACTCGCCATAAAGTAGCTCATAGGGTTAATATGCCTACTGCAAAGAACAGAACTATGTTTATGTGTATAGCTGAGTGGATTAGTAAAGCCAGCTTTTACACGTGTGTTTTAAACAAATGGTGGTATGTGAAAGGGAGACTATGGAGAGATGAGGGGCACATTTGCCGGGTGGTAGTGAGGGAATCCAAGGAGGTGGTCATGGGGAGGGGGGCTCCAAAAAAGACTGTCCCAAAGGACGCCACCAGCGCTAACCCTGGCCCTGCATGTTATTACTCATGAGTCTGTAGTATTCTCCTACCAAATCTGGCAATATTGCAGAACCGCTAGTGCTGCATGTGTTGGATCATGAGTACCTAAGAAATATCTCTCTACTGTAAAGTCCGCAAGCTAGAACACACAGAGCTCCAGACAATGCGTCTATCACAGCGGCCAGCTAAACCAAGTCCAATAATTATTTTCATTTATCAATGTAAATTCATGTCAGTTAGGCACAAAATGTGTATTCAAATTCATGAATGGCTATAATCACATATATAATTAGCCAGATATGGTGTAATTTTACTTGTAAGCAAGTCTTCGTATAGGAACGGTCTGTCATTGTTCCAAGGTGTGAATGCCTGCTTGCCCTTCTTAGCAGGTGAACTCCACAAATGTACAAGTGTGTATTCATAATCTTTAGGTTGCCAGATTTGCACCATTTATAATGCAACTGCAACAATCTAGGAGAAAGTCTCTATCCACTCTAGGAGTAGTAAGCATGTTTCGATGTAGAATAAAGGGTCTCTGCAATGGGAAAGTATTTATCACATGGAGAAACAAATGAAAGATAATGTTTCTTATGTACATTTACAAATATGTAAATTTACACCTGAAAAAACTTGTTCACATTTACACCTGAACATACTTGTTCATGTGATCCCTCCATTAAAGGTGCCACAATTTCAGTTTTTCAAGAATACTGCTAGTTATCATTGCAAATTCAAATTAATTCGGAGATTAACTCCAAATCTAGAGGAGAAAATATAATTTTTCGTTTGTGAATCAGGACAACTGTCTTTAAAAAAAAATGATATTGTTTCTCTTATAATTGCTGTGTTCAGGCTTTCTCTGGCTAGCGGTCTCTAAATATTGTTCAGTTTGTCATAGTTTACCTTGGAAGACACCACATTGAGTGCTTTAGCAATTGCAAACTTAACAATATTTCTGGTTTACATGACTGTCGCAAATCTGCCTTTACAGCATTGTCACCCTAGAAGTGTTGCCTTTTTCTAGAGCCTACTACATATTAGGAAAGTGTCTGTACTTCCACTGTAAAACTAGTGTGTACATTGGAACTCAATTTTGGCCTGTATCCCTCAAGTCCAATGTAAATAGTGCCTAACGTTCACCTGCTGGATGGAGATTATTGGCCTAAATTAGATTTTGGTGGACGGTGTGTTTGATGTGTTTTCCCATCAGAGAGGCAATTAAATTACAATGTGCCCTGATCGAGGTGCTGCCTGCCAAATTTAAAAATGTCTTCCAAGCTGGCTGTCATTTCTAAAGCATTGGCATTTTAAACTATTTTAAACTATTCCATTGACACAACACAAACCAACTCCATAGACCAAGATAAACTATTGCCACAGTCTAATAAATAATGACATATTCATCACAAAATAGTTATATGCAGAAAATATAGTTTATTTTTTCAATGTCGCATAATGTAAGATATGCTGAATAAATGCGTGTACTCTACATAATTAATTAACAATTTTTCATGTTGTTACTCAATACATTTTATAGATGTGAAGCATTCTGACATTTACACTATGACTTTAGATGTATAGAAATCCCATTGAAAATATAAATTTTGAAACTATTTTAAAATTCAAACTTCCCTGAGATGTTCCAAGTCTTCAAGATTGCCTGGAGGTTCTGAAATACCCTAAATATATGTTACTCTGTTTAGTCTTCTCTTTGAAAATCACTGTAAAAAATTGTCATAACGTTATAAACTCATTCCCAATTTAGAAATGTATTTTATTTTCCAGATCCAACAATGAATCTTGTGATGTGATGAGTAACAATGTGATCTTTCAGACCTTTGGCAGCCCTTCACCCTCCTTGGATGATGAAACATTTACTGAAGTCATGAATGTTTTGGACAATTCTACATCTGGGGGCAAGGAACGGCAAATTTAAATTATCTTCTGAAGTTTCTCAACCTGTTTCTTCTCCAAGAATTACTGCCCAACTTCTGTGCGTGACAATGACTTTCAAGTCATATTAGAGAGACAAATCTGCAAGACACAGCAGAACATTGTTGAAGAAGTCAAGAGAGGATGGAGACACTGACCGACATTGGAGGAAGTCCAAAGGAGTCTGATCCCAAATAGGAACTTGGCTTAGAAATTGAGAGACACCTATTTTTGGCTCCAAGAAATGGTTCATTCTCTAGGTAACATAGTTGAGGTCATAAAGGAAAAGAAACAAGAGCCAGTCACTTCAAATTTGGCTCAAATTGAAAAACAGCTAAAGAACAACAATTCTTCCATTAATAAATTCCAAAAAGGACTGGAGCACTTTATGGATTCCTTCAAACCAGTGTTAAATGTCCTGAATAAAACAATGTCTCTATAACAACATCTTAGCAGCCTTTACAAAGTATTTTATTAGAGCTGTAACTATGCTCACTGTTGACTTATGCAGCATAAGGCCTAAAAGTTCTCTCTCTGCATATAACTGCAGTCCTGTCAGGGTGTTACTGTATTTAATAATTTAAACATTTTTAATTTGTCATATTTCTGCATACATTAAGCTTCCATCTTGGATAATGTAATTTGTATGTTTGTATAGTGAGAACATTCCTTTCATTAGCATTTTTATGTGAAAAACTAAAAATTATGAAGAAACATTTTTATCTTCATTTATGTCAATTATTTTCAATGATGAATATTGTTGTTATGAGTGTATACATATCCTTCATAATTTAGCTGTTTTCTGTTCCTTCATTACAAAGCTTCAAGTGTTCCAAAGCATATGTAATGTATTGTGCTGTAACATTTCTATAGAAGTAAAAAAAAAACATCTTGTGTGTCTTCACACTGGGTTGCTCAGTTAGGCTCACACCATCCATTCACATCGTTCATTAACACTTGTTTTCTAATCACGTAGGCATTTTATGGTAGTTGACTGTTCTATGATTGGAGCATGAATGAAAATATCAAATTTGAATTTTCAATATGCACAAGCCAGTATACTTGAAACCTCAGTTTACTAGAAGCAAACTAACTGAAACTGAATAAATTACCCAGCTTTCAACTCCCTGTAGATATGGCATAAAGCAGACAGGCTCAACATAGGTCAATGTGTAAAGTATTTAGGCAGTACAAAAGATTAATAAAGTAAAAATACCAAACAATCAAAAACTAAGACTGAAATACAAAAATTGTATAGAGTGTAATAAACAGTTTCAACACACAAAATATCCAATGTGGTGAACTGGAGATATGCAAATCTAAATATTTAAGTGTAAAAAATATTGGCAATCAATGATAGCCTGTGGAAGCAGTAAACCTGGACCCAGTTTCCAATGCAGGCCAAGTAGAATGGAGCGTGGGTCAGATACACCAAGCCTGAAGCTGTGTCTGAGGCAGTTTCACCAAAATGTGACACTATTTCCGCAAGGTTCTCCTGATGGCTCCAGAGGTATTGGAAGTCCATACATTTTAAACCACAATTTATCTGGTTTTCTTGGGCAGCTTCTCTGGTTTATTCATAAGGCACCCAGCACCTCAGGTACAACACTTAAGGGCCTGGACTCACTCTAGCAGAGGCCAACAGCAAGGCCCAATTCAGGTCCTGTAGGTACTTGTCAACTGGTCACTTTAGAAAAATCCTCTTGTACTGTGTTGTGTCCCTGTAGCCATACTAGAAGTAGGTAAACTGGAGTCAATTAGGGAGCAGGTATAGTCCTTAACCACTTAGCTGCTTGGCCTCCCCCCCTCCCCCCCAGTGCTGAGCATATTTTTGCCTGTTTGGGGTAGTTCATGCTCAGGCCTCCATACCATTTTGTCCACATAAGCTATCCATGCCCAATTTGCGTATTATTTCTCCAACATCCTGAGGATTCTAAAGGTACCCAGAGTTTGTGGGTTCCCCTGGAGGAGACCAAGAAATTAGCCAAAATATAACTAGAATTTGGGTTGTTTGGGTAAAATGGGAAAAAGTGCTCCAGAAGAAAGCATCTGTTTTTGTTCCTGCAAATGGAATCAACAAAAGGTTTGGAGTGCTAAAATCACTATCTTCCCAGCTTTCAGGAATAGGCAGACTTAAATCAGAAAAACACAATTTACTAGGACATACCTCATTTTTACTATTTTTTGTGCTTTCAACCTTCTTCCTGTTAGTGGCAGAAATGGGTGAAAAAAAACAAATGGTAGATCCCAGACAGCTAAACATTTATAAAAAGTAGACAGAATTCTGAATTCAGCAAGGGGTCATTTGTGTAGGTCCGTCAAGATCTTCCTATAAAAAGCAATAGTTGAATTAAAAAAAATATTGAAATTGAGTTGAAAAAAACAGCCATTTCTGTCTACATTTTCTTCTGTAACTTTTTCTAGTGATGGCAGATTTTTGAAACCAATATACTGTTACATCTGCTGGAAACCTCAGGTTGTGGGGATATGAGGGCTTGTAGGTTCATCATGAACCCAAGGTATCCAGAGTCAATAAATGAACTGCACCTTACAATGGGTTTTCATTGTTTAGCAGGTATACAGCAATTCATTTGGTAAAATATAAAGAGTGAAAAATAGGTATCAAGGAAACCTATATGTTTTAAAAATGGGCACATGATATGGAGTTTAGAAGCAGTGGTTATTTGCACATCTCTGAATTTGGGGGTACCCACACTAGCATGTGAATTACAGGGCATTTCTCAAAATGACTTTTTTCTTGCACACTGTCTTACATTTGGAAGGCACAAATGTAGAGAAAGACTATTAGCAATAACACTTGTTCTTCTATTCTGTGTTCCTCTGAGTCTCCCCATAAAAATTATACCTCACTTTTGTGGGTAGGTCAAGTGCCCACGACAAGAAACGCTCCAAAACACTACATGGACACATCACATTTTTCCAATGAAAACAAGTGCCTAGCTGTGGATTTTGGGCTTTAGTTCAGCTGGCACTTAGGGAAACATAGCAAACATATACATTTTTCAAAGGTAGACATATAAGGGAACCCAGAATAGGGTGACTTGTGGGGCTCTCACCATGTTCTGTCACCCACAATCCATTGGAAAACTCAAAATTTGCCTAAAAAACAAATTTTCCTCATGTCAGCGAATTAGAGTTCTGGAGTCTAAGGGGAGCCACAAACTTCCTTCCACCCAGCATTCACCCAAGTCTCCCAATAGAAATAGTACCTCACTTGTGTGGGTAGGCCTACTGCCCACAACAGGGAACACCCCCAAAACACTGCGTGGACACATCACATTTTTCCAATGAAAACTGACATGTTTTTTGCAAAATGACTAGATGTGGATTTTGGGCTCTAGCTCAGCCAGCACAATGTTTAAAACTGAACACCTAGGGGAATCCAGAATGGAGTGACTGGTGGGGCTCTCACAGGGTCTGTCTGCCAGAATCCTTTGCAAACCTCAAAATATTTCTAAAAAACACTTTCCCGCAAATTTTGGTGATGGGAAGTTCTGGAATCTGAGGTGAGCTGCAAACTTCCTTCCACCCAGCATTCCCCCAGGTCCCTCAATAAAATGTTACCTCACTTGTGTGGGTAGACCAAGTGCCGGAGACAGGGATGGTCCCAAAACATATTGTGGCGATTAGGATAACTAAGGTGAGTGTACTAATTAGTCCTGGGATCAGGAACCATTTAGGGAAACCTATCAAGCCCAGACATTTCTGAAAAGTAGATGTCAAGGGGACTCCATGGAAGTGTCGCTGGTGAGGCTTCCCCAAAGTTTTTTTCCCCAGAATGCTCTGCAAAGGTAAATCATTGAATAAAAGCCCTATTTTTCTTTGCATTTCTGTGACATAAACTACAGGAATATGCAGGGATCTACAAACTACTTACCACACAGCATTCCCCAACTTGTCCCTATGAAAATGCTACACCACTGGTGTGCCTTTTTCTTAGTGCCCTTGACATGAATGGATCATACAACGGTCAATGTTAGTCCTTACATGAGGGCTACTGTTGACTCTGGGGTGATCCAGTCCTGATGCAGGCACTAGTCACAGGCAAACAAGTGGGGAAACACTTTCAGTCAGTTTGCCGTGATGTCACCGATGGGCTGGTGGGGGGATGGGGGAAAACATGAAAGCTTTTCCGTGTCTCCCAAGTTTTTTTTAAATAAAAAAACTCTCCAGTGTAAAGCACCAGAGGATTTTCAAAACCCCTCCCTGGTGTCGGCCAATGGTCGTGGCCCGCACCAGGAATGGTGTGCCTGTCTCAGCCATTGCCCAACAAATGCACTAATGAGGTTAAGGGATCCTTTCAGGTTGCAACAAGCAGGGTTTAGTCTCTTTCTGATCTTTCACAGGTCCTGAAAGTGTTCCGAGGAAAATACCTTGGGGTGGCACATTTGTGGTTGTTACCAGCTAGGGATTGGGTGAGTCCTGTCTCTTTCCTCAATAATGGCCTGACTATCAAGCACAATTGAACCCAATTTTGCAGCAGAGTTTGTTTGCACTACTGAAACCAATTCCACAATACTCCTTACTCCTAAAGTGCAAGAAGTCAAAACACTTCCCCCTTTGTGATGAACTTGTGTGCAAACCCAGAGGTGTGGCAAGAGAATTGAGCTGTGGAATGCAGCATATCTTGGTGACATTGTTCTCTTTAGCTTCACCCTGCGAGACTACCTGACTCAGCTGTATTAGGTGCTTCAGGCACTGCAGCAGGCAGGTCCATCTATCACTGACCATGTCATGAGTGATGTAATATGTGAGGTCATAAGCAGTGCATTACGGGAGCACAAGTTATAGTTAGCTCAGGTAACTATAACTGCTGAATTTCTACAGTTTTGTACGAGTAAATTCAGAACGTAACTATAACGTCCATGTAACCTTTGATTTTTTCAGTGCATTTCTAGGTTTTTAAAAAATTCTAATTCCTAACTATATCGTCCCTTTAACCTTTGTTTTTAAGTGAATTTCTGAGGGTTTTTTAAATTCTATTTCCTAACTGTAACATCCCTGTAAGCTTTGTTGTTTTCAGTGAATTTCTATGTTTTTTTAATGTATAGTGATTTTAATTACTGTACGTTAATCCAACCACCGTTGTGCACGGCCTTCGGCCATTCATGGCGGCAGTTGGCTACAGGTCATAGCCTCTAGCCAGGCCCTGATGTCAACCCCTTATAAGCACCTAACAGTGCACGTCCTTCACCCATGCGCAGGTGAGGTTGATCGCAAGACCTAGCCTGCAGCCAGATTCTGCGTCCAACACTCCCCTACCACCCAAACCCACGCTGTGCACAGGCCTTTCGCTGTGCGCAGCCAGAATTAGCCGCAGCTTCTCTTGGGTGCGAGAATAGGTGTGAAAAGGTGTATCTGGGGTGAGAGTGGCTGTCAGATTGTCTGTCTGGGTATGAGAGTGCGTAAATCAGTGTTTTAGTGGGAGCGTCAGTCTGTGCGTGGCTCTCTGAGTGGCTGCATTAGGGTGTCCGTGGGTCTGTGAGTGGCTTTGTGAGTATCTGAGAGGGTCTGTGAGTGAGTGCACAAGTATCTAAGTGGGTGTGTGAGTGGGAGAAATTGATTGAAAGAGAGACAGAAAGAGAGAAGAAAGTGAGAGAGAAAGAGAGATTTTTTAGGTTTTAATATATCTCATATACTTAGAATGAGATCTTTTTGTTAGGTTTAGCAAAAAATATGTATTTAATATATTTAAAAAAGTAAATAAATTTAAATAAAAAAAAATCTTAATGAGACCAGCTAGACACGAACCCCCATATCTCAGTATGAAGGTCTGCGACCCTCACAATGAGCTGTGATGGTTTTCTTTTTTTAACCTTTTTTTAGCCCTTTCTGGGCTTTGTAGTAAAAAAAAATAAAAAAATAGAGACCTTGTGGGCAGCCTTCAAAGGCTCTCACAATTTTTTTAATGAAGTCCTTTACAGGTTATGTGTGACAGCCAGGGAGCCCTCAAGGGCTCCCCCCGTGGTTTCTACCGTTTAAAAAATAAATAAATTTAAAACAATGCCCTTACGGGCTACCTGGCACTGCAGGGGAAGTCTTAAGGCTTCCCTCACAATGGCAATGCTTCGGCAAGCATGGAGCTGCTTTGACAGCAGCTCCATGCTTGCTGAAGCATTTCATCTATGTTTCCTGCACGTGTGCAGAGGACAGAGATGAAACCTTCGGATTGTGACAGTGGGACCTGCTTTAAAGGTCCCGCTGTCAAAATCTGAAGTGTTTGTTATGGCTTGGCTGCAGCTGCAGTGCTGGTGGTGGTCCCTGGGGCAGTGGGAGGAGGCCAGGAGCCCCCCTCCCGAGTATTACAATAACGCCTGGGGAGGTGTGGTACCTGGGGCAGCAGGTGGGGGCCAGGAGCCCCCCGCTTTTAAAAAAAATTAAAAACTCCCAGGAATTGGCCCACCCAGGAGCATCAGACTAACAAAGCTCTTCGTTTTTTTCTTATTTTACAAGTAGATTCACGGATCCACCGCATCTTCGCCCATAAAATCAGACAATCAGATCTCTGCATGAGATTGGGAGGGGTTGCGAATCCACCAAAACAAAAAGTCACTCTTTCTGGACCAGGACCAACCTTCCTGCTAAATTTGGTGTAATTCCATCCAGTAGTTTTTGTGCTATTGCTGTTCAAAATCCCTAAGTAAAAATGAATGGGGAAACGTGTTTTGGGACCACCCTTTTTTCTCGGCCCCCCTGGAGGGAGCACCCCAAAATTTTTCAGGTAGCAGGCAGGGAAACAGCTGAACGTTTGCTCCTGCACATAGGGAATTGCATATTTAGCAGCTAGATGTGTGCAGGAGCAAGACCGACTTCCACAGGGAGTTGGTTAGGACCGCTGGGACGTTGAGGCTCCCCTATGCGGTCCCCATGATGGTAAAGTGGGTGCCCTGGGTGGGGCCATCATCTGATCTTTTTGCTTTTGTAACCCTAAGTGGGAAGGGTATGCTCAGACGTGGGTCTTGTGTTGACAAGATGTAGGCTCACTGTGCCACAGGATTTAAGCTAGCCTGGCTGATGAGGGGTGTTACCCTAAAACTGGTCCCAGGATGCTTGTTTCCGGTCCAGGGATGACCTGGCCTGGTAGCTAAGGCTGTACTGTTCTCATGGGGATCAGGGTCAAGACTGATTTGCATATGGCTGTGTCCAAACTGGGTGGCGTGGTGGTCCAAAAAACAATGGATTAGACCCTGATCTTTGTGACTGTGGGTGAATGTTTACATTGTTCAGCATTTCATCCATCATCTGTTCTTTATGCTTTTGTCACCCTAAGTGGGAAGGGTGCACCCAGATGTAGGCTCCATGCTCACTGTGCCACTGGATTCAAGCTAGCTGGACTGATGAAGGGTGATACCCTGAAACCAATCCCAGGATGCTTGTTTCCAGTCCAGGGAGGACCTGCCTTGGAAGTTCGGGCTGGTCTGTTCCCATGGGGTACAGGGTCAAGAATGATTTGCACATGGCCGGGTCCAAACTGGCGTGGTGGGCAATAAAACAATGGATTAAACCCAGATCTTTGTGAATGGGGGTGGAAGTTTGCCTTGTTCAGCATTCCGTTGATCATCTTTTCTTCTTGTTTTTGTCTTCCTAAGTGGGAAGGGTATGCCCAAATGTGGGTCCTGTGGTCACTGTGACACTGAACTCAAGCTAGCCTGGTTGATGAAGTGTGATACCCTGAAACAGGTCAGGGAATGCTTGTTTCCAGTCCAGGGAAGACCGAGCTTGACAGTTCTGGGTGGACTGTTCCCATGGGGAACAAGGTCAAGACTGATTTACATGTGGAAGGGTCCAAACTGGGGTGGCATGGGGGGCAAAACAATTATGGATTAAACACAGATCTTTGTGATTGGGAGTGAATGTTTTCATTGTTCAGCATTCAGTCCATCATCTGTTCTTTTTACTTTTGTTGCCCCAAAGTGGGAAGGGTATGCCCCGACATGTGTCTCGTGCTCACCACACCAATGGATACAAGTTAGCTTGGCTGATGAAGGGTGATACCCTGAAACTAGTCCCATGATGCTTGGTTACGTTCAGGAAGGACCTCGCTAGGCAATTCTGGCAGGATTGTCCCATGGGGAACAGGGTCAAGACTGGGGTGTCATCGTGGGTAAAAAAAAATTGGATTAAACCCAGATCTTTGTAAGGGGGGGTGAATATTTGCATTGTTAAGCATTCCATCTATTATCTGTTCTTTTTGCTTTTGTTGTCCTAAGTGGGAAGGGTATGCCCAGACTTGGGTCCTGTGCTTACTGTGACACTGGATTCAAGCTAGCCTGGCTGATGAAGAGTGATACCCTGAAACTGGTTGCAGGGTGCATGTTGCAGTCCAGGGACGACCTGGCTTGGCAGTTCAGGCTGGAATGTTCCCATGGGGGACAGGGTCACAACTGATTTGCATATGGCTGTTTCCAAACTGGGGTATCGTGGTGGATAAAAAACAATAGATTAAACCCAGATCTTTGTGACTGGGGGTGAATGTTTGCATTGTTCAGCATTCCATCCATTATCTGTTCTTTTTGTTTTTGTTGCCCTAAGTGAAAAGGATATGCCCAGACAGGGGTCACGTGGTGACTGAGAAACTGGATTCAAGCTAGCCTGGCTGATGAAGGGTGATACCCTAAAACTGATCCCAGGATGTTTGTTCCAGTGCATGGAGAACTTGGCTTGGTAGTTAGGATTCGACTGTTCCCATGGAAATGGGGTCAAGACTGATTTGCATATGACTAGGTCCAAACTGGGATAGTGTGGTGGGCAAAAAAAATGATGGATTAAACCCAGATCTTTGTGACTGAGGGTGAATGACTGCCTAGTTCAGCTTTCTGTCCATCATCTGTTCTTTTTGCTTTTGTCACTCTTAGTGGGAAGGGTGTGCCCAGATGTGAGTCCCATGCTCCCTTCAAAACAGGATTCAAGCGTGCCTGGCTGATGAAGGATGATACCCTGAAAGTGGATCCAGGATGCTTGTTCCAGTGCATGGAAGATCTTGTTTGGCAGTTCGGGCTGGACTGTTCCCATTGGGGACAGGGTCAAGACTGATTTGCATATGCCTGGCTCCAAATTGGGGTGCAAGGTGGGCAAAAAAACAATGGATTGAATACAAATCTTTGTGGCTGGAGATGAATGTTTGCATTGTTCAGCATTCCGGGTGTCATCTGTCCTTTTTGCTTTTGTTGCCCTAAATGGGAAGGGTATGCCTATACGTGGGTCCTGTGCTCACTGCACCACTAGATTCGATCTAGCTTGGCTGATGGAGGGTGATACCCTGAAACTGGTTCCAGGATGCTTGTTTCCAGGCCAGGAAGAACCTGGCTTGGCAGTTTGATCTGGACTGTTCCCATGGGGAACAGGGTCAAGACTGATTTGCATATAGCTAGGTCCAAAACTGGTGTAGTGTGGTGGGCAAAAAAAGATGGATTAAACCCAAATCTTTGTGACTGGGGGTGAATGATTGCATTCTTCAGCATTCCATCCATCATCTGTTGTTTTGCTTTTTTCACTTTAAGTGGGAAGGGTATTCTCAGACATAGGTCCTGTGCTCACTATGCAACTGGATTCAAGCTAGCCTGGCTAATGAAGGGTAATACCCTGGAACTGATCCGAGGATGATTGTTTCTGGTCCAGGGAGGACCTGGCTTGACCTGTTAATATGGAGAACAGGGTCAAGACTAATTTGCAAATGGCTGGGTCCAAACTGGTGTGGGGGCATACAAAGATGGATTAAACCCAGATCTTTGAGTCAGGGTTGAATGTTTGCACTGTTCGGCATTCCATCCATCATCTGTTCTTTTTGCCTGGGGGAGGCCAGGGCTCCAAACAGGATGTGGCCGGAACCTGGGAGATGCGGTCCCCACGGCCAAAATCAGCCTGGGGAAGGAGGTAGTATGGCCTCCCCCCAGTTTAAATTAGGAATTTGACCCTGGGGAGGTGGTGGTCACTGTGGCCCAGGGAGTGTCTGTGGCTCCCCTACTAGTTCTTATTTTGTCCTAGGGAGGTGGTGCTCCCAGGGGCATACTTAAGCCCTAGGAGGGGAGGTGTACACATGGCCCCCCTCCTTTATTCAATAAAGCTCCAGGGAGGTGGTGGTGTCCGGTGCTCATTGAGCCCAATGGAGGGGCATCACTATGGCTACCCTCCCTTTATTTAATTAATCCACAGAACGGTTGTGGTCACTGGGGCAAAGAGAGCCCTTGGAAGGGGCCTGTGTGCCTCACTCCAGCATCTTTAAAATTATCCTGATGCCCCCAGGACCTGGCCAACAGGTGGGCTTTTTTGCATACAAGCACAGGAAACCAAACTTTTTTTATTTTTGCTGCAGATTCGTGAATCAGCTGCAATTTTGTGGAATTTTTTTTTTAAAAAATTGCCATAAGACGGGTCCCAGAGGAAACCTACCACCAAGGCTAGGGTTTTAGGGTATTTCTACTGTTATCCATTTCCCTTGGTTTCCCAAGGCTGTGTTTGGCCAGGTCCTTCAGCCAATACCTGCTATGTACAACTGAAGGACTTGAGGGGTTGGGTGCTTTTTGTGGGTTGTTCACAGTCCATGTGAGTTGGCCAACCCTCACCATGCACAGCCAAAAGCTGTGTGTGGCGGGTGGTGAGTGGTTATAGGAATAGGCTGCAGGGACTGGCAGCAGGCCAGGCCCTGTGTCCAACCCCCACCATGCATGGTTAAAATAGATGTGTGGAGCTTGGTGGTTATAGGGAGTTGGCTGCAAGCCAGGCCCTGCAGCTAACCCCTGCAACACATGGGCAAAGACGGTTGCATGGGGTTGGGTTGAGTGTATATACGGGGTCAACACCCACCAGGCACAGCAAAAGGCCGTGAGAGGGGCGCAATTGGGTGTATATAGGGATAAAACGTTGGTCTGTTGGCAAGCCAAAGTCTTCAGCCAACCCCCACTGCGCCAAAGGCCATGCGCAGCAGTGATTGTATCAACGTGAAGTACATAAAATTACTTAACATTAAGAAAACACATAGAAACTCACTAAAAAAACAAAGGTTACAGGAACGATATATTTAGGAAACAGAATTAAAAAAACATAAATTCTCTTAAAAACAAAGGTTAAGGGGACATTATAGTTTAAATGCACAAAATCATAGAAATTCTGTGGTTATAGTTATATCAAGTACCTATAATTTGTGCCCATAAAATAACTAAAACTCTGCGCCCTCACCATGCACTACTAATTACCCCACATATTACATCACTAATGGCATCTTTGACAACATAATTGATAAGATCAATGTAACATGTGCATTAAAAATGTTGAGGAGAAAACTGTGCATGGTGGGGGAGTGAGTTATAGTTACCTTACAGCACAAGTCTGTAAGGTCCCCCTCACTTTTAGGAAAAGCCCCAGGAAGATGGTGGCCCCCGGGTTGGGGGATCTGCACGCCCCCTTACATTTATTTTATGTAGCCCCATAAGGTGTTCTTTCCTGGGGCATCTAGACCCTTGGAGGGGGGGCTCATGCACCCCCTTCATTTTATGAAATCTGCATGCCCCCGGCACCTGGCCCAGCCAAGGGCTACATTAAGACAAAGCACAGAGATCATGTTTGTACTTTTTTACTTCTGGTGAAATTTGCGGATCCTCCATGAAATTCACCGTAAATTTTAAAAAAATCATTTTTTGCCCTAGCAGGGTCCATGGGGAACCCCGGCAACAAAGCTATGGGGTTAGTGTTTTTGTAACCTGCCCTCTTTTCTCTTCATTTTTTTTAAGACTCGGCTGAAGCTGAGTCCAACAATGGCTGCCAGTACTTCAGATCGAGATCTCCAGGACACATGGAGCCTCTGCCTTACATTATATTTTCTTTTCCCTTTAATATGTATAGAAACTTCTGAATAGATTTACACCGAATCTTAAAAAGCATGCTTTCTGGGCCAAGAGCTGGCTTTCTGCCAAATTTGGTGTAATTCCATCAGAGATACGGGCGTAGTCATGTTCAAAATCCCTACGTGAATTAACATGGGAGACACACTTTATTTTACCCCTCCTTGTGCTCAGCCCTTCCTTGACGAATCATACAGAAACCCACTATGCACAATAAGACTCAGTAGGACACTTCTTTTGGAAAATTTTGTGAAGATTTGTCAAACAGCGCCAAAGTTATAGGCAAGTCAAAAAATGTTTTTCCTGTGGAAATTAGGTCCTAACTACATCTACCTACAGGTGACTGGTAGTAGGTAGGAGATATATATACACAACTCCACCACCCTTCATTGCCATGAACTTCTCCCAGGACACAAGTGACAGGATCATTCAGATATGGATTAAAGCTTTTTATTAAGGTGCTGCAGAGTAAAACTCATAGAACGGCCAGTGTGTTTTGGTAATATGCCTTCAACTGGGCCTCACAGTGCTCGGTGATAGGTATCTCATTAATACACAGTCCCTCCTTGGTTTCAGTAGCCCTACCACTAAACCACTAGTGTTCCAATCCTCTTATTTAGAATGGACCATTTCATCCTCCATTTCATTCATAGTCACCTCCTCCAATATCTCCTATTCTTAATATATTAACTTATAAACATTTCAAAATTATGATTTTCCTAAACATTCATTTGAAACCCACAGTTCATTCTAATAAATAGCACTTCATTGGCCCAAAATTGGCTCAATTATCCCCAACAATCATTTTAATTTACAAGAAAATGCCCCTTTTCAACTTTTTTTGTCTACTTCAATGTAATATTTCCTCTAGATAGTTTACATTAAAGTTAAATGTGTCAGTTCCTTGTCAACCTAGTGATCAATAAAGTACTAACATGTGCAAAATATGCCTCATTACCATTACTGAAATAGTGCATTACCCAATTCTACTATCATTCACCCGGGCACTACAATTTATTATCTATCGGGAACATCCCATATACCTTTCTGTAAAAAGTGATAAATGCTTTATAAACAAAATCATACCTATCAATTATTCATTAACCCCATAGGTGTGTGTGTCGGCCAGTGGCCAACGCAAGCACACCCTCCTTGGTGCAGGTCACTACCTGTGGCCGACGGCAGGAAGGGGTTTAAAAAATCCTCCGGTGAAATGCACCAGAGGATTTTTTTTTTTAATCCAGGGAGACCCGGAAGAACTTCTGCGTCTCCTCCGGCCCATTTGTGATGTCAGCGCGCCTCAAGGTATGCTGATGTCACATTTTTCCCCACCAGAGCAACGGAGGAGCAGGTAAGCCACTCCGGTGGCGAAAAAAGGCCAAAGCAACCTCCCCAGATGCTAGGGAAGCATCAATGGAAAGGGGAGAGTCTCGCCTTTCCATTAATACCTACCTCGCACCGTTTCCTGGCTATGGATCGCAGCACGGCTGTGATGCACGGCCAGGAAATGGCCCTAGGCACCAAGGCTCTTGTTTGGGGAGGGGTCAGCCATTGTGTAAGTAGGTCACCCCCCCCGTGGGGGCATATTGTTTTTTAAAAACATATTGGGGTTCTCCTGAGAGGCGAGCGTGCCCCCCCAGGGACTAAACGTAATGTGTTTATTTAAAAAAAAAAAATTGTGTTGTATTTTTTTTATTGTTAATTGCATCATATTACATAGTATAGTGAACAGTCTGTTAACCTAAGCCATTTTTGTTTCCAATCAGGTTTTCTCATAGGGAAGATAACAAGTACAGTTTTACATTCTATGAGTCATTATCAATACACATGTCTGTTTTTTCTAGGCATCATACATGTACAATTGTTATTTTACAGTATATCTCTCTTGTCTATTGCTCTGCCATTTGCCATAGTTGTGGCTGTTTTCTTATAATAATGCATATACAATCAGCGATATGGTAAACGATTCAATGAAACCAACTTATAAAAGAAGAGGGAGAGAACAAAAAAAAAAAAACAAGGATCCATTTGCTCCATGATGTCCTCGTTATACAATTCTACTGTAATAACAGTTGTGGTCAATACTAACCAGGTGTCCCATTTGCCATCTCCTTGAGTCTCCCTGGAATATGCTGCTAGTCCATTTAAAGAGTGTGAGTCATAATGTTTTGTGATAAAGGTGGGATACGGTCAAGGGTAGTGGGGGACCATTAGAAGTGTATTGAGGGATATAAAGAAAAGTAGTGATTAGTGTGGGTTATGAGAACGGGGGGAGGAAGGGTGGGGTGGCGGGTGAGGGGGAGAGGTGTCTGGGTAGGAATCTAAGTGTAGAGAAAATGTAGAGTAGGGAGGGAGGGTATGGAAGGGGTAAGGGGAGAGAGGGCGTATATATGGATTGTATTAGTGTCCATGGTGTCTAATAGGCAGAAGAAGAATAAGGAAGTGGCAACGATAGTAACAATAAAAATCACTGTAATAATAATGATGTTAACATTAGTAGTGATATTAGTAGTGATAGTGATAGCGATAGTGACCAAGGGGAGGGGGCCGTGTGAATTCAAAAGGCAAATCATTATAGTGGCTGCTTCCATATGAGGAGAAAAATAGAGCCAGACTATAAAGTGTTATAAGATGTTTTGGGGCAGGGGGGTGTGGTGGGGGGGGAATGGATCGGGGAATGACACGGTGATATGAACATCAATAGTATGTATAAGGATTGGGATATGAATAACGGAATAGGTTATGCCAAAAAGGTCAATGAATAGTGGATGGTGAGCAGCGGTTTTTATCATAGGTTATACAGTAGCTTTCTACCTTTCTACCGGGGGGGGTGGAAGGGGTCATCTGAGTCCAGGAGGGGAGGGATGGTGTGTTAGGTGTGGGTGGATGTACCTGCATGGGTATGATAGCAGGAACGGTATATTCCCACTACGTGGTATTTTGTGGAGTTCTCTAGGGGTAATCTGGTCCTAGTGTCCGGAGATGAAGGGTGACCAGGTCTGGAGAAACACCTCCGTTCTGTCCTGTAAACTGTAGATAAGTCGTTCGTGTGTGGCTGCTTGGTACATTGCTGTCAACCATTCATCATGGGAGGGGACGGTCGGTGCACGCCAGTGTCGAAGGATGCATAATTTGGCCGTGCTAGCGCGGTGTGTAGGAGTCTACTTTGAGTTTGTGTGATCTTATGGAGTTCTCCCATGTTGTGTAGCAATAGAAGAGATGGGGTGAGGAGTGGTGGGAGGGGTAGGGATTCTCGGAGGGTGTTTCCCACTGTTCTCCAAAAAGGTTGTACGGCTGCGCAATCGTGTAGGATATGGAGTAAGTCGCAGTGTGTGTGTGGGCACCTCCAGCAGTTTGCATGGGGGAGAAGTCTTGCCATATGTAATTTTGGTGGGGTCCAATACCAATCATGTAGTGTCTTAAAGAGGCAGAATTTCAGACGAGCCTCACGTGCTCCGCGGTCCCTGGCTTCGATCAGGTCAGTCCAGTCCTCCAGGTCATATTCAGTTTGTAGGTGCGTCTGCCATTTGTTTTTGAGGGAAGTCAGGAGTGGGAGTGAGAAGAGGTGGCGATTCAGCAATGCCTGGAGTCCCGATATCGCCCCCTTCATCTTCCCCCATGTCTCTAGATAGTGTAGTATAGGAGAGCGCGGGAGCTGTCGGGGAAGGGCACCTAGTCTCTGTTTAAGACAATGTCTGAGTTGGAGGTAACGCCATGAGTGGTATTCCGGGAGGTTGAATTCCACCAGTAGGTCCCTAAAAGTTTCCAGGTTTCCCCTGATATAAGTTGGTCCACTCGTCTGATGCCTCGTTGACCCCAAACCTTCCAGGTAATAGTTTTCCCTCTGATTTGGAACCCTTTGTTGCCCCATAACGGACCCTGTCATGTAAGTGGGGGTCTATCTTAAGGAGCCGATGTACCCGCTGCCAGGTTTTCTTCATTGCTCCTATCATAGGATTGGTGGGTCGGGGCCTTTTTGGCTCGTATCGTATAATAGCTGGAGGCCGTAGGGGGCCCCTGTAAGGGCTCGTTCTACGTCCACCCAGAGCGGCGGGGTTATTACAGTCGGGAGTAGGAGGGCCATTTGTGAAAGATGTAGCGCGTACGAATAGTGTTCGATCGAGGGACGGCTTAGTCCACCGCATTCCCAACGGGCTATCAAGGTGGTTTTGGGTAGTCGTGGGCGCATGGATCCCCAAGCAAAGGAGCGGATACAGCGGTCTATCTCTCTTAATACAGGTAAGGGGATCTGTAAGGGGAGCATGCCTAGGACATATAGGAACCTCGGCAAGGTTACCATCCGCACCGCCTGTACTCTGCCCCACATGGAGAGGTTCAGTTGGCCCCATTTCTCAAAGTCCCATTTCATGGTATTGATCAATGGGTCTATATTGTCTGACACCACATTGACCAACCCTGTATTTACGTCAATTCCTAGATATCTTAGTCGGGAGTGTTTCCATTTAATCGGTAAGCCTTGTATGGAGGCGCTCACTGTGACTGGGGAAAGTGGTAGAGCTTCGCACTTGTCCCAATTGATTCGATATCCTGATATGCATTCAAATTCCATTAGAATCTCCCTCAGGGCAGTGATGGAAGTGGGCAGGTCAGTGAGGGTAAGTAAGATATCGTCTGCGTATAAATATATGTAAGATTTTCCGCCTGGTAGCGGGATTCCTGATATGAGGTTGGAACTACGGATGGCTGCCGCCAGAGGCTCCACTGCAAGTAGAAATAGGAGGGGTGATAGTGGGCATCCTTGACGTGTCCCTCTCCGGATCTCAAAAGTGTCCGACAGGAACCCCCCACAGTTTACCTGTGCTGTCGGGGAGCCATATAGGAGGCGCACCTTGTTAATGAAGCCTTCTCCTAACCCGAATCGTTTCAAGATTTCAAAGAGGTACCACCATTCTATTCGGTCGAACGCTTTCTCGGCATCCAACGAGAGGGCTAGAGCTTCTTGTCGTGTATCGCGGGCGGCCCAAATGGCATGGAAAAGTGTGCGGAGGTGATTCCTGGAGGAGCGGCCCGGTACAAAGCCTACTTGGGAGTGATGGATTAACGAGGGGATAACTTTTTTAAGGCGAGTGGCCAGTATTCCCGCTAATATTTTAATATCTCCATTCAATAAGGAGATAGGGCGATAGCTTCCGCTAAGAAGTGGGTCTTTTCCGGGTTTCGGCAAGACTGTGATAGTGGCTTTATTAGACATAGGATGTATGGAGCCTTCCCTTTCGGCCCCTTGAAATGCCTCGTATAAGACATCTACAGTGTTCCCGTCCATTTATAGAATTCAGATGTAAACCCATCCTCCCCGGTGTTTTGTGATATGATAGATTAGCTATTGCTTGTTGTATCTCTTCCTTACTAATATCCCCTTCTAGAAGAGCCCTGCCTTCATCTGTAAGATGGGGGATGTGCGTCCTCTGCAGGAATGCGTCTAAGCGGGCAGTGTCTTACGATGTTTCTGAGGAATATAAAGTTTGGTAGTACCGGCCGAATTCTTCTGCAATCACCTGGGGGTGTGTAATGAGTAAGTTATCCTGGGTGCGTAGTGCCGGTATAGCAAGTGCTGTTTCCCGTTGGTGTAGTTGGGCAGCCAGTAAGCGGCCCGCTTTCTCTCCGTGCTCATAGTGGCGTCCCTTCAGCCGTTGTAGGGCATATTCTGCCTGTGAGGTGTATAGGGTGTTAAGCTACATTTTAGCCTGTTCTAGGGAGCGGCGATTGGAGGGGGTGGGTTGTTGTGTGTATTTCCTCATGGCCTGTGTTATTGTGTCTTCTAGCGTGTGTTGTCGGGCCCGTCTATGGGCATTGGAGATAGCTGCATCTCTCATTAATTGCCCTCTGATAGTTGCTTTCGCCGCAGCCCAGAGAAGTTGTGGTGAGGTCACTGAGCCTTTATTGTCCTTCAAGTATGTGGCCATATGGGCCTTAAGTTGTTCCTTCCCAGTCGGGGATCAGTATCTAGTGTTAGGGAGGCGCCAGGGTTTACGGCCGGGTGTAATCATTCCGAGTTCCAGGGTTATTACTACCGGAAAATGGTCTGATAGTGCGGCTACCAGTATTTCTATTGACTTAACCGCTTGTAGTATTCTATGATTAAGTAAGAAATAGTCTAGCCGTGACTGGGTCCTGTGGACCGAAGAGACAAAAGTATATTTCCTATTGGAAGGGTGGGAGAGACGCCAACAATCTATTAGGCCATGATCTGAGAGGATGTCTTTGAAAACGGCTCTATCTGCATTGTTACCCGCGTCAAGACCAATTGATTGGTCTAGAATGGCATCTTGGACTATGTTCCAGTCCCCCCCCAAGAATATATTGTGAGGCACCTATCTGTGTCAGAAGACGGTTGAGGGAGAGGAAAAAGGTGCGCTTCGAGCCGGTGGGGGCGTATATGGAGCCTATGCATATTGTGGAGGATCCCACCACTAGCTTAGCCAGTACGTAGCGTCCCTCTGGGTCATGCCATGTTTTAATTAGTCGGAATTGCAGGGAGCGACGCAGGAGTATTGCCACTCCACATTTTCTTCCCGTTCCTTGTGTACCTGCCAACATGGGTGGTGTTCCGCTGTATATTACTTTTCCCACACAATCTCTACGTAATTTCTCTGATTCCGTCGAGGAGAGGTGTGTTTCCTGTAGTAGAGCAATGTCGGTATGTTTGGAGCGGAGATAGGACAGTATCTTCTGTCGTTTAATATAATGGGTCATGCCGTGTACATTCCAGGACAGTGCCGTGAGTGGGGTTGTCGATCCCCAGGGCGCCGGGTGTGTCATGGTTTATGGTGTATTGAATATGTTATGGTCCGTGTGGTGGGACCAGGAAGTAAGTAAGGACTGGGCTGAGAGGCAAGGAATATGGATTTCTTGTTCAGTTAGTCCTTGGGAGGTTGGGAGAGTTCCCCTTGGTCACAATACGAAAAATATAGAAGAGAAGAGAAAAGAAAAGAAAGGGAGGGAGGGGGATGGAGAGGAATAGCGTGGAACGTGCAGAGAGAGACGGACAACGATTAAGAATACTTGATAAAAGTGATAAAGAATAAATAGGAAAAGGAAAAAGGAATAGCAAATGGAAATTGGTCAGTGGATAAAAACACTCACTACTGTCTAAAACCTTCTAATCTGCGGGTCTAACCTGTAAGGCCCGCGTGCCGGTAGGGTATTATATCAATGGGGCATGATAAGGGAATAGATGCTTTGTTCCTGGTATCATGGGTCCTCCCAGGGGGGTCAGGGGGGGGGGGGCCTCAGTCGTGTGGGTGCATAAATGGGTGCATGAAGTGCCGGGATGGGCTGGGCACGGGCCCGGAGTAGATGTTATGGTCCAAGAACGAGGAGGGAGGGGGAGAGGGACAGGCCCGGGGCCATGTGCCACAGGACCTCCCGCTACACGTTCTGTGCTTATCATCTGTTAAGACATCTTAGAATATAAGAATTCTTAGTATCTTATGATGGCCTGCGGTGTTGCATTTTGAGTGTTCGTCCGGGAGCATGCCCCTTGTGGTAGTCTTGGAGCCGCCATGACCCCGAGTTGTGTTAGTCTGATTACTCTCTTCAGTGCGATTGTTATATGCCTGAGAGTTAACTGTGCTGTTCTACAAGTATGCCTATGTGTTACATTGTGGCAATCAGTATTTGATAAATGTGTTTTTAGTAGGTCCCCACTCCCCTATTGGGTGAGCAGCAGATGTGGTGAATGGGTATGTCACTTATCTGTCCCAAGGTGAAGAGTAGATGTTCTAGAAGCGGGTCCGGATCTCCAGGGCAGCTGTCCTACTGTGGGTTTAGTGTTCAGCATGCTGATCTTCTGATGTTGGTTTCAGGGGGGAGCGGGATTTGTCTCTGCCCATGTCTTTAGTGTGATCAATCACTGCTTGCAGGATGTGCTCCCGGGATTCCTGTGTCTTTGGTGACCGATCATATCCTCGGCCTCTTTTTTGCGAAGGGGGACGGTGAGTCTGGGGCCATGAGTTGACAGACTAATAGCAGTTTCTGTATGCGCCGTTGGGGAGTCCGGACGGCCGGGGGCGGTGTCCATAGATTGCGGGGTCACACTATGTAGATAAGCGCTGAGGTCCTGGGGTCAGTGAAGTCTCTGGATGTGCCGTGGTGTGTGATCCACATACGTGCTGGTTCAAAAAGACCATACTTGATGTCTAGAGATCTTAGTTGCAGACGTAGGGCAAGAAATGCTCTTCTTCTGTCATTCGTTAACCTCGAGAAGTCTGCTGCCACTCTGATTTCGTGTCCATCCAGTGATATCGGTTGTCGTGCTTTAGCTGTTGAGATGACCTGGCGGGCTTGTTCATGGCGCAGGAAGCATGCGATGATAGGGCGCGGTTTATTTGCAGACGCTTTGTGTGAAGGACCAATTCTGTGCACCCTCTGAAATTCTGGAGGTGGGGAAAACTCTATGCCGATGTGGTTGGTCAGCAGTGAGCTAAGAAAGGTTTTGATATCAGATCCTTCTTTTTGTTCCGGTATACCGAAAAAGCGTACATTGTCTCTACGACTTCGGTCCTCCAGTTCAGTAAGTTTAGCTCTGAGCGACTTTAGTTCTTCTTCCTGATCAGGGGTTGTCGCTATATGGTCTTCTACTGCCGACAGGCGCTGATCTAGGTTATTTGCTTTTTCTCTGAAGCCTGCTATATCAGCGCGGATTGAGGAGGATGCTAAAGTTAAGTCTGTTATTTTTAAGTCCATTGCCTCCAAGCGTCGTCCAACTGAGGCAATCTCTTGCAGTATACGGTCTGTGGCGTCTAGTGCGGGTTGATCTACCGGGGGAGATGTATGCCCCTGTGATGCCGTTTGTGCCGTCATAGCTTTGGGTTGAGCAATGGCTTCCGAGAATAGCAGTTGACGAGAATGTTTACTTGCGGTCTTGTCATTGGGCATTGTTCTCAAGGGGTGGAATTCAATTAGGAGATATTATTTTAAGAGCTAGCACTTGTAGGTCCACGGAAAGTTTCCTCGACTTCCAAGGATGGGTCAGACCTTGGAATATAGGATCTGCTGTGTTCTGCTAAGCTTTAGAGCGTGGTCTATAGAGGATTAGAATATGCTCAGTTTCTGATAGAGGTCCATTGATATAAAGCTGAAGAGAGATCAATGAATTTTGAGTGTGATGCAGCGTGCAATAGGGGGGGTATCTTGTCTATCTTTTATTTTAGATCAGTCTCTTATTGTTTAGTTG
This sequence comes from Pleurodeles waltl, assembly GCF_031143425.1. Classification (NCBI taxonomy): domain Eukaryota; kingdom Metazoa; phylum Chordata; class Amphibia; order Caudata; family Salamandridae; genus Pleurodeles; species Pleurodeles waltl. The sequence continues at coordinate 738,060,609 of NC_090436.1, forward strand.
GAGGGTCAGGTTGCGTAGTGCGACACGTGTTGTTCTACTCTTCTTTCTTCTTCCTATTCCGGTTTTCCTCCCCCTTCTTTGCTTCTTTATCGTTTCTTATGTGAGAAATCTTTGTCCCTCTGTTGCTCTTTGAGATCCTTTCTCTGTCTCCCTTTTGTCTTCCTTCCCCCTTTTCCTCTGCCTCCCCTCTGGGTGTCGTGGAGATTCTTATTCTTTGCGCACTAGGTCATAAACGAGGGGGGGGAGTATGTCCTTTATTTGCTGCTGGTGATGTCGCTAGATAATGTTGTTTGAGGGGTCTCACCGTCTTAGCGTGCGGTCTCCTTCAGGCACTATTTAGTCCTCGTGTGATATTGCTTCTTTTCCTTTCCACCGTGGTCGTCGTGGTCGTCCTCAGGCCTAGGTTCCTCAGTGATCCATCCTCCTCAGGGTCCCCTCTCCCTCCATCCGCATGAGGGGGCAGTGCGGCGCTCCAGCGCCCGGGGAGCCGAGGCGGAAGAGGGCCTATCCGGGCGCCTCCCTCGCGACGCGTCCCGGGCCCGTGTGGCACCGCACCTTAGTCTGCGGCTCCGCGGAAGCTCGGAGGCCGCATTTGCTCTCGCGTCTCCGGGCGTGTCTGCCGTCGCTCTGGTCCCACAACTTTGCCCCTCCGGAGGCCCCCTCCCTCCGCTAGCCGGGAGGCCACACTAGGGGTCAGGATCGCAGGGGGAAGACCCTCTGTTTGCCAGCTTGACCTGCCCGGCGCGCGGAGATCTTTTCTCAGGCGGCCATTTTCTTCGAGGGCCAGACCATGCCCCCATTTATTTTAATTTTAAAAAAACAGAATGGCGGTGTCAGCCCTTCCTACATGTACAGACCCCTAGGGGGGCAATTTATTATATTAAAAAAAAAAAAATTCCCGGGGGGGGGGGGGATGTTCGATTGAGCCCCTCCAGGGAATATTTAAAATGAAAATGTTGGGGTCTTATGGGGCAATTTTTTTTATACATGTGTGGTTTGCGGTTGAAGTTATTTAGAGAGTCTACATAGATATGTGTTTATATATATATATATATATATATATATATATATATATATATATATATATATATATATAAATATATATATATATGTATATTCATATATATATAGAGAGAGAGAGAGAGAAATCTCTTTATGGATATGTATGTATATATATTTTTATATATATATATATATATATATATATATATATATATATGTCACTTTATTCCGTGTTGTTTTCCGGGAGTCACGATCAGCCCCCAGGAAAACCGCACATATATAAAAGTGTTTTAGATTTATATATATATATATATATATATATATATATATATATATATATATATATATATATATATGTATAGAGAGAGAGTTTTATATTGATATATATATATATGTATATATATATATATATAGTGAGAGAGAGAGAGAGATCAGAGAGAAATAGATTCTCTTCATATAGAAATAGATTTGTCTTTTGTCTAGAGGCAGTTTTGATGCCATAAAGTAGCGCAAATGGTTTATAGCCTGTTGCAAAGGATATACATGCATTTAGCTAAGTGGATTAGTAAAGCTAGACATTACCTGAGCTTTAAACAAATTAAATGTATGTGGAGGGGGGCTTTAGAGATAGGAGGTGCACTTTTGCTGGGAAGAACTGAGGGAATTAGAAGAGGAGGTCATGGGAGGCAGAACATGTGTGGTTTGCGGTTGAAGTGATTTAGAGAGTCTACATAGATATGTGTGTATATATATATATTCACGCAAACTGGAAGAGAAACGCAGCTGAACTGCTTCGGTAGGACTGTTTCTTTCCCCCGGGGGTTGGAGAACGCCCGTGAGGTGAAGATTACGGCTCTCCTTCAGTTAGATGATTGTACATTTGGCGTTTCTGTGTTATATCGAAAATCGGCACACGGCCCGCAAACTAAACGACAGAAAATTATTAACTTTGCCGTTTACAATACGGCCTTCCCGTTAAATCATACAACAAATTTCAAGTCTTGCTATCAGAGAGAATTAATAAGCAACACAAGTATTCAGTTGTCATTTGGTGGATATTTACACAGCGTCCTGTTATTTAGAATCCACACCTATATCCTTTTACCCTGCATGGTCCGTCCCTCTGGTAAACAGCTATAAATCTTTTCAAGTGATTAGACATCAAGCCCCAGAGAGCATGGCTGAACGGAGAAAACTATGGGAACAGGCTGTAGCTGAACTGTTTGACAATTCTATAATCAGTAATGGGGCCCCGAGGACTCAGATTCAAACCACCTCCAGTATTATAGACCAATTAGAAAAAGCACGAATTTCTGAGCTCAAAAAATTGTGGGAGATGACCTCACTAACCAAATACATTGAAAGTGGTAGGATACCTAGAGGTCTACGCATCTTAATCTTACCCACTTTAGGCGACATGGATCCAGATTTACTGGAGGAATGGAGAATGCAAACAGCAGACTGTTCAACTAAACTCATGGGAACTCTAGTTGTCCAAGCCAAAAGACGAATGGAGGAACAAATTATTAAGATTGAACAACTAACCAAAGATCTAGAAAAGATACCTAATCAACAACAAGTTTCCAACCAACTAGCTAAAATGGAAGAACGGATCAAATACAAGGAAGATGAAATCAAATCACGCAAAGCACATAAGTTCAATAGGGACAAGTTGGACTACGAGCATGGACGAGTTTATACATTTGCTCGAAAATACGACACTGCAAGAACCAAAGATATGTCTAAAAATGGGGCGGATGGAGCTGTACAACATGTATCTGCTGACGATAGCTCAGAGATAGAATCCTCTGCCGATGAGATACCACGAAACAAGCTGGATTTTCAGGGGGAAATGCGCCTTATGCAAATGGTCACGCCAGCCCCTGGTCAAAACCGCAGATGTGGCAGAGGAAGCGGAAGACGAGGCGGGGAAAGAAGAAGAAGCAATCAATAATTACAACAGATTTGAACCCCATCTCTACCAATACATTGAACCATCTGAGTACTGTTGTAAATACCTCCAGCAGCACTTTTACTGACAATCAATTACGCATACTTGATTTAGGATTAAGCTTCTGCCCAAACATTCAGTGGGATTATGTCGACACTCGAATTGAACTTTACAAATATGTTCGTAAATTAAGTCTAATCAAACATTTTTCAAACAAAGACATCAATCGAATGGCAGAGAATATTGACATGAGGGCTACGGCTTCTGGATTTAGTATTGTTGACAGTCCACAATTGATAGCCATTAATGAGCTAGCCAATGACAGCGATGAAGTTGGATGCTCTTCACATGATGATGTGAATAACAGTACTACCACACTTAATGAGATGGGATTTAAAACTAATCCTTATGACAACAGCCATCTAAAATTGCCTAGTAGATTCAATCCCCCGTTACCTAGTGGTAATTTGATAGATATATTTTACGAACTAGTAATTAACGATATTGACAAGTTTCGCAGAAAAGGCTTATCAAAGACATCGAGAATGACGAGCAGATCCAACTTTACCCAACAAGATTGGAAAGACCTAAACATGCTGGGATCCAATTCCACAATTGTCATCAAACCCTCTGATAAGGGTGGTAATATTGTCATAATGGACACAATTGATTACATCAAAGAAGCATCTCGACAATTGATGAACACAGATCATTATGAAAAAGTATCAATCAATCCTGTAATTCAGTATCAGGCGATATATCATGAGATGGTGAATGAGTGGTACACTAAGCAACTGATGGATTATGATGAGTTTATTTACTTAAAAATTGATCATCCGAAAACTCCATGCATTTATTTTCTGCCTAAAATTCACAAGAATAAGACACATCCTCCAGGCAGACCAATAGTTAGCATGAATCAGTCGTTACTTGAAAATACCTCGCGATATTTAGGTCTGTTTTTATGTACTTTTGTTACTGAATTACCCTCATATCTACGTGACACTAATGATTTTTTAACCAAGATACATAATATCCCATGGCAAAAAGATTACTTACTGGTCACTATGGATGTGGCATCCCTGTATACCTCTATTAAACATCAATATGGGTTACAGGCTTGCAGGTACTTCTTACAAACACGACCCATAGAATTTGTGGAACACACCAATATGCTCTTGTCCATGCTACAGTTCTGCTTAACCCATATTTTGTTCATTTTTGATAACGAGTGTTTTTTACAAAAACAAGGGACAGCGATGGGGGCTTCTTTTGCTCCCACATATGCTATTTTATATATGGGCTGGTGGGAGAAGGAGGTGGCCTGGTCTGAGAACAATAACATCTATATGGACAAAGTGGTACTATGGGTCCGATATATAGATGATCTGTTTATTATCTGGAATGGCACAGAACAACTATTGTTAGAATATATTAATGTATTGAACAACAATCAATTTAATATTTATTTGGATGCCATTTACAGTAGAGACACTATTGCATTTCTAGATGTTCTATTGAAAATAGAAAACGATCATCTACAGACCACCATATATCGTAAGCCCACGGCCTGCAACTCCATATTGCACGCCAACAGTGGCCACCATATGGCATTGAAGTGGAGCATACCCTACAGTCAACTATTGCGGGCTCGTAGGATATGTTCGGATGAAAACAAATATGAATTCGAAGCTAGAGCAATGGTGGAAAGATTCCTAAGTAGAGGTTATCCTCGTAAAATCCTGATGGATGCACTGTATAGGGTTAAAGGTAAAAATAGAGATCGGTTACTTTTCAATAATAGACTAACCAGCAGTGAGCCCAAACAGCCACCACCCAGAATATTCTTCCAATATAATCAACAACATGAGTCATTAAGAACTATACTTCAAAAAAATTGGCATGTTTTACAGAATGATTCAATCATCAAAGACAATATAGGTGCACATCCATCCATAACTTTTCGTAAAGCACACTCATTGGGAGATTATTTAACCAGAAGCTATTTCTCGATGAAAGCTAATACATCCTGACTGAGCCAAAAAAGTTTGGGATTTTGGAAATGTGGCCACTGTAAGGCCTGTAACTATGCCCAGAATAAGCAAAAGTATCAAACCTTTGATGGTCGCCAGTGTGATATCAAAGATCGAATCACTTGCGACACGGAATTTGTGATCTATGTCATTGAATGTGGATGTCACAAGAAATATATTGGGAGTACCATTCATAAGCTAAAAGTCAGATTTTTACAGCACTTTAGAGCCATAAAAAATCAGGATAGGACCTATCCTCTGGCCAAGCACTTTTGGGATATACACAAAGGAAATTACAGTACATTATCTTTTTATGGTATTAAATCTATTAAAAACAATCCTAGAGCAGGTAATAAAATATTAGAGGTCAGACAAATGGAATCGAAAATGATCTTACTTTTAGGTTCTGAGTCTCCGTGGGGGCATAATCTTGACGCTGAGCTTCATGTCCATCTCAGATGATATTTTAACTCTTTGTACTGTGGTGAGCTTTAACATAGAAAGATACGTTTATGGCTATTCTATTTTACAAATGGATCTGTAGTTGCCAGTGGTTTTGAGATCATATCTTCCTCAAAATTTGACAAATTTGATACATGCAAAAAATTGCAAAAAATTGAAGTTATATATATATTCATAGGATATAGGATGTGAAGAAGGAAGTAATGAATATAGTTCTTTTAGTATTGTTCTTTTAAATAATTAGTTGCACTTTATTTGCATGTTTTTGCACACTTATTCAATGTATCACGTAGCATTTAGCACTTTGCACTTTAAGCTTAGGCATTGTCTAAACTATAGACCATTAACATGTACTTATAGGATTAATTAATATATAGATAAAAATGAAGAAGAATCACTTTAGAAGATGTGGACATTAGATAAATATCTAAGCATTAAGATATAATTTAGGATGTCCCAATTGATCGAATGTCTTCTAGACATGAAAACCCGTTATTAACATGATGGTGTTTTAATTATACAGATTAGATTACAATCAAATACCATGTAAGTCATTGTCGTTAGTAATAGACTATATATGAAAGTGATGAATTGTTGTCATATTACATGTGTTATTATCTATTTATGTATTTATTTATTGAATAGGATAATTAAGAAGTGACATCAGATTGAATCTGAATCATATATTGTTTATTGGGGTTTTATCATGCTTTATCATGTCTTATTTATAAGATAATTATGGCTTATTTATGTAAATTATATACATTATTTGAAATAATCTAATGATCATAGGTGATTCGTTTATTAATTGTGAAAATTGAAACATAATTCCTTGACCAAACATGTTTTAAGATGGCCGCTGTTTTAGTTTACACGCTGGTGTTATAGAAACAAATGAAGGACTGTTAATTTACACTTAAAAGATGTTGGTTTTGTAGCCATGGTTGTCCAGTAGAAGGGTTTTTTGCCGAAACGCGTTGACATCGCATTTCAGGACGCTGTGTCACCTGTATTAAGAAATAAAATTATCAACTGAATTCGAGCCTGTTGGATGCGAGTCTATTTTACCATGGAAAATCAACTGACGGGATTGGTGCAGCCGTCAGATGGCTAATTGTCCATCTGTTGAAGAATCATATATATATATATATATATATATGTATATTCATATATATATATATATAGAGAGAGAGAGACAAATCTCTTTATGGATATGTATGTATATATATTTTTATATATATATATGTATATATATATATATATATATATTTACATATATATATATGTCACTTTATTACTTGTTGTTTTCCGGGAGTCACGATCAGCCCCCAGGAAAACCGCACATATATAAAAGTGTTTTATATTTATATATATATATATATATATATATATATATATATATAGAGAGAGAGAGAGAGAGAGAGAGAGAGTTTTATATTTATATATATATATATATATATATAGAGAGAGAGAGATCAGAGAGAAATAGATTCTCTTCATATAGAAATAGATTTGTCTTTTGTCTAGAGGCAGTTTTGATGCCATAAAGTAGCGCAAATGGTTTATAGCCTGTTGCAAAGGATATACATGCATTTAGCTGAGTGGATTAGTAAAGCTAGACATTACCTGAGCTTTAAACAAATTAAATGTATGTGGAGGGGGGCTATAGAGATAGGAGGTGCACTTTTGCTGGGTGGTACTGAGGGAATTAGAAGAGGAGGTCATGGGAGGCAGAACAAAAAATGACTCGGTGCCACCAGCACTAAAGGCTGTGATGATGGGTATGTGGTAAGGTGAAGTAATACTGTGTCTTTTTTGTTTTTTTTCAGTGTCTTCCGCGAATCTGCTGAATCAGAGAAGAAGCGAAGGTAAACAACATTTACTGTAGGACAATCACCCACAAGAAATTTTGTGACTCTATCTGCCTTCTACGTAGGCTAGTACTTTAGAGGGACAGTTCAGCCAGTAGCAGAGATAGCATCTCATTGGATGACTGCTGCTCAAGCCCTAACTCAGGTTATGGAGGACAGCTCTCAGGAACAATTAGAGACCGAGACAGCATCTGAGCGGACAATGGGGCAGAATCAGTCGGCAGAGTCCTATCCGACGATACCTCTTCCAGTGATTCTGAGGGAGACAAGGAGGACAGTTGTGCTGTCCCTTTGCAGGCACAGTCTGTGCAGCGGGACAACAGGGGATTAGCCCAAACTAGAGAGCAGGTGCATGCGGTGGCAAGCACAGAGAGAGAGTACTCTCTTGGCATCCTCCCAATTTAGTTCAGCCCCAAATTCCAATTCCACCTTTTACTGGTGACGCTGGATGTAAAGTCGATACTTCCAACTTTTTGCCAGTCAACTATGTCCATCTATTTTTGGATGTTGACTTCCTTCACAAAATTGTGCAGCAAAATGTTGCGTGCAGACCAATTTCTGAGGGAGCATGGAGGCACTCTAGGGCCCCATTCTAGGACACGCCAGTGGACTCCCAATTTGCTGGCAGAGTTGAAGATATTTTTGGGCCTTACCCTCAAAATGGGGTTTGTGCAGAAACCCACAGTGCAGTCCTACTGGACGACTCGCACGGTTTGGGAAACCCACATCTTTGCACCATACATGAGCAGAGATTGTTTTTTACTTCTATGGCACATGCTGCATTTCAATGACAATTCTGCTGCATTGCCCCCGGACCATCCAGACCATGACAGATTGTTCAAAATTCAGCCTGTCGTGGAACATTTGTCTGCCAGGTTTCCGTAGCTCTATACTCCTGGAAAGAATATAGCAGTAAATTAGTTCTTGATCCTGTACAAAGGACAGCTGCTGTTCAGACAGTACATTGCGAGCAAAAGAGCTCGCTATGGCATAAAGCTGTACATTCCATATGAGAGCTCTTCTGGCTATGTGTACAGCTTGAGAGTGTATACAGGGAAGGACTCCATTCTAAACCCTGTAGGTTGCCCTCCCACATTAGGGGTCACAGGTAGGATTGTATGGGAACTTGTCCAGCCACTCCTTCACAAAGGTTATAACCTCTATGTGGACAGTTTCTATACAGGAGTAGAGCTGTTCAGTGAGCTCTACAAAGCTGGCAGTGTGGCCTGTGGTACAGTTTATTGTAACCGCAAAGGATTCCCTTAGGAGCTTGTTTGCAAGAAGTTCCAGAAATCCCAGAGTACTGCATTGCGTTCCAACAAACTGCTCACAGCCAATTTCTTGGATAGGCGTGATGTATACATACTCACTACAATTCATGATGAGAGCACTTCCCCCATCACAGTTTAGGGTCAGATGGCCAAAGTCCAGAAGCCCATCTGTATACTTGATTACATTAAGTACATGACGGAGTGGACAAGAACAACCAGGCTCTTCAACCATACAATGTGTGTTGTAAAACTCACACTTGGTACAAGAAACTGTTTACCCACCTGATCCAGGTGGTAACATACAATGCATATGTTGTTTATTGTCAGACAACCACAGGAAGACTTATGACATTCCTTGGCTTCCAGTTGTCTGCAATTGAAAGCCTCACTGCTGTTAAAAAAGCAGCAGCTTCCATCTCATATGTTCTGGTGGATGTGGCAAGGCTGCAGGAGCAACTCTTTGCTGATCACATTCCTAAAACACACAAAAAGGATCGTCCATGTAGACGTTGTAAAGTGTGCTCGAAGCATGGAAAGCTGCAGGAGAGTTGGTGTTACAGTCCCCAGTGCCCATCTCAACCAGGCCTCTGTGTCCCTACTGGCTTTACGTTGTATCATACTAAAACAAACTTCTGGGAAATCGACTGAGGTGGAGCTGCCATTGGGTAATCCTTTCAGTGGCTGTGCATGAATACCGAATGTCCATGGGTCACTGCTTCATTAGGCAAGCAGCTGTAGAATTTTACTTCATCTACTTCAGGAAATCATGGACTTCCTAATGGCCTGCTTGACACCTATATCCACCGTCAGAACATGGTAGGTATACTGTTCAATTAACGTGCATTATAGTCCCCATACTGTACATACTAGTGGACAGAACATATGCCACATTGTCATGGTGTACCCTGTGTGGCAGAATGTTAAAGGCATGACTGAATTTTGAAGGGCTTGTTAGGGAACTTATGTATGCTACACAAGGACCACCATGATTGCCAACGAGAACCAGAGTAAGTGTAATAAGTCAAACAAATGTCCTGTTGGACATATTCATCAACATTTCTACTTGTATGAAAGTGTGCAAACTCAATTTGTAGCTTCACTTTCAAAGCAAAAGTAGAATTGTTGGTGAATGAGTCCCACAGGATGTTTGTTTGACTTTCTCACTTTAGAGACCTTAGGATTTCTTCACCACCATGTCTGCCTTAGTTTCAACAGTAGATATGCACGCTCAGTTTGAGGAATAGGCCTCCAAAGGCATACTCGGACACCCCCAACTTGCATCCACAAACTGGAAGGAGTTGGATTTAGTACAGTAAATGCGCTGATGGCACATGAAAGACATGTTTTCTTGAGCTTCAAGTAGCTAATGGCAGAAGGCATTAATATATGTTCACTTGGCAATTATACAGGATTAGTCAGGACTCTCATGAGGACAGAGACATGAATGGGTAAGGAAAGCTTATGGTAGGTGTGCTTTAAAAGGGAGATTGCACAGGGAGAAGGCAGATTAATAAAGGTAGTACAATGCAAATCATCTACACCTATGGATTCAAACCCATTGGTACCATCCCGGCACTGAAGGACAATGACACATATGGGTCAGTGTTTGACCTGCTTTTCATGTTTATCCTCCATCAAAACTTAGTAGATGTTCAATTTGCTGTATGATAAGTGCATTACCGTCACAGCACTTCACACAGTGTTGGCTGGGACATATGCACATTCTCACGGACTACCCTGTGTGCCAAACACTACCCTTTTTCATAGCCTATGACCTTCTCTTTAGGAAACATCACAAGAATTCCTCAGCATGTCTGCATTAGTTTCACAGGTAGATAAACTTGCTCAGTTGGAGGAATAGGCCTTGCACTGCATACTTGGACACCCCCATCTTGCATCCACAAACAGGAAGGAGTTGGATTTAGCACAATGAGTGCGCTAAAAGAGCATGAAAAACATGTCTCTCTGAGCCTCAGGTGGCTGCCATGGGAGTCACTAGTAAAGGTTCGTTATGAATGCCTTCTGTAATGTTCAGGAAGAAGGTGGAGGTTAGTTGACAGATGGTAAAAAATGGTCAAATGTATTCCGTCATGTGGCGTATGAATGTGAGGGGCCCTTCTCTGGCAATGGTAAGTTAATGTGTGTGCAGTGATTGGTTGGATAGGGCCCGTGGTCAGCGGCATGAAAGGGTTGTTTGTTGTGCCTGAATGGCGTGTGAATGGACCATAAAGTGATTGGTGCCTTTATGGCTCACCTTAAGAAGGCTTGGTTTCCATATTCAGATACTTTGATAAGTAGTCATGCTTTGAAACCATTATTTCTGGAGGTTCTAAAACCAACCAGATTGAGTGGTGGATTAACTTCAACATACTAGTACCAGGGGAGGACTTGCGTGGCTCTCACCAGTTTTCCTTCATCCAGAATCCGCTTGAAATCACTAACTTTGCTCCAAAAACACTTTTGCCTTCCATTTCAGTGAGGGGAAGTCCTGGAATCTGCAGGCAGCCACACATTTTCTACTACCCATCATTCCACTAAGTCTCCAGAGAAAAACATTGCCTCACATGTGTGGGTGGACAATGATTGTGACAGGGAAGTACCCAAAATGTATTGTGGAGACATCAAAATTAACTACCACAAAACAGACTGGTTTTGTAAGACAGTCACGTGAGTACTTGGTACTGGGTTCGGCGGCCATATAGGGAAACCTACCAAACCCAGACATTTCTGAAAACAAGACACCCTGGGTAGTCCACAGAAGTGTGGTGTGTTTGGATTCCACAAAGTTTTCTTAGCCAGAATACCCTGCAAAGGTGAAACACTGATTAAAAACACAATTTTTCCATGCTTTTTGTCACAGAAAGTACAGGAATGTGCAGGGATCCACAAAATTCCTGCCACCCAGTGTCTCCCCACTTGTCATGATAATAACACAACCCCACTTGTGTGCCTGTGCCTAGTGCCTGCGTCAGGAATGGATCACTTCAGGGTTAACAGTAGCCCTCATGCAAGGACTACCATTGACTCTTGTGTGATCCATTTCTATTAAGGGCATTAGCCTACCCACACAAGTGAGGTACCATATTTATTGGGAGACTTGGAGGAATGCTGGGTAGAAGGAAGTTTGTGGCTCCCCTCAGATTCCAGAACTTTCCATCACTGAAATGTGAGGAAAAAGTGTTTTTTTGGCTAAATTTTGAGTTTTGAAAAGGATTCTGGGTAATATAACCTAGTGAGAGCCCCACAAGTCACCCCTTCTTGGGCTCCCCTAGGTGTCTAGTTTTAAAAAATGTGTGGGTTTGGATGGTTTCCCTAAGTGCCTGTTGAGCTACAGCCCAAAATCCACAGCTAGGCAATTTCCCAAAAACCTGTCAGTTTTCAATGAAAAATGTGATGTGTCCATGTTGCGTTTAGGGACGTTTCCTGTTGTGGGCACTAGGCCTACCCACACAAGTGAGGTACCATTTTTATGGGAGACTTGGGGCAATTTTGGTTGGAAGGAAGTTTGTGGCTCCCATCAGATTCCAGAACTTTCCATCACTTAAATACGAGGAAAGTTTTTTTTTTTGTTGCCAAATCCTGAAATTTGCAAAGGATTCTGGGTAAAAGAATCTGGTGAGAGCCCCACAAGTCACCGCATCCTGGGTTCCCCTAGGTGTGCAGTTTTCAGAAATGCATAGGTCCGGTAGGTTTCCTTAAGTGCCTGCTGAGCTAAAGCCCAAAATCCACAGGCACTTCACAAAAAAAAGGTCAGTTTTAATTTAAAAAATGTGATGTGTTCCAGTTGTATTTTGGGGCATTTCCTGTTGCGGGTATTAGGCCGAACTATACAAGTGAGGTACCATTTTTATTGAGACACTTGGGGGAATGCTGAGTGAAAGGAAATTTGTGGCTCTCCTCAGATTCCAGAACTTTTCATCACCAAAATGTGAAGACAAAGTGTTTTTTTGCCAGAGTTAGTTTTTAAAAAATGAATAGGTTTGATTGGTTTCCCTGAGTGCTGGCTGAGTTACAGCCTAAAATCCACAGCTAGGCACTTTGCAAGAAAAGGTCAGTTTACATTAGAAAACGTGATGTGTTCACATTGTATTTTGGGATATGTCCTGTTGCGGGCACTAGGTCTACCCACACAAGTGAGGTACCATTTTTATTGGGAGACTTGGGGTAATGCTGGGTGGAAGGAAATTTGTGGCTTCCCTCATATTTCATAACTTTCCATCAGCGAAATGTGAGTAAAAGGTTTTTTTTTTTTGCCAAATTTTGAGGTTTGCAAAGGATTCTGGGTAACAGAACCTGGTGAAATGCCGGCTGAGCTGCAGCCCAAAATCCACAGCTAGGCACTTTGCAAAAAACAGGTCAGTTTTCATTAGAAAAATGTGATGTGTTCACGTTGTATTTTGGGGCGTTTTCTGTTGCGGGTGCTAGGCCTACCCACACAAGTAAGTTACCATTTTTATTGGGAGACTTGGGGAAATGCTGGATAGAAGAGCAAATGTTCTTGCCCATTGTCTTTCTCTACATTTCTTTCTTCCAAATGTAAGACAGTGTGTAAGAAAGAAGTCTATTTGAGAAATGCCTTGTCATTCACATGCTAGTATGGGGACTCGTAGATGTGCAAATAATCACTGTTTCTCAACACCTTATCTTTTGCCCATATTGGAAATACAAAGGTTTCCTTGATACCTATTTTTCACTCTTTATATTTTACCAAATGAATTGCTGTATACCAGGTATACATTGAAAACCCATTGCAAGGTGCAGCTCATTTATTGGCTCTGGATACCTTGAATCTACAAGCCTTATATATCTCCGCAAACAGAAGAGTCCAACAGACGTAACAGTGTATTGCTTTCAAAAATCTTCATAGCTGGAAAAAGTTGCAGAAGAAAACGTAGATATAAATGGCTGTTTTTTTCAACTCAATGTCAATCTATTTGTATTTCAGCTGCTACTTTCTGTAGGAAAACCTTGAATGATCTACACAAATGACCCCTTGCTGAATTAAGAATTTTGTCTAATTTAAAGAAATGTTTATCTGTCTGGGAACCACCATTGGTTTCACACCCATTTCTGGCACTGACTGGAAGGAGAATGAAAGCACAAAAATAGTAAAAATGGGGTATGTCCAAGTAAAATGCCAAAACTCTGTTGAAAAATGTTTTTTTTTTATTCAAGTCTGCCTGTTCCTTAAAGCTGGTAAGATGGTGATTTTAGCACTGCAAACCCTTTGTTGATGCCATTTGCAGGGAAAAAAACAGATGCTTATTTCTGCCGCACCTTTTCCCATTTTTCCCCAAACCCTCCCAAATGTTAGCTTTATTTTGGCTAATTTATTGGTCTCCTCCAGGGGAACCCACAAACTCTGGGAACCTTTACAATCACTAGAATGTTAGAAAAAAAAGGATGCAAACATGGTGTGGAGAGCTTATGTGGACAAAAAGTTATGGAGGTCTAAGTGCGAAGTACCCCTAATAGGCAAAAAAGGGCTCAGCACTCTGGGGTGGGGAAAGGCTCAGCAGCTAAGGGGTTAGTGAGCTATAGATCATCCACATCTTCTGAGATGACAATTTAATATCGAGCCATGGTCCATTCTAAAGAATGTGCATCCTTATCCTAAATAATTGAAGAAGGATCACCACTATGGGCTCAATACCCAAAAGTAGCAGTCAACACAAATACCCGCAACTGGTGTACCTTGTAGCTCAGTTCAAATCCTCACAATTATGTTATCAGCTCAGTCAGGACAGTGTATCTTTAAGCAATAACAGAGGCTGTAAAAACCTCATACTGTTCAACGATATGTAAAGTTATGGAGAGCCATATCATCATTACAGGGAAAAAGATATGTACAAGAAATGTGATGTGCAAAAAATGCAAAACTACAGTTAATATATTTATTAAAAACATGGTCCTGCTAACAAATAGGTTTATCATCATTGCAAGAGATGTTCAAAACATACATGAATGTTAAAAGTGCACCTCAAAATAATACAGATTTACATGTAGCTCAGCATCAATATTGTGACCTCACGGAGCCTCATTACCTAATGTCAAAATCAGACTTGAATCATCTCTCCTCAATTCTTTTTCTCTATCCTGACCCCGTGGATGAGCTCTGACATGTTTTATGCCATAGTAGTGGAAAATTGCCAATGATCGTCCATGACAGTGCTCAAAATGGGAGGCCATGAGACAGTTATTATCACAATTTGCTACAAAAGACATGTCTACAATTTATTAATCTACATAATATTTCTCACAACCACAGCACCATACATACACAACATAATTATTGCTGCATGTAATCTTTTCCTTTATCGTGACCTAACAGCCCCCAAAGTGCAAAATATTTTCTGATTTACATCGTATCTGCAGCCCTTACAAGAATCACATTTAGTAAAGCCCTTGGCATTCCGTTGCAGCCAACTTCTGCTCACCACAGGGGCCAAATAACTACTTGTCAATATGTCACCAAGAGACCTAGGCCCTCATTCCGACTTCACCAGAAGATCGCCCGCCGGCACAGCGGGAAAGCCCCTGCAACGAGGAAGCCGGCTCCGAATGGAGCCGGCGGAGTTGCAGGGGTGCGACGGAGTGCAGTGGCACCCGTCGCGATTTTCACTGTCTGCAAAGCAGACAGTGAAAATCTGTATGGGGCCCTGTTAGGGGGCCCATGCACTGCCCATGCCAGTGGCATGGGCAGTGCAGGGGCCCCCAGGGGCCCCACGACACCTGTTCCCGCCATCCTGGTTCTGGCGGTGAAAACCGCCAGAAACAGGCTAGCGGGAAGGGGGTCGGAATCCCCATGGCGGCGCTGCAAGCAGCGCCGCCATGGAGGATTCCCTGGGCCAGGGGAAAACCAGCGGGAAACCGCCGGGAAACCGCCGGGAAACCGCCGGGAAACCACCGGTTCCCCTTTTCTGACCGCGGCTTTACCGCCACGGTCAGAATAGCCCTGGAAGCACCACCAGCCTGTTGGCGGTGCTTCCGCTGCCCTCCGCCCTGGCGGTCAGAGACCGCCAGGGTTGGAATGAGGGCCCTAGTCCTCTTTGAAGTGATACATGGGTCCTTTTGGGTAATGGCTTTAAGATGCTCATCCTTGCAGAGCACATGCCAATTCTTCTGTATTATGGTTTTTACATTGAGATCTGCCTCACTGTATTGCAAGAATAATCATTTCACATCACCCTGTTCATTTTCCAATTCCTCCTTCTGTTGAGAAAGTACCTAATCCCTCTGTTTTCCCAAAATCCTACGCCTTGCATTAATTAGAACACTTAGGACCTCATTACAACTTTGGTGGTCTTTTTGGAAGAACGCCGGGCTGCCACATGACCTCCATGTTGGCAGTAATCCGACCGCTGTATTAAGAGTCATACTGTGAAGAACATCAAAAGACAGCAAAAACCGCCAGGACACTGGAGGGTGGGAAAGAGCTGGTCCCACCACCAGCCTGACACATTTCCACCCACCAATTGTAAGCCACAAATCACCTCAGTGGTTCTTCGTGGCAGAAAACATTGGCGGTGAGAACTGTTGCGGTCTAAACTCACATCATGCCGAACATTACACCACATTGGATAGTTTGAATACCCCACAACTTGCACACATCCACACAACCGACACACCTACTCACTGCACTACATAACACACCCTGCACAACTCTAAATCCTTTGCAACAAAAATGTCATTCAGATACCCAGAGAGTAGGCGAAAATAATTTAAATATTACCTTCACCCAATAGGCACACACACATATCACACTCAGCAGACTCTGCACATCAGCACAATTAACACAATACACACATCACAAGCACACAAATCATGAAAACCATCACACTCTCACAACGTAGCACCCACACCTCACCAATTACCCAACACTGCACCCTTACGCTCGCAACACCCCCACACACTGTCAACACAAACACCGCCATGTCGCCCACAAAACCACCCATGTTTCACTGATGATGAGTTGAGGGTCATGGAGGGTCATGGTGGATGAAATTGTCAGGGTACAGACACAACTGTTTGGAGCACAGGTCCAACAAACATCGACTGTCAGGAAAATGGAGTTGTGGCAAAAGATAGCCGACAGGGTCAACTCAGTAGGCAGCCATCCATACAAAAGGGACGACATCAGGAAGAAGTGGAATGATCTACGGGGTGAAGGTGTGGTCCATGGCATCACACCATCAGATAGCCGTGCACAAGACTGGCAGTGGGCTCCCACCTCCTCCCCCACAGTTCACATCATGGGAGGAGAAGGTCATGGACATGCTGCATCCTGAGGGCCTGACTGGAATACCTGGGGGACTGGAGTCTGGTAAGTACTTACAACAGTCATGTCACACAATTGTATTGTCCCACATACTTCCTAACCACCCAAATACTCCATAATTCACTAAATGTCTCACAACACCTCCCACCTAATCACCTAATGCCCCTCTCCTGCATACCACCACTTCACCCAGCCCAACTGCCCCACAGCCCTTGCCAATGGCACATTAACTGCTGGCAAATCCAATCAATTCAACTCCCAGAATGCACTAAGCAAATATTTTGAAAACCTGGCATGTGCACAACACATCACATTTCATGCATGTGCAACTAAAGTGCTAGCTGCACCTTCTAGATTATCCTAGTGAGGACCAGTGCATGGCAATGACAGCAATGCAATGGCACACTCACAATAGCATACAAAACAACATACAGCTACAACTGAGTTGCCATTCCTAATGGCCGCAGATCAAATATCCCTTGCCAGAAATAGGCTGACCTGGGTTGAAAAGTAAAATGGCTGAGTTGATGCACATGCACAAAATCTAGATACAGGACTATTACCCTTGCATATTCACATACTGTGTTCCCACTAGGACACATGTTTGCATTGTACAGCTCCAATTTGTGTCATCTACCAAGCCTCACTATTCACTAGGTAACTGAGGTGAACAGTCATGTCAAGAATCAGACAAAAACTTAACCCATCTGCAGTGGAATCTGTACCAAACTTGTATGACAGCTCCCAACATGGAGTATGGAAATCAAGTCACAGAGTAGTATGTACAACAAAGGTATGCTGTGCAGCATTTGTCAATGTCATTGCAGGGAATCATGTAAAGCCACTGTCTGTGATGCCGCACACCACCGCAGCGTCTCTCCATCGGACCACGGTCGGGCCGGCAGTCCGCGTTTCGGGACAGCGACACCGCTGCAGCCCGTTTTTCCATCTTCATTTTGCTGCGGTGCGGCTCAGGAGGCACATTTTGTGCTCTGGGTCACGCTGCAACCCCTGCTAGCGTAACTGAATTTCCCCCTACTGACCTCCTTGGGTTTTTCCTCTTCTTTCCTCCTTTTTCTTTTTCTTTTTCTTTTTCGTCTGTCTTTGTTTCTTCTTTTTCTTGGTCTCCATATTGTCTTCTTCCTTGGTGTTCTTCTTCCCAGCATGCCTTTTTTCTTTTCCTTTTCTACTTGGTCTTTTTTCCTATTTATTTCTATATGTTCTTTCCCAATCCAAGATGGTGTCATACTTTCTTCCTGTTGTGTCACTTCTTGTTTTCTGGTATATAAGCACTGCAGTTCCTTTCTTCCTTGCATTGCAAACACTTCCGCTTTGATGGTGATCCTCGCTCCTGTTTTCAGTTTTTTCCGTGTTCCTGCTTCTTCCTGCAAGATTATATTCTATTTTTTCAATTTTGTCATTGTTTTTTCCTCTTTTTCAGGAGTTCCTGTAGTAGAAGTTTTTCCCAATTTTGTTTTTTTTTCCTCTGGGACTCCTTCTGGATGGTATTTTCTGCCTTGGCGTCTTTTCCAGTCAGCAGCACCATGGTTACTAGAAAGGGCCACCCCTATCTTGGCCAGTCCAGAACCAGTAAAAGACCCGGTGTTCCTTCAAGTTCTTTAGCCAAAGGTGGTAAGAGATGTGCAGACCGTGACACTGTCCGCTACTCATAAAGAGGTAATCAAACACACATTCCAACCAGAACGCTGTGTCTCACTCCCTCCAAGGTAACCCAGCCATTGCCACCATGGAGAGGATACCTGAGCCTGCCAGTCCCCCTCAGGATGAAGGCACCAGTGAGGACAACATGCCTGGATGTCTGGACAATGAGGAACAATTTGGTCCATCTGGAACACCAGGTCAGTCAACAACTCCCTGCTTCACCCTGCTCACATCAAAACCCCCACCCCTGGCGCTACAACATCACAAGCAACCATTTGCTCCCAAAGCTGTGTCCCAAGGCCTGTTCAATCTAGTGTGTGCCCCACAGGACAGGGACCTGAGTCGAACCTTGACATCCCTCACGATGAATGCCCTGCTACCTCTGGGAGTAGGCACACCATGCCAGGGGCATAGGCAGTTGGGGGTAGGGTGTATGGGAGGGTTGCTGTGGGCCAGAGGATGGGGCCTCAAAGGGACTCCACTGACCAGGAAACCATCTCCCAAGTCCTGGGAGAATACCAAAATTCCCAGGACAGGATGGGCCAAATAATCAGCATGTTGGGGGACAATCAAAGGCTGCAGAGGGAATACCACCAGGTAGTCATGCAGCATTGGCAGGCATATAATGCCACCATGGCTACCATTGCAGGGGGGCTGAGGGACATCAATACCACCCTCATTGGTTCCACAACACACCTTCAGGCCCCTTCCACTAGCAACCTAACTTCTGCCCTATCTATATCTGGGGCAGCTAGTGGAATGGAGGCCCTACCAGGGGAACCACATGCCTCAGACACCCCTTCCTCTGTAGCTGAGCAACCCCCCCTGCAAACATGGACGTCCACCCAGGAATCTGTCTGGAGCAGGTGCCAAGACCAAACATATTACCAGGAAGTGAACCTCTCCTGAGATGTCACCCTTGTATGCCACTGAGACACCCATGTGAGGAACTTGAGAGGCTTTTGGATGCAGTCCTAACCCTGTATGAACAGTTGTATGGGCCTCCAGATCAACAGGCGAACACCTTTTAGGTACTTTGATGCGACATGGCTATATGAAGATGTTTGTGTGTGCAGGCTGTGTGTCATTTGGGGAGCGTATTTATGCTGCATGTGTATGCAGAGGTACCAGTGATGTGTAAGGTTAATGTGAGAGCTATGCAGTATGTAAGCCAGTGCTGCAGCAGGATTTGTTGTGGAGTTCATGGTGTCCTTCTTTCTGTGTTCCCTATGCAGGTCAGCACCCATCAGTATAAAGGGTTATGGCGTGCCATCGCCAAGGACGTGCGGATCCTGGGGGTACATATCTGGTGGGGCACCCACTGCAGAAAGAGGTGGGAGGACCTGCAACGCTGGGCTCGGAAGACCACAGAGTCCCATCTTGGGACGTCCTCCCAATGAGGGAGGGTAGCCAGTCGGACTCTGACCCCCCTAATGGCCTGCATACTAACGGTGGTCTATCTGCAGTTGAATGGGCGCATGAAGGCAGCACAGCAGCAACAAGGGGGTGAGTACACAATGTGTTGAATTCTTTCCTGCTGCCTGCCAAGGTGCTTGCCATGGTGTTTGGGTGCAAGGTTGTAGTCAGTATATGGCCCTAAATACCAGTGTAGCTAATCTTGTAGAGTCCTGCTTGGCAATGGTGAGTGGTATGTACATTTGGGGTTAGCAATTAGCTGTCTTCATCTGAGCCCTACATCCTGACTTACCGGTGTAGTTTTGATGCTCTGATGTCCACTGCCTAGGTGGTGTGTCCTGGCAATTGCACGTTGTGCAGTCACTTGGTCGGAATTGTGTAGGTGTGCCTTTGTCAAATGAGAAGTAAAGGAAGTAGAGCAACATGAGCCCCTGTAAAATGACAGCCTACATTCAGCTGGTCACCCCCTCCTCCTGCAGGATTGGCACATGGCAACTGATGGCCAAATTGTGCTGCATGCAGCAGACCACCACTATCTGGAAGACGTGGCTTTTTGCCTTTGTCAATAGGCAGACATGGCTTAGTGAGTCCCAGTAGGTGTGCAGATGGTAGTGTTTGAGTGCATTTCAGCTGTTGTTCCCAGGCAATGGTTTGGTATTGTGGTTGTTACTACTCAGTGTTAGTTCCAGTGAGTCATTGTGATGTGTATGCCATATGTGTTGTTATTGCTGTGATTGACCCTGTGCTCCTTTCTTTCTCTCTCACCATCTCTCCTTTTCTTCTCCTGTCCTTGTGTACATTAGCATCATCTGGTAAAGGAAGCTCCCTGGTGGTGGTGGACTCCTCTGGGACTACCCCACCTACATCATCTTCTACCACTCCCATACCAGCACCACCCTCCCAGTAGCCCCCCCCACCCAGTTGCCCGTGCCTGTTCACCCAGGAGGGTGGGCATCTCCTTTGCCACAGGCACCTCAGACCCTGCACCAGTCAGCCCTGCTGCCCTCACTGAGGAGGGTATTGACCTCCTGAGATCCATCTCTGTAGGGCAGACAACCATAGTGAATGCCATTCAAGGGCTCGAATCCCAGATGCAGCAATTCAGTCCCTACCTGGAGGGCATTCACAGTGGCTTGGCTGCCCTACAGAGATTGTTTCAGGCTCCGGCCTCCTATTTGATGGCAGCCAGTGTCCCTGGTTCTTCCGTCCCCCCTCCAACTACCTGTTCCCAGTCCTAGAGCCCTCTCCCCTCAACCATCCCAAGCAACACATTCAGACCAGCATGAACCCAGGACACCAGACAGGACTCGCAAAGACAATCACAAGCACCACAGATAACACCTCAAGCCTACACACAACAAACACACAGAAGCATACACAACAACAGCCACTGCCTCTACTGTATCCCCATCTAACTCCTCCTTCACAGTCACATCAGCTCTCACACCTGCAAACACTGCATCCTCAGTCTCGGATCCTGTCACCTGTACAGCCTTGCGCACAGTCACCTACATCACTTGCAGACACCACCACAACATACATGCACACAACCCTTTTGTCCTCTCCCACCCTGTCTGCCTCCCAAAGAAACATAAACGCTCCCACTCAGACACTCAACAGACATACACCTCACACACAAACACCGTACATGCACCGGCAACCCTGTCCAGTACACCGACTCCTTCTACAACCACTCCCTCTACCTGTACTCCCAAACATCCTCCCACACTCAGCCCCACTGTCCCTAAGAAACTTTTCCTTGCCCGCCTTGACCTCTTCCCACCTCCTGACCCACCCCGTCTTGTCTGGAAAGGGAAGATCCCACTCCCTCAGCCCAGTCCCTCCAGCTCCCAATCACCTCATGGTCCTCCTGACGTAAAACATGTCCCTCCCCCCGCGAAGACACCTCTCACTACTGCCACAGGACAGCCACTCTAACCCCCCACTCCAAGCATACTCATCCAGCCCTGAAACAGAGGAATAAAGGTCTGCCCCCTCCCAAACCCAAATCCAAGGACCCCCTTCCAAGAAAAGCCCCACCCTCCCACCTCCTGAGGTGCCTGCCTTCCACGTCGATGTCCCTGCCCAGTGGAGTCACTTGGCCTTTCAGGAGTCAAATTGGGCCTCCCATGTTGCCATGTGTAGTGGCATGGACACTTTTGGACTGGCCAATGGCCCTTTGTGTATATAGTTCGATGTAGTTATTGTGATCGCTAGTTGCACCAGATTACAATGGTTGGACCAAAGGAATTTGTCCTGGCATCTTTTTTACTTCTGGCTTCTATTGTTGTTTTACTTTCCAGCGGATTGTTCTCTGTATGTGGTATGTGAGTAGTGTGTGTTGTGCGTGTGGGTGTGTCACTCTCCCCTCCCTCCCTTGTGTGCTAGGTGGATATACTCACCATTGTTGTGTTGATCGGTGTTGCTGCTCTTGAACTCCTCCCACACTCAGCCCCACTGTACCTAAGAAACTTTTCTTTGCCCGTCTTGACCTCTTCCCACCTCCTGACCCAACCCGTCTTGTCCGGAAAAGGAAGATCCCACTCCCCCAGCCCCTCCAGCTCCCAATCACCTCTTGGTCCTCCCGACATAACACATGTCCCTTCCCCCACTAAGACACCTCCCACTACTGCCACAGGACAGCCACTCTGACCCCCCCACTCCAAGCACACTCCTCCAGCCCCCAAACAAAGGAACAAAGGTCCGCCCCCTCCGAACCCAAATCCAAGGACCCCCTTCCAAGAAAAGCCTCACCCTCTCACCTCCTGAGGTGGCTGCCTTCCACGTAGATGTCCCTGCCCACTAGAGCCACTTGGAGTTTCAGGAGTCAAGTTGGGCCTCTCACATTGCCATGTGTAGTGGCATGGACACTTTTGGACTGGCCAATGGCCCTTTGTGTATATAGTTTTATGTAGTTATTGTGATCGCTAGTCCCACCAGATTACAATGGTTGGACCAAAGGTATTTGTCCTGGCATCTTTGTTACTTCTGGCTTCTTTTGTTGTTTTACTTTTCAGTGGATTGTTCTCCTTGTGTGGTATGTGTGTGGTGTGTGTTGTGCATGTGGGTGTGTCACTCTCCCCTCCCTCCCTTGTGTGCTAGGTGGATGTACTTACCAATGTTGTGTTCATCGGTGTTCCTGCTCCTGAACTCCCATCGTGTGGTACAGCATTGGCAGGGCTTCCAGTTCGGGTACCGTCGCTGCCGCTGACTCCTCTGTGTCCCTGGAGGTGAGCGTCTCCTTTTATATGGGATGTTTCCGCGAGGTTTTTTTCGTGGCGGTAGTCCCACCCAGAAATCCTGCCAGTCTGCTATGTCATAATATGGTGGGCGGTGAATGGTGTTCTGCCAGCCTGTAAGTGGCAACCGCTGTGGTCGGTGGCCGGACCACACTGGCGGTTGAGGGGGTGCATTGGGTGTATATGGAATTGATCACTGCCGTGGTCATAATATGGCAGTAGATTGTGGAGTATGCAGCCCGCAACAAATATTTGGCATACCTTGTTGGGTGTGTAGAAGAGGTCATCTCCAGATAGGTCCAGGCACCTGAATCTTGCCTTCAGGAGCCCAAATGTTCACTCGATTACATGCCTTGTCCTTCGGTGGCCCTCGCTGAAACAGTTACCCTGGTGTTACTGGGCACCTCACTGGTGTCAACAGCCAAGGAAGGTTTGGATAGCCAGAGTCACCTGTGAACACAATGGTAGAACAATTCATAAATAGTTGCTACAACTGGCGATATTGTAATGACAGTTGACATAACGCTGAAACATACACTACAATGCATACTTATCAAGCAGGCAGGCCCTCTCTGTCTGTAGTTGTGCAATCAGATGTAGGACATTGCTGTTCCGCATTATGTAGGAATCATGCACTGATCCAGGAAACTTGGCTGTGACTTGTGAGATGTACTGGTCTGCCAGACACACCACCTGTATGTTATTTGAGTGGTAGTTCTTCCTGTTCCTATACACCTGTTCATTGGCACAGGAAGGGACTAGGGCTACATGAGTGCCATCAGTGGCTTCTACCACATGAGGAATGTGTCTCATCTCATAAACGTCTGCCTTCACATATGCCAAATCCGCTCTTTGGGGGAACCTGATGTAGCTGGCCAGGTGTTTCAACAATGCACAAAGTGCATCCTTCAATACCAGACTGAACATGGGCTGAGACATTCATGCTGTTAAGGTGACAGTATTCTGAAATGACCCTGTGACCAGGAAGTGTAACACTGACAATACTTGAACAATGGGAGGTATGCAAGAGGGTTTGCGAATTGCTGGCATCAGATCTGACTCCTTCTCCTTACAAAGATCATGATGGTATGATGATTCAGCCGATATGTCTGGATGACATGCCTGTCCTCCACGGTTGCCAGATCTACCAGTGGACGGTACACTGGTGGATGTCTCACTCTCCTCATGGCAGATTAACTATGCTGAGAGGAGAGAATGTTCAATGAGTTCTGCAGTATGCACACATCATCAACACATTGTATGTTACCTGACGCTTAACATCTGTAAAGGATGCGTAGCACTGCTGACATATACAACACAGACTATAAATATGCACCTAATACACTCTCTAAGCTGCACATTGGATAACATGTAACTTGGATTGTACATATGAATCATAGGTAATTGTACATGTGAGGGTGACTTAGCTGTCCAGCACTAATCACACATATGTTTTGGAATCTACCTATGACTAGCTGTGGCCTCTGTATCTCTGAGTAGCTTTACATGGTTCTCAACATATATATTGCCTCAACATGTCATTGTGTAAAGGTTGTCACAATATGTTGCACAACCATGATGGCACAACATACAGTTACACTGCATTTTGGGGGAGTAGGTGACTGACAGAGAAAACAAATCACATCCATCAATTACATGTGCCCAACATGACAGGCGCCTGACCTACTGTAGTGGACAGTTGAAAGTGACCTAAGTTCGCAGGCGGAAGTTGTCATGGCGGCAAACTGTTGCAACCGCCATGCAAATTGTCATTGGTTAACATTGCTGCCTTTGGCGGACTGGGCCAAAGGACATGACCGCCGGCTGTGACAGTCCTGTATGTGGTGGCTGTGACTGCCATTTTCTGCAGTTTTGCTCATTTGACTCCTGACACTGTTGCAAGCAAGACCTCCAAGACATGAGCTTCTGTGTACTGCCTCTAGGAGCCATCATGCCACATTCTGCAGGTGATAGGGCCCCTGCCATTCACCCCAGAAGAGCTGCAGAAGATAGTGGAGGAGATCCTACCCCTCTATAGACAGCTGTATGGGGCACCAGAGAAGCAGGTGAGTCCACTGCCCCAGCCATTGGGCATTGGTAGGTGTTGCGTGTGATGTTGATTCGGGCATGTGAACTGGTGAGAGTGTAGATGTATGCAGATGGCATTTTGTGAAGGCTTGTGAGCAGAGAGGATGGGTATTTGTGCCTACATGCTGTGACAAATGTGTACTGACCACTCCTATTGGGATGGTGCATGTGTACATGACTTTCTTCTTTTATCTGTGTCATCCATGCAGCTGAACGCAGTTCAGACAAAGGGGATCTGGCGTCCCATCGTCAAGCAAGTTAAGACCCTGGGCGTCTACTGCCGGTGCAACACCCATTGTTGAAAGCGGTGGGAGAACCTAAGATGCTGGGCCCGGAAGACCGTTGAGGTCCAGCTGGGAATGTCCTCCCAATGAAGGAGGGGTGCCCATCGGGCCCTGACACCCCTAATGACCCACATTTTGGTGGTGGCCTACCCTGAGATGGATGTGCATTTGAGGGCAGAACAGCAGCCACAAGGGGGTAGGTACAGACTGTATCCTTGTACTTGGCTCTGGTTGTATGGTGTTTTCAATCACACTGTAGCAGCTGTGACAATGTAAAAGTGCTACATTTATGTAGACTAGTGGGAATGTGTAGTACCCACATTGCCTGACTATTAGATGGAGATCTGGCATCATGGTTTGCTGTGTGTACGTTTACATCACATGTATCTAGACATATCTATGACTGCATGTGGAGATCCACAAATGACAATACCATATGTGTGACTCCACCAAGCCATTTATATGGATGTAAGCTGCTGTATCATCCTAATCATAGAGTATTTCCAGGTCCATCCATCAGCATATGTGCTTTAGCAGCTCTCAGGTGTCTGACTACTCCCATCTGTGATGATCATCTGTATTTGCAAATGGGTGCCTGCATTTTTGATACAGGGGCTATTTAACTTTTGTCCTGGTATAGTATCGACTCCATGTGAGGCAGACATCTCAATTATTCCACCGATATGGCCAGTATAGGACTGTACATATGGGTTTGTAGATGTATTCCCATTGTCCCTTCATCTTCATACTATAGGATACGTGAAGGTTGTAACGGAAGGCAATTCTACTTTGGGTGTATGAAATTGTCTATTTGCCCTTTTCATGCATTTCCGTGCCATTGACTTGTGGGCAAATCACTTTTATCCCAATTGCTTTGTTCTAGAGGTGTTAAGTGGCTAGGAAGAGCTAGCCTTTGACAATATTCTATGTGTGCCAATGTCCAACCAATACAGTGCAACATATGTTATTAGCTGCCTACATCAAGTGTCAATCATTACTTGGAGGCACATCTTATGGAGTGGAACAATCATTGCTACCCTTAGCCTAGATGGTGTGGGCAGTTTGGGCAGAAATTGGTATTGATTGACTTCTTATTTCAAGATGTAATGGTTTAACTGTACTACTATTTCTAATACAGATATTGCTGGGGATATGTTGTCAGTACAATGGCAGTCATGTAGGACCATGTCTACATCATGCGTACATGTCTTGACTTTTCAGTGGGATTTGTGTGTTTTTTGGAATTAGGTACAGGTAATCACATGTCAGGAATGGTGTGAGTGATGTTGGTTTACTCATGTTGTCATGCCGTTGAACTGTAACTGCATGTCAGGTGTAAGGTTAGTTGCCCTATTATGTATTTTGTGGCTGCCTAATGTTTAGTTGTTAGTACACTGCACTCAGTGATTGTCAGTGGATGTCTCATGTGTGCTATGTAGGCCACTCTAGCTGCACATGCATGTATGAAGTGATGTGGCATATCTGTGTTTAGTGTCTGCAGATATTTCTCTGGGATTTGGTACATATAGTGACATGGCTGATATCCAGACATGTATTCTGCACATCGGATGTCACCTTTCAAGAAGTGCCACTTGTTGTGCATACATCAGCGAGTGTATCCATTAAGGCATATATGTACAAAGGCTTCAGCCAGGCATGATTTTAATGGCAAGTGCTGTGTGGTCTCTAAATAGAGTTGTCTGAAGTATCATGGAACATTGCTTATGGACATGGACTGGTCAGGTGTAGAATCAGAACATGCATGATATGTTATGATCAGTCAACAGCTTTTCTTATAGGTGACGGGAGTATAGAGAATAATGATCAGGATTAGGACAGATTATCAGCTTCAGCCAGGGCATGATGAGCATGCTGAAATAGCTTAACAGGTGATTATTTGGATTGCTCCAGTCATGCTACCTTACTTGGATTATGATGAGGTTGAGAGGGATGACATAAAGAGGTGGATAGAAGTAACATGTTGTGACATGATGTAGGATATGTTGGTTACTGTACGAACTTAACTACCGTTGTCCATGTTGTAATGTGTGTATGTGAATAATGTGACAACCCTCTCTTTCCCTCTCTCTCTCTCTCTCTTTTTGTGTGCATCAGCATTGGCAGGCAAATGAGACAAGGCACAGGCAAGTGGGAATGCTGCTGGCCACGGGACCTGGAGTGCTGATAGCACTGACAGCAAGGGACCTAGTGGCCCAGAGGGCACTGGGAGTGACACGTGGGAGACAGGATCCACATCATCATCCTCAGAATCCTCCTCCACTGGACACTCCCTGGTGGTGGCGGACCCTTCTGGGACCACCTAACACCACCTTTGTCTGCCACTCCCGTTACTAACACTGCCCACCCTGTAGCTCCCCACCCAGTTGTCCATGCCTGCTCACCCAGGAGGGTGGGCTTCTCCTTTGCTGCAGGCACCTCTGCCCCTGTCAGCCCTGCTGCCCTCAGTGAGGAGGCTATTCACCTCCTCAGGTCAATCTCTGAGGGTCAGTTGACCATTGCGAATGCCACCCAGGGACTAGAAACTTAAGTGCAGCAGAGCAATTCGTTCCTGGAGGGTATTCACAGCGCACTGGCTGGCCTATAGAGATCCTTTCAGGCTCTGGCCTCCACACTGATGGCAGCCAGTCACCCTTTGTCTTCCGTCCCCCCTCCTCCTTCCTCTTCCTAATCCCAAACCCCTCTTCCCCTTCCCAGCCAAAGCACACAGACAGAAAAGCATCCATCCACCTCAACATCCAAGATTACAGTTGACAAACAAGACCCACCACTAGCATGCACACAAACAACACCCACCTGCAGACACACAAACACTCACTACCTGCACAGACTCCCCCACCACCTCCACCTTCTCAGACACTACACCTGACACACTTGCAGTCACCACACCAACATTCAGCAATACAGTCACAACTCCTATCCTACCCACAGTCACCACAATAGCAGACCGGAAGACATCCACCCCGGTCACCACATCTGCAGACACCACAGACACACCTACATGCAGCACATCCACCATACCTGCAATCACCACCCCAACAGACAGTCACCCATCCATCAAGGCATCTTCCAGCACCTCCACCCCCCTCCTCCCAAGACACATAAACGCCCACACTCACCCACCCAACAGACACCCACCACACACAAGAATACCTCACAAACGCATGCACCCAAGACATCCACCAAAACACCTCTCACAACCACTCCCTCTCCCTCCACTCCCAAAACCTTTTGCCATGACCGTCCCAGTGTGTCGAATACATTTTTCCTCTTGGAGTTGTCCCTTTTCCCTTCTTCTCTCCCACTCTGTGTGATCCCCAAAAGATCTGTTTCTCTCCCTAAGTCCAGCACTTTCACCTTCAAGTCCTCCCCTGGCCCCCCTGCAGGTAGGCATGCCCTCCCCCTGCCAAGCAGTCGACCTCTCCCAAGAGTTTCCAACACTCCCCTAAGCCACGACCCAAGCCCCCACCTCCCAAGTCCAAGGATTCCCCTATCAAACCAAAGACAAAACCCCTGTTCTGCTCCCCCATCCCTGAGGTGCCTGCCTGCCTCCTTGATACCTCTGCCTGTGGAGGTTCTATGGCACTCAGGAGTCAAGTAGGGCACTTGGAGGTGCCATATGTTCATGATGCACATAGCTAATTGGACTGACCTATGACCTTATTCTTTTGAACATAGCTCTGTAAATATATTTATTTATTGACATACATCTGGACCAACCAGTTGTTGGTTCAAGGTTACTTTTTTGTACTGCCTTTAATTCTTATTGGCTGTTTTGATCTTGGCTGCTTTAGTTTGTGTGTGAGTACATTTTGTGTGTGTGGTGGTTGTGCTTCCAATTGTGTCTGGGCAGCATATGGGGGTGCATGCATTGCATTTATCCTGCAGTGATGGCTGTGTATTTTGTGATGGGCATGTATGAGTTAGGAACATGGATTTATGTTGAAATTGTGTATAGTGATTGTGTTTACATTTGTTATTTAGAGTGTTGTGTGTCCTTGTGTGGTTGTACTGTATGCATGAGTATGTGTGGTGAATGGTATGTCTGATCTGTTGTGAAGCGTGTTTGCTGGGCAAACATGCTCCGTTGTATGGATGTGTGGTTGTGTGTGTTGTTTCTTTGGTGATGTTACGAGGTGTTGTATGTATGATTTGTCAAGTGGAGGTGTGTATTTTGAATGCTTTATGATGCTTTTGAGGGTTTGCAGTTGTGGTGTAGTTGTGTCATTTGGCAGTGTTGTGTGTTGTTGTGTTTGACTGTGCCGGTGCTGTGTATCTGAGGGTTGGTGTGTGCAATTTGACGAATCTTAACAAGACTTTCCAAAAAAAGCAAATTAATCTCAGCTCCTTCTTGGAAAGTTTCAGGGTGATCTGTCAAGTAGGGGCCGAAAAAAAGGGGAGTAAATAAAGCACATTTCCTCATGCATTTTCCATTGACTTCTTTAGGCAGCCCTACTGCAAAAACTGCCAAACTGAATGACACAAAATTTGTCGGGAAGCTAGATCCTGGTTCACAGATTGTGCTTTTTTTGATTTTGTGTAAATCCGTTTAGAAGTATTTGAGAAATTAAGGTTAAAAAATATTTGAATATCTGAATGGTCAATTTCGGAGGACTTCGGAGAGAGTCTCATGGGAGCACCAGTTAAAAAATAGAGCATTCTGATTGACCCAGGGAGCTTTTTTCCCCTTAGGCTACCACATTCCCATGGGAGGCAGACGCCTGTGGGAGGGACACACAGTGATTAGCTGCCAGCAACACGAGAAAAATGTTGTTAGCAGCAATTACAGGACTCAGGCCCTCATTATGACATTGGCAGTAAATCCCATTTACCACCACGCTGACTGCCGCCAATTTACCGCTACCGCAGCGGACATTCATTCACCATATTAT